>NC_133658.1:795729525-796329525 GCF_037893015.1 Macrotis lagotis
TTTAGTTCAATTTGAGCAGAAAATAAAGACAGATATAATTAATTTCAAGGCTTAATAGCCACAGGGTTGTGAATACATGGTACAAGAAGGAAGGAAGAGAGTTAGTTGATGTTATGGAGGTAGGATTCCTGGAGGAGGTACTAGAGATGAACATTGAAGATCATGGAGGAGAAGGAAAGGCAGAAATGGGAGAAAAGGCATTCCAGTTGGCAAGGTATTATCCAGCATGAACATAACATATTCAAGGAACAGTGAGGGACTAAATTTCCTGGGCCAAAGAGTACTGGGGAAAAGTGGGAGTTAGGTTACAATGGTCAGAAAAAGGACTTGAGACTATAGCTAACAGGGCAGGGATGGGGAATGTTGTGATTAAAGTCATTATTAGGAAGACTGATCTAAAAGTGACATGCCAGATGACATGGGTGAGAAAAGAAAGTCAATTAGATAGAATCAAAACTTCCTTCACCTTAGACCTGAGTTTATTAACACAAGTTTTATTCTTTTCCTGGAAGCTTGAATGGATGAAGCTTGGTGTAGTCATAAGAAGATGGATCTGAAGTTAGAAGACAAGGATTTGTATCTCAGTTCAGTTATCTGTGTTTGAGCAAATTCTTTCTCTGGGTCAGAAATGAGGGCAGTAAATACTCTATAAGTATCAGAGTAGTAGTGCCAAACTCAAAAAGAAATGGGGAGGGATGTCACTAAACCACACCAAGGATCCCTTTGGGCTGCATATTGACTTAGTTTTAAGATGTATTATGTTTTATTTGCATTTTTATTTTGTTGACTATTTCCCAATTACATTTTAATCTGGTATGGTCTACATTGGGGAACGTGAGCTACATGAAGACTTTGGGCAGTGTGTTTGAGCCCTCTGGACTAAAGGACCTCTGGGGCTTCCTCCTACTTCATAATCCTATGAAATTAATTTGACCCTGTCCCTGTGACCACAAGGAATAATGCACTAGGCTAACACAGTGACTGGCCTATAAACTTGAGGGGACATGTCTTCCATACTCACCTATCAGACCTCTTGCCAACTCTCAGTATCTATTTAAATAAGAGAAGTTTTAACATCTAAGTTACTACATTAAATTCGAGGAAAAGAAATACCCCTTCCTCCCCATTATGGACTGGACTATCTGGTTATAGTATCCGTTGAAAGATAAGAGGGTGCTGTCCAAGCTCTCTTTGCATTCATGGAAGTATCAGACTGAAGAGGGACCTCAGGGGTCATCTTGCTTCCAATCAGGATCACAAGCTATCAGAAGATATGGCTTTGAAACTTGGTGTTGATACTTAGCTGGCTGACTAGGAGAGTCGTGTGCTTCCTCTGGGTCTCAGGTACCTGACCTGTAAGATGATGCAGCTGAGCTAAGATGATCTCTCAGTTTGTTTCCAGTACTAAGATTTGGTGATTTGGGGAAGTTCTGCCTTTGAACAAATTTAAGCCTTTTCTTTCCTGACCTGCCAATTGCAACTGTCCTCCTTCTCAGATGCTGCTCTATTTGTTTTTCTGCTCTTTATATTTTTCAGTATATACTTACATTTGTCCTTGATGTTTGTTTCCATTATATTGGCAGTTTGGTGGTACAATGAACAGAACACCAGCCCTGGAGTCAGGAGGACCTGAGTTCAAATCTGTCCTCAGGCACTTGACACTTGACACTAGCTGTGTGATCTTGGGCAAGTCTCTTAACCCTGATTACTTCACATCCAGGGACATCTCCAGCCATCCTAATTCATATCTGGCCACTGGACCCAGATGTTCTGGAGGAGAAAGTGAGGCTGGTGACTTAGCACAGTACCCACTCACTCAAATTCAATTCAGGTGGCTGTCATAACATCACCTCTCTGATGTCATGATCTTCTTCAGGAACAAAGAATAAACATCATCATCATCATTATCATCATTGTTCCTATTAGGATGTAAGCTCCTTGTGAGTAGGGGTCATATATTTACTATATTTGTATATGAATTATTTACCAGTATAATAGTAATTATTTAATAAATAACATTTATTTTTCTGGACTTTGACATTATGTCTCAGCTGCAATCTCACCCCAGAACCTTACTTAAAGCTGAAGCTTCCTTTACCTAAAACATCTATATGGTCCTCTGACTTTTGATGCTAGAAAATCCTTCCACCATGATGGTACCCTTCTTCAACTGGTGATTTCCAGCTTGTTCCTCCTTTGTGGAGAAAAGTCTAAGCTGGCCAGATTTCACTCCCTTTCAGCTTCACTTCTGATTTTTTGGAGTCCAATGTTGAGTTTCCTACTCAAGTAACTCCCCCCTACACTTTTCATCTCCCATTTCTGTGTTTTCTTTCATTGAAATCTAAGCTCCCTGTGGGCAGGGACTGTTTCTTTTTGCTTGTTTTTGTATTTGCAGAGCTAAGCATAGTGGCTGGCACAAATCAAGGATCCAGCAAAGGCCTGTTGCCTTGATAACTACTACAGCATAGATATCTTTGCTCTGGATTTGGCGAGGCTTGCCAAAAACCTTCAGTGATCAAATGAGGACTTTTGTGTCTAAGAAAACTGCCCCTTAGACTTGTTCCTTTCTTGACAAAGATAATCTTAAGAAGGTTAACATGGTAAAAAGCTATTAATTTTTATACACATACCATTTAATCTCACTGCCAGACCCTGCTATACAACTGGTTCACATGGCTACAACTATACTCTAATGATAAGAAAACTAGAAATGCAGTCAAGAGGATCTGGATGGGAATTCTGGTTAGCTCAATTAATTGTATGACCTTGTATAACTCACTTTACTTCATAAGGACTCAGTTTCCATATATGTAAAAATGCCTAGGTATCTTTCTAGATCTAAATTTTTATGTTCTTATGCAGAGTGGAGAGAAAGTTAGAATTAGAATGGACCTTTTTTTTTTTAAAGTTTTTGCAAGGCAATGGGGTTAAGTGGCTTGCTCAAGGCCACACAGCTAGGTAATTATTAAGTGTCTGAGTCCAGATTTGAACTCAGGTACTCCTGACTCCAGGGCCGGTGCTCTATCCACTGCACCACCTAGCCTCCCCTAGAGTGGACAACTTTAAAAATGTTCCTCAGGGTTTTCTCTAGATATTTAATGGCTCCCTTGAAAGCAGTTTAAAGTATTCTCAGATCCTAGAAGGAGGCACTATCTCAGGGATGGGAAACTAAAGGGTCAGTGAGGGAAACTAGAAAAAGCGCTGGAATCCTTTGTCAGAGCTAAGTCTTACTCAACCTGACTGTACCCATCACAAGTGAAAAGACTTCAACTCTAAGAAAACAACCACTTCCTCAAGACAGAGAGGTGACCCCTTTAAGCTCTTCAAGGAATTTGTGTGTTTGGTTTTTTTCCTTTCCACCTCCAGAATCCAGCTGTGCTATTTTTTGGGATCCTGTGCTATTAGTGAACTTTTCCATTAATTTCATGAAAACATAGGCTTTCCTGTTCCTTTCCCATCTACCTACACACACACACACACACACACACACACACACACACACACAGACAAACATACCCTCTGTCTTAGAAGATCAATATCTTGATGCCCATTCCCTTTACCCTGGACTCACCTCCTTCAGAGTACTGGTTAGTTAGTTGCATTTGTCTTCATCTAAGAAAATAATACAAGAAAATGCCCTATGCTGGTATGCTGGAAAGGAAAAAAAATGTTTTCTTCTTGTCTAATTTGAATTTTTTTTGGGGGGTGGAGTCTCCCATGTAAGTAGTCCTAACTTTGGGCTCCAGAAGAAAGAATCACCCTCTTAGTCAAAGCCTAGGATAGGGAAATGATCAATTGGGTTTACCCTTCTTCCAGGGAAAGGGAGGTGATTTTTTGGGAAAGTAACTAGGATGGAGTCACATGGTCAGAAAATTTAGGTCTAGGGGTACATCTCATTTGGTCTTCACAAAAACAGTCAGGATGGGCCTGTCTGTATAAAAGATGAGAAAATTAAAGTTTTTCCAGTGAAAGGGAACAAGTATCAATCAAATTCCTACTATATACTAAACAAATGTTTCACAAATATTATCTCATTCTATCCTCACAGCAACCCTGAGAAGTAGGTCCTATTATTATCTTCCATTTCACAGTTGAGGAAACTGAGGAAGACAAAGTTAAGCGACTTGCCCAGGATAACACAGCTAGAATGAATTGAAGGCTGAATCTGAATGTGGGTCTTTCTGCTTCTAGTAGGAGTCTGAGAGTTGATAGAGAAATTATAACCCTGACCCTTGTATAATTCTGGACAAGTCACTTCAGTCTCTGAGGGTCTCAGTTTCCTCATCTGTAAAATAAGGGGGTAGAATGACATGATCTCTATGTTTCCAGCCAGCTGTGACATACAACACTTTCTATTTTTATAGTGGTATTTAATTATACAAGGCTTTCATGAGTATTCTCTCTTTTGATTCTGATAACAAGCCTGTAAAGTTTAGGATAAGAGGTTTAGAGACTGAAGGACCCTTGGAAGTCATCTAGTCCCCTCCTGCTCCAGGTATTTTGTTTTTTGTTTTTGTTTTTAAACAAGAGAAAACTGAGAGCTAGGGAGGTCACATGGATAACATTTGTCAGAGCAAGGATTTGAACTCAATTCTTCTGATTGTAGACATGGTAGAGCAAGAATTATGGTCTCCACTTTACAGATTAGTAAACTGAGGACTAACATTTGCTCAAAAACACAAATTGAAGAAATGGAAGATTGGTGACTGAAATGTAAGCCTCCTTACTTCCAGTGTTCTTATTATTCTGTTAGATACCCCATATTTCTTTTTGCTTTTTGGAAGATGAATCTGTAGGGCCTCCACTCAAGGGTGACACCCCTCTGGCTGGACTGAGGACAGCTCCACACCATCCCTGCCTTCTCCAAAGGGGACCCCGGCTTGTGTGAATCATGGCTGCACCTCTTTGCCAAGACATGCAGGTTGTTAGGTTGCATCAGCAGTAAGTCCCACCCACCAATGCTGCAGTAGCTAAGCTTTTATCCTACACACCAACCCTTCCCCCTCCCCTCACAGCTCAGCCCCTCCAAGGATTTTACTTATTATTGTAAAATTAATCTCTATTCCACTGAATAATTAAAGAGGCAGAAACAGGGAAATGCTTAATAAAACTTCCCTTCACAAAAAATTCCTAGCTAGGCCTAGACGAAGGGCAGGCAGCTGCATTGGAAAGGTACCAGGTCTCCCAAAAAGTGATATCACAGGCTGGAGGAAGCTACTAGAGGGACTGTGCCAGATCACACCAGGGGCTGCCTGGGCAGTCAAGAAAACCCCTTTCTGTCTAGGCAGATTGTCTCCTTTCCCAAGAGATCTCTCCAGTCAGAGAGGCTTGGGAACTATGAAAGCTATCACCAAATCCTCAAGATCTGGGAGTCACCTCTAGAACGCCTTATCTAATCAGTCCCTCTACTGACCAAGTCAACAATCATATATTAAGAAGTTTTACTAGACTAGATACTAAGACAACAACAAGAAAAGAACAAAGAAACAGTTTCTGGCAGTGGAGGGAGAGGATTCTAGGGTAGTTTTAATGTAGAAGGTTGTGCTGCAGTTACAAAGTCTTTGTGGAAGAGGTGAAGATTAAAAGCATTTCAGGAATAGGGGTGGGGTGGGGTTGAGAGATGAAACAACCATTCACTTCATCATGGCCAGTGAAAATGCACAGACATGGGAAATGGGAGAGGAAGTCTCATTTGTGACAAACTGCAACATCACCTTGGCTGAACTGTACAGTAATAAGGAGGGAAAGGAAGATAAGGACCAGGTTGTGAAGGGGTTTTTATCTTGTCTTAGAGAATCCATATGTTCTTCATTTTATAGCTGAGTAATTCAGTCTTGAAGAAATTTACTCAAAGTCATACAATTAGGAAGTGGCAGAGATCATAAGGTTTTCCTTCCAAAACATCATTACCTTTCTATCTAGGGTGGGCGATTTCTTAGATGAGTTGGGGGAAAGACCTGGTCTTTTCTTTCCCTATGCAAAGTTGGAAAGAGAAATTATTATTTTGGAATCAGAAATGATGAAGAGGACAGTTTCAGAGAAACCTGGGAAGATCTATATTGATCATTCAATCAATAGTCATTTATTAGGAGCCAGCAGGCCAGTTGGGCAGCTAAGTGTCATAGCAGATAAAGCACTGTGCTTGGAATCAGCAAGACTTGTCCTTAGGAGTTCAAATTCAGCCTCAGATGTTTACTAGCTGTGTGATCCTGGGCAAGTCACTTGATCCAGTTTTCCCCAATTCCTTATCTATAAAATGAATAGAGCAGGAAATGGGAAACCACTCCAGTACCTTTGCCAAGAAAACCCAAAAGGGAGACACAACTGAAACAACTCAATAGCAACAAGTGCCAGAAACAATGCAAAGTGTTTGGGATACAAAAAGAGACAAAAGGCAATCCCTGCCCTCAAGTAGCTTACAATGTAATGGAGGAGACAACATGCAAACACATATGAACATAGTAAGCTATATATAGGATAAATAGGAGGTGATTAACAGAGGGAATAAAGAGGAAGTTTCCTGAAGGCCAAATTTCACTGAAGGTCAAATACTGAAGCTGAAGCTTAAATACTTTATCCACATAATGAGAAGACAGGACTCATTAGAAAAGACCTAGTTGTTGGAAAAGAGTGAAGGCAAAAGGAAAAGGGGTTGGCAAAGGATGAGATGGATAGATAATATCATGAAAGTAACAAACATGTAGTTGAAAAAACTTTGGGAGTTGGTTCAGAAGAGCAATGGAAGATAGAAGGGCTTGGCATCCATGGGATAGATTTGAATGAACAAAAACAAAAAGAAGGGAGGTCAGTGGTTAGAGTAGAGGAGGGAAGGTGTTCTAGGCCTGAGGACAGTCAGAGAAAATGTCCAGAGCAACTTGTTCTTGGGACAGTCAAGAACACTAGTGTGACTGGATCAAAAAGTACATATTGGGGGCGGCTAGGTGGCACAGTGGATAAAGCACTGGCCCTGGAGTCAGAAGTACCTGAGTTCAAATCCAACCTCAGACAATAATTACCTAGCTGTGTGGCCTTGGGCAAGCCACTTAACCCCATTGCCTAGCAAAAGCCTAAAAAAAAAAAAGTACATGTTGGGGAGTAAGGTATAAGGAGCATGGAAAGGAGGTTAGGTTATCAAGGGCTTTGAATGCCAAGCAGAAGATTTTGTTTTTGATTTTGGAGGAAATAGGGAGTCACTGGAATTTACTGAGTCGGAGGGTGATATGGTCAGACCAGTGTTTTAAGAAAACCAACTTAGGGGTTGAATGGTGAATGGATTGCATTGGGGAGAGACTTGAGGCAATTAGACCCACTAGCAGGCTAATGGGTGAGGGGGGGGGGAGGTGAAGGATTTAGGGGGAAAGATAATGAGTTTCATTTTGGACGTTGAATTTCAGATGTGTGCTGAACATCCAAATCAAGATGTCTAAAAGGAAGCAGGAGATTTGAGAGTGGTGGCAAGTAGAGAGTTTGGGGCAGATGAGTTAGAATTGAGAATCATCAGAATAAAAATGATAATTCGATCCATGGGAGTTGATGAGATCAGTAAATGAAGTAATATAGAGGAAGAAGAGGGCACAGAATAAAACCTTGAAGTAGACTATTTGAACTGATGCAAAATGAAGTGAGCAGAAGGAAGAGAACAATATTGTAAAGACCTCCAAAAGTCTTGGCAACTCTGATTGACACAATTTAAGATGACTTGGAATGAAATCAACTGCACCCTTGCAGATAGACAGGTGATGTAAAAGTGCAAAATGAGGTATATACATATATACAATTAAGATTATTCTTAATTCCAAGTGAGGTTTTCTTTCTTCTATGCAAAAATGTCCTTCTAATATAGACTTTACCCTCCAGAAGCTTACAATACAAAAGGGGAGGGGATGAACTATGCATACAAGTGTAAAAAGTTAGAACTTAATGAATACATAGGAGAAGGTCCAAAGAGATGAACAAGAGAAACTTGAGGAGAGTTCTTTTAGAGTTAAGTAATTCTTCCATAAAGGTGTAAGTACTGTGGTCACATTGATACCTGGCAAGGGGAAAGGTAAGGAGGGGCACAAGGAAGAGAGCTCATTACCTTCTCCAGGTAAACCATTCCTCTTTGGGACTGCTCTTTTTATCAGAGCAAAAAATATGTTTCTGTGATAACTCCTTCTTAATCTAGTTTTTTACACAACAAATATATGATGCTTTATTAATTGTGTTCCCTCTAAGGCTTCTCCTCTTCAGACTAAATATTCTCTAATTGATTAATGTATGGATTGATTTAAAGTTTCCTCATCATCCTATTCGCATATTTGTAAATTGAGCTGAAAGTAAACCTAGAGGTAGGTATAGACCAACCCCTCAAAATCAATTACGTGACATGGAAGGCACCAGCAAAGGATTATAAAGCAAACCAGAAAGGCATAGGACATAAGAGAAATTCCAGTATCTTAGATCTAGTTGGTACTTAGAGATTTATTAGGCACTGAAAATAAAGTTGAATAAAGATGAAATCCAGAGAGAAAAAGAGCTGGTATAAGGACCTACTGTATCTGACCTCAAACATTGTAAACCCTCAATAATCCATAGAACCATGGGAAAACCAAATAATTTATGGGCTATTCAATGAGAGAAAACAAAAAGAATGTTTTCTAGAGACTATGTAATTGTAAAGTGACTTGTATTTATTAAGTCCATAGTAAGCTATAGTAAAATGCTTAGACACACTTGCCAACCATGTGAACCTGGGAAAATCACATAACCTTGTAATGTAAATATAGTGACTGATAGACCAGCCCCTTCTCTCCAGATGCAGACAGAGTGATTGAGACACTGAACCACAGTTTCTGACTGAAGTCAGATTGGAGTTAACTCAGTAACAATTTACTCCCTTATTTTTATCTGTTTATTTCTTTCTGGAAGTAGAGAAGGTGGAGGCTACAAAAAAAAACCTAGGAGAAAGAAGAGGAAATAAAAAAAAAAGAATAAACCAGGCAGAAAAGAGAAGGCAGTCCAGCATCAAGAAGAATGCTGATGCATCAAGCAGTATCCCTTGCTCCAGAACCTCTGGCTGTATCTACACCCTGCTTAATGAGGTGGAAAAACCAGAATAAGATGGGATGGAGGATTGGAGAACCATCTGTGCTTTTAAAATAATCTACTTTATAACCACTAGGGAACATATTTCTTAGAAGAAACCAACAAAATTTCTTTTTTCCAGGTTCACAAAAATGATTCCACAATCAACTGAATCTCCCATGGAGACTGTCTTTCAGTAAGGTTCAGTTATTGACTCTTTTTCTGAGTGAAAAGACTTTTCCCCATCATCAAAATCTTTGAATTCAGTGTCTTATTTGCAAGTAGACGTCTATAAGCTGCAGGCTCCTCCTCTCTGGAAGCAGAGAATCTAAGATATATAGATATGATCATATACTAAACCGAGTCTGAGTAATGAAGTGAAGGGAATGAAGTCACTAGATTCACAGAAGGATGAACTGAGACCATAACCAATCCAAGTGGAATCAAAATGCATTTCAAGACTGACTTTGGCGTCAGAGGTCCTGGAGCTTTTCCAGTGATTACCGATGTAAATTTTGGAAAACCACCTTTATCTATGCTTTAGTCTCTCTATCTGCAAAATGAGTGGATTGGACTAAAACACTCCTACTGTCTCTGCTAGATCTAAATTTCTAATTCTATGTTGTAGACACTGTGCTAAGTTTTAGAGAGACAAAATCAAAAACTAACCTTAAGAAGTGTAGTCTCTAATTGCTGAGTCATATTCCATGGTTTGTGATACTATTGCTGCTGTTGTTGGTCAGTTGTTTTCCAGCCACTTCCAATGTTGTTGTCCTATTTGAGGTTTTCTTAGCAAAGATGCTGGAGTGGTTTGCCAACAGATTAGGAAATTGAGGCAAACTGGCTTGAGTGACTTGCCCAGGGTCACACATCTAGTAAGTGTGACTAAGGCCAGACTTAAAACTCAGGAAGAGATGAGTCATTCTGACTCCCAGAGCTCCATCCACTACACTATCTAGAGGCAGAATCTACATTCTACCAAAGTTCTGAGCTTCAGGAAGACCATAGGATAGCACTATAAAAGGAAAGGACTTTGGATTGAATAATAATAGTGTCTTTGAGACATTAGCACTTCACCTCCAGTTTGAGTAGAATTGAAGCACTCTAGCACAGGAAATTATATATTGTTCTGAAAGAGAGTCTCGGATAGAATTCCAGAACTTTGATGTAAAAAAGAAAACTTAGAAAACATCTAATCTCAAACATTTTATTTTACAGTTGAGAAAACTGAGTCCCCATGAAGGAAAGTGATCTGTCTAAGGTCACATAGCTAGTAAAGTATCAGAACCAAGAATGGCATCCAAGTCTTCTAGCTAAAACATAGGGAACCTGGCTCATAGACTGGGGCTCTCCTCCCTCCCCCCACAAAAATCATGAAGAAGACATAAGAGAAGACCACTATTTTGGGGAAAATAAATGGATTAACCATGCAACAAAACTGAGAAATAATGAATGAACATCCCAAGTCCTATATTGGCACCTTTAAAACACAAAAGGAGGCAGAGGATAGCATGTAGCCCAGTGGAGAGAGAACTGGCCTAGCTTGGTGCTAGGGAAACAAAGAATCAAGGCCTGCCTTTGACACCTACAGTCAATGTGGCCCTGAGCAAGTAATTCAAACTCTTGGGGCCACCTCCTTCCTTTGGTCCTCACCTGCTAGTCTGTATACGAAATTGAACTAAAGCCACTTGTGTTCCCAAATGGATAGGAAGAGAGCTCTAGGGGCATGATGCCTTTGTAGGCTTATGTCAAAGTATATGCAAGTGAAAGGTCTTGCTTTTCTATCAGCTGGGCTAGGGGAGAGGATGGACAGGTTCTAAGCAGAGCTGGACTCCTGTTTGCTTCCAGTCTGGCTTTTCACCACTCCCAGCCCAGCTCTCTCTTCTCGGCACCACCCCAGCTGAGGGGAGTTGTTAAGCTTTATGGATTAAAACCATGCTTCCTGTAGAGTACAGCTCCCGGATCAAATGATCTTTAACAGGACACCGGGAAACCCAGACAAACAAGATAATGAAATCCAAGCTGCATTATGATGAAGCAGCAGGCTGTGGCGATCAAAGTCTTAGCAATCCCTTCAATCAGAAGAAGAGGTGGGGGAAGGAGGTGGGGAAGAATGTGTGTGTGTGTGTGTGTGTGTGTGTGTGAGTGAGTTCTTGAAGCGATTCTTGAGCCCAAAAGTATTTGTTTCTCTGAACTTACAGCAAACTCTATACTCTCCCTACTAATCTAGGGCTGACTTCTAGAGGGAGAGAAATGATGAGATAACTAGATAGATACATGGGTGGATGGAGAGCAGTCTGGTGCCCCCCCCCCTTTCCATGAGCTTAGAATTCAGGAATAACTCCTGCATGATCTTCATCTCCTGTTTATTTTTTACTATATCC
Organism: Macrotis lagotis; assembly: GCF_037893015.1. Classification (NCBI taxonomy): domain Eukaryota; kingdom Metazoa; phylum Chordata; class Mammalia; order Peramelemorphia; family Peramelidae; genus Macrotis; species Macrotis lagotis. The sequence goes on from NC_133658.1 coordinate 795,740,976, forward strand.
CTATCCTCTTCCAAATATTAATCCTTCATAAAATTACCTTATATTTTACAAAAGTGGTCTTCCACTCATTTCATTTAGTTTTCATGATAGCTCTGTGAAACAATCATTATCACTCTCCTCCCTGTGCCCATTTTACAGATGAGGAAACTGAAGTCCAGACCATTTAAGTGACTCTTGTCAACTTGTAGAGTAAGTAAACATCAAAGAAGGGTCCAGGATTGAAAACTTCCCTGTTTGGTGCTTTTGGAAGACTCTCATAATTGTGATTGGTATTACCCCTTTTGTCCATTTTACCATACTCCTCCTTCCCCTAAAGCATAGGTTCAGTTTGACTCCCTACCCCTGAATTGATAGAGGTATGCCTTCAGGCTGCCCTCACAATCTTGAAGCCCTCCTGCACCTCATGCTCTTTGCTAATTTCCTCTCACTAGATTGATTGAATGTCTATTTATCTACCTTAGCTCCTTTGAAGAGGACTGAAGCCATTCTCACTGGGGTCTTGAATGCCAAAGACACAATTCTCCATCTTGTGGATGTTCCTTAAATCACAGAGACTAACTAAAAGAAGAAAGGTCTAATACATGACTGAAGGGTCATTAGATGGCAGCTTAATCTTAATATCTAAATCACAAGACATCTTGGACCCATAAAAACCTGGTAGCCAAGCTTTGTCCCAGTCAATAGCTCTAAGATTCATGAGAAAATAGAGAAAGTCTTAAAGAACTGGTTATGGGTGGTACCACCCACAGATCTATATTGAATTCTTGTACATGAAGGCCCCATCTCCTCTCCAATAGCTTAGACATCAAATTGATCATACACAACCAGGCACCCTGCCCAAAAGAAGAGGTTTTGGAATCAAGGTTTTAGGAAAAAAAAAAATATATATATATATATATAAAACCCTCCTGCCCTAGGACCATAATAGCTTTAGGATCTAGCATGCCAAATATAGTCAACTTCCACTTATCTGCATGGTTTATCCATTGAAGAATGGCTTGCAACCAAAGTTTAATCCTGGTGTGTCTTTGTTTTCCTGTTTCCCAGGAACCTTCTATGTTTCTTTCCTTCTATTCTCTTCTCATCCCACCTATTGTCCCTCATTCAAGGCGCCTAGTAGGAATGGCATATATACTTTTTTTTTTTGCTGATAATTAGAGAGATAAATCCCAGGGCTATACCTAGGAAGTTTTGTACTTGAGATAAATATCACAAACAGAACCTAGGGTCATCATCAGGATGTTGGGGGAAGGGAGTGAGCAGACCAGTTCATAATCTAGTAAATTCCTATTTTAAGGGAATCTTCCCACTAGATAAGCATTATTTATTTTTATATTGGAAAGGTTCTGGATATTCTGAAAATCTTGTGTCCTCGGACAAAGTTTTTATTGTACAGTTCTAGTTTTAACTCTGCTATATGACTTACTTAGAGGAGGTGGAATGACTGCATGGGTATAATATATTATGATGAAATAGAAACAATGATGGATTATCTATGCTAAATGGAGAGATGCCTCTTCTACCTATATCATTTACCAATCGACGAATCCACTTTCCATTGGCATTACCCTCACAGATGGCTATCTTCAGATAATGAGTCATAAAATTTAGGGCCATAATGAGATAGCTATACATCTATCTAGTCCAGTGATTCTTGACTTTATCTCAGAGAGGATCTTGGGCAATATGCAAAGACTTTCATATCTTTTCTTAGATTAATGTTAAATGCAAAAATACCAAGGATTACAAAAAATTAATTATCTTAAAAAGTTGCAAAAATATTTTTAAAAAAGTTCATGAACTCCATGTCCCCTTATTCAGTCCAATATTATCTTTTTACAGGTGAGGAAAATGAGGTCTAGTTAAATAAAATGACTATCCCAAAGTCATACAAACCACAAATAAGAGAAAGAAAATTCAAATCCTGGTTTTCTGACTCCAAATCCAACTATTCCCATTACACTACAAGTAGTGAAATGGAATAATTCAAAAATGAAAACTGCATTGGTCAGGAATTACATTCAGACCTTACTTAACCTGTGATTTCCCTTTTCTGTCACTGGGTCCTTATAAACTTTGATCTCAGTATGATTGATTCAAATAATCCTGCCTGGAGGCAGAGGGAAAGGAAAAGTGACTGAGTATGGAGGATCTTGGATTTTATAAAAATTCTTCAGACCCAAGGTCACACTCAGTTAGAAACCCAGTGGAGTTTCAAGGTAGCCTATCAATTTCTTCTCAGGATTTTTGTTAGTATCCTAACTTTGCTGGAGTCCTAATAGTCAGACAGTTTGGAAGCCTTGGGGACCTAGGGTCCAGACCTGGAACCAGAATCAAGCCTAGTTCTTTCTATACATCTTGACTTCTTTCAAGTCTACACTGATCTCTCCCAGAAGGCTAAGCCTCTCTGCTCACTTATTCTGCATTGTTTTTCTTCCCACCTCCAGGTCCAACTTGGATGACTCCCCAGAGCTCTCAGCATCCTAGGATTTGAGGGAGAGGCTTGCAACATCAGGCAGAAGGAACAGTAACATCTTTTCTTCTCTTCTCCTACCTCTTGACGTCGATTATTCTTTCCCCACGGTAGAAGAATCAAAGAAAGATCCAAAATTCTTCTTCCAGCTTTAAATGAAAAAAATTTCCCTCACAAATCCTTAGATTGAGGCGCAAAAGGGTGAAAGCTTGAAAAGATTCTTAGAACTGGAGTTAGAGATGCAGCCTGGGCAGAATGAACAGAGTTCTGGTCTGGGACCTTGCTCCCGAGTGACGAAGGGCAAGTCACTCAACCTCTAGAATTATAGTGTTTTCATGTGTAAAATGAGGGAGTTGGGCTGGTATGGATGGTCCTTTCCAAATTTATGAAAGAATGACCCTTTTCTGAGACTGAGAGAAGAAAGGCATGTTCTACTTCTCTGGATTCCAGGGACACCAAGGTACTAGATACAAGGACATAACTTACTGTCTGCATCTCAGGAGTTCCCTAAGAGCAGGAAATAGTTGCCCCATCTCACTTTTTTTTTTTTATCTTCCTTTGCCCTAGGACTTAGAAAGCCTCTTTTCCACAGTAGATGCTAGGTGGCAGTTAGATGGTACCATAAATACAGAAAAAGTCCTTTCTCAGATATCAAAAAGACTTGAATTAAATCATTGATTAGATACTCTATGCTTCTGTGAAACTAGAGAGTTCTCTAAGATATCAAGATGATAGAACTGGAAAGAAATTTAGAATTCACTTAACCTTAGTCCATTATTTATTTGGAAAAAAATTGATTCCTTTTGTTTTTAATATGACAGTTATTTTCTGATATAATGTTCTTCCAATACTGAACCCTCACATAGACAAAAGAGTTATGCAAAATCGATAAAAAATACTTGCATCCAACAACCTATAGGTTGTTGTTATATATAACATTTCACATTCATTTCCCCTCATCTTTCTACTGAGATGAAGGAAATAATCTTTATTATTTGTTTCTAAGACTAAACTTGGTAACTGCAATTCATCTGAGCAGTCCCTTATCTTAAAGAACTACAAAAGGGGACCCAGAGAGTTAAATGACTTGCTCAATATCACAAAAATTGAAGATAGCAGAACTGAAGTTAAAACCTACATCTGAATATAAGTGCAGAACTCTCTTCTTGATTCTTGCTTTCCTACTTTTACTCACATTGTTGACTATTCTGGAAGAGATCTACATCTCCCTCTTGGCCAGTTAAATACTTTTCCATCCTTTAAAGTCCAACTTAAATGCTACTTTTTCCTGTAAATGTCCTCTATCACCCCTGGTTGGTAGCGATGTTCCCCCTTAGATTTCACATAGTTTTATACCTTTGAACTGTGCATTTATATAAACTTGGATTTAGAGAGCTTTCCATTTGTGCTTTTCTTCCTTCTAGAAGTTAACCTCATGAAAACGATGTAGCCAGTAGAAGCCAGATTTTGCATTTCTCTCCATGTTGTACACAGTAGGTAAATAATAAATGCATATTGAATGACTCATTTTGAAAACCTCATTTTGTTAACCTATAAGAAAGAGGTGGTAATATTTGTCCAACTTCCTTCATGGAGGAAAGGCTTATTATGTCAGTACTTTCTCTGTCTCTGCCCCTTATACTAGTGGGTTGGAACAGCTATCAGACATTATGACCAGAATCTGAGACAATGAAGGGAAAAGTGGGAAACCCCCATAGCTCAAGAAGAAGAGGGTCTCATGCTAATTCCTTCTAAGCCTGTACTGTGAGTTAACACGTGCCCTCAAATGACCTTTCATTTATTTTCTCTATACAATATTCTGCATGTACTCATCTGTTTCCATGTTTGTTGTCTCCACTGTTAGAGCTCCTTAGGGGCACCATTGATGTACTTTTGTCTTTGTACGGTCCATTCAAGGATTGGCACACAGTAGGTGCTTATTGAGTGTGTATTAATTGAGTGTTAATCAGCCCATCAATAAAGGTTAATAAAATGTCTACCTATTATGTGTCTAGATCTATTCCAGGAACAGAAGGGACTGGGATTGTTATGTTATAAAAAAGTCTAAGAAATGGTTCATACCCAGAAAGATCTTATGATCTACTAAGGGAGACAAAATCTGCAAGGATGTAAAGATAATTGATGATGTCATGGCAAGGCCCAAATGAGTAGTGCACAGTAAATAAAGTTTCAGGGGAGTTCAGAGAAAGGGAAGATCATTGAAACTGCAAGAAGCCAGAGAAATATTTATGGACGAGAGAATCTGATCTGACTTTGAGCTGAGTTTTGAATGATGAATAGAACTGATGGATAATCAAGAGAGGACAGAGGGCATTCCACTTGGTCTGATGGTGACTGACAGAACCACCAGTCAGGCAATGAAAGGGCTATTCTCTGATGAACACAAACAGAAATTAAACCTGTTTTTTACCTCCAGTGATTTAATATAAGATTAATGTAACTAATAATAATTTATTGCTTGGGTGAAATTGCTTGATTCTTCCCAGATCTATATATCCAGACTTTGTGTCTCTCCTGAGCAAATGACCAAATCTGTAACATCAACTGCCTCCGGGACACTTGGATTTGTCTCCCTCTAGGTATCTCAAACTCCTCTCCAAAAAAGAACTCATCTTCCTTCCTGAATCCCCTTTCTTCTGAATTTCTCTATAGTATATTTCTTCCTCCTAGATTATGAGCTCAAGAAGGAGGGAGAGGGAGCCTATGTTATCCAGATTTTGCATTTCTTTTTTTTGAACATCATAGGCTACACACACACACACACACACACACACACACACACACACACACAAATGTATTTTTCTATAAACACTGAGGACACAAATTTAAAACTGAGATTGATAATCCTTTCCCTCAAGAAGCTTACATTCATTTTCCAGAGATGGATACAACATGTACATAAGTATATAAAGGATAAATGCAAAATTAATAAATACTTTATGAGATGGGGTTAGCAACTGGGAGAATCAAGAAAGGCTTCACCAAGAGATTAGGACTTGATGAAGCTTCCAAGTACCAGTTTAAAGACGCAAAGTGTTCAGCTATCCTTGAATTTGAAGACTGCTGCTTTAGTGTTCTGTGAAAAGGAAAAGGAAGAAGGAAATAGCAGGGGAAGATTTTCAACTGGAATCTGGGTAGAGGTATCATCACTAGATGGGGCATCCAACCCTGTGGGATAACCCTTTGCTTTAGTTGAACCCCAGTTCTTCCCTTCCCTTATAAATTAACTCAAAAACTCTCTATGGAAAGAACATGGCAGGCCCAGTGTATAGAGTATTGGTCCTGTAGTTAGGAGAAACTAAATTTGAATCTGGCCTCAGACATTTGAAACTTATTTGCTGTGTGACTCTGGGCTAGTCCTTAACCCTGATTGCCTTGCAAAGAAAGGAAGGAAGGAAGGAAGAAGGACTGAAAGAGAGAAAGGAAAAAAGGAAAGAAGAAAGAAAGTGAGATAGAGAGAAAGAAAGAGAGAAAGAAAGAAAAAGAAAAAAAAGAAAGGAAGAAAGGAAGGAAGAAAAAAGAAAGGAAGAAAGAAATAAAGGAGGGAAGGAAGGAGGGAAGAAAGGAAGAAAGAAGTAACATGATGAATCAAAGAAGGGTTTGAAATGCAATTTGGCCTTGGTTTAAAGTTCCAGTGGAGCCTTCAATTTAACAGGTAAAAACATCATTCTCCCTATTCTCTGGTGGGACAGGGGTATTCTTTCATCAGAACATCCTAAAAACCTTACACCCAACTTGGATCATACAACTTTGAGTTGGAAGAGCTCACAGGGGTCAACCCAATGCTCCAAGGAGGAATGTCCCTTCTGATCTACAGGTAAGTAACTATTTGGTCTCTGTTGCAAACTTCCAGGACATCTGTTATATCCCCAGCCCATTCCATTTTTGGAGAGGTACAATGGGCTGACATCAAACTAAACTTACCTCTCTCTAACTTTTACTCTTTGCTCTTGATTCAGTCTTCTGATATTCAGTATAATATTTAAGCCCTCTGACAAGTTATTTGTCATTGAGTTGTTTCACACCAACTCTCTGTGACCCCCATTTAGAATTGTTGCTGTTGGTGTTGATTTTGGCAAAGATACTACAGCTATTTTTTCCAGCTCATTTTATAAATGAGGAAAATGAGGCAGAGAGGATTAAGCAACCTGACAAGTCATAAGTATTTAAGGTCACATTTGAATCCAGTTCCTCCTAACTCCAGGATCAGCAATTTATCCACTGTCCACCTAGCTGCTTGACAAAAAAAGCAGGCCTTCAAAAAATGAAAATATGGTGGTTCCATCAAGTCTTTTATTCTCTAGGATAAATATTTTTAGCTTCATTATCAGATCCTTCATTTGCTGGTTGCCTTCCTCTGGATATTCTTCTACTTACCAATGTATTTCTTATACTGTGGTACTCAAAGATGAACCCAGTAATGCAAATGTGTTCTGGTCCAGACAGAATACAGAGGAACTCTCAGCATTTTATTCCTAGGAGCCATGCCTTTCTTAATGTAACTCAATTTCTCATGAGCTTTTGGGCTGCCACATTACATTGGTGATTCATTCATCACATTAGTGAAGTCCACTAAAACTCCCACATCTTTTTCAGACAAATTGTTGTATGCCTAAGCCTCCCTGTTTTTATATTTGTGAAGCTGATCTTCTGAATGATTAGAAGACTTTACATACATCCCTACTGAATTTCATCACTTTTGATTCAACTCAATATCCTAGCACAATGGCTTTCTTCTGTTGTGGGGGCTCTCCAAGAACTCTTCAGAAGTTCCATGAGGTCAAAACCATTTTCATAGTAATCCAAAAAGGTTACTTGTCTATTAAATTATCCTCCCTTTTCCAAATCCATATCTATGGGAAGTCAGATTTTCTTCAAGTATTTCAACTAAAACAACATATCCCAACAGATTGGATGCAGAAGCAGATGAGAATTCAGCTATCCTCTATTAAGGAAGACATTAAAGAGATCTGCAAAAATATGTAAAACAATGCCACTCTCTTTACTAAACTTTCTTTTGTTTTGTAAATTATAGCTATTTTAAAAAATGTTATTTATGTTGATATTAAATAAACTTTTAATATATTAATTTTTACTTCTAATATGAAAATATAAGTAGTTATAACCAACATAGACAAAAATCCCTCAGAATCTTCAATATTTTTTAAAGTATGTAAAAAGGTCTTGAATCCAATTGTTCTAACCCATCTTCTTGGATTTTCTGTCATCTAGAGTATTAACTATTCCTCTTAGATTTGTGCCATTTTAAAATTTGAGAACCATGTTGTTCTCAATTTCATCCAAGTAGTAACGGATAAAAAAATAGTAAACAGCACAGGGTCATACATGACTCCCTAGGGCACTCTACTGCCAGAATGATAATGAACCATTGAGGAAGGAAGGAAACAATAATTTATTAAGTACCTAATATGTACTAAGTACTTTACAAATATTAGCTCACTTCATCCTCACAATAATCCTGGGGGGTATTATTCACATTTTATAGTTAAGGAAACTGAGGCAGATGGAAGTTAAGTGACTTTCCCAAGGCCATCTAGCTATGTAGCATATGAAGTCAAATTTGAACCCAGGTCTTCCTGATGAAGAGTCTATTCAATGACCACCTAGCTTACCTTTAACAACTTTTCTTTGACTCCAACTACTTAATTAGTTCCAAATCAATCTAAAAAAAAAGTACCCTTTAGATAAATGACCTCCAAAGTAAGATCAGTGACCTGACTTGATTGAACCTATAGACTAAAAAGAAAGTAGGCAGAAGGGGCTTACTTTCAACCAAACCATATCTACACTTAGCTTCCAGCAGTTGCCTACTTCCTCTCCTTTCTCTCCTGGGCACATTACAAATTTTTTCTCCTGTATCAAGTGAATTCCTCAGGGAAGTTATGGAGAAGAGTGAGTATCATTGGGAACCAAGTTCCACAAAGAGCTCACAGTACAAAGATCTGCAGATGGTCTATGATGGTGGATTGGCTCCATGGGCAGTAACAGGTGAATAATAATCTTGTTTCTACCCTTTTCATTTTGTGTGAGAAAGAGTGAGTCATACAAGATAAAAAGTCATAAATGAGTTGCAATATACAACATAGATATTATTATAGTATCTTTTCTTCCTTCACCCTTCTTCTGAACTTCCCTGTTTCCATGGTGGATGCTGCCATCTTTCTGGACACCCAGGTTGTCATTCTTTGGGTTATTGTTGACTCCTTATTCTCTTTCACTCTACTTATCAATTGCTAATCTTGTTTTTTGACCTCTGCAACTCCTCTTACATTTGACCCCTTCTCATTACTCATACAGTCACCACTATCACTCAGGTCTTTATCATCTTTCATTGCAATGACTATTGTTATAGGCTCTTCATTGGTCTTCCTGACTCAAGCCTCTCTTCTCTCAAAGTACCTCAGCACATATATTTTTAAATTTTTATTGATTGACCTATACCTAGACCATAGAGGAGATAGAAATTAAAGCATAGAAGTTCCCAGGCTAGCTTGGAAACTGTGTGTGTGTGTGTGTGTGTGTGTGTGTGTGTGTGTGTGTTTGCGCGTGTGTGTGTGTTTACACGTGCATGTCACTTTCCCAGTTCCTTTCCAGCTTCTCAGTCTTGTTCCTTGCCTCCTCATTCTCTGTCATTGACATTTTCCAAAGTTCTGTCCTCAGCTCTCTTTTCTTGGCATTATCATCTCCAAGACTTCAATTATCACCTTTAAATGGAGAGCTCAAAAATCTCTATCTCTAGCTCCGAGTTCTCTCTTGAGTTCCAGATCTTCGGATCTGTATCCAAAACTGTACGTTAGAAATTTTCACCTTGAAGGCCCCTCAGTACCTCAAATTAAATGTATTCAAAATTAAAATTTATCATCTTTCCCTCTAAACTTGTTTTATTTCGTGAAATAACCATTTCTGTAAATAGCATTGCCATCTAATAGTCAGATCAAAGGAGATTGTTATCTTTTGAATCTTTTCTCTCCTTCATTTCTTGGATCTAATTATTCCTATCAATTATATTTCTATCATAGCTTTTACATCTGTTTCCAACTTTCTATTCCCATTATTATTATTATTATTATTTTAGGTTTTTTTTTGCAAGGCAATGGGGTTAAGTGACTTGCCCAAGGCCACACGGCTAGGTAATTATTAAGTGTCTGAGACCGGATTTGAACCCAAGTACTCCTGATTCCAGGGCTGGTGCTTTATCCACTGTGCCACCTAGCCGCCCCTATTCCATTATTATTATTCTTATCCAGGTTACCTTCCTTTAACAAAGTGCCCTAACTACATTTATACTATTGTCAGATTAATCTTTTTGATTAAACATAGTTCTAATCATGTCATCCTTCTGCTAAAAAATAAAATAAAATGAAACAAAAATCATCAGTGACCACCTAATATTTATAAGGTTAAGTTCAATCTCTTTAGCCTAGACAGATTCAAATTCTTGTTTTCTGGCACCAACCTGCCCTTCTGGTCTTATATCACATTACTTCTTCTGCCATATATTCTAGACTCCAATCAACTTGGGCTTATATTTCTTATATACCTCCCACATTTGTGCAGTTCCACGCATGCTTTTGTCTATATCACATTCCCTGTCTCTGGATACCAACCTCTTTGGAATATCCTCAGCAATGTTCTTTCCTTCTTCAGATCTTTCTATTCCTTTGTATGTCTCCCATGCATGTTCTGTTTTGCATTATAGGCATTTGTGTATGTCCATGTCCTCTCTCTACCTTTAGTTTGTAAGGCCCATAATAGCAAGATCATTTGCTAATTCATTTTCTTAATCCACACATGCTTATGGAATTGACTTGCTTAGCACAGTTGCATAATAACAATTTGGTAAGTTGAACTGAAATGCAGGAAGGTCTTGTACATTTTTTTTTTTTGAGATGGGGGATAATGAAACGATGGTGCTATGATCCCCTGAGAGCTCTGCTCAAGGTTTGCTTGGTTGTTTGGAGAAGGTTGCTCCACTTAGGTCAGTTTTCCTATATGAGAGTATCTATCACGTATTATGAACAGGGCTTTCAGATATGGGCAGCTTTACCTAGTCTTATTGTAGTCAAGCCATGTTATCATGATATGAATTGAGCCCTTGAGAATGGTGCTCTTTCAAGACATCATTCCATCCTCAGTTCTTAAACATGCCCAAATGCAAGAACTTTGGATTGACTTTCCTATAGAACAAACAGCTTCACAGCACTCTTAAGGGGTGCACCTATCCAGTTACAACCTGCCCTAGAAGCCTCCATCTATATCATTCTTCCTCTTCAAGTTGTCATGGAGCTAAAGTGGAGCAACACTGGGTGGACGGAGAATGAGGCAAATATCTGGCTAAAGCCTTGCTACTATTCCTTAGAGGAGAAACCTTTATGAAGGAGCCTCCTATGGAAAGCTGTCCACACTGAGTCAGAAAATGTGAGGTGATAGAAGGAGCCCCAAAATGGCAAGCAAGAGGCTTGAGTTCTGATCCTGTTATGACTCTGTCACCTTTAGAAAATCATTAATGACCTGGGATTGATATAGACAGAATCAGCATATGCTTTGGAAAGAGTACTGAATATGAATACAGAGAATATGTGATTGATCTTGGCCTTGCCCCTTATTACTGGGGTGACCTTGTACAAGTTAGTTGAGGGATTTGCCTTTGGACTAAGTTACCTCGAGGTTCCATTCCGGCTCTCAATCTATTATCCTATGAGTCTATAAAATGTAATTCAATAGAGATAAATGTAAAGTCTTGAATCTAAATTAAAAAAAGCAACAGTTACAAGTATAGGATGGGGGAGACCTGGCTTGGCAGCAATTTATGCTCCCTATGAGCCAACAATGTACTTTGACTGCCAGAAAAACATTACCTCAATCATAGGCTCCATTAATAGAAATTCAGTATTCAGATCATGGAAAGTAATAGTCCATCTAACATTCTGTCCTGATCAGACCACTATTACATTCAATTCATGGTCCTACCTTGAGGAGGGATATGGGTAAAATGGGACTTTTTCAAAGGAAAGTAGACAAGATAGGGGTACCAACTTGAATATATGAAAAGCACCTAAAAATGGAGGGTAGTGAGTCTGGAAAGATGGTAGAGACATTTTAAAATATTACAAAGGCTTTTAAATAGAAGAATAATGGCCTCTTTTTGTTGCTCTAGGAGTAGAACCAAGAGCAAGGCAGCTGAATGGGCAGATGTACCTTCTCATAATTAGAGCTATTCAAAAAGAGAATGAGTTCTCTGGTGTGACAGTGAGATCACATAGGGGTTGAGTTACTATCTGGCAATGAATTCTAATGCTTACTCTAATCCCTACTTTATAATAGGTGCTTAAAAATGTTTATTGAATAATTTGAGGAAAGGTTGGACACATTGCTATCTGAGGTGGTTGTTACCTTTATGTAAAATGCTATTGGAATAGAGATAGGTCCTGGGACTTCACAGGCAAAAAAAAAAAATCTCAGATAAGTAAATTCCTTTAACTAATGCAGGTCAACATCTATACAATCTATAGTCTTAGAGACTAGAGACAGATAGATATCATAGAGAATGAAACACCAGTCCTAGAGTCAGAAGGACTTGAGTTCAATTCTGGCCTCTGACATTTGACACCGACTAGCTGTGGGCAAGTCACTTAATCCTGATTGCCTCATACCCAGGGCCATCTCCAGTTGTCTTCATATCTGGCCACTGGACTGAGATGGCTCTGGAGGAGAAAGTGAGGCGGGGACTTAGCACAGCTCCCCCTCACTCAAATTCAATTCATGATTACATGATCTTCTTCAAAAAGGAAAGACAAACATCATAATCATCAGTCTTAGAGAACTTCCTAGAACCACAAAAGATTAGATAACTTGTTCATGGTCACACACACACACACACACACACACACATATATATATATATACATATACATATATATGTATCAGGGGCACGTCTTGAACATAGATAGGTCATCTTGGCTTAAATGCCAGCTCCATATACCATGCTGTCTCTCAATAGACTCTGATTATATATAAAAAGAAGACAATACTCCTTACCCTCATTCCCAGACTTATTCCAAAGATCAAAAGAAATAATGAATATGAAAATGCTTTGAAAAGCTCAGGCATAACCCCCTCTTCCCCCAGCATGATTAATTAATTCTGCAAAAACAAGAAGCCTAAGGAAGCAACATTAGAGGGGGTGCATAGTGCTATAAATGTGAGTTACATTTCTGAGTGGCCAAAATTCAGATGATGAAAACTTTTATTTTTATTTCAAAGAGAACTGAGACTACAGAATCTTTAAATGGTAATAACAACTCTTTACTGCTTACAGATTCCCTTCGCCTTCCCCAGAGGTCTCCCACACAACTGGCAAGGCTAGGGAGGAAGGCCACTCAACTCATGTAGCTTTGTGTTTGACATGGGTTAGGGGTAAGTGGGAAGGGCACTTGGAACAACTTTATTGCCCTCTCCAGGGGCTTTCAGTCACTGCATTTTTGTCCTCAGTTCTCAAAAAGGATCAATGACATCACAAGGGTGATTCCTTGACTTACTAGTGAATTGAATATGTAAGGCAGAGGCTTTCAGCACCATGGGAAGAACTCCCTATTATCATAACTGAAATAAATTTAAAGGAATAAAAAAAGGCATGATTACATAAAGACCATTGAATAGTCTCCTTGGGATGGAAGCATATGGGAGTTACATGTGTCTGACCACAGCTTTCCGAGCCAGAGACTTGAGAGTAGGCTTTCTTGTCAAGGGAAGGTTTTAGGTGAGAAAAAGCAGAATTACTTCGCAGTAACAGATATGAATTTACAAAGTCAGTACAAAGGATAATGCTCTTGAACTCAGTCTCTGATGTAGAAGGAGGACAGTTTCCTAGGTAGTCTGATTCTACAATCAGTCCTTGTCAGAGAAGGAAGACTTTTGGGGTAGCAACAGACTTAGGAGTCACCTTGACAGTAATCCCAAATTTGAGAGTCTGGGGTCCTGACTTCTAGAGAGAGAAGAAGAATTCCTGAGCAGTATGCCTCTTGGAGAAAAAAGTGGATTGCCCACATGGCTCCTAAAGTGGGAGAACAGATGTTCTGGAGGAGCAAGCAATCAGACTCTTGCCATATCCGCTGCTATTACAATGAGTTATTCTAATAAAGTAGATCCAATGGAAAAGGGATTGCCTGTTTAGAAATTGGAAAATTTGTTTACTATCTCTAGGAAGAATCTGTTTGTGTGGGGGTGGGGTGGGGGAAGAGTTAGTATGATTTTGGGAAAGAATATATTGAAACCAGTTGGGAGTATTAGGAATTCACTGAATTTTCAAATGTTGTCTAGGGATAACCCTAAGTTCATCCCCTTGTGAGTATTTAAAGTATTGGGTTTTTAAAGTATGTTTAAGGGATTTTAAAAATAGCTTTGGCTTCTCTTATGGGGCAAAAATAAAGACTGTCCTTTGCCTAGCATGCATTTGTTACCTTGAGTGCTTATAAGGGACCTATGAACCTCTTTTACATACATCAGTGAAAAGCCAGGCAAAAATAGAATACATTTGGAGATTTTCTCAGAATAGTTTCCAAGTAGAGGTGACAGACCAAAGAAAAAAATTACCCTTTGGGATATGCCCCTAAGAATGAACCTAGTCTATGTGATCTGAGCATCTTAAGGAACCCTGAGCAACAGGTTATATTTACAAAAAAGAAATAGTCATAGTCACACTAACATTGGACTTTATATAGGGCTTCACTTTGCTTTTCTTCTTCCAGGTTCTGGAATGGATGTTATGTTTAAACAGAATGTTTCTTGGAAACAAGACATTGCACTTGAATCATCTCTGTTCCCATTTCCAGGCTTGTTTCTATTTATGCCTTGCTAATTCCCCTCCTTTTGTTCACCCTGACCCCTTCACACTCTTACAGAAATTGGATCATGACAAGAGGGGCCAAACCCCATATCTGCTAAACTGTAAAGAGGGATTAGTATAGCTATAAAGAGACAAAATTAGGTTTGATGTATATGGAAACATTTTTTAATCATTAGAACTACCCCAAAAGGAACAGGCTGCTTCATGAGGTAGCCAGCTCCTCCTTAGGAGGATTGCCAAACAAAATCTGATTGATCAATTGTAAATCACATTTTTTTTTTTTTTTCAAGGCAATGGGGTTAAGTGGCTTGCCCAAGGCCACACAGCTAGGTAATTATTAAGTGTCTGAGGTCAGATTTGAACCCAGGTACTCCTGACTCCAAGGCTGGTGCTCTATCCACTGTACCACCTAGTCGCCCCTGTAAATCACATTGTACTAAGGTCTCTTTTTCAGGTATAGATGGGGCTAGTTGGCTTCGAAGGTCCTTCAGACTCTGAAATTTGGTGATTCTGGTTAACTTATCTCAATAGGAAAATTCAGTACTATAGAAACTATGAAAACTAAGGAAGGATACTCTTGGGGGACAACTTCACCTCCCAGTATTGAAGTGTATAGTGCATATTTATCTCAGAGAGAAAGACTAGTTAAGTATTAAGTTGGATCTCTTCTCTGTGGAACTCCAACCTATAGTATCTGGTGGTTTCTTGTGCCCTATGTTGTAAATCTATGTGTTTTAACTTGGTTCGTTGTCATGGGTTCTGGTCCAAGAGGGTTAAGTCTGGTTTTTCATGTTCCAGCCTTCAGGTGGGGTTGGAAGAATATGAGCATAGACTGGGGTCAATTAGTACTATTCATCTTTAGCTTAGTCTATAGACTTGTCTAATAAAGTATTAAGAAATTTGCTTAAATATTAGAGAAATGCAAATTAAAACATCTCTGAGGAACCACCTCACACCTTTCAGACTGTCCAATATGACCAGAAAGGACAATGATCAATGTTGGAAGGGATGTGGGAAATGTAGGACACTAATACATTATTGGTAGAGCTGTGAACTCATCCAACTTTTCTGGAGAGCAATTTGGAATTATGCCCAAAAGGCAACAAAAATGTGCATACCCTTTGATTCAGCAATACCACTACTGGGTCTATACTCTGAAGAGATGATGAAAAAAGGGTAAAAACATCACCTGTACAAAAATGTTCATAGTAGCTCTGTTTGTGGTGGCAAAGAAATGGAAACCGGGGAATGTCCATCAATTGGAGAATGGCTTAACAAACTGTGGTATATGTATGTGATGGAACACTATTGTTCTATTAGGAAACCAGGAGGGATGGGAATTCAGGGAAGCCTGGAAGGATTTGCATGAACTGATGCTGAGTGAGATGAGCAGAACCAGAACATTGTACACCCTAATAGCAACATGGGGGTGATGACCAGCCTTGATGGACTTGTTCATACCAACAGGGTAACAATCAGGCACAATTTTGGGATTGAGAATGCCATCTGTATCCTGAGAAAGAATTGTGGAGTTTGAACAAAGACCAAAGACTATTACCTTTAATTTTAAAAAAGTCTTATTACGTAATTCTTCTATATCTCATACTATATGTTTCTTCCTTAAGGATATGATTTCTCTCTCATCACATTCAACTTAGATCAATGCATACTATGGGAACAACATAAAGACTAACAAACTGCCTCCTGTGGGGAGTGGGGAGAGGGAAGCAAGATTGGGGGGAAAATTGTAAAACTCAAAATAAATAAAACCTTTCTAAAAGAAAGAAAAAAAAGAAATTTGTTTATGCCAATATGGCTAGTAGCAGAGCATGTAAATTGGAAGAGAGTATCTTCATGTGGATACAACAGGTGTTCTAAGTATTTTTTTTAGATTTTTGCAAGGCAAATGGGGTTAAGTGGCTTGCCCAAGGCCATACGGCTAGGTAATTATTAAGTGTCTGAGGTCAGATTTGAACCCAGGTACTCCTGACTCCAAGGCTGGTGTTCTATCCACTGCACCACCTAGCCGCCCCTGTTCTAAGTATTTTTTGAATGAATTTGTTTTCTACTTGTGGGCTATGGGAGAAACTGAAGCACAGAATGTGATAGAAACATATTTCAGGTCATATTATGCCATACTGGTACATTTGGGAGGATTTTAGTACCCTGTGTGCGAGTGTGTGTGTGTGTGTGTGTGTGGGGGGGTGTTGTTCGATAGCATCTAGCTCTTGATGATCCCATCCTGAGGTTTTCTTGGAAAAGATACTGGAATTGTTTGACACTTCCTTTTCCAGCTCATTTTACAGATAAGAAAACTGAGGCATATAGGGTTAAATAGTTTGTCCATAGCTAGAAAGTGTCTGAGGCTGGTGAAGTCGGGAAGAAGCATCTTCTTGACTCCAAGTCCAACACTCTATCCATTGTGTCATTTGGCTCCTTAGTCCTAGCTTATGTTGATGGGGCAATTTTGCTTCCAGGCATCCTTTCTTTCTTTGCCCTAGTATGGGCTGTGAGGCATCAGCTGTCTTCCTGCCAGGGAATTCAACCTAGATGTTTAGCTTCACCTTTAATCAGGAGGGGAAGCAGGGCAAGGGAACTCCAGTTTCTTAGGACCTACTTCTCCTTCCTCCACCCTCTGTAGCCACAGGCACATCCCTAGGCTTTTCTGAGCCTCTGCTTTCCTTGCTTTATGCAACAAGGATAATGATAGCTCCTGTTCCTCCCAGTGCTGCTGTGTGGATTAATTAGTGTTAATTAATGGGCTTTGAAAATGAAAAGCACCTAGGTAAGCGCTAATCATGATTATTAATGGGAGCTGCAAGCTTGGAGAAGGCACAGAACAGGGTCCTAAAATTATACAGTTTAAAAAACAATGGGGTGAGGTAAAAAGAATGGGGGGATTGCTGTCTCTCTAAGGCAGCCTGGACTCCAGCTTTGCTAGCTTGCCAGGTGCTTTTAAAATAGAACAAAAAGCTTTCCAGTTGCTCTTGGGTAAAAGCTACTGGGTGATCTGGGGACCTCCCAGCATGGAAATGGAGTTTCTCCCACAAAATTCCTGATCTGGCTAGGTCCTCCTGAGTTCATTGCATCTATTCCTCTGGCTCTCAGATGGACTATATTCAAACCACTTCCAGGATTGCTCATTGCATAGTTCTATAGTGTCTTTGAAGAATGAATGAATGAATGAATGCCTCATGATCAGGAAAGTACAAATGCAACCTTTCAAAGTCACACAACTTCCACTGTGATTCCATTCACTGAATGTTATTGGCTGCTTGTACCCCTAAACCATACTATCTTTGTTCTCTATACCCTACCTTACACCTAGCTATAACAAGCATGGCAAAAGTAGTTTGCATGATAAAAAAAATCCCCTTGAAATCCCAACACAGCAAGGCTAAAAGAAGAATCCAAATGTCATAGAATTTTGAAGCTAGAAGGGCCCTCAGAGATCATCTCTTGTCTAATTCTTTAATTTTACAAGTGGGAAAACTGAGGCTCAGAAACATAAGTTACTTGCCCAATTTCATATAAATGCCAAATGAATTAGGCTAGGAAAATGTGCCATACTAGCCCATTGACTTCCAGTCCACTGGTCGACAAGGTTGCATATATTATTTCTTCTGAGGTCTGCTTTCTGATTTCTTTTCCGCTCCCCTGCCAAGATTAGTTGAGGCTCATGCCATATAGCCTCTCAGTTTAACACCGGTTCCCTCCCCCCCAATCCCAGCAGGGTCTCAGGGTGCAATGTGCTTTGAAAGGATTTGAGTTGCTCCAAACTATCTTTCAGAAGTGCTGAGTTGAGGCTGTGGATGGGAGGCAGGAAAGGCAATGTTGGCTACAGACCCAGCAATTAGCACATAAACAAAAGCATCTTCTTAATGCCTGGGTCCCTAATGACCTCTTGGGCTGAGAGAGATGAGCCAGCCTCCAGCAGCCCACGTGACCCCTGCTATATCAATAATTATTAAGAAGCACATGAAAGTGTGTTGACCTAGTTAGAGGTTTTATAAATATAAATAAATTA
Source organism: Macrotis lagotis (assembly GCF_037893015.1). Classification (NCBI taxonomy): domain Eukaryota; kingdom Metazoa; phylum Chordata; class Mammalia; order Peramelemorphia; family Peramelidae; genus Macrotis; species Macrotis lagotis. The sequence continues at coordinate 795,759,363 of NC_133658.1, forward strand.
GGTGGTTAGGCTTAAAGGACGCCTGGGTGAGCACGTGGGCAGACAAGGGAACAGGGGGCCTCTGTGCTCAAATGAAGAGGGATCCTGGGGTTTATTGAGTACAAGCTGAGAAAAATTTCTTTAAAAATCTAAGTGTAGCAAGTAGGCATGAAGAGGAGAGGGGAACATGATCCTGATATGTTAGCTATACCAGTGGCTCATCTAGCCCTAGGTCCCTCATCTATATGGTTATATATTGAGAGATGGTGAGGTGAAGTGGGGATTCAATTAGGAGTGAGGCATGCCTTGGTTCTCACCCCACCTTAGATATAACTCCAAGATCCTGGGACCATAACTTAAATATTCTGAGACTCAACTTCCTCATTTATAAAATGTGGAGGATGGGTTCAACTCATTGATCTCTATGGCCTAAATCTGTAATAATTTGTGGTTCAGTCATATTTAAGTCATATCTGATTCTTTGCAACCTATTTAGAGGAGGTTTTTGTGGCAAAGATATTAGAGAGATTTACCATTTCCTTCTTCAAATTCATTTTACAGATGAGGAAACTGAGTCAAAGAGTGTTAATGACTTGCCCAGGGTCACACAACTAAGAAGTAAATGAGACCAGGTTGAACTCAGAAAGATGTATCTTTCTTACTCCAGACTCAGCCCTCTGTCCATTGTACCACCTAGTCTTGTAAAAAGTCATAAGATCTTTGTTGAGACAAATGAACTTTTGAGCATTTTGAACCTGTCCTTTGCCTTTAGGCTGTAATTTTATACTGCAATTCTAGAATCACATCATTAGAGAGCTGGAAGGCCCCCCAGCTGTCATCAAGCCCAACCAGCACATGAAAAGAATCTCTACTCCAGCATACCAAATGCGTGGTGGGTCAGCCTCTTTTTGAAGATCTTTGAGGAATGGATCCCTCCATTTTTCCAGAGTGCTCACTTCATTTTGGATAGCTTTAAGCGTCAAGAAACTGGTATCACTTCCACTCTTGGCCCAATGTTTTTTGCTTAATCTCACCTCATGATAGCCCTTCAAATGCTTAAAGACAATTATCCATTTGTCTTTTCACCAGGCTAAGTACAATTAGTTCATCCATACTGATTCTTAAATGACATACTTGGGTACTTCACCATCATGGATAGTCTTCTCTGGACAGTCTCAAGTTCATCTATCTCCTCCTTAAACTGTGGTGCCCAGAATTGAGTACCATATTCCGCATGAGATCTGATGAGGACAGTGGGACCATCACCAACTATTCCTGGAAGCTGTGTCTTTTTAGCTCAAACAAAGATCACATTAGTTTGTTGTTGGTGGTGGTATTGTTTTTGTTTTTTTTTTGCAAGGCAATGGGGTTCTTAACCCCATTGGCTTGCCCAAGGCCACACAGCTAGTTAATTATTAAGTGTCTGAGGCCAGATTTGAACTCAGGTATTCCTGACTCCAGGGCCGGTGCTCTGTCCACTGTGCTACCTAGCTGCCCCTACATTAGTTTTAAAAAGTTTTCATGTACATGTTATACCCCTGTTAAATTCTTCAAAAGTCTATTGCATCAAGGGGTGGCTAGGTGGTATAGTGGATAAAGCACCGGCCCTGGAGTCAGGAGTACCTGGGTTCAAATCCAGTCTCGGACACTTAATAATTACCTAGCTGTGTGGCCTTGGACAAGCCACTTAACCCCGTTTGCCTTGCAAAAAAAAAAAAGTCTATTGCATCGATGTAGCTTACTCAGCAAGCTCTTAATGTTTATTCAATTAAAGCAGCTTTTCAATCTTTTTGGCTCATTTTTCGTTTTTCACCTTCTGGCTGTGCCCAGGTCCTGCTGAGCTACCCTTCCCAAATATTTTATCCATCTATTAATTTCCTTTCTATCCCCACCATCACTATCTAGTTTTGGCCATTGTGATTTCATATTTAGACTATTATTCTAGTCTTATAATTGCTCTCCTTGCCTACTACCTGCCTTCTTTTCTAACCTATTCTATTCTGTTACTAATTCCTTGCTTCTTAAGCATCCTTGTCCTCACAGAGTCCCAGACCAAGTGAATTATTACAAATGGTCCTTTTTCCATATCACTGATCTCATGTCAAAAGAGGGATGCTGCCTTTCAACTTCCTATCATCCTTCTAGCATTGAAGGGGCTGCTGGTAAAGAATTGAACCTGAGGGGAGGCACCACAAGCTCAGCACCACATGCTCTCAGAGTTGGGTGAAGCTGAGGGAAAGTAAAAACTAAACCAGCAAATATCACTCCCAAACCAAGGATTTCTGCTTCTCCACACATCTGATTCATGAGCAAAGTGTTATTTAGAATCAGCAGTAACTGTCCTCCCTTCAGTAAATAGTGATAGTCATACTTTTACTCACCTGACCAAAGGCACACCTCTAACTTTCCAAATGCCTCCTTCCACTCCTCCAGCCCTTGAGCCTCTTTTCTTTGACTGTGACCATGGTCATAAGGCGAGACCTGCTCTTCCTGGATTCCCTCTTGCTTCTTTCTCTTTCTACTTAGGAAAGGGCTCTGCTGAAAAAAATCTGCAGCATCAGCTGAAAGCTGATGTTTTCAGTTGAAGTACCCTCTGGGTCTAAATATCTGGCCAAGACTATTCAGGCTGGTACAAACCAAAAAAGAGAAACTTACTTGCTTTTCCTTTCTGGAGGGGCTCCAATGGTTGACCACTGGAATCTGGTTGCTATCTCACCTGTCAATCCATATTATATTATTCTTTAAAAAGTTGTAATGATGATTTTTAATTTTTATATATCATAATCACTTCTCAATGATTTCTCCCCCAACTCAAATCCCATTCCCCATCTACCATAGAATCCAAGGACCATGTCTGAAAATTTAATATTTATTCTATACCTATAATGCTACAGCTGCTTTTCAATATATATTTGGTTATTTATTCACCTTCAACATACATTCATTAAAGTACCTACCATGTGATGAACCCTGAGAGGGAGATTAAAGAAGTCTTCATGGAGTAGACTACATTGAATTTAGGTCTTAAAGAATGGGTTAAAACTTGGCAAGTGGAAATGGAATTAAAGAAAGCATCATGAGCAATAAGGTTGGAAAATGTAAGGCATGGCAAGTCCTTTCCTTTGACTAGAGAGGAATAACATGAAATGTGTCAGCAAAGGAAGTGTGGAAACAAGTGGTGGAACCTAGAATGCCACGATAATAAGTCATAATGTTAGTCAGTCAATAATAGGGAGCCATCGAAGGCTTTGAGCTGAAGAACGATCTGCTGAGATCTTTTTCATGAAGTTCTTCAAAGATTCTTGTCCCTCAGCCCTTCCCTCTCTCTCTTTCTCATTCCTCACCACTTCTATCTCCTATCCAGGGTTCTGCTAGTGATGTATGGATTGAAATCTGCATTCCCAAAAGCCTTTCAAAAGTGATGGGATACAAATGATTCATTTGTTACAGCTGCTATTCAAGCCCAGCTGGCCAGCATCCAGAGGCAGCAGGCATGGCTGTCCATATTTCTCCAATGCTGTTTCTGAAGTGTGGGATATGAGACAGTAATTAGATTTAAGGAGAAGCTTGTCTGACGTCACCGTGGCAATAACAGGAGGGCTCATAAGTCAAATGGTGGCAGCCACCAAAGACAAGGGATTGGAGTCCATGGAAAGGAAGGGGAGAAACCTTTGAAGCCAGGTTCAAATGCTATCTCTGATACTACTCATATGACTTTTGGCAAGATACATAACTTATCTGCAGAATGGTCTTCTCATCTATAAAATGAAATGGCTGAAGTCCATGTTATCTTTAAGTGACTATAGGAAACAAGTACTAATTAAACACCTACTGTAGGATAGGTACTGTGCTGAATGCCTGACAAATATTACTTCATTTTATCCTCATAACAATCTGGAAGGTAGGTGCTATTATTATTTTCATTTTACAATTGAGGAACTTGAGGAAGGCAGTGGTTAAGTAACTTGTCCAGGGTCTCTAAGTCAGTGAGTGTCTGAACTCATCTTAGAACTCAGTTTTAGCTGACCCCAGGCTCAGTCTTGAGCTACCCCACAGTTGTGATGCTGTGTTTCTAGCCCTTGTGCCCCCCCCCAAGGAGCACGACTTCTTCCTATCAGATAGGACACTATTTCTAGCTTCCTAAAATCTCCATCTACCTTATGTTGGTCTCTATTAGGGAACTAACCTTGGGCTTCATCCAAATTACATAGAAAGGAGACCAATAATAATCACTGATATTTGTATGGCACTTTCTGGTTATAAAATGCCTTCTACAATAATGGGTGATATTTATAAAACACTTTATGAACATTATTTCATTTGATATTCACAACAATTCTGTGAGATAGATATTTTGACATAGTATTATCAGTGCCATTTTAAAGAGGGGGGAACAACATTAGAAAGATTGAATGATTGGCCACAAATCCCATAACTTGTCAGCAGGAAATCTGGGGATTGGAATTCAGGCCTCCTGAGGTTCTTTCCACTATATCAATGGTCACTCACATAGATGAACAACTTTCCAGTGGATAAAACCCTCTCATCACAAGGACTCTGAGAGTTGGCAATGAAAATATCATTACTTCCAATTTACAGATAAGTGAACCAAGGTTCAGGGAACCTAGAGGTGCCTATTGTCTTGTCTATTAATTCATTTATTGTCCTACAGTTAGTAAATGATTGAGGCAGGATTTGAAACCAGTGATTCTCTGTCCAATACTGAACTCCATGTAGCAGCTTCTACTTTTTCCATTTACAGAAAACTCAAATAAAGTGGCTCGAAAGGTATCCATGATGGTACTCTTAGGGCCATGGGATAATGAGGCAAGTTAAGGTTAGCTGGATCAGCAAGAAGAACATTGACTCAGGAGTCAGAAGAAATGGGAACAAATCTCTTCTCCACCACAGACTGGCTGGGTGACTGGTCAAATTATCTCATTTGTCTCATCTTATAATGAGGTAATTTGATTAGATGAACTCTAAGATTTTACCATCTGTGACAACCTATACATATGTGTGTGTGTGTGTGTGTGTGTGTATATTACACATACTTACATATTTGCATGTGTACAAATTAACACATTTCAATTTCCCAGGTACCCAGATTGCCCCCCAGTGCTTCACGTCTCCCTGTTTTAGATGGATTAGTAGAGGTTAACCAGAGAGGGACAAGTTACTTGCCAACAGTCCCATGGTGACTTGAGTATCTAAATCCAAAGTCCAGGATCTTGGTCTGGTATCTGGTTCACACTGCAGTGCCAAGGGACAGACTATGTGCTCTCATTGTAATTTTGATCAGGAATGAGAGCAATGACACCTGCTCAACTTTCCTTCATCCCTCCAAAGAGGGAAGATAAAAGGAATAATTAAGCTTCTACTATGGACCAGGTATCAAGCTAAGAGCTTTCTAAATATTATTTCATGTCACAACAACCTTGTGAGGTGGGTGCTGTTATGTTCATTTTACAGTTGACAAAACAAAAATTAAATGACTTGTTCAGGGTCACACAGCTAGTGCTTGCTTGTGATTGGTCTTCCTGACAGGTCCAGAGCTCAATCAACTTCACCACCTAGCTGCTTCCCATAGGGTGAAGAATCCAAGCAGCACATTCAGATCCAGTCTGGAACAAAGTTGTGGCCATTCTTTAGCTATTTACAAACCTGACTGCTCATTGGCTTCAGTAAACAAGGGCTGAAATTATGAACTCTAAAGGAGCCAAGTTCCAAATTAAAGAAACCACTCGTCAGAGAGCAGTATTTGACAAGAAGAAAAAATGAAATTGAACAAATAAAATTGTCCTTCTTGGTTCTCAAAATTAGGAGTGTTTCCCCTTTTGTCCCTGCCCTTTAAAGTGATGATTTTTCAGCAGTAGGACAAGTCTCAAGCTTCTGCGCAGACAGATGGGGGTCCTGCTGGGGGACCTAGATCAGAAAATGGATAATGATTTCAGCCCAAATTCTTCATCTTAGGCACAAAAATACATGATGTAAAGGAAAAAGCACTAAATTAGAAAAACAGGAGACCTAAAGTCTAGTCTATGTCCTGTCACTAAATTACCTTCTGATCCTGATCAAATAATGTAACCTACTTTGTCTTCTGTTTCTAAACTTTAAAATAGGCTGGTTGGATACAATGATCTCTGAGATCTTTTCCAGTTCTGACATTCCATAAGTGACTAGGCTGATGTCCTTCCTAGAGATAGAAGTTAGCTAGGCGTTTTGTAACCAGAAAGTGTTACTTCCATGTAATTTGGATGAAGTCCAAGGTGAGTTCCCTAATAGAGACCAATGCTAAGGTAGCAGTTACCCCAACAGAGGGGGTAGGATAAAAAAGGATTCCTAGAAAAAGAATAGGTAATAGAAAAAAAATAAAACAGGTAGGCAGTGTGAAATTATGATAGACTATTTTAAAACCACTTAGAACTAGATCGGAAGATCTGGGTTCAATTCCTGCAACTGAAATATCCTGGTTAGATAACCCTGGATCTATCATTTTATCTCTTAGTGTACCAGATAAGAATTATGAATCACCGAGAAAGTGAATCTGTTTGTTACTGTCAATTCTCAATAATGAAGCAAAGGGGTCAGGCACTGAACTTCAAGTCAGGAAGACCTAAGTTCAAATACTTAAATAGTTTTGTGACTTGTCACACACAAATCAACTTCCTCACCTGTAAAAAGGGAATAACAATCATACCTTCCTCACAGGGTTGTGAGGATCAAATGAGATAACATATGAAAAGGGTTTAGTAAATTTTAAAGCATTATATGAATGCAAATAAATATCATTTGTTCTTTATTTCCAGGGCCTAGACCACAGGGCTTGTTAATTGAACCAAATGCCCCAATATATGACTAAAGAGTGGGGGTAATTGGAGGTACTGTGAGTTAGCCTATGATTAAGAAGACTTGAATTCTGGTCTACCTGGACACTGATTGGATGATCTTTCGCATGATATATGACTTTTCTGATTTTCTCTTTTATTTAAATGGAGATAATCCTATTTGCCCTGTAAACTCCCCAGGGTTATTGGGAGGAGCAAACAAGATTCTATAGATTCAAGTATTTTAAAAAGAAGAAAGCAGGGTACCATTAGAAGGGTTACACAATGTGCAGGATTAGCAGATAGATATTTTGCACTCTCCCAGAGCCATTGAGAGATTGAGCAAGAAAAACTTTTTCTTTCTTAACTTTATGCAGGTCTCTGTTTCCCTTTTTGTAAAATGAGAGGTAGATTAAATAAATGATCTCTAAGGTCCCTTCTTGCTCCATTACCCTAAGTCCCCAAGTCACCATTTGGGCTAGGTTTTCCCTGGGGGAGAATGAGCCATTCAGCAATTGGTATAAGTTAGGAAATCTAAAGGACTTATTTTCAAGACCTTTTGCTTTACAGTCAGTTTGATTGAAGCCTCACAATCAGTAGGGAAGCACTTAATCCTGATACCTGCTGGCCATAGCTTCATGAAGAAGATGCCTTTATCCAGGGGCCACTACAGCTGGTTTGGATGAGTGAACAGAGTTCTACAAGGTGTTTTCTATATTTTCATGCAAATGTGCCCACATGGGCAATGTCATTGGGAGATACACATAATGGACTGTTGCTGCCACTGAGCTGGGAGAGGCCACAGCTGCTGGGCTAGGAGTCTCTAGAAAAGATCTGAAAACACAGACATGGCAAGAGAGCATCAGGGGACCTCTAGCCTTTCAATGGAAGGGACACATCAAGTAATGTTGAGAAAAGAGGATTTTCAGGAGTAGGGACTGAGTGTTTTGAACACTGAGACACCCCCACCCCCATTGACCCGCCCTCTCCTTACTAGATGAAGAAAAGCCTTCCAGTGATTTGAATCTTCGCCTGATGGGAATACTCTGTGGTTGATGAAGCTTCATTGGGGGGCAGGCATTAGTGGGAGAACTGGCTTAAATGCTTCTGGCAAAAGCAACAACCGTTCCCTGCTTCTTCTCCCCCCTACTCACTCCCAGCCACTTTCAAAGTCCATCACAATGAAAGATGAGCTCATGAACATGGGACCCTTCTGCGAGAGAGAGAGAGAGAGAGAGAGAGAGAGAGAGAGAGAGAGAGAGAGAGAGAGAGAGAAGGTCCTCTCCAGCCCAAACAAAGAGGGTAAATAAGCAAATGAGGATGGCTGCTTCCAAGAAGAACTAGGCATCTGTTCTAAAATTCTGGTGTTGCTAGCAAACAAGGTGGGTTAAGGAAAGGGGTGATGATAGGGGAACAGCAGTCCACCCCCATGCTGGCTAAGTAATGCCAAGCATCAGACAGGGCTGGGGAAGGCAGCAGTGGCATCTTTTGTCACCCGCAATCAAGCATATGCCTTAGAGGGAATCTGTATATAGAGAAAAGCAGATGACAGACATCTCTGCATATTAAACTGTAGCCGACTAGAGCGTGCCTTGCCTCCCGCAGCCTTTGCAATCTGCCTTGGAGACAACTGCTAGACCGGGCTGTGTTAAGTGGAATGGGATGCTCTTCTTTTCTCCGTTCATTTATTTGTTTGTTGATTTATTTATTTTAAAGACCCTTTTAAAAATTCTAGGTGGATAAAAGCAAACATACTACCCAATCACCCCCTCCTTCCTCTCAACTCAATGTGTTTTCATTAATATAAACTGTTTGCAGTGGGCAAATTAATTCTGGAAATGGTCTTCATCCATGACCGATCATTCTCCTGGTAGAGAGAATGTATGGCCAGCAGAGGCCCTTCCCAGTGGGGCAGGCACCGGGGATCTTAGGTAAACAGAATGATAATGACAACAATAATGGGCCAAAATTCTAATAATGGCCAGGCTTCAAAATCATCCTGTTTCATTCTCCACATTCTTATAATTCTGCTGTGTCTGAAGTCGTTCAGGCTGTTACACTGGCTCTAGGGCATACGGAACTTCTGTATTGCTGATAACAGGCAAACAGAAAACATCTGTAGAAAGCAATACAATGAAGTGGGAGGGAGTGCTGAGTTTAGAGTCAAATGACCTGGTCTGAATATCTGCTGGTTATTTCCTTCCTGACTTAACCTCCTAAGGACTCAGTTGTCTCACCTGTAGAAAATGGATTTGGACTAGGTGACCCATAAGGGTCCCTTTAAAAGCTATATAGATGATCCTATAATTTGAAGTCCAGCAACCTGGGCTCAAATAATAATAATACTTTAATGCTTGGACAAGCCCAAGAACTCACTAATCAAGTGGGCATGTGAAACACAAGCCATTTACATATCATCCTACACAAGACTTGTCTCTTTCATCAGATAAAAATTTCCCTAGGGGAGCTATCCAAGTATTCCTTTAGGTTTAAAAAAAAATATTTTGGGATTTTTTAATGGGGGATGGGCAGGAATGAAGAGAAAATGTGGATCTGAAAATAAAATATAATAAAATTAAAAAAAATTTGGGGGGCGGCTAGGTGGCGTAGTGGATAAAGCACCGGCCCTGGAATCAGTAGTACCTGGGTTCAAATCCGGTCTCAGGCACTTAATAATTACCCTAGCTGTGTGGCCTTGGGCAAGCCACTTAAACTCCATTTGCCTTGCAAAAACCTAAAAAAAAAATTGGGGGATCCTAGGGCAATACTCTGATACTCTGTCACCTATCTTTCTTTTTCTTTCTTTCTTTCTTTCTTTGCAAGGCAATGGGGTTAAGTGGCTTGCCCAAGGCCACACAGCTAGGTAATTATTAAGTGTCTGAGGCCGGATTTGAACTCAGGTACTCCTGACTCCAGGGCCGGTGCTTTATTCACTGTGCCACCTAGCCGCCCCTCATCTATCTTTCTTACTATAAGACTGATCCTCCTCCCATTCTGGTTGTATCTATCCTTGGTAATGCCTTTGGGTATTAATTCTAGCATGTGAGTGCACCACGCAGTAACACTGGGAGAATGCTTCAGTACTAACATCTGTAATTTCATTAGTATACATGACCTGGAGAATACTTTTTCTATGATTTAGTTGGTAGTCTTCAAGAACTGCTATGACCTTCTAAACCTTCATTCCATAGCCAACTAAGTGGAGATTAGCTAGGCTGCTTGTCAATTAAATATCCAGACCATGACTAAGGCCATTCTCAAAGTTTCTCTAATCTAGAAGGACCTTAGAGAATTTATGCTCTTAGAGCTATAGACTTCAAGAACCTAAGGACATCACCATTTCACCATTAAGCATTAGAGCTATGCTGTCCCTAGGACTGTATTGGTCTAAAAAAAAAGATGAATTTTTACAACTTCAATAAGATTAGGATCACTGAAAGTATGATCAACTTGACTGAGTAAATTCGTGCCTGATCTGTGCAATCTTGAGTCTCATTAATGGGTCTGCAAATTATGTATGACTCATAGACATAATCTGGCCTAACACCAGTTTTGGTATAGCCCAGGTTGAGAATGGTTTTTATATTTTTAAGTACCATAAAACTTCATTTTAAAATGTAATAAAAAAACAAACAAACCAAAAACCTTCTTTTGCTTCTGGGCTATACAAAAAGAGACAACAGGCTGGATTTGGCTAGTCAGCCATGGTTTCTAACCTCTTGCTCTAGTTCATTTCCCATTTGTAGCATCTGTCCAAGATATATGCACTTGCAAACTAAATCCATGGCTTGTCAGTCCATCTGCATATCATAAACTGTGAAATAGGCAGCTTATAACTTCACTCCTACCTGATAATTCACATTTTTCTATTACTTAAGTTTTACCAATCACCTTCCCCATTACATCATGTGGTGTACAGTACAAGTATCATGACTTCCATCTGAAGAGGGAACTGAAGCCCAAAGACACATAGCTAGTATTTGTCAAAGTCAAGACTCAAAACTAGTTAGTCTCTGGATCCAGGATTCTTTCTATATAGTACCTATATCTCTGAACTCTGGTGGACTAGAGGGAGCAGATCTGCTTTGCAAAAACAAGGCCTTTTCAGGATATAGAGTAAATTCTCAGTTTCCACAAGCACAGAGAATGGAGACAAAAAGTAGAAGGCTTTCCAATTTGCAATGGAAACCAGAAAAACCTGGAGATCAGGAAAGATGTATGGTTTCCATGATTTAGATTACACCTAAATATCTTCAAGGAAGAGTTTCTTGGACAGCAAATAGTGAAAATGGATCTGTTGCGAATTTGCTGTGTTCCTGGAGAAGCAACTCCCTTTCTCTAGGTCTCAGTTTCTTCATCTATAAACCAAGGAGATGGAAAAGACACAGGACTTCTCAAAATTTTTTGTCATGGACTCTTGGCAATCTGGGGGGAAGCCTAGTGATACATCAGAATATTTTTAAAGGTAAGGATAAGGGGGGCGGCTAGGTGGCGCAGTGGGTAAAGCACCGGCCCTGGAGTCAGGAGTACCTGGGTTCAAATCCAGTCTCAGACACTTAATAATGACCTAGCTGTGTGGCCTTGGGCAAGCCACTTAACCCCATTGCCTTGCAACCCCCCCCCCCCAAAACTTTAAAGGTAAAGATAAAATGCACAGAAGTATAAAGACACTTATGTTATAATGCTATTATGTAAATATATTTTTAAGAAAAACAACAAAGGAATTCACTAATACCAAGGTAAGAAATCCTAGACTAAAGGATCCTAAGGTCCCATCCAGTTTTGACATTTTCCTAGTCTCTGGGTCGTTAATGAAAATTAACCCCAGGTTCTCTCAGTTGTCAGAAGAGAGGAAGACATTAAAAATCCTCAAGGGAAACATTGTCAAAGCTGGCCATGAAGTGTGAATGGGGGGATATAGACAGTAGGGACCCAGGAGAAGATTTTATTTGGGGAAGGGGAATCCAGACTCCTCAATAATTAAATTTAAACTTCTGATGTGTCCCAAATTTATTTCCCCCTTTTTAATCTGGCCATGCCTCTCTGTTAGCTGCCACATCTAGTCATGAGCTCCTGCCTCTGTAATGAGGAGTGATGTATAATTGATGAAAGCACAATGTGATACAGTCACAGAAACCTCGTCTGCTAGAAGACATCTGTTCAGCACACTGAATTCACTCAGCCACTGTCACAATGCATTTACTGTCCTGTATGGGAGGCTCCCAGAATATGCACGGGCCATGCAAGCTGAGATCTCTGTAATGTTATATGTCTTTGGATGGAGAAATGCAAGAACCCATGCATTTGTTGGAGATATTTATGGGTTTAGGGCTGTGTTCCTTTCACTTTTGCCTTTGAGCCAGAATTCCTTCAGAGCTCTTTCCATACATTTCCCCAGCTCTCTGATGGGCTTTTAACAGGACTCCACAGCTGCTAACTTCACCCATTCCAAAGCTTCCATCAGAAGAAGGAAGTCTTTGGGGAGAGAATGGGATTGACAGAAGGATGTGGTACAGGCTCATGAATATTGTTGACTTTGCCTTCCTGAAACTTTAACTTGTCAGCATCTTCCTATGTACCCCTAGTAATGGGCAGTGGTTGCCAGGGCCTTTTTCTCCTGGAGAGTCATAGCATGGCAAAAAAGACTGTTGGGCTAGGAACCAGGAGATCCTAGGCTAAATCCTGGCTCAGATGTTTCCTAGCTGTGGGCAAGGCACTCTCTGAATCATCTTTTCCTCATCTGTAAAATGGGGATGATAATGTTTCTACCTCATACATTCCCACATTGAGAAACACTTTGTAAAGGTTAATGCGTTATAAAACCAAAAGTTAATGTTCCTCACCAATATGGTCCATGGAGATTGTGGGTTAACAGAAATGGGTTCCAGGGAGGTTTAGGAAAAGGATCTGCCTAGGAGTGTGCTGGTGCTAGCAGGGAAAAGTCAGAGGTGGTCATTCTGGCAATTCAGCCAGGCTGATAGTGCCAAGGCCCATGTCAATCAACAGAACACCTGTTCTTTTGCTAATGTTGCTTTGGAATGATCAAAGGAGAGACAAGGACTCCGGGAAGAAAGTGAATTCCTAAGGCTCAGACTCACAGTGAAGTTTTGGTCCTCCTACTCTTCTCTGTCAAGTCATTTTCCTCTATCTCCAAATCATTCAAAACTTTTCATCTCCAGGAAAGATTAGGTTTACAAAGGTCATTTCCCCCATAACCTCATGGGGTATTCAGGATAAGTATCCTGACTCCCATTTGAGGAGGGAACTGGAGCCCAGAACTGGGGCCAAAGACCTGTAGCTGGTATTTGGGAAATCTGACTCAAAACTTGCCTATCTCCAGGTCCAGGACTAGTAGTACAGTGCCATGCTATATCTTTGACCTACAGAGGAGTTATTTAGTCTAGACTCTGTAAACTTTATAAATCTCTAGAAATAACATAGTTCTAGTTTGAATTACTAGGAATCCCCTCCCTACTTTCTATCAATTTTGCTTTGTTTCTATGAATTATATTAACAAGATTGCCTGACCATCACATTCAATGCAGACCTTTTCCAGAAAAGTAAAATGACTCACATCCAAAATGATGGGTCTGTACTGGATATTCTCCAAGATATCCAAGATTTAGATATTGAATGAAAGTTTAGGGAATTATCTGTTTGCTATGGAGTCAGAGAAAAAGATCCTTCCAAATTGGTAGAGTCACTAGTTCTTATATTTTCAAATTCAATTTTATAAAACTTTAGAGAGACTGGATGGGGATATGAAAAAGATAACAGATCTGGACTCAAAGCATTTGTATTAGAGATCCATACCTAACATTAAAATCTAGATAACCTTGGCCCAATCATGTATCTTTTGCAGTTAGATTATTGCTGTTCCGTTATGTCTCATTATTTGTGACCCCATTTGGTGTTTTCTTGGCAAAGATACTGGAGTAGTTTGTCATTTCCTTCAGTTCATTTATGGATGAGGAAACTGAGTAAAAAAGGGTGAAGTAACTTGCCCAGGGTCACATAGCTAGTAAATGTCTGAGGCTGGATTTGAACTCAGGTCTTGCTGACTCCAGGACCAAGGTTCTATCAAGTGTGCCATCCATTTGGCTTTACCTTTTCTAGACTTTTCTAGAACATTTTGCCTTTCTGTAAAATAAAGAAGATTGATTAGATGATCTCCAGTGCTCTTCTAGATGCAAAATGTTCTTACAATCTCTTGATAATGGAAACAATGATGATGATGATAATGATGATGAGGGGGAGGAGGAAGAGAATGACGAATAGCTGGAATTTATATAGCTCTTTAAGATTTGCAAAATACAAACTTTATCTCATTTAAGCCCCATAACAACCCTGAAAGATAGATCTTATTATTGTTGCCCAATTTATTGGTGAGGAAACAGGCTTAGAGAGCATCAGAATCACAAAACCGGTAAGAGTTTGAGGCCAGATGTGAATCCAGGTCTTTCTGCTTCCAAGACTAGCACTCTTTTTATAAAGTCATTCTCAGTAGATATCCAGTGACAGGAAACTCACTTCTTCCAAAGAAAATATCCATTATACTCTTAGACAGCTTAAATTATTAGAGAGTTTTCTTTCATATTAGACAGAATATGTTTGCCTGCTAAATACAGTCATTGCTCATAGCTTTGCCCTTTGGTCAAGCTGAAAAATTTTGACCAGTTTTCTACATGACTGGTATCTTCAAATACTAGAATACAGCTATCATGTCATCCCTATTCAGTCTAAGATACATTTCCTTTCCTTATATGTCTTTATATTATCTCTCATATTCTTTTTCTCTCCAATCCCACAGTCACCACACTAGTTCAGGGGCTGACCACCTCTTGTCTGGACTATTTAAAAACCTTCCTAAATGGCTTCTTTGCCTCAAAGTCTCTCCCTTCAAAGCTCAGCTACTAAAGTGAAATAGCTAAAACAGAGTCTGATGATGGCATCTCTTGCCCCTATTCACTAATCTCCAGTAGATCTCTGTTATCGCCAGGATCAAAAATAAAACACTTTGGCATTTAAAGCTCCTTACAATCTGGCTCTTTCTCCCCTTTTTTGTCTTCTGACACCCTCCTCTCCTCCACAATCCTATAATTTAGTTTTAATAGCCTAATTGCTGTTCCTCAAACATGATATTCATCTCCTAAATTTGTGACTTTGCTTTGGCCATCCCAGATGCCTGTAATGCACTCCCTCTACCCTTCTTCCTCCATCCAAGACTTAGAAACTTTGATGTCCTTGAAGATGCAGCATTAATACTGTTTTCTCAGAGCAAAACAGAGAATCATCCTTAGACCAAGAACCGAACCAATCCTATCTTCTTTAGGGGACTTTTCCTCTAGTCCTTCCAGAAGCTAAAGCTTTTCCCTATAAGGTTAACATTCAGCTATCTATTCAGGCTAGGTATAATATATACATAATTGATTACATGTGGTCTCCTCCATTAGAACGTGAGTTGCTTGAGGGTATGGTCTTTTCTTTGTATTCTCAGCATTCAGTATAGTGTGTGTGTGGCACACAGTGAACACATGAAGGTTTATTGGCTGATGAACTGATTGACAAGGTACTAGTTCAATTCCTATTAAAATTCTCCTCATTCTTTTTTTATATATACAATCCAGTTTTTCCATGTCTGTTCAAAATTGTGGTGCTAGGAACTGAACATAATACTTCAGATGTAGTCTGAACATAACAGTTTTCTTTCCTTTCTCATTCTGGACACTTTGACTTGGTGCTGTTTAATGAAGGAAACAGATTGGTTAGAAAGGGTCCTTTTCCACTTCAGGGAAACACAACAAAGGAGAAGCTCTAGCTGTTTACAAAGGACAGAGAATCTGAATGGGATTCTCATCTTTGTTGAAATAAATTGAATAATCAAGAACAGGGTACCTAGGAAAATTCATGTTTATCTAGCTGTACTCCTTCTTTCCTCTTTACCTTGCTAGCTTCCATAGTCCTGTGTTTTATAATTTTCCTGGGGAAGGTCAAATTCCAAGTTTTGTAATGTCTGTACTTGAGGACAGGTTGGAGGAGTTCAGGAGAGGAGTGTCTCCCACCCTTTTTCACTCCAAGATAGGACTCCCCTATTGTTCAGCCTCTCTCTCTCTGCTTCTGCCTTTTGACAGTTTTGATGATGGGATTCTAGTAATTTCATCTTTACCTCTGTCAAGGTGGCACTCCTCTGCTACTCAGCCGTGTCTTTCTTTTGAACCATTCTGATTTGCATTTCTATGATGGGCTTCCTTTTGCCTAATATAATTATTACTGTCTGTTTCCATCTCTTCCTCTACTTTGTCTCTTGATGCATCCCCAAGACAACTCTGAAGGGTTGAATGTGGGAGTAATATGTCAGAGTTCTAATAAGGAAGAATTTTCCCATAGTGGGGGTAGTTAAACCCAAGATTAGGTGACCAAAGAAGACATTGGGTCTTCCTTCTCTGAAAAGATTAAAATCCAGGACAAAAAAATCTCACTCTGAAAAAAAAAAATTGTAGAGATCACCTTGTCTAATTTTGTCACTGAATAGCTGAAATTGAGGCCCAGAGATAGAAAGTGCCTTGTCCTGGTTAGTGACTGGGCCAGGCCTTCTGATTTGATGTACAGTGCCTTCTACACTATGCCACATGTTATGCTATATCTCTTATAGCCCTTAGCTTCCATGGGTTCTCCTCCTTATTCCCTTCTGTAAATATCTACAGAGAAAGAAAAACACAGCTACTTCTGTCAATGTCTCACAATCTTTATTGTCAGGAAGAGCTTCTTAAAGTCATTTTCATCATTGTGGGGTTCCCCTGTATTTTATCATATTCTGAATTCCAACTCTGCTCATCCTGTGGATCAAAAACAGTCTTCAAACTCAAAATCTAAACTCCAAACAGATTAATTTTTTTTCTTCTGTACAGTATCCAAATGTGGTCTCCCTGGGTGGAGGGAAAAGAAGCAGCAGGGAAAGGAATAGTGATGTTGGGGGTAAAGGAAAGTTTAAAAAAAAATAGATATATAAATGGATAAGAACCAAAATGTCATGTTTCAGGCTACAAAAGAAATCATGTGGTAGCAAGAGGCTTATTAATAAATTCTTTTTTGTTCCCTATTGTCTATGATAAATGGTCACACTCAGCATCAATAACTGCAAACATCCCAGGGAAAGAGATACACATATAAGCCCATCGCTCCTGCAGAAAGCAGTGAATTGAATTCAATTTTAGTTTTGAAGTCAAATTTCACAGCTCTAAACAAAATTATCTTAGAGAGCTGCCACCACCACATATGTAATAAATGTAAGAAGATTGTAGCTAAAGTAGGGGAATGTTTCCCAGGAGTTGTGGGTGATTTTAAGATACTGCCTGCTGAAGAATTACTATGCTCAAGTCCAGGTCTTTAGAAACTACATTTTTTAAAAAAAATCAAATTCCTACTAGGAAATGCTAACTTCTCAGAACTTCATATTACCTCCAGATCACTCAGAACTTGCTATTCTCTCCAACAAACCACAGCAGAGATAATCAAAGGCTCAGAGAAGTCAGAAACAGGTGGGAGAGGACAGGCAGGGTAAGAAGCCACACTTCTAATTGCAACCACTTATTTCTCTTTATAGTTGTGATTCCAAGAAAGTTAGGGTTTGGGAAACAGAACACAAAATGAATAACCAGTCTGTGCTTCAATAATTACCAGAGGAGTCTGCATTTTGCTCCACTCTTGGGAACTGTGGAAGGCAGTAGAGTCTGGGGGGAAAATGGGAGATGAGGAAGAAGTGATGAAGAGAGATCTCTGGGGCTTTTTATTCAAAAATCCTCATCCCCTTATAATTCATCATGACAGGAAAGGGTATTGCATGTGTATTTAACATCTGAGAAGGAAATGATTGGCTTAGAATATAGGATGGAACCAATGATTACAATAAAAAGGTTGCACAGTAAAAAGGAGAGAGAAACCTGAAGCCAGCTTTGGGATCAACTAGTTTGGCATTTACAAGGTTTCTGTGTTAGTGGATTTGTCACTGCTGTGGGCTTTTTCTCCCCTTGGCAAAGAACAGTTACTGTGATGAGCAGTCATATAAAGCACAATATAAATTTTTATTATTATTGGACTGGTGCTGCTGCTGGAACTGCACCGTTCTGCATGGAGGTTTTCAGATGTATTATAATTACATTCGGTAGGTTTGCAAATAATGACATAACCCAGTCACCTTACTGTGAGTATGATTTATTGCAAATAACAAAATGTTATTATATGGAAATTAGTCTCCACACAACAGCAGACTGGAGGGGAAGAGTGCCCAGAGTCGCTTTAATCACCAAGACAGTAATCAGGAGGATTTCAGAACTCTGGACAGCACCAAGCCTACACCTCTACCTATTGCCCTTTAGGGCTTTCAAGAAGGTGGACTAAGGATAAGTAAGTAGGTGAAGGGCAGAGGGTATTTAAACAAAACTTGTTTTTTAAAGCGAGGAAATTCATCATGAAACTGGAAGAATGAGCTGCTGCTGATTTTAGGGTCTTATTAATTCCTGCTTTCTCCTGGATCCTGTCTTCACACATCCCCTCTTTGCTAATCATATTTCTCTGAAAGCATGGTAGGACTCAGTAAATAACTTGAACTGTAGCCCCACTTCTGCCACTAAATTTCTATATCATCTTAGTCACATGACTTCTTTGGGCCTTTAATTTGAATCTATTCATTGGTAAAATAAAGGAGGATTAGATACTCGCTCACATTTCTTCTTATCAGTCTATGAGCCTAGCACCTTAACTTGAAAGCATTCCCTCACTGTATTAATTTTGCCTTTGTAATGTTTCTTATATTCACATTCTTCTCTCCTCTAAAATTTCTACCATCATGATGCAGGTCCTCCTCATCTTATGCCTGGATTACCACAAGTCTCTCCCCTGTTTATTCTGCACTGAGTTGACAAAATAATTTTCCTACAATACAGATCTGACAATATCACTTTCTTAGGAAATTCCCTAACACCTTTAGGATCAAAAGTAAGATCCTTTGTTAGATATTTAAAGTTCTTCATAATTTTCCTCTCCCCCATGCAGAATACTCTAATAATCTGATATTTATACACTTCCCCATACAGTGATGTTGATCTCCTTGATGTTCCTTTAAAAAGGCATTCCATCTCCCACCTTTGTGCATTTTTACTATCTGTCCTTCATGCCTGAAATGCTCTCCCTCTTCATCTCCATTTCCTGGTTTCCTTGAAGACCCAACTAAAATTCCATCTTCTATAGGACGTCATTGCTGATACTACCTTAATTCTACTGCTTTCACTCTGTTGATTATCACCAATATATTCTTTAGACGTCTTGTATTTACATAGCTGTTGTATGTGGTCTCCTTCATTAAATTGCGAGTTTCATCAGAGCCAGAACTCTCTTTTACCTTTTTCTATATCCTCAGTCTTAGTACAGTATATAACAGGTACTTAATAAATGTTTATTAACTATTTACTGAGTGATTCGATCTATTGCATCTTGGAGAATTATCACTTGATCATTTAAATTTTAAATATGCATTAAGCATCTAATATAAACTCAGTATTATTCTAGGTACTATGGAAGATATAAGGAGTCTGATGACTTTCCAAACTAGAAATGAGACAAGATATGCACAAAGGAGACTATACCTAACAATACAAGGTAATGTATGCTAAGCAGAGTCAAGTTGTGGGTAATCAATTCAAATTAATTTCACCAAAACTAAAGGCATATAGAATCTTGGCTAAAAGTGATGATGGGTTGTTGTTTTGTCATGTCAGACTCTGTATGACCCCATTTGGGATTATCTTGGCAAAAACAATAGAGTAGTTTGCCATTTCCTTCTCCAGTTCATTTTATAGATAAGGAACTAAGGAAAACTGAGTTAAGAGACTTACCCAGGGTCACAGATAGTATCTAATGATGGATTTGAACTCAGAAAATTGAGTCTTCCTGACTCCAAGGCTAATAATCTATCCACTGCATAGCCTACCTGCCTGGGGAAGGTGGAAGGGTTCACCAATCATGTCAGTTCCATCAGTCACACATCCATCCTGGTTAATGTGATACATTTCTTTTCAAAAGGTCAATTTTCATGTTGAAGAAACTAGAGAATTTGGCAACTCCAAAACCTTGTTACCATTTCCCAGTTCTTTCCCATTGTACCCACTTCTCAGTTGACAATTTAGCAGCGTACTTTTATTATTTTTACTTGAGCCTTTCTACAAGGAATTTCTTTCTTTGATAGGGTGTTGAAAGGAAGACTCGTGATCCTGGAGGTGAATACTAAGCCATGTCATTTGTAAACTGTGCCACACTTAATGCAATATATTACAATGTTAATGAGACACCTACTATGGACAGCTCCAGTCTGTACTTCTATCCCTATTATCAAGAACAGAGTTATGGTAGGCAAGCATATTGATCAGCCCAGAGGTTTTCACTTATATAACATGAGGGAAAACTTTTTCTTTCTGAATCAAAACCCAATAACCTCACATATAAGTGCATTTACAGACTCCCCCAGCTCTTTTTGTACCCTAGATCATATGCTATAGAAAGAACCCTCCAAATGGAGTTAGGTGGTCTTAATTCAAATGTTGTCCCTAACACTTAACTAGCAGCATGACTTTAGGCAAGACATTTAACTTTTCTAGGAGTTCCCCTCTCCCATCCTCTATATCTAAAATTGGTGCATCAATTTCTAGACCATCTATTTTTTAGGATGGGGGGGGCAGTGAAGAAATCTCTATTATGAATTGCAATTCATAAAGCACTATAAAAATGCAAATTGTTCAATTTTGAAGTGTTGCATATAATACATGGGAGCTTTTATTATGTTTTTGTTTTTGATGGGGTTAAGTGGCTTGCCCAAAGTCACACAACTAGGCAATTATTAAGTGTCTGAGATCAGATTTGAACTCAGCTCCTCCTGACTCCAGAGTCGGTGCTCTATCCACTGAGCCCCTAGCTGCCCCTGGAACTTTTATTATGGCTCTTATTTATGCATTTAAAGGACAGGTAAGGGAAAGGATAGGTAGATATTTTGTTTTTGAAGAAGAGAGTCAAAGGAAGCATTTGTTTTTGCATGGAGTGGATTCAGTTCAGCAGAACCAAAGTGAATTAAGCCTTTAACAAAAAATCTGGATTGTACAGTTTGGGTTTAAACTGATTAGAAGGCTCTGAGAGTACAGAGAAAGCTAGGTGAACATTAGCTTTCTGAGAGGCGTAGATTTTTTTCCCTCTTTTCCACTGTTAATTCTCTAACCACGTTCTCTGGGCCTTAAGTTGGAGCACCATAAGTTTTTAAAGGATAAAGTGCTTTAAGAGTTTAAATGCTTAGAAAGTTATCACTCTGTGACATTCTAATAACGCTAATGCGGTTGAATTTACAGAATTATCACAGTAATACGGATCTCAACACCAGTTTCCTTTTGGTGATTAGACAGGATTCCGACCATTACAGAGATTCAATGGATCATTTTGTCAGCTCCAGCAAACCTGAAACCTCATGCCTCCTTCTAAGACTTCTCTCCTCACTGGAACTCTGGGAATAGGTGGAGTTAATACCAATTTTATATTTTATGACCACAGGCAGATTCAATCCATTTACTGAGAATTAAAAGAATGTAAGAACCTATGAATCCTTATTCAGGGCCCTTAGAGAGTATCCAGGTCAGAGGTTCTCATCCTCTGTGTTGCTGTTTAGTTATTGCATAGGGTCTGAGAATGCAGATATGTAAGCAATACATTTCCATTTTATTTTGCTCCAACAAAATAGGCAGTATGAATGTATCTACTATCATATGTAGTTCATGATTGTTTTTAATGTTAAAAATGGGTCCTCATACCAAAAAAAAGAGAGGAATCACTAATATAGTCTAGTGCCTTCCTTTTAAAGATGAGGAAACTGAGGCCCAATGAGGAGAAATTACTTGCTTAAGGTTTACATAGTTGCTCAGTGTCAGAAGCATAGTTAGAACTCCTATCTCTATATCTTTAGCCAACTTTTTTAGTTTTCCATATTAATGTTTATCTGATCTCTTTGAGGCACACAGAACTATTATTTTTAAGTCTTTAAGAATCTTTTTATAGCAATATTCCCCAAACTTTTTTACTATCAGGGAAAAAATGATAATAATTATATACTTATAATAAATAGATTTTTAATTATTTACATATTACATGCATATAATTCTATACTAAATGTATTATATATCACAAAACTTACACAAACAATAGAAAATTTTAAAGAATGGGATAAAGATGAAATAATATTTGCTTGGAGAGTCAATAGATAGCTGAGTAGGAAAGAGACATGGTTATAGGCCTGTACTTTAGAAATATTACTTTAGCAGTTTGGATAGTTTGGGATGGGAATACTATTGAGGCATTGGGTGTATATGTGAATATCAAGGCTAATGTAATAATCTAGGTGAGAAGTGATAAGGTGGCTGTATGCATACAGAAAAGGGGACAGATGGAAGAGATGCTGATTTGATGTGTGAGATGAGGAAGAACAGGTAGTAAGATTGTGATCCAGTGTTACTGAACAGTAGTGGTACCCTCAACAGTAAAAGGCAAGTTTGGAGGGAATGCGGGGTGGGGGGGTGAGAAATATATATTGCAATAATTCTTTATTCTTTTAGGTTTTTGCAAGGCAAATGGGGTTAAGTGGCTTGCCCAAGGCCACACAGCTAGGTAATTATTAAGTGTCTGAGATCAGATTTGAACCCAGATACTCCTGACTCCAAGGCCAGTGCTTTATCCACTATGCCACCTAGCCGCCCCATGCAATGAATTCTGGTTAGGAAGAATTAAATTCTTTCCATGTCTCTAACCTGTGCACTCCCTATCCTCCTCAAGGAAGAAAGGAAGGATTTATTATGTACCTATTCAGAATTAGGAATTATGCTAAACAATTTACAAGCATTTGCTTTACAACAACCCTTGGAGTTAAGGACTATTACGATCTCCATATTACAAATAAAGAAACCAAGGCAGATGTGGGTAAAGTGAATTGTCCAAGGTTCCACAGCTACTCTATATCTGAGCATGGAAGGAGGTTGGTTACTATCTGGAGTACAGAACCCACTCTCTGCCTTACTCCTTAGGTAAATGGAACCTAGGAAGTGGATTTGGGAATTGGGAAAATTTTCCCAATGGCACTTGCTCAGCTGCTGCTATTGGTGCCAGAGTATTGGTTCAGTTATGATTTCCCTACAGAGTCATTGAGTGATTCAAGGTGGAAACTGGGAACTTGTGAAGAGGAGGAATAGAAACAAAGGGAAGAATATTGGTATGGTTGTAGGGGAGAAAAACCTCTTTGTTGGCTCTTGTAGGGAAGATGGGAACCAGTCTATCTTCTCACTCTCTGATTCAGTGATCTAACCTGGTTAAATTATAGACAGTTTGAGGTCAGGCTATATTGACCTCAAGGGGGCCATACCACACTCCACCTATTGGAGTCTATTGATCTACATGGATAAATTGCAAATTAATTTTTCTACAACTCATGCTCTTCCACCAAGTAGGGTCAATTTACTTTTTCAATCTTGATTTTCATCTCTTCCCACATGACCAATCCTTTTTAGGCATTCTAGCCTAGTGGCTTTATCCTGAGCACAAGTACCACATACATATCTCCCCCAAGTTTTGGTTCATATTATATTCCCTGAATCTGTAAAGCTTTCCTTTTATTACAGTTGTATACATCTATCATGGATTAGCATAAGTGCCACCTATTCCATGATGTCTTCCTTGAATATTCTAGCTCATGTATATGAAGTATTTATTTTCTGTCCAATTCTTTAGGCACTTTCCTATTTGTTATTTAAATTCTGACTCATATAAATCTTTTTTCCCCAGTGATATCATAGGTTCTTGGGGAGCAGAGGACATGCCTTATATTTGTTCTGAATTCCCCCAATCACCAACATGAGGCTGGGCACACTGTAAGAACTTAATAATATTTACCAATTAAGTAAGTGAATTAATGAATGGAGCCTATAAATGACTGAACAAGTAGAATGAGTAAATAAATGGAGTCAACAGATGGCCAGCATTTTATCATCTCCTCCCTACATGTCAGTGTCCATGCTACTCCAAGCATAAGAACCTTTAGAATGATTCATTCAACCAGCACAGTGATTGGCCAAAACCCCAAGCTAGACCTTTTTGTCCAAGAATATGGAATGCATTTTTCCATTGTTAACATTTTGTTAACATAATAATCCAAAAGAGAACTTTTCTGAGGAGGGTGAGTATCTTCCCTAAGCTCTCCCCTTCTCTGCCCTAGATACTTGATAACAAATTACAGAAATCTGGCTCAGAAATTAAGGCCAAGTTCTTTAACCTGTCTTTGATAGTCTAATACTACCCTATCTCAATGGTTTATTTCATATTATTTCTTAATAGGAAGCTAGGTGGTAAACAGCAGATACAGCAATGAGCCTATAGTCTAGAAGATGCGAGTTCAAATCTACCCTCAGGTAACTTACTAGCTGTGGGATCATTTAAGCCTTCCTTGTCAATTTTCCTAGTTGAAAAATGGAATAATAATAGCACTCACCTTAAAGTATTGTTAGAAGGATCAAATGAAATAATATTTATAAACCACTTGGTAAGGTATCCAGCCAATGCTAGGGTCAATAGAAATGCTTTTTCCATTTTCCCCTTTCCTTATCATGTACTTGGTATTCTAGCCAGTCTGGACGACAATGCAGAAATTGTAAAAATGTTCACCTCCAAACCTTTTCTACCATTTGTGCCTGGAATAACCCTTTTCTCCCTCCCCATCATCACTCCTTTCTCTTCCTGTTGAAACCCTGCCTATACTTTTAAAACCTAATTTGGAAGACACTTCCCCCCCCATGAAATATTTTCTGATTCTTTTAGTGGGAAATGAACATTTTTTACTCTAGTCTTTGCACAGCCTTTGCCTCTATCTTATATACAATATATACAATATTTTGAGAGGTAGACTGGTGAATGTGAATAGAGTATGGTCCTAGAAGCCAGGAAAATCTGGGTTCAAGTCCTTCCTCTGACACATATGATCCTGCACAAGTCATTGTACTTTCAGGATGATAAGTAACTCTATAGGATTATAAATTGCACAAAACATGCCAACCAGAATGGAAGGAATTACCTCACCTGAGAGTTACCATGAAATTGCATTCTTGAAATTCTTATCCTATATAGTTTTTATTTTCAGTTTTTGCATGGTAGTGATTACACAGAACTACTGATTCAGGCTGGCAGGGACCATATAGGCCTTCTAATAAATTCTTTCATTTTACAGATGAGAAACTGAGGCCCAGCAAGGTTAAATTCCCTTATCCAAGGGCACAAGTCAGCAAGTAGTTACCATGTTCTCTGTTATGATCATTAAAGTATGTCTTTTCTCACTCCTGCCTGACTGAACTTTCTAAGGACCACAAGAGATCCTAGAAAGAGCTCTAGACTCTAAGTCAGATAATGTAGACTTGAGTCCTGGCTGCATATCTCTGAAACTCATACAATCTCTTTTTGTTGATAGCACTGAGGTCGTAATATTTCCATTACCTATTCCATGGGGCCATCGGCAATAAAATCCTTTGTAAAGCACCATGTAAATGGAGCATTTTTAATCATACATATTTTAAAGATATTTGTTAAGCACTTATTATGTAAAAGATAGTCTAGTATACAATGATTTTTAAAAACAACAGCAACAAAACCTTTGATAACCCATAGCTCTTGATCTCAAGGTACTTTACTTATCTACTATTTGCCTTGGTATTCTCCCAGTGCTTAGCTTCTTGCTTATCTTATGGTTGGAATTTAATGGATGTTTTTTCAATTGATTTGAATTCCCAGTTGGATTCATTGATCTCTCAGATACCCAATATATACATTCAAAAGAGCACCTACACATGCACAAAAAGAAAGATGTACAGATAGAAAAACACACAGAAACATACATACAGAAAGATACATATGCACAGATAGACATACGATGATAAATAGGTACACAGATGTCTAGAAACATATTTACCCAGGGATGTATGAGCAAACTAAAGTATACGTGGATACACCAAAGCTCAAGTTATGATTAAGTCCAGAACTTATCCCAGACATTGGTAAAACTAGTGGTGTGCATGCTACAATTATTACTACATGTTTCAGAACTCACACATCCCTGAGTTTATATGTATCTACCTGTCTGTCTATCTTTGCGTATCTATCTGTGGATATATATATATATATCTTTCTGTATATATATGCCTCTGTATGTCACTAGATCTAAGCCTCATATGATGGGGGTTCACCTTCTATAGGTAGTCGGAAAGTAAGCCTATTTCTCAGCCTTCCCTTCCCTCCTGGGCCAGCCAAGGTAGGGGGCAAAGAGTTGGGCACACACAATTTAGCAGAAAAGCATGAAAACATTTACAAGATGTAGAACCATATTTCAATCACATTGGGGAGGGAATAGATGCTCAGCTCTTGTCACACAGCTCTGCCCTGACAGGTCAGGATCTAGCAGACAGGAACTGTTGTCTCCCATGAATTCTCTCTAGGTTTAGAGTCTACTGACCATATCTCATCACCCCCCCCCACTCTACCCTGATTGCCTCCTCCTCCCTCCACTTTTCTCTCAACCCTGAGGGATTTTGAACAACCATAACAGGCGATGACAATTAAGCCCATTCAAAAACAAGTCATTTGCATGCAACTCATTGGGAAGGCAGAGAAGACTCAACCTGTCATTATCTTTTGGCATCAATCTGGTAACTGCGAGGACGGCTGTGGGGATGTTTGCTGCTGTGGGGAGAGAGAGTCAGCCTGGGACAACGTTATTAAATGGGATTGTTTAAGGAACAAGAACCTCCCTTCCCTTTTCTTCACTGGGTTCCAGGTTAGGAGATCAGGAATAGGTAACTTAAGGGAAAGCTGGAATGCCCCAGATTTAATTCTACATGGACAATGGGCACAAATGAATTAAGCATTTTTTCTGCTCTTTGTTAAAGGAGACAATTTCTAGGGATGAGATGTGTGAAGGAAATGTGGGAGAGGGCCAGTGGATGGGGGTGGTAAAAATCAGCGGATGGTTGGGCCCACCTTCCCAGCTGGAATTTGCTGAATGAGATTATCCCTTGAAAAGTATTAAAAGCCACCATTTTGCTATACCCCTACAGAGTAGGCTCTGCGGCAGCTGCCACATCACACAGGCACCCCAGCTGTTCCCCCCCCAGCACCCACCATTTCTCCTCTTCCACCGCCCCCACTCCTGCCCCCAGAAATAAACCACCACCATGAGATCCAAACAGCCATCGGTTCATTGTGCTAACCCAGCATTTCTATCTTCAGAGAAAGGCAATGGAGGGAAGGAGAAACAGAAACAAAGGATTCCCTCTCCTTGGATCAGGACATGCTAAAGGATACTTATGGTAGAACTGATATTTGGAAGATGTCTCCTATCACTAGTGTGAAGAACAGAAAGCCATTTTTTGGAGGGGGAAATGGAATAATTTCATCCTTTTTTGATCTTGTTGGGGCAAAGATGAGTCTGTGTATATGATTTAGGCATCATGTGTATAGTCAAAGTAGGTAAGTTTTTTAGTATGATTATAAAGAAACTATAAACTACACCCCCCAACATTGTCAAAAATTTCCCCTCCAACCATAAACTCATGCCTAAAGTTTCCTCCTAGATCATCTAACATTTACCTTCAGATTTGGTGTCTGTTAAAAAAGCAAATAACCCTGTGTGGGACAGTACTTATTATGATCAGTCTCATTCTATACTTTAGCATGCCTGAATTTCTCCGGCTTTTCCCTAAGAATAGTGATTTACAGGGAGATGGGGATACCTAGCTACTGGCAGCGGTAGAAAATGTCAAAGCCCAGTCACCTCAGAAGGGTTCCAAGAAGGACATTCTGAGGCTGGTGTGTGGAGGGGTAAGATAGATCACTGCTAAGATAAGTCCTGAGTGATGTCAAACAGAGGTGAAAATGGAAAAAGCCAGTCAATTTCCCAAATGGTTCCTAAGATCCAGCTGTTTGTAATGGAGGCAAATATTTGCCTGCGCTCTCCCATTTTCATTCCAATTTCTGCCATCCCATCAACTTGGTTTCTGAGTAGGGGCAGGTTGATTGAAACTCTAGCTTAGAAAGGGGCAGGGAAACCTTGGATCACCTTGTCTAAGATACGTCCTAAGAACTGGGCTTGTCTTGGGCTCTGTTCCTCAGTAAGAAGAGTTTTCCCAAACCCCCTTCTCATCTCTCCCCTCAATCCCTTTTCTACAAGATATGCTGTGTTAAATCACAACAACTCTGGGAGGTTTCTACCTTGGTGGGGCCCTGTACATGAATAATGAATCTTCTCCAGTCTTAGTTCTTTTGAAGGAATTCTCTCTTGGCCAGGGGAGCCTAGTGGCATGGCAACCCACTCATTTCTAAGGCTATTTATTTATTCATGCTTTGAATAGAGTAGGCAAATCCAGTTTGTGGATATCTTGTCTTCTTCTCCCCCCTCCCCATATAATCTCACTTTCCCTACTCTTTCTCTTTTTTCCCAACACTTCCCACTCCCACTAAAACTGTTTCCAAAGTGTCCCAGGAGAAGATAAGATGAAAATCTAAGCTCAATCATTACCCCAGAACCTGGGGGGAAAACTAGATAAGAAAGGGGAAGAATGGAATTATCACTATTTTGTCACATTGACAGCCATTTACAGGGCAAAATCAAAACTAGGAAAGTGGGTAATTTTGGTCCTCTGGTTCTTTCCAGAAATCTTTCAAATTCGTGTTCATCCAGACACCCTAAGGAGTCTATCCTAGGTTAAATCAAAGATCTCAGGATATGAGGGAGTTCTGGAAATCCTCCCTGACAAGCAGGAAAATCAGGAAGGTTATGAAATCTCTCCTTTCAGCTTCATTCAATTTGGAGTCTATTTGGGGCACCTGGTTCTCCTTGTAGACTAAATCATCTCTTCTCTGTGGATGCTTTGGTATACAGAGTGGGACTTGTTTAGAGAAACTTTTATGATGGAGTCAGTGACAGATGATAACCAGCTTTCCCTTCCTCCTTCTCTAGTTCAAAATCACATAACTTCTCATTTGATGTTCAAAACAACCTAGGAGATAGGTTCTATTATTATTTTCATTTTACAAATGAGGAAACTCAATAGAGATCACCTAGTCCACATGGAACTCTATAAATAATAATAATAAAAAATAAAATCATAATAATGATAATAACGATAATAATAATGATGATGATGATAATAATAATAATAATAATAATAATAATAATAATAATAATATACAGCTTTTGCATGAAGGAAACCCAGATTTCCCAAGATGTAATTCCATTTTGGATAATCAGATGCTTTTTTCCTCCCTTTTTTTAAAAGCTACCATTTCTTAGTTCTGTTCTCTAGAGCCAGGGAAACAAACTTAAGCTCTCTGTCTCTGTCTCTGTCTCTCTTGCCTTCCTCGAATTTTAAGTTGTAAGCCTGGTCTCATCCCAATAAATACTTGTAGCCTAGCATACAACTTCATGAGTTAACTTGGCTGTAAGTTTACATTGGTGATGGAGACATCTACCAGGATTGGCCTCTCCTCCTTATGTTCTATGATTTCCAAGATATCATGGGACTTGTCCATTGAGTGTTGTACCCAAGGATACTTCTGTGCCATCACATATAGTTCAGATGTATGCAAGAATTCCCTGAATTATGAATTATAATCTGATCTAACCTCAGAATTCCACTGAACATGATTTGACCAATTGTCCATTTATAACATTTTCCTGTGGAGCTATAAAACTGTTTTGTCTACCAATGAGCTCTTGAAAAACTGATCAAGAATGTTAGATTTAGGGGACAGCTAGGTGGCACAGTGAATACAGCATCAATCCTGGAGTCAGAAAGACCTGAATTCAAATCCAAGACACTTAATAATTACCTAGCTGTGTGATCTTGGGCAAGTTACTTAACCCCATTGTCTTGCAAAAACAAACAACATAAAAAAGAATGTTAGATTTATATAAACTCAACAATAGAACAATACATTCTTGTTTTGTTTTTTGTTTTTTTTGCAAGGAAAATGGGGTTAAGTGGCTTGCCCAAGGCCACACAGCTAGGTAATTATTAAATGTCTGAGGCTGGATTTGAACTCAGGTACTCCTGATTCTAGGGCCGGTGCTGGTGCTCTATCTACTGCACCACCTAGCTGCCCCAGAACAATATATTCTTAATTATAAATCTGTTCAAATCACGTTTTTGCTAAAGAAAGGAAACATTAAGACAGTGGATCAATAACTAGAAAGAAAGACCTGAATTCAAACCCATCTGTGTGATCCTAGGCAACAATGAATCTCTCTGAACCTCATTTTCCTCATCTGTGAAATGAGGGGATTTGATTTGATGACCTCTGCATTTCCTTCCAGTTCTAAATCTAGGATCCTATCAAATCCTGTTTCCCTTTTCCTCTTAAGAAGAATTCAAATTTCCTCTGTCTGACATTCAAGGCTACAATCTGTCTTGTAAATATACTCTCTGGTTCATCTAGAATGAATTTTTCTCTGCCCTCTCCCTTTCCCACCTATGTTCTTCCATCTCCATGTCTTCATTTATATTATTCCCTTTGTCTTGTATAACCTCTTTCCCTATTGAATTCTTGCCTATTCTTTTGATATGTTCCCCCCCCCCCCCTTTCAGGACTCATTAGAACATTTCATTTTGTAGCTCTATGTATCACCATTGATGATAATGAGAACTAACATTTATATATGTGCAAACACTGGTGCTAATTTTACTGTAATTTTTTTATCTTTTCAATTCTTATCTCATTTGATGTTCAAAACAACCTAGGAGATAGGTTCTATTATTATTTTCATTTTACAAATGAGGAAACTCAAGCAAACAAAGGTTAATGGATTTGTCCAAGGTCACCCAGCTAATAAGTGTCTGAGGTGAGATTTGAATTCAGTACTTCCTGACTCCAGGCCCAGCATTGCATCACCTAGCTGAACTAAAAATAGCGACAGAACATAAAGAAGGCTTAAGTTTTTGAATTTGTCTTCTTTTTCTTCCTTCCCTCCCTTCTTTCTTTCCCTCCTTCTGTCCTTTACATTAATTTAATCCAAGAAGCTTGAAATCATGTCTCCCTCAACCAATTCAATCTTATCATGATAGTCTGGGTCAGGCTCTTCCTTTACTTTGATTCTATCATTCAGAGTTATGCCTCTCTAGCTTTATGACATGAACAAATTGGATAAGCAACCGAGTTATTGACAAAATGATTAAAAAAACAAAGACAGGGCCAAATACAGAGCCCTGGGAAACTTCCTTGAATTTTCTCTCTCATCTCCCAATGACATTAATCCATTACTCAGCCTTCTTCAGGTTGTACAATTGTTCAACTAGCTCAAAATCCATTGACCATGCTGTCATTTAACCCAAATCTATTCACCTTGGTCCATAAGGATAGTATGAAAAATTTTGTCAAAAGCATTGTTTAAATTAAGATATACTATGCCTATCAGTCTAATTATCCTATTATAGTTAAGCTAATATTTCTTTTTTTTTTGTTTTGTTTTGTTTTAGGTTTTTTGCAAGGCAAATGGGGTTAAGTGGCTTGCCCAAGGCCACACAGCTAGGTAATTATTAAGTGTCTGAGACCGGATTTGAACCCAGGTACTCCTGACTCCAAGGCTAGTGCTTTATCCACTACACCACCTAGCTGCCCCAAGCTAATATTTCTAATATTAAGTCCAGCTAATTTGTGTACAAAATTTTTAAGTCACAAAATGATTTTCTCACAGCGATTTATTTTTTTGCTTCCAGATGTGATGTAGTCAAAGGTTGTGGAAGCACTGTTAATCCCATTTCATAGATAAGGACATTGAAGCTCAGAGGTTAAATGATATATCCGATATCACACAACCAGTAAATGACCAAGTCAAGACATGAAGATATGTCTTTGGAATCCTAGTCCATACCTGCTAGATGGTACAGTGGACAGAGTCCTAAGCCTGAAGTTAGGAAGACTGAGTTCAAATCTGAACAGTATATTCCCCAAGTAAATCCCTTAAACTTTGTTTACCTCAGTTTCCTTAATTATAAAATGAGGATAGTTCTAGCCTCTTATGGGAAACTAGACCTGGAGTCAAAAAGACTCATTTTGCTGAGTTCAAATTTAGCCTTAAACACCTAGATACTAGCTAGGTGACCTCAGGCAACTCACTTCACCCTGCTTACCTCAGTTTCCTCATCTGTAAAATGAGCTGGAGAAGGAAATGGCAAACTACTCCAGTGTTTCTGCAAGGACCAAAGATCATGAAGAATCAGACACAACTGAAAGTGACTGAACAACATAGCATCCACTCTCTCTCAAGGTTATTGTGAGGATCAAATGAAAAATATTTGCAAAATTCTTAGTACACTACCTGACCCAAGGTAGGTGCTAATAAATGCTTGTTTCCCTCACCATCCCTTTTTCTGATGTGCTGAAGTCAATTGGGGTGTGCATACATGTGTTTGTATGTATGTTTGTATATGAGCCAATTCTCACTCATGGAGATCATAAGTTCTTACAATTCATTGCTTTAATAATTCATTCTAGAATTTAATCAATGATTGGTATTAAACTCAACTATTTCCATTCCTAAAATTCACCTGTCTTGCAAAATGGGACAATATCTAATCTGGTATCTCCTACATTTTCATAGTTTCTTACAGATAGTAGGTAAATGTGACAAAAATTATTAAATACTTATTATGTGGAAATCTAGGGATGCCATAAGACAAAGATGGGGGAATGAAGGCATTCCAGGTTTGGGGGCCAGCCTGGGCACAGATATGGAGGCAGGATGTCATCTGGGGAATAGGATGCAGACCAGTTTGACTGAACACTGGCTGTGTTAAGAAGAGAAAAGTCTCCTAAACTCAGAAAGGGAGCCTAGTGCCACATTTCATGTGCAACTTCTCTCATTTTGCAAAGAGGAAAGAAGATAATTGACAGACATTTGTTACTCTGTACTGGGTCTCTTGCTAAGGGCTAGAGATACAAAGAAAAAGCAAAAAAAAAAGCCTCAAGGATCATACATCTTAATATGGCACATGCACATATAAATGTGTGTATATGTGCTTGTGTATCTCGGAATATATGAAATAAATATAGATTAAATGAAAGAAATCTTCACAGGAGATGACATTAGCACATTGATTAACTAAAAAGATCTGAAAAGGAGGAGCTTGAACTGAGTTTTAAAGGAAATCAGGGATTCTAAGAATCAGAGATTCAGTGGATAGGAATTACAGGCACTGGGAACTGGTACAATAATATAGTTTAGCAATTGTTCATCCTTTGCTTTCGAAGAATATCAATGGCACCATGAGTGATGCTTTGACTTGTGAATAATTTGGATTAAAGTAAGGCAGATCTACTCAAAGTTGTCAGCCTCACTTTCTCTTCCAGAGTCATCAAAGTCCAGTAGACCCAGATGACTGTATCATAGAGTGAGAAGACAGGACATAGAAGGATTTGTGAAAGCCTTTGTATATGATCCTGGAGATAAGAAGAGTAGAGTGACCTAGACAGACCTATCCTAAAGAAAGATGACTTTGGTGGGAGGAATGAGGATGGATTGTAATGGGAGAGACTTGAGACAGGGAGCCCAATTATTTAGAAGGCTTATTGCAACAGTTCTCTCCCTCCTTAAAATACAATTGTTTACTGACTTCATTTGCAAGATTCTGTACAAAGAAAGGGAGAAATTGCTGAGGACAAGTCTAGCACTCCTCTACTGGAAGTTTGCACTTGACCTATCTGTCATGTTTTAACCTGCAGACTCAATTAGAGAAACTGATAAAATGGTCAGAGGGTGGGTCAACAAGTCTGTATATTATTGAGCCCAGAGAGAAAGTGACAGCTGTGTGATATAATGACAATCAATGAATCTGGAGTCAGGAAACCTGGGTTTGAAGCCTAGCTCTTGACTCTTAATAGCTAGCAGATCATGGGAGTAACTTAATCTCTCCTAGTCTCAGATTCATTATCTCAAAAAATGTGTGCTTCACAGACTTCTTTTGAGGAAAAGACCTTTAACCTCAATGGAGCCCATAAATGTGAACTTTTATTGATATTGATATTGTTATTCACAAACCTAGAGTCTTCAAGTGGCTATTAAATCAGATTTGTGAGACCTAGATCAATGATGAGAGTGGTACTGATCTCATCTACTACTACTACTACTAATCCTCTGGTATCAAAGAGGATCATACCAACCAAATGAATGCAGGCATGAGTTGCACTATCTCATTTATAAAATGAGATGAGAGTGACATGGCATACTGTATAGAAAATTGTCCTGGAAGCCAGAAAGACCCAAGTCCAAATCTAATATATATTTATACTATAATATTATATAACATACATAATTATAATATATAATAAATATATTGTATGTATGTATACCACTTATGTGACTCTACCCTAATCACTGAACATATCAATGCTCAATGCAGATCACCATGACTCTAAATATAAAAGAAAATATAATAAATATGTAAAAGAAACTATTAATTTGCAATGGAAGAGTTTCCTTACCTGGTAGAATGCTATAGCAAAGAAATCACAGTTTGCATCCCTAATCTATTAAAAAAATTAGCACAATCTTAAAGGAGATGAGTTGGAACAATAGACTCAATAAACAAATAATTTTCAAGCTATAAAAGTGCATTATTGTACAGTGAGAAGTGACAAATATGAGGAACAACATAGAAAGATTTGCACGAATTAATGCAAACTGAAGTAAATAGAACTGAGACCAATCTACACAATGATTATAAGACTATAAACGAAAAGTTCACTATAAAGGAAGTTGAACTTAAGTAATTAAAAACTGATGAGCGTCCGGAGAACGGATATTGAAAAATAACTCCTACTTCATGACCTAAGGATGAGAGGTTATTAGGGCACAAAGGTGTCCAAACTTTTATCTCTTCTGGGCTGCATCATCAAACAACAGCTTGTCAAGGGCTATTTATAGAAATGAACACTTACTCATGACTACGATGTAACCCTTATTACCAAGTAGTATAATTTAAAAATGTAAAATTGTCATATAAATGAGCTTTGAGGGTTGTGATCTCTGAGTTGGACACACCTGGAAACATTGCAGAGGTTTAGTCTGAAGGAAGAGATTTATCGCCAGCAGTGAAGTAAAGCCAGGAGTCATCAATGAAACATTTAAAAAATGGTATGGGAGTAAGATAGAGACTGAGGAGTGAACAGGTAGAGTAGGATGGGGAGTCTTTGATTCATGAAAGCTTCCTAAAGGAAGTGGCCTTAAACTGTGTTTCATAGGAAGTAAAGCTGGAATGCAGGATTATATAAAGGTCCTAATAAATCAGGTGTTTATTAAACCCTTGCACTGTCTTTCTGCATATCACATTTTAGATGACATATGGAGCTGGAGTGCAACCAGAAGAAAGCTGAAAGTACTGTAGGAAGACCAGAGACTAGGCTAAATGAGGTTTAACTTCATGACTTGAGGATGCTTAAATTACAAAAGAGCCCAGAGAGAGGTGACAACTATGTGGTATAAAACTAAACAAAAAAACAGAATACAGAATCTGAATGACACTATTATTAAAATTTTTTTTTATGTTTTTCCTTCCCATCCCATGGTTTTCTTTCTTTTCCCTTAGTCCTAATTCCTCATATAGAAAATGACTAATATGTAGACAAGTTAAACACAAATGTATACATGTACATTGTTTACTAAACTGTTTGCAGCTGAGGGAAGAGGAATGAGAAGGGAGGGTGGAAGAAAATTGTGTAACTTATAAATATGCATGTGGATGAACGTTGTAAAACTTTTATAATATGTAGTGGGAAAAATTAAAATAGACTATCATAAAAAAGATCCTCCATCATAGGAAGTGTTAAAGCAGAGAATGAATGGCCATGTACCAGTAATGTTGAGGAAATATCTGCTTTAGGTAGGGTTTAGCTTCAATGACTTCTGAGATTCTTTTCAAATCTAGGATAGTATAATTCTAATCAACAATACAAGACAATTTAGAAAACAATATAGAAGATAGTTAAGGGTAAGATATGATCATTACTTGTTGATTTGACATGATTAAAAAGAAAACTATCCAAATAGGTACAGGGATTAGAAATTCCAATGGCCTGATCCCCAGACAATCCTTTTTCCCAAGGCATAACAGAACTAGAGAGAAAGTCCTGGAAGAACTAGGCAGATGATTATGTCTTAATGGAACTTCAAGACTGGGAACAGACCAGGACGGTTCAGACTTTCTGGGGATGTGCCACAAAAAACCATGAAACTAACCTTGGAACAATCTAGCTTTTAAGAATGGATGTTTGCAGAGCTGA
Source organism: Macrotis lagotis (assembly GCF_037893015.1). Classification (NCBI taxonomy): domain Eukaryota; kingdom Metazoa; phylum Chordata; class Mammalia; order Peramelemorphia; family Peramelidae; genus Macrotis; species Macrotis lagotis. Next base: position 795,795,557 of record NC_133658.1, read on the forward strand.
GTGGAAAGCTTTCTCTTAGATAAATCTGACTTAGACTTCAAACCATTGGCCTTCTTTCTCTGATTATTTTAGTGAGAATTGTATTCTGCTTGCAGACATAGGCAGCATACTTGGGTACATGCAACTCCACCTCACCCTCAATTTGTACCCTCTAAGGAGACAAGAATTCTATGCCTAGGCATGAAGGCTGGTTCTGAAAAGGCAGCCTGGAGCAGGGATTAGGATCTGATTCTCTGTTTACACATATTCCCAATGCCAACCAGATACTCTTGACTGCATCTTTCTGGCTCTACTGAGCCAATGAGAGAACCCTGGAGAGCAATTCTTCCTTGTTCTACCCCAACAGCTTCATTTCAGTAAAATGGAATTTTCCAGTTATTCATTACTTAGAGAGGCATTCTTTTAAACTGCCTCCTCTTTCCACAAATACACACATTCAGATACACAAACTCATGTTTCCTGGTAGGGTCCATCCTTATTAACTCCATCAGCAACATAGGCTAAATCAAACTCACTGGTCACCAACAATTTCTTTACAAACCAGTATTAATTAACTCCCTAACCTTAACCTTTGCCATTATACAGAGACATACATTCAACTATCTACCCATCAGTAGACATCTGCATGAGGGTTCCTGCTATAAACTGATAAGACATGGGAAAGCCTGGGGAACAGGTTATTCTGTCAGGAGACTGCCTCAATTGCAATGATACATCCAATTTAATTATAGTGTTGTATCATGGAAAGAGTGCTTGGGCTGGAAGAAAATGAAGAGGCCTGGATTCTGGTCCCAAACCTGTCAGTAACTTGCCATGTGAACTGAGCAAGTACTTTAAACAATCTGCATCTCAGATCACCTTTTTCTAAAATACAGCATGATTTTTCACATTTTTAGCATTTTTTTTTGTTTGGTTGGGTTTTTTTTTTTGCAAGGCAGTGGGATTAAATGGCTTGCCCAAGGCCACACAGCTAGGTAATTATTAAATGTCTGAGGCCACATTTGAACTCAGGCCCTCCTGACTCCAGGGCTGGTGCTCTATCCACTGTGCCACCTAGCCACCCCTTTAGCATTTTTTAAAAAGATTTACCAAGCATTTTCTGCACAATGAACAAATGAATTTTCAAGGACTGATCCCAAGATAGTGCTACTTTCCAAGGAATAACAGAATAAGAAAGTGAAATTTTAGGTTCTTTTGAAGTGAGACCTGTATACATCATTAACTCCATTTTACAGATGAGGAGACTGAGATTGAGAAGTTAAGCAACCTGCTCAAGATTGCACTGTGAATATGGGATAAATTTGGGAATTTAATCCATTTACTTTGATTCCAAGGGCAGCATTCTTTTCAACCCACCACACAGTCTCACTGAAGGTCTTAGCTTTCCATCAGAGAGAGAGAGATCTTAGAATGGGTATGCTCCACTAAACAACTGCTAACCTGCTCACCCCCTTCTCTGTTCTTCCTTCTCTCTCAAGAAAGGAACTAAGTAAATAATGAATGACTTTGTTGAATGAAAATAACAGCAGAAGACTTTGGATGAACAAAAGCTAAAGTGGTAATTGGGGGAAGGGTTGTCCAATGACTCAATTAACAATCATTTATTAATTACCTACTGCATTCCTACTTTTATGTTAGATGCTGGGGATATAATGGCAAAAAAAAACCAAACCAGACAGTCCTTGCCCCCATTATATAATAGAGTAGATAACTAATGCTTAATATGTATAATAAAAAGATATGCAAATATGTGGGATGACAGAGTCATCCTATCATCATTCTCTACCATAAAAAAGGCTAGACAAAATACACAGGTATATAGGGAACTGTACCAGAAGAACTATGTAGACATGCCCTCTGGGGACTTATGCTCTAAATATTGAATCTTAGACTTAGAGCAGACTAGGACCTAGGAAACCCATTCATCTAATTTACAGATGAGGAAACTAAGGCCCAGAGAAGGGAAGTCTTGCAGATGGTAAATAGCAGAGGTTATATTTGATTCCAATTTCTGTGACTCTAAACTTAGCAGTCTTTTCACTGTATCATACTGCCAACTGACAGGCAAGTGAAGTCAACAATCTTTTTTTTTTTTTTAGGTTTTTGCAAGGCAATGGGGTTAAGTGGCTTGTCTGAGGCCACATTTGAACTCAGGTACTCCTGACTCCAGGGCCAGTGCTCTATTCACTGTGCTACCTAGCTGCCCCCAACAATTATTAAGCAACTACTACTTATGAGGTTTGCCTATTCCTGGAGTGATGGTGACCTTGGAGTCTGGAAGGGCCCACTCAGCTTCCTTTTACAATCTCTCTCTAAATCCTAATGCCTTCCCTCTTTGAGGTTCTTTTTGTAAAGAACCAATGGTATCACAGACAGACACACACACACAATTACCAACAGAGAGACATAAAAACCAACACCCCATTTCTACCTCCTGTGCTAGTGTTCTTTCCATGAAACTAAGTTGCCTCTCTCCCTGTTCTCCTCCCCTTTGTATCCAACCTCTCAGACCTGCCAGCTTATAGATAACATTCTCTCTAGCCTGGAACTCAGGCAAGAGCATCGGACAAGTCACAGTTTCTCATCACTCTGGAAGGTTTCTATTTTCACTTTTCATTCAATCGGTTTCACCCTGAGCTCATTTTCCTCCTTCTGCTGATACGCCCCCACCCTTGTTGCAATCAATTTCTATATTTCAGATACAAAGGTGGTTTTCCTTGAAAAATGATACTGCCCTTTGAGAAGGTAATAAAGAGATCAATACTAGTAACAGGGAGTTGCCCAGAAATGAGTGGGCTGGCTGCTATCATCCTTGTGTCTTGCTGTTACTCAGCATCCCTTTGCTTCTCTGGCCTGCTCTGTTCACTCAGTCTGAACCTCATCCTAGGAACTGGAAAGCCCAGTTGTTCATAAAAATGGACTTTCTTTTTTTCTAATGTGAGTGAAACAGTGAGTCCTTCATCCCTGGTCATCCTGCCCTGTCAGGTTCATCTAAGAATTCTGAGTTGTTACAGTTAGGATTGAACCCCACTGTTGAACATTCACTGGGAGCAGAGCTTAATACAGTACAATGTACTAAGGAAAGAAATCAAAGATGCCCTCAGGGAGCTTCCAGCCTCACTGAGGAAACAGAGCAGATGATCAGGGAAAAGACTCAGGGCAGTGGGAAAGGGCACAGCGTGAAGGAGTGCTCACTGAGCTGGAGTTAATCAGGGAAGACTTTCTGGAGGAGGTGAACCTTGAAATGAAAACCCAGGTCCCTGTCAGGAAAGAACAGCTAGGAGGCGAGAGTTGACAAGGAGGATTAAGACACACCTGGACCATTCCTCAGAAAGAGTGAGACCCCTTGCCAATGGGACCTCAATTAGCTGTCGAAGCTCATGGTGCTCCAGTTAGAGCAAGGGATAAAAGTTAAGGCCAGGCTCATTAAATCCTCGTGGCTGGCTGACTGGCTAGCTATTAAAAGAATTTCCATTTCTGAACAGGATGCCTACCAGGGAATGCCAGACCTAAAAATAAGCCAGACACCGAAGCCAGCACCCTCCTAGCCTGGGTGACTTACTTCCACATCAGGCAAAAGAGGCATCATTATTTTTAACATCCAAATATAATCTGCCCCAGGGGGTGGGGACCAGAGCCGCCCTTCCCAGCTGCCATCTGCCAGAAGCCAGGGAGCTTTTGCCCTCTTCAGGGGAGGCCCCTGCCAAGGGCTCTCCAGGCTCCCATAGTTCAACCTCCTCTTCAGCATTGCCTCCCCCATCCATGCCTAAACACAGCTGCTTCTGAGGGGGCCTGATCTGTGCTAAGTGATCCAGCTGGTCTGGGAAATGTGACCCCAGGTTGCTTGAGGGAGATACCCAGAGGGAGGATTCCTGATGATGCTCTCCCACCTTATTACTCCTCCTTTTCCACCTCAACCAGATGTATGGGAAGGAAAAGCTCCCAGAGGGTAGAAAGGCAGACTTACATCACATAATGTGTATTCAATCAACTTTACTTTTCAAAATTGGGTCACACAATATCTCATTCACTCCTTCAAAGAGCCCTGGGAGTACCCAGGTCAAATAGTAATCCCCACTTGACAGAATAGGACTCTGGGTTCAGAGAGGTAAGGAGGAAGGTCCGAAATGAGAATTTAGGGCCCCAAGCGAGTACACCTGTGCCTCTCACATTACACCCTTGCAGTCTCTTTGTGGTAAAATGGCAAGAAGACTTCATTTGATATTTGAGGACTCCAAGGGAAGTTTAAAAAATGTTTTATAGATTCTTCTACCTTAGCCACATCTCTCCAAATTGAAACAAAGAAAAGCCAGCAACAATTAGAGAAAGTCAATCAAAATGGTAACCATGTCTGACAACAACTAGTATACTCTAGATTTATAGTCCCCCACCACTCTTTCAAGAATAGTGTGCTTTATCATCAGTTCTCTGGAGCAAAGACTATGATCTGACTTTAAGTTTTTGCTTCAACATTTATTTACCGTACAACCATAGAGTTAAGTCCTTCCTTTATTTGACCCACAGTTTCATTATCCATAAAATGGGGGCAAAAATATTTAGACTATTTCAGTATTATTGTGAAGAAATTTCTTTGTAAAGTAAATGGTGTAAATTGTGTGTGGCTCTAATTTCAATTTGGAATGTAATCACCTCTCACAAAATGCAGTGTCTGGCACTGCCAATGGCTCTCACTCAAGGGAATTCCTAATGGATACCTCAGATGGAGGACCATCTCCATCACTGTCATAATATAGGCATTCAGAAGTGATGGAGACTTGTAGAAGACACTGCCAATGCTAGGGGGTCTGCAAATACCTGAGTGGCCCAGGTTGGGCCTGCTTCGAGAAGAGCTGTATGAAGACAGTCCCTGGCCTGTAGGTATTCCTCTTCAGACACATTCTAGCTATGTGACCCTAGTTAAATCTCATATCTTTATTTTAGCTTTAGTGATCTCATCTACAATATGGGAATGATGACTATTGTGGATCAAATGAAATCATATAGGCAAAGTACTGGATGAAGCTTAATAATCATTATTAATGTCAGCTAGAATAATGATTTTTCTTGGAATTTTACAAGGTTTTCAGAACACTTTCACAAACATTAGCTTACTTAATCTTTTTAATATTTCTTTTTTTCTAATTACCTTCCCTCCCAAATTCTCCATCCAAGGGAAAACAAATATACATAATCAAACAAAATGCATTTTTTCTTTGGCTATGCCTCATTTTGCACCTTAAGTCCATTATTTCTCTGTCAGGAGAGATAGTAAACTGTGTCACAGATTCTCCACAATTGTGGTTGGTTGTTGAATTGATCAGAAACCTCTCCAGTTGCATGTTATTGTATTATATGAATTGTTCTCATTGTTCTGACTTCTTCTCTCTGTATCAACCCATATAATTCTTCTGAGGTTTCTCTGAAACCATCTCTTTCATCATTTCTTAGAGCATAATAACATTAGGTTATATTCCTATACAATATGTCGAGCCATTTCCTGATTAATGGGCATTCTCTTAGTTTCAAGTTTTTTCCACTATAAAAATAGATCAAATCGTCTGTGAAATAGAAAAGGCAGATCTACTTACATACATTTTGTAGATAGAAGAATTGGCTCAGGGAAAACCAGATTGTCCCTAAGGCTCCATAGGTCCATGAAGATAAGGCCAATGGACAAGAAGAGTAGGAACAGAGCACTGAACTGAAGTCAGCTGACTCCGATTCAATTTGGATTTTTTTTTACCATGATGACTCAGCATCAACCAAATGTGTGAAACATCATGGAGAAGATTAAGGATTTGGGTAGGGCTTGTACTAGATCTCAGTGGTTCTTTGCAATTTCTATCCTCTGGAATTTTGTGATGTTGTGGGCATGATGGAGGGGCACAAAGCAGAGAGTTCATAGGACCCTATTGGGGTGATCAGGAAGGAAAGATTCCTATCAACCCCTCCCCAGCCTGAGGAGTGATAGTTATGTAAGAAAAAATAAATCAGAATCAATAGAACAATTGTTCTCTGAAGCCTGTTCTTACTCCTTCAGCACCAAAAATAACAGTCCAATATTTAGATTCAGGGAAGTGCCTACAGCAGAAAGAGCATGGATTTTGTAATGTAAGGATAGAGATTTAAATACTGGCTCTGCCACTCATTGAGTATTCTTGAAGGGTAACTTTACTTCTCTGAGACTAAGTTTCTTTATGTGGAAAATGAGGGGATTAGAGTAGATGAACCCTCAATGTGGCAAAGGTCTGAATATTTGTACACCACCCTCTGATGGTTTCTGGGAATGGACTCAATGTCCACTGTCAGGTTCTTTTCTCTGAAGATGGGAAACTGGGAGATAGTTCAGTTGATACAAATCAGATACACATCACCAGGCTGGACCTGACCACAGCTTTCTCTTTCACCTACTATTTCTAATGCATAAGTCTGTGTGACTTGGCTGAGACTATGTAGACATCCCTTCCCCCCATACTGTAGACTGAAGAGGAGAAGACCAAGGACCAAAGATAATGAATGTCACATCAGAAAATGTGCACCTAATGGAAATCAGCAATTTCCCATACAATCTTTTTATCTCTCCAACTATGCATATGGAAATACCCATTTTATTTGCTATTCTTTGTTAAGTTCAGAATAAAAATAAATAAATTGAAAATGGATGTCACATGCCTCTCAGCCTTAACTGGTTTCTTTCCAAGGCTCATTTCCCTTTCTTTCCACTTATTCTTCTCTCTACCATGCATGCAGCCAAGAGAACCACTATTATATGATTTGGCATATCAGAACCAAATCAAAGGAGATATTATATATAAAGTGGCTTACAGACTCTAAACTTCTATATGCCATCATCACCATCACCAGGCTTCTCTAAATTCCCTGGCAAAAGTTCCCATGCCATTAGCTACTGCCCTATTCCACGGTTTCCTTCATCCGTGAAACTATGAAAGTAATCTTGGGAATCCTGTGTGTCATGGAAAGTGATACCTGAGCCCTCATCTACCTCTCTGTGAATCAGCAAGTGGGCAATTCCAGCCCAGGTTCAATGTCCTCCCCCAAGTCTGCCTGGCCTTGGGTCTCTAGCAGCTAGGTTACCCCACCTCTCTCTCTCTCTCTCTCTCTCTCTCTCTCTCCTCCCCACCCTTTGTCTCTCAGTTTTTAAGTCCCTTAGAAGAACTAGAGAGCAGCCTTTTGCTATAGCCATGAATCTGCCTTCCACATAAGCTTCTCATCCTAGGCCCAGTCAAACAACCAGAAGACAGTGACAAAGGCTATCTCTTCTGAGCCCAAAAGCTTCCTAGTAAGAAACAGAGACACTATTGGAGCTCCATCCCAAGGCTGGGTCCTACTGTCTAGGTGGAAACTGGAGCCTGGTATAGACAAGTCAGAGTTTTGGTTCTCCCTGATTTTTTGAAATGGGAGTCAGCTTGCTACAGGGGCAGCTCCATCTTTTAAGGGCTGATTTCATTCTTACCTCTCTAATTAGCTCCTGAGATTATCCTAATGACATCCTACTTCAAGGATGGAGTATGTATGGGGGAGGAAGAATTCCCTAATTATTAGAGTGGTTCACAGACTGCCTCAATAGATAGAGGTCCCCATTGCCAGTGAGTATTGAAGCAGAAACCCAACCACCTTGGTCTTAGCCTATCAAAGCAGAGCTTTGTACTTTGGATAATGTTTTGGCTAGGTGATTCTTAAAGTCTTTTAGCCAGGACATTTTATGAAATGGCCCTATTGAGATCACTGTTTCAGACAAACTACATACACCCTGGGAGTGTTCTTTATAGTCCAACAATACTATCACTCGATGAACTACAATGATCTTAGTTACCACTGATAGCTACAAATCAAACATCAACCTGATCCTGAGAAAGCATTTGCCAAGAATGTTTTCATTGATCAAGAATGAAACTTCGATCAGATATGGTGTAGTTCAGACTACAAACAATGTCAACTAGTGATCTGGTGGAAGCATTCCCATAACTGGTAGGAAACCAAAGTCTGAGTTCAGGTGAGAGTATGGTTTCAGAACTTAATAGAACAATTCAATCACCTTAATAATGATTTGACATCAAGAGACAGATCATCTGTACTGTAATGTCTCAAAACTATCACTTAAAATGACCAAACTGGTGACATGCTTGGTGTTGCTAGAGTGCCCTGGCACCTGACTAATATGGGAGGGAAACCATAGCCATAAGGTCAAGGACTTCCATAGCATCCAGATCATTATCAGAACTCCTGGGGTATTGACTATTCTGGAAAAGGCAGTGGGAAGAATGCTTTGCACAGCATTCCTTTCTCTAGAATCAACATAATATGCATCCATCATTCATCTGATGTCATGGATGACTTTGATTATGAAGGACAACTACAACTACCATTGGATAAAAAAGGAGATGGGAAATAAGATACAAAAAGACCAAGACCTGAGACTATGAAAACAGGAGGACATTTAGCAATATTGGGATCATCTGTTGCCTGTGGGATAAAATTTATGCTCTTAAGCCTGGAGTTCAGGGGTCCCTCCCTTTGATCTAACCCCAAACTTTCCCCCGACCAACCACTGTCCTTCACACTATTTGGATAGATCTGCCCAAATCTCTAGCTCACAGCCCTGTAGGCTGTACAGACTTCTCTCTTGAAGACTCAACCTGCATTTTCAATTACCTTCAAGTTATCTCCCCCTGGATATTCTATCATCATCTCAGTGTGTAGAATGGAAGAAAGACACCTGGATGTGAAAGCATAGCTGTATATGGAAGTGTGCTTTTTATTCATGAGTATAAAAACACAAAACAATTTAAAAAACAACTAATAGTCAAATACAGATATATGCTAACCATGACTGCACATGTACAACCTATATCAGATTGCTTGCTGCCATGGGAAGAGGGGAGGGAAGGAAGGGTGGTAGAAAAATGTGGGATTCAAAAGCCTGAGAAAGGATGAATGTTGAAAATTATCTTTGCATGTAATTAGAAAAAATAAAAATAGATAAAAATAACTAATAGTAACTAATAGTAAGTCATAGCCAATGCATATATAACACTTTTAGGTTTCTAGAACGTTAAAAAAAACCTTTACAAGAAAAGCCAGCAACAATCTTTGAGGTCTACTAGGGTAATGCTGGTTTTATTTCCATTTTACAGATGAGCAAAGGTTTTGCCCAGATAGACTTGGTTACTAAGTGGCAGAGCTAAGTTCTTGCACCCAGGCCCAATGAGTAATCTTTCTACTAAACTTTAGAAGAAAGAAGGAATAGAGTAAGCTGATTCACAGCATACTGGAGCTGTAGGAGTCATTGCTGTGATCTAACACAAGTCTCCAGAGAGGCACAGGGCTCATAAAATCAGAGAATATCTGAGTTGGGGGCAACTTTCAAGAGAAAGTCTAATTCATATACAAATAAACAGTTATAGTTATCCAATTTCTTTTTAGATATCTGAAGAAATCGGGAACTTACTATCTTATAAAAGCAGCCCATTCTGCTTTTAAACATCCCTAATTATTGGGAAGTTTTCCCTCTAGGCCATGTCTAAATCTGATCAAGATCAATTAACTAATTACAAGCAGAGCTAGGTGGTTCAGTAGATAGAGCTCTAAGTTTGGAGTCAGGAAAACTAATCTTCCTGAGTTCAAATCTGATCTCAGACACTTACTAACTGGGAGATCCTGGGCAAGTCACTTAACCCTGTTTGCTTCAGTTACCTCATCTGCAAAATGAGCTGAGAAAGAGACAATGGAGTATGAGATTATGAAGAACTGAGTTCAAATTTGGCTTCAGAGACTAACTAGCTGGGTGACCTTGGGCAAGTCATTTAATCTATATTTGTTTCAGTTTCTTCATTTGTAAAATAAACATCATAAGAGTACTTACATACTAGGGTTGTTCTGAGGATCAAAAGAGATATCTGTAAACGGCTTTAGTCTATAGTAGGACTTACAAAATACTTGCTTCCTTGCTTATTACTAGTACCCAGGCAGATGAGGTTTTGGGGAGGAGATGAGGGGGAATTTTTGTTTGGGTCAAAATTTCAAAGGTCAGAGTGAGATATTCCTGGCAAGGAAGCTTGAAAAGAGCCAAACCAACCCCACCTTCAATACCTGAGCAATGACTCAATGAAAGAGGAAGTAAAATATGATCATCCTTAGTTTTCAGGTGAGGTAACTGAAGTAGAGAGATTCGGCCAAGGACACACACACACACACACACACACACACACACACACACACTTAAAGACAGAAACTGAGCCCTAGGAGATACAGAAAGACAAAGGGGTGACAAGTTGCAGAGCCAGCTTTGACCCAGTCTTCTGACTCCAAATCCAATACTCCTATCATACAACATTGCTTAAACTAAGTTGAAAGGACAGACCATCCTTTGGGGATTGGGTGGAGTTGTTGTTCTAAGTAAACAACCCCGTTCATTTGCATTATATCTCATGCCTCCTGAACTGCTATGCCAATCTACACACCGCACTGTGGGATGCCTGTGATATTTTATAAAGTTAATAACTTTTTCTTAATTGGATGAGTTTATAGAATAGTATGCGCAATTAGGAATAATTACGCCAAAGACACTTGCATTCCAAGGATGCTCCACAAGCATTGGCATATTAAGCCATTTAGAAAGCAACAACCCCACAACATAATATAGAACTATACATTCTCATTCTCTCTCTCTCTCTCTCTCTCTCTCTCTCTCACACACACACACACACACACACACACACACACACACACACATTGCAGAGCTTACGGCAGTCCAGGATCCAGATACTAACCCAGAGATAATGTGTCTTTTCCAATCCTGAAGACCTGGAATGAATCAGGGACACTTAATATTTCCCCCTCCAAGCCTTTCTTTTCCGCACTTTGCTTATAGAGTCTCAAGACATTATTCTACTGGCATTTTTTGAAGGATGGGCTTCCAAATGTGATGCTACCATGGTAATTGAGTGGAGCAGGACCTGCTGAGGAGTTTGTAAAGGAAAACTCAAACAACTCTCTGTCTGTTTGTCTATCTGATATTCATATGTGCCACTTTTGGTCCCAACTTCCTGTCTCACTGACACCTGTGTTATCTTTGGTCTCTGCTGTCTCTCTCAATCTGTCTGGTTTTTTTTGTGCCTGTCTCATGAGAAACCTAGGCTATCTTTGGTCTCTCAATATGTCTATATCTTTCTCAGAAGTCTATGTTACCCTTGCCTCTCCTCACTTCTCCACTCTCTTTCTCACAGAAACCTCTGCAACTTTTTCCATTTCCCTCCAAAGTTTCACATCTATAAATATACCAACCATGTTTGCTATATGACCAATTACCATTGCTCACAATCACCTGTCTCTTGTTCTCATAGACATCTCTACCTTTCTTACCTCAGATCTCAAGAAAACCTTTGTGAAGAAGTAAGCTGGTACAACTTCCAAAATGTTTTCCATTTCATATTCTTATAATTAAATGTGACAATATTTCAAATAGACAACTTCTTAGACCTAAGAAATTAGGACCTCAGAGGCTCTTAGATTGGATATGAAATTTCTTAAAAATATGGCCCCAGTTCAGTGTTAGAAACTCATGCCACTGTACAGACATAGCAATGAGTAACATTCTCATAGCTAGGGTCTTATGAAATCAGATAGAAGGCTTAAAAGAAATCAGATAGAGTGCCTCAGAGCTAAGTATATGACAAAGAGGTTCTCCCTGTTAGACCTTTCCCATGTGGTTGGCAACCATGCTTGGATTTGAGTTGAGTCACGCAGGAAACTGGAGATGCATATTGCATAAAAAAAAGGGCAGGGGGATCATTTAGAGAGAGGGGTAGGGTCAATAAAAAAGTTGTAACCCAAAATAATCACAGTAAGGAGGCAGTAAAGACTACCAGGAGGACAGAGTTCAGGTCCAGGCATGGAACAAGCTACGATTTTGGGTGCAGTTGTTCAGTCCTATCTTAGGGATTTTCACCAGGCACTAATATCAATGAATGATGTGGGGCTTTGGAGGACAGGTGAATCCTTTTTATCCAAGGCTGCTAAATTCAGCTCCTCTATCCTCAGTATAATCCTTGCTCAGGTTCACTCTATCCAGCTAAGCTTGCCTCCCCTCCCTCCCTTTCTCCCTCCCCCCCTTCCTCTTTTCATCTCCATTCTTGCCTTTATTGTTCTAGCTTGGGGCTTGTGTGCCCGGGCCATCTGTTCAGTCCCATATGCTGATGGCAAGGGCTGCCAACACAGGGCCTGGGAGCTCATCCACTCCAACCTGGAGCTGCTTGTCTGCTGCATTTCCTGTCTGGCCAAATAGCTAGGAAACAGCACTGTGGTGCTGGGGTGGGGTGGGAAAGCAAGTCCACCCATCTGAGTATGTGTGAGAAGGTGCCAGGGACCACAGCAGTCACAAGGATGGGTCAACATTCTTGAGTGAGATAAAGCAGGCACATCCTCAGGATACCAGATCATGAGCAAAAGAGAAGAAGCAAAAAATGCCCCAGGAACTAGAGAAGAAAAAATTGTCTATAAAAGTCAAAGGGGAAAAATTACATTTTTTGGAGAACAAAATAGAAATATTGGGGGGAAATGGAAATACATGCAATGTACTTATATTTCTTTATTTCAAAATACTCTATATTCCTTGTTTTGGAATATCAAATGATAGCATGTGTAACTATTTGCTCATAAAACAATCATTACTGGTCCATTTAAAGATGTGAAGATGTGGGAGAAATGGGAAAAGTTGGAGCAACAATTGTCCTCCATTTTAGTTTTTCTGAGCCCTAATGTCACTATTCTTCCAGTCTTATTTGTGAAATGAATGGTTGAACTAAATAATCTCTGAGGTCCCTTCTAGCTCTGTTCTTCTTTAATTCTGAATGCCACAACCCACTGAGAAAATGCACTATTGCCTTCTGCCACTCATCGCCTGTCATTGCAGCTGCCCCACAAATCCCAGTCGCCCACTCCCCCACAAAGATGGTGAACACAGCAGTAACACTAGTTGCTGGGTGGCTGGAAATCCCAAAGTCCCAAGATGGGGTGAAATCCAGATGGGTACTGCTACCTTCCATGGCAGTAGCTCAGATACTCAAAGTGAATGGCTACAGAGTGAAATAGCTAGCCTCACATACTGCAATCAAGCTGGGAACACCTTCAGTTCAGATCTAATGCAAACCAGGTCTGGATTTGATCAGCAACCATCCAGGCCAAGTTAGCAAATTGCTCTCCTACTCTCCACCTGTACCACTAAATATTGCCAACTCACACTCTCTCTCTCTCCCTCCCTCCCTCCCTCTCCCTCTCCATACATATATAAATACAAGAACACTTTCCCTTGTATACCCTTTCTCTCACACTCATATAAACACACATGCTCCCAGACACTCTCTCAGATTAGACTGTATTCCCCATTTTCTAAGGGCATTCTAACAACTAGGAGCAACCAACTGCTACCTTCAATGGAAAATAGACAACTTGTGAAATTTAACCTAGAGAGGAACATTGCAGGGACATCACAGGAATGGTACTATCAGTCATGTCATTTGTGTGAAGAGATTCCTTGCTTGCAAATTACCCTGGAGTAGAAGTCAGAAGACCTAAGGTCAAGGACTTCCTCTGCCATTTTGAAAGTAAATGACCTTAGGAAAGTTGCTACACTTGACAGGCTTCAATGTTCTCATCTACAAGATGGAGGTAGTAGTTGACTTGATGATCTCTGAGGTCTCTTCCAGTTGAGATTCTTTCAGAGGGAAAACTCCTCTGACTATAAACCAGACTAAATTCCATGAGGAAAGAATGGCAATGTCCATCCCCTGGCAATGAATGGTTGCTCAAATGAGGATCACATCAGACTCTTGGCTAGCATTAGATGCAGAGATAGGATGATGAAAAATCTACCAGCCTATGAGGTCTTCTGTAGTGTTGAGCATGTTCTTGGAGATATATTGCTTTTATTTACATAATGTGTTGCCCAGAAGTCTGAGACTCTAGTCATTTTTTCCTTTTTTGATGGTCTCCCTATATCACCCAGGCTGAAAATTCAAGATTCATCATAGATTGAATTCCACTTTTGATAAGTGGGGAAAATTTGACCTGTTTTATTTTCAACCTTGGCTGATTTACCCCTCAGTCAGTATGGCACTCTGCTTCTACCTCCCCTCCCTTCTACCTTCTCTTCCCACCATAGCAGGAATCTTAACATATTGATACTAGATACCTGATTAGCTCAACTTGTTGCAGCTCAGAATTCCTGAGTTCAAGTGATCCACCAGTCTCAGCCTCCAAGATAGGAGAATTACTCATGTGCACTACCATGTTTAGATCTGTCCTAATTTTTCTACTAGCAAGATTGCTCACTTAATTAAATGATTCCTTTGATTCTCAGATGACGCATATAGAAAGTGGACATAATCCCTACCCCACAAGAAACATAAGGATTCTGTCAGTTAAAAATTATTTATTTGAAAGTATTTTATAATGAGAAAAGTACCTTATAAGAATTGTTTTTGTTATTGTTATTATAATATCATAGGGATAATGCTTCTGGTGACCAGTAGGTATAAATTGTGAATGGATCATATTTTTGTTACCCCTAATTTCAGCACTTAACGGATCTCTGGTAACAAGATTCTAGAATTAATCCTATGCAGCTCATACTATTCCATTCAAATTCCATCAAAATTTATATTGGTGGCACAGGGAATAGAGCACTGACCCTGGACTTAGGAGAACCTGAGTTCAAATTTGACCTCAGACATTTGATACTAACTAGCTATGTGACCTTGGACAAGTCACTTAAACTTATTGCCTTGCATCCAGGGTCATTTCCAGTTGTCCTGGTTTATATGTGGCCATTGGACACAGATGACTCTGGAGGAGAAAGTGAGGTTGGTGACTTAACACAGCACCCCCTCACTGAAATCTAAGTCATGGATTGTCATGGCATCACCTCCCATGATGTCATGGTCTTCTTCAAGCACAAACATCATCAAAATTTATAGATACAATTCATTCTGTGTAGTAAAATTTGTGATTAGGATAATATGACAATTGGGGGCTCCTCTGAGATTATTTGATTTTTTTAAGCTGGACTATTTATTTAGCATGATGTGTGATAAGATGTCTTAATTAGGCTTCTTTGATTTTTTTTTTGAGATCTGTAGATCTTTGAACAGATAATCAGATAATCCAGAGTTGGCTGTCTTCACTGATGGACATAAAAAGCAGGATAGGAGGGCATTTGCGCTGTGCCCTTGGTCTATAGGTGGGTAGTGGTGTTTATATCTGGGTATCTCATTTCTCTGTTGGCAGGAGAGACCTCTAGCTCCTTTCTCCTCCCACAACCCTACTCATTCTTGTCTTCTCCAAAGGGCACAGGAATGGCATCATTGCTCTATAGTCCTCAAATTTTGAAATTGTGAGGGACTCAGGAGGTCTTCTGCTCTATTCTATACATGAACAAGAATTCTATAAAATCCCTGACAAATAGGGATCCATAGATTCTTTTCAAAGAACTAAAGTTTTGAGGAACTCATTTCCCTCCTAAGGTAACTCTTTAAACTTTGGGGCAGCTTGGATTGTTAGGCTGTTTTCCCCATTTCTATTAGAATGAAATTTATCTCCCTGCATCTCCCAACCATTAGTCCTCATTTTTCTTTCCTTCTGAGACCAAACAGAACAAATGTAATCCCTGTCCCATTTGACAGTCTTTCCAATATGTGGAGACAGCTACCTTGGCCCTCCTAAGTCTCCTTTTCTTCATGCAACAGGTGACTTAATCACAATTCTTTTTCACTTGTCCATATATTGAAAAATATGTCGTCTTTGCTATCAGCTGTGCATTTTCACATGATTTTTTTTTTCTCCGCTGACTACAGACAGGTTGTTCTGAGCCATTTGAAAATGAATTTCTGACCTAGAGCACACATTTATGAAACAGCTGTCTAGTGTTAAGAGTATGGTCTAACTGGGGATTCTAAATGGGGATCAAATACATGACCTTGGCCTCAGCAACATCAAACTCAAATCAACCCAGTTAATTGGTAGCGATATGGGCTTTGTGTAACTTTCTAAGTGTCCCTAAGTCTTTTCCAGATTGGAAAGTGCTGATTCTCTTCCTAGTAGGCAAATTGCTCTGTGGTGGGGGAGGCCTTGTTCCCAGGTATCTCCCCTGAGAATCATTCAGATTTACCTCTAGGCACTCACGACAGGGGCAAAGGGAGAGTCTACCATTTCTTAAGAACATGAGAACTAGTGTTGGATTTTGGCAAAATCATGAAGCTCAGTTTGCTTTCCTTCACCTTTTCTGTGTCTTATCCTATTTTTATCTTCCTTCTATTCCTCCTTATTTCCAGAAGACATGGTCTAACACCCAACTCTCAAATCAGACATATTCTAGTTATGATTCTGGGTTAGTCCTATCACTTTTTTAAGTCTCAGTTTTGGTAATGCAAAGATACTTCACTTTTGTGTGTCTCTCTCCTCCTCTTCCCTCTAACTTTTATCCCCATCGCAGAGTCACAGAATTTCAGAGATGGAAGACTCCTAAGAGAGTATCTAATTCAAACACTCACCTGTTAAGGATGCCCTCTTAAACATACCCAACAAAGGGTCATCCAGCCTCTGCTCTAGTGATGGGAAATTTACTACCTCTTATGGAAGCCCATTCCACTTTGGGATAGCAAGGATTGGTAGGAAATATTTTGTGATTTCATCAAGCCTCTATCTGACTCTCTGAATGATCATCCATTGTTACTCTTTCTGGATTCTGGGGCCAAGATGAATAAATTTATGCAATAACCCTTCAAATACTTGAGATAGTTATCATGAACCTCAAAGTCTTTCCTATGCTAAATATTCCTTTTTCCTTCCCTATGCTATTAGGATATAATGTCTAGCTACCCTATCATCCCAGAGAAGCTCAGAGAGCAGCTCAGAGGATGTAATTTACTCTAAGAACAATCTAGGGAAAATTTTCTTTTGGGAAGGCTATGAGAATCCAGAAGAAGGAGGATTTATGGAGTACCTACTATGTACCAGGCACAATAATTGATATTTTTATGAAGCTTTAGATTTAGAGCACACAAAATTGTACAATTGGAAGGGTGAATGTTGATATTGTTCAGTCTGACTCTTTGTGACCCCCATCTTGAGGGGTTGGATTTTTTGGCAGAGAAACTGGAGTGATTTGCCATTTTCTTCACATTTTAAGATGAGGGAACTGATGAAAACAGCAATAAGAGTCTTACCTAGGATCACCAAGCTAGGAAATGTCTGATGTTGGACTTGAACTCATACAAGTGGGAAAATATTACTAAATCAATTTTACAAATAAGGAAACTGAGGTTAGGTGACATGAGCATTGTTAAAGGGTTAGAAACTGTTAGGACCAGGACTTGAACATGGTTGTCCTGAATCTCAATCTAAGCATTATTTTCTTCCAAAGTTGAAATTAACCAGAGGCATTCCTGACTGTGTGGTTTAATCAATAAGTTTGAAAAGCCACATTTACCTAGGGTGATAAATGGACTTTAATGGATTAAAAGTCAACTGTGACTAGGCTATTTGAGACAGATCAGGTCAAAGAAATGAGTCTTGAAAAAAAGGCAGCCCATAACGTGTGCGTGTGTGTGTGTGTGTATCTATATCTATCTATCTATATTGTGTGTGTGTGTATATATATATATATATATATATTTATGTGTGTGTGTGTGTGTGTGTGTGTGTGTGTGTGTGTGTGTAGCTTTTCCCTAGAGCAGGTAAATTTGCAAGTCAAAGCAATTCGATAAGTACCTATGATTTGTAAAGCACCGTCTTAGGTGCTGAGATTAATACTGCACCTATTCCTATGATTCAGAATGGACATCTGATGAGGA
Organism: Macrotis lagotis; assembly: GCF_037893015.1. Classification (NCBI taxonomy): domain Eukaryota; kingdom Metazoa; phylum Chordata; class Mammalia; order Peramelemorphia; family Peramelidae; genus Macrotis; species Macrotis lagotis. The sequence continues at coordinate 795,813,424 of NC_133658.1, forward strand.
GCAAATCATTTTACCCACCTCCCTCTCCACACATTATGATCCCTATCCCCTCTAGCCCTATTCATCCCTAGTTCATATTTGCCTCTGCTTCACCATTTCTTTGAACTCTCTGGAATTCGAACTCTACTGTTTCAAAGTCAAGCCAATAATACTTTAAGATCTCACTAGGTGCCAGAAACTGTTTTGAAAGACAAATGAATGCCAAATGAAAGGCAAAAATACAATTCTTAACCTCAAGGAGCTTACATTCTAACTGGGGAGATAACATGTAAATAGCTAGGTAACAAGATACATACATTTATGTATTATTTTATATTAGGAAAAAAGAAACAGAGACAGAAATAGAGAGATAGGAAAGAGGAAGGGAGGAGGACAGGAAAGGGGAGGAAAGGGAGAGAGACAAAGAAATAGAGAAAAGGAAGATGGAAGGGGGTCTCTTTCAGTCTGGATCTCTCTATTTCACTCTCTTTACAGGAAGTGCTAATGGCAATCTGGCTCTTTCCAGAAGACATTTATTTCCTGGTCACTTTCTCCAAGTGCCAACACACTGGATCAAAAAGAAAAACAGCCATGAATAATAGACATGCTCACTGATATTTTAGATTATCTCCTTACTCCCATTACTCAACCACCTTTCCTTTGAGGTTCACTCTATATTCCTATGTCACCTAGTTCCTTATAATAGACATCTTACCAGGTTTACAGATATTCTCCTTTTTATCAGTATCTGGCTCATAACTCCTTTTCTCATAATCAAAGACTTCATTATTTATACTCTCTGACCTCCAATTTAATAAATTTCTTTAATCACTATGAGCCATATACATCTATCTCTCTACTTTAGCTACTCAAGAGGTTAACCACAACTTTGTTAACAGTATGATGCAGAGGGGTGGCTAGGTGGTGCAGTGGACGAAGCTCTGGCCCTGGAGTCAGGAGTACCTGGGTTCAGATCTGGTCTCAGACACTTAATAATTACCTAGCTGTGTGGCCTTGGGCAAGCCACTTAACCCCCTTTGCCTTGCAAAAAAAAATAAACCTAAAAAAACCCCATTATGATGAAGAATCTTGATCTTCTTTTCTCTAATCATAATATCCTATCCTTCAACCTCCTTATTCTTACTATCACCTCTAGTCTCCCTAACTCCAGCTGATCTCTCCTGGATTACAACTCCTCCTCTGGCCTCATTTTCCTCCCTTTACACTCCTGACCTAGGTTTGACCAGCTCAACTATACTCTATCCACTATCCCTGAATCTTTTTATTCTTTTCTGATTGGGTCTTCTTCACAATCTCCACAGAGGCTGTTCCAAATCTTTTTGACTCTTGAAGTTCCTGCCTTTCACCTTCTCAGAAAGAACTTTACCTTATTCTCTACTGAGAAGAGAGGCCACTTACTGTGATCTTCCTGTCTTCTCTATTTGTTAGTTATTTCCCACTATTTCTTCCTTGACTCCATGCTTTAATAAAGAAGTAGACTTTCTCCTAGACAAAGATAATCCCTCTATTCTTTCTCTCAATATGATTCCCTTTTGTCTTCTCCAGAAGTTTTTCTCCTTGATCATTCCCAATCTTTCTCTCACTTCCAACTTCTCCTAAAATGCCTAGCTAGCCCTGGCAAAGGTGCTGAATCTGGATTCAGGTGACCTAGGTTCAAATATCTCCCCTGCCATTTAAAATCTGAGAGATCTCTTAGATCTTAGTTTTCTTGAAATGGACTAGATGATATCTAAGGTACTTTCCAACTCTAAATCTATGCTCTTATGAACCCATTCTTTAAACTTTTTTTAGGTTTTTGCAAGGCAAATGGCATTAAGTGGCTTGCCCAAGGCCACACAGCTAGGTAATTATTAAGTGTCTGAGTCCAGATTTGAACTCAGGTACTGCTGACTCCAGGGCCAGTGTTCTATCCACTGTGCCACCTAGCCACCTTGAACCCATTCTTTAAAAAAACAAAACAAACCAACAACTTGATTTGGTCTTGCCATCTCCTCAAATTTTATAGTTATTCTGCTTTTCATAATCAAAATACTAGAAATGATTCTTTGCCCATTGCCTCTATTTCCTTTCCTTCCACTTACTTCTTAACCCCTTGTGATAAGGCTTTATATTCTGCCATTTAACTCCAATTTCTCTCCTCATTGCCAATGATCTCCTAACTAGTAAATTCTAATGGTCTTTCCTGAACTCATGTTGCTCATGACCTTTCCAGAATTTGACCTTGCTAATCAGGATTTCTTCTTCATTCCTGTAATATTATTTTATCTTGGTTGTCCTCCTGCCATTGTGCCTGCCTCTTCTCCATCTTTTTTTGCTAGATCATTATTCATTCCTCACCCATTAAACATGGCTGATCCCCAAGGTTCCAACTCATGCCCTTTTCTTATTTCTCATATTTTCCCCTTATTTCTAGTGAGAGAGAAAGAGAGAGCTTATAATAAACACTCAATCTTTGTATTAAATATCTGATTATGGACAAATATCCAAGATATTTGGGGAACTACATATCCAAATTCTCTCTATATATTCTCTCTCTCAGGAAGCTCAAGAGCTCCTATTGGGTCAGTTACCATTTCAATGGGGAGGACACCCAAATCTGCCAATTCAAACCAATCTCTCTCCTAAACTCTAGTCCAGACTCGAAATTCAATTTTTTTTTCAAAGAGCCATCAATGCTAGATTTTATTAGGTGATGGAAGGATGGACAGACAGTTCTAAAGTTTTTAAAGGATGAATTAATTAAATGTTTGACTAAATGTAGCAGGCGAATTATAAATATCCAAACGACCCTTGGCAGAGAAAAGAATTCCCACCTCTGTTCTAGTCCTAAACCACCAATTTGTCTGACAGTTATCTCTACCTGAATGCACCACTGGTATCTCAAGCTTGACATGTTATGGATACTACTATAATGCAGGGTCACCTAGATTCAAAACTTAAGTCATTTTTAATTTTTTTCCCTTTCCTCATATCTGATTAGTTGCTGACTTATTGATTCAACCTCTGGATATCTCACATCTCTCCACTTATTCCATTTATACAACCACTTATTAATGTCCTGAACTATTACAATAGCCTTCTCATTGGTTTCCCTGATTCTAGTCTTTTTTCACCCTCTACCTCTATAACTTTGCATTTATTTCTTCCTGCATATGATATAGTTACACATCTCTAATCAGAGTATTGAATTGAATTCAAGCATTCAACCCATTTATATAATTAACAAAGTCTTTACTAAACATCTCTTTGCTTAACATTGGGCTGGGATGGGAGGGGGAACCAGATTAGGAAAGAAAAAAGGACAGACATATACAAGGGAAGAGAGACAGAAAGAAAGAAACAGAGAGAGGATGCATGGACAAGCATTTATATAACATTATATATAAAAATATAAAACATATATATTATATAACATTATAATCTATAACATATTATATAATATTAAGTGTTTTTCAATTATTATTTCATTTGATCCTCACAGTAACCCTAGAAGATAGGTCTTATTATTATCCCTATTTCACAGATGAGGAAATGGAGGTTAAATGAATCACCCAAGGTCACACAGTTAATAAATGGTGGAAATTGTATCTGAACTCAGGTCTTGCTAAGTCCAGGCCCAGCATTTCATCTACTGTGTTGCAAAACTACCCCTTAAAATATTACAAGGCAAAATAGTAATAAGTCCACAAAAAATGGTACAGACAGATAAGAGACTGCTGTAAAAAAACTCAACTTAAGAATCGGTAGATTGATTGTGAGTTCTGGCTTGGCTACTTATTTACAAACTATAGGATCTTGGCTTGGAAATATTGCTTTCCCTTTTTGAGCCTCAGTTTCTCAGGTTGTAAAAAGAGATGGGGGCTGGGGTGATAATACTTATTCAAATTGTCTCAAAAGGTAGGGTCTAATTCTTTTTCTTAGGTGGCCACATATTACAAGAGAGTGGGAGCAGGCAACTAAAGGAAAAAACTTCTCTGCTGAGGGACAGGGGAGGCTAGAAGTAGAAAGGAATTATGTTATATCTAGAATTATCCTGTACTGGGTCTTGAAAAATTGCTAATTTTCAGAATGAGCATTAATATCTTGAAATTTAGCAAATACTATAAAGCAGGGCTTGGTTGACTGTTGTGTTGATTGTCTAGACTTAAAGTGATAGAGAAAAAATTAATGCATATAAAATTTAAAGATGTGTTATATATACATCTGCCTCCCCCACCTCCACCCCAGAGCCAATTGTTAAACATTTAGTAAGACTCCCCTGTTGACAGAAGTTTTGCGAGTGGTTCAAATGAGAGTATGTGTGTGTGTGTGTGTGTGTGTGTGTGTATGTATATATATATATATATATATATATATATATATATATATTTAAAAGCATTTTGTAACCTGTCAAATTAAATTCAAATGCAAATAAGTCTACAATCTTTTGTCATGATTTATTATCAAGTTCTATAAGACTTCAGGAAAGGGAAGGTGTTTAACAATGCTTCTCTTTTTCCTCTAGACTTGTTACCTGATTCTAAGGTGGGTGACTATAATCAGGGAAGATTATGAAGGAGAAGAAACTTGAGAGAATTCTGAAAAATGGGCATAATTTGGACAAGTCAAGAAGGGTATGGTCCTAGTTCAAGAATGGAGTATGAAAGTTCCAAGGAAGGAATAAACTTGGAATATGGAGAGAAGCCAAGGGCCAGAGGGAATGCAGGCAGATTGTTAAAAAAAAGTTGACACTTGGTGTTAAGGTAAAAATGAGAGATCTGATAATTGAAGGGTGTTGATTGAAAACAACTTCCAAGGAAAACCTTGGAGGAAAACTTTGCCCATACTTTATAATTTCATCCTTTCTGAGTGGGAGAAGGTGGTCTAAATGAGAAAACTATTCTGCTAGGAAGAAGAGAAGGAGGAGGGTAGAAGTAGAGAGGAGTCATGTCTGCCTGGGGGGGGGGAGAATTATTCTTCTCTTGTAATATGTGGCTACCTAAAAAAGAATTAGAAAATTAATTATGTGCTATAATTAGTGTAATGACCTATACCATTAGAGGTTATTTACAACAGGAATAAAAACTCCCTCTCATAAATGTCATCTTGGGCTTTCTGAATGTAAAGGCTTGCAGTAAACTACCATGGACAGGGCTGAATAATTTTTGTTATATTTTTGTTTGGTATGTTCCACCCCCATCCTTGACCAGTCAGGGTGCTATCAGTAATGGGGGGGGGGGGGGCTGGAGATCTGTTTTCAGAGTAGGAAGGGCCTTTGGTGGCCATGTAGTGCAAATTATGCCCTCCCCTTGCCCCCCCAACCCCCAAAGAGTCCCTACTACAAGAGATGGTCCTCTAACCTTTGCTTACAGACTTTCAATTAAAAAGAAACCACAACTTGCCCTTCCCTTTTGGTACAATTGTGATCATAAAGTTTTCTTTATCAAACATAATTTGCCTATTTGCAGCTTTCACTCAATCCTTAATAAATGTTTGTGGACTGGCTGACACTTTGCTCCTAGGTTGGCCCTTTGGGGACAAACTGAGCAAATCTAGCCCTCTTCCATAAATCATCCTTTCAAAAGCTTCAGAAAATTACTGCAATTCTTCCAGATTCTATTCTCCAGATTCAAAATTCCCAGTACCTCCAACTGATCTTCAAAGGGCATGGACCCGAGACCCTTCACCATTCTGGTTAATATTTTCTGGAGATGACCACCCTAGCTAGCACTGTTCTTCCTACAGAACACAGCTCACACAATTCTCAAGAGGAGATCATTTAGAATGAAGATTTTTTTCCCCTTCTGCTGCTAATACTCCTGGAGGCCACTGACCAAGACCCCCACCATTGCTACCCAAACCTAAAAGTACCCTCCCTCTCTTCTTGATTTTTTCACATCACTTATATTTCTCTTACAGACCAATAATATTCTGATTTGTGAGGGGCAATGTAGTGTAATAGAATAAGCACTGATCTTTGAGCCTGTGTTTTTATATATTTTGTTAAATATTTCCCTATTACATGTTAATCTAGTTTTGGGTAGGCCTAGGGAATTTTGTGGGCTGCATGTGTTGGATACCTCTGCTGTAGTAAACTCAGAACCACCCCTAAGGGTCTGTAGCCAAGACCCTTAATCTTGGCCAGCCTCAGTGCCCTCATCTATAAAATGAGTTGCCTAGAGACAGTCTCAAACCAACTCATGACTTTTCAAGAAAATTAACTGTTATGGATTCTTCACAAAGAGCTTTGCAGTCAAAGGAGCAGAGTGAGAGTATTTAAAACAGCCTTATTTCACATATGCTACTTGAAGAACAAAAAGAAAGACCAAAATGAAGAAAAACAGATTAAAAGTTACTCAAGAAAACAAAAATCAACCATAATAAAAAACAAGCAAATAAAAGTGATGGCTGTCTTTGTAGCAAATAAAGCTTTCTAAACCTGGAGGGTCCATCCACTGATGTTTCATTTTCCTCAGAACCTAGCAAAAACCTGGCATCTATTTAAAAAATAGTGATTAGGGGCTGCTAGGTGGCACAGTGGATAGAGCACCAGCCTTGGCATTAGGAGGACCTGAGTTCAAATGGTCTCAGACACTTAATAATTACCTAGCTGTGTGACCTTGGGCAAGTCACTTAACCCCATTTGCTTTACCAAAAAAAAAAAAGAAACAACTCCCCCTCAAATAGTGATTGACTGATTGGGGGGTCAACATTTCAACATATGGCTTCCAAAGTTTCGTACTATGATACAATGAGAACAGATCTCATCAGGTCCTCCTGCAATTCACTTCAATATTCAGAAGTCTTTTGATAAGTTGGAAAATTGAGTTTATATACTTTGAAGAGAAGGTAGACTGTGTAAAAGGGAACAAGAAGACATGAATCTGAAAAGGTAAGTGAGTGTGTCTGTCTTTGCATAAATAATTTGAGCTAGAAGGCACCTCAGAAATAATTTAGTCTAATCTTATCACTTTGCAGAGGAGAGAAGTAAGGATAAAAAAGAGCAAATGACTTGTCTAGGGTCACACAGATCATAAGTGATAACACTAGGCCTCTAATTCATATCTCTGACTCCAAATTCAGTGTAATTTCCACTGTGGCTGGGTATACTTAAAATTCCATGATGATAGAGGTGGAAGAGGTCTTAGACATCTATGCCAACTTTATTTTATGGATGAGGCCTAATGAAATGAAATGACCAACCCAAGGTCACACAATTAAACATTTATTAAGCACCTACTATTAAGCACTATGCTAAGTAACAAAGAAACAAAAAGAGACTCTATCCTCAAGGAACTTACAATCTAACAGGGAAGACAACTTGCAAAGAAATATATGCAAAGCTCCATATGGGATAAACAGAAATGTTAAGAGAGGGAAGTCACCAAAATTAACAGGGAATAGGTAAAAGAAGATATTTTAGTTGGCACTTAAAGGAAAGCTGGGAAATCCACATGCAGAAATGAGGAAGGAAATGCCTACAGCTGGGAGGAGTATCTCGTTAATGGAACAGTTAGGGACCCAACATCTCAATGGATAAAAGATTAAAAGGCAAGAGAGTAAGGTAGACTGGAAAGGTAGAAGCTAGCATTTAGCAATGAAGGGAGTAGAAACCGGGATTCCAGCCTCCCATGCCATTATTTCCTTCTACTTTATCAGCCCACCTGTTTGATAGCAGCTACCCCACCCTGAGGTCCAGAATACCCACACCTCTGGTTAAAGATGAAGAGGGTACCTGGGCCCTCAGGCATCAAATGCAGGACCAGATGGGTCATTGGATGCAGTGTTCCCAAATCTGGCTGAAAGTAGACATGGCAAATTTATTTGTGCTAATGACGCATTTTGGCAGACCCAGAAAGTCAAAGGAAAATAGCTGTATTTCAAGTCTAAACTTACTGGACAGAGAGAGGAGATGGGACTTCTTTCAATAATCCATGGAAATGTCTGCAGTGGAATTCCAGAGTGTGATCTGTTGAGTTACAGCTCTCCAAACATAGACTTAACCTAGGGGCTCCCACTGATCTAGGACACCAAGGATTTAGTGACTTTAGATGGCCATCTATTATATATCCTGAATGTCTCTAATTGGACAATCACAGGGCTCAAAGAAAGAAGACAAGAGGCTCAGGCACACTTCTCTTCAGGCATGCTATCAGAATTCAATTCAATTCAATTTAATAAATTGGCACTGATGAAAAAAGAAAATTAAAAATAAATAATTCCTGCCAGCAAGGATCTTTCATTCTATTGAGGGAAGGAGAGGGAGGGCATGGGCATGAAAAGTAGGTGAAAGTTAAAAAACCATGCTTCTTGGGTAGTAAGACCTAGCTTTATTTTCAGTACTTCAAAGAAGAGAAACATCTTCTAAGTGAAGCCTGAATGGGGTGACAATGACCTGTGTCTGGGAGTCCACAGGACCCACAGCTTGATTCGGGTTTGAGGTATCTTTCAAAAGCTCTAGGTAGGATCCTAAAGATAAAAGTCAATGGTACCCACACAGCTCTTTTCTATCCAGGAAGACTAAAGTTCCTGCTAGTCTAGAAGGTTCAGATCTAGCAAAGAGATGACAGATAAACAAGTAAGAGAAAGAGAAATGGATGAGGTCAGTGAAAGATGAAGGCAGAAATAATAAGGGATACAAGGAAAGGAACACAGAACTGGCAAACTAGTCCTGATTCTGCCACTAATTTCCTGGGAGACCTGGGGTAAATAAATTACACCAACATTCTGGACTTCACCTTCTTTATCTGTAAAATGATGTCTTGAGTTGGATTAGATCAGGAGTTCTTCACTTTTTTGGGGGGTGGGTGGGTCATAGAATCAATCCTTCAGTAGCACAGTGATTTTAAATGCTCCAAATGAAACATGAAATACTACAACTAAAAAGGAAACTAATTACAATGAAATACCATTACCAATTTTTTTTTAAAAAAAATTGTTCACAACCCAACATTAAGAAACTCTGATGGAAAGGATCCTTTCCAACTCCCTATGATAGAGATTCATTTATTCATTTGACAAGCATCGATTAAGTTACAGCACTGATGAAGCTAGGCACTGGGGACACAACAGAAGCATCCAGTCAGGGATGGCAAGAACATCAGTGAAAGAGGGAGAACAAGAGTGAAAATGAAGGCCTGTAAAAAAAAGGGGAGGAAAAAACAAGATAGCAAGACAGATGCAGCGACACAGGAACCCAACACACAGCAAATTGGAATCACTTTGATAGCAGACTCAGTTGTGAAAAGGCCAGACCTTCCAAAAACTCTAGTTCCATTCCCACTTCACCCCACACACAACCCCTTTTCTAAAATCAAGAATCAGAATAGACAAAAAATAGACAATAACCACACAAACCAAGACTCTTTCCTCTTCCCTAGCCTTTTCTCTCCTGCTTCCCCTACTCTGCTCCTATTTTGCTTGACAACCAACACCCCCCCCCCCCTTCTCTTAGGATTTGGCAGCCCTGTCCTCATCCAGGAGAGTGCCCTTCTCCAATCCATTCCTGGCTTCAGAAGCTGCAGAAATGGAAGGATGAGAAACCCATAAAGGAGGGAAAAGCAAGACAGAAAGGAAAAAGGGAAAGAGAAGTTTTGAGAAACAGAAAGAGTATGGACCAGCATCACAGTTCCTGAATAGGTCATTGGATTTATGTTATATGCTCACTTGTTTTTAATTGGTCTGATTTAACAAAGTACACAACTGTTCAACTCAGTGGCCTTGGAGACATCCTGGTCTCTACTCCAAAGCCCAACAGCAAGTTCCACTATCTTAGGGAAGAGAATTGGCTTCATTAACTGGATATTATGGATTGTGGAAGATAGGGTACAAAAAACAAGAGGACTAGGGGTTTTCAGAGGAAGAGACTGGCTCCTCTAAGCCAGGACACTACTACAAGCTGGTGATCTCAATACAAAGAAAAATACTAATAGTAGCCCTTTTCTCCCAAAGATTTTAAAACTGAAGGATTCTCCATCATTTGTGGAATGGCTGAAAAATTATAGTATTTGGATGTGATATGATTAAAGATGAAGGGGATTTTTGAGAATTTTTTGTTTTTGAAAAACTCCAGAAGATCTATATGGAATAAAGCAGAGTGAACAGAACTAGGACACATTTATAAAAACAATTTATAAAACAAAGCAATTTTGTAAATATAAATAACTCTGAAAGACTTACCAACTCTGATCAATATAAGGAGCAACTACTTCTAAAGGAATCAAAATAAAACATGCTACCAACTACCTGAGTGATACTGCTGATAAAGACTGGGTTTTTTTTTGGGGGGGGGGAATATGACTGCCTCAGGAATTTGCTTTGTATGACTATATATACTAGTAATAGGAGTTTGATCTTAATGCTTTTTCAATGCAGAATGGTGGTGGTGGTCGTGTGTGTGTGTGTAGTTTGAGAGAATAGAGATATGAAAATGAAATTAAATTTGATTTAAGAAGCATAGGAGAATTTTGCAAATCTCCCTCTCCCCAGATTCCATAGTTTCTGGTATTTTACCATGAGAAATTCAATTTTTGGGGGTTAAATAACCCCTAAGGTAGAATCAAGATGGAGGAGCAAAAAGTCACACTTGTCAAATCACCCACAAAATTTCTAAAACCCTGAATAGAATTCTGGATGACCAACAAAAAGGTCACAATTTATCACTTTTCCAAGTTGGGACAGCTTAAGAAGACAGAAAGAGAGGTTTGAAGGTACTAGGGTGAGAGCTGACCAGAAGGATAGTATGGCAGAAATGGCACCAGGGGTAGACCATGGGGCAGTAGCAGTACCCGAGGACTATAGGGGGAATTGATATTTATTCAGAAAGAGATCCCAAGGATCTCTTCTAGCACTGATGATAGGAATGGATACCATAACACCAGCTCCGTTACCCATTACTCAGGTCTGGATCATAGTTCCAGGGCAAGGGGAAGCAGTCTTCTTCATAAGCAAGTATTTGTTCTCTCATCTTGACTCTACCTTAAGAGTTGATATTTGACCCCCAAAACTGAATTTTCCATAGTGAAATTCTAGAAACTATGGTACCTGGGGATTTACGAAATTCTTTATATAAGGACTAAAGCACAGAAAAGGAGGACAGTGATCAAATCTGTCCTTGGATCATACACCCCAGATCAGGATATGAAAGCAGTTAAAAGACCAATTGAAAAAAACCCATCTAAGCCAGTCATTGATCTTAGAGGTGAGCAGAGCCCAATTCAAACATAAAATGCAAAGTTAATAAATAGGCTAGAAAATCAATCAACAGAAAAAAGAATCTGATGAAAAGAGCTACTTTGGTAACAGGGAAGCTCAAAACACAAACTCAGAACAATACTATGACTTGAAAACATATATAAGGGGAAAAATGTGGATTGGACAAGCACCAAAAAAGAATTCCTAGAAGAATAAAAAAAGATTTTTTAAAAGAGCAAAAAAGTAATTTTAAAAAAATCAAATAAAAGCTGCAAAGAAAAATTGGGAAAATAAATGTGAATGATGCCAGAAAAATAATGAAAAGATTAAAAACTTGGTAAAAGAAGCAATAATTCCTTATAAATTAGAATTGACCAAATGAAAAAGGACCATAACCTCACTGAAAATAACTCTTTAAAGATTAGAACTGGTCAAATGGAAGCTAGTGACTCCATGAGATATCAAGAAACAATATAACAAAGGTAAAAAAAAGAGTGAAAAAATGGAAGAAAATTTGAAATACATAATAGGGAAAACAAATGACTTATAAAATAAATCAAGTAAAAATCATTTGAAAATCATTTGACTAGCTAAAATCCAACATCCAAAAAAAAAGGGCCTAGACAATAGACAGTAGCAGATAATTATAGTAACCTTGTGTTTGATAAATCTAAAGATTTAAACTTTTGGAATAAAAGTACACTATTTGGTTAAAAAAAATTAGGAAAACTGGAAAGCAGCCTGGCATAAATTGGGTATATAGATCAATATCTTCCATCATTTACCAAGATAAGGTCAAAATGCATACATAATAAAAATATAAGACAACTGAAAAAAAAAAGGAACACAATCCCTATCAGACTTATGGATAGGAGAGGAGCCTATGAATAAACAAGAGTATTGTAAATAATAAAATGGATGATTTTGATTATATTAAATTTATTTCTCCCCTTTATTTTTTTATTTTTTGCAAGGCAATGGGGTTAAGTAACTTGTCCAAGTTCACATAGCTAAGTAAGTATTAAGTGTCTGAAATGGAATTAGAACTCAGGTCCTCCTGACTCAAGGGCCTGTGTGCTATCCACTGTACCACCTAGCTGCCCAGATTATATTAAATTTGAAAAGGATTTATACAAATAAAACCAATGTAGCCAAGATTAGAAGGAAAGCAGAAAATTAGGGGAAAATTTTATAAACAGTTTCTCAGATCAAGACCTCATATCTCAGATAGAAAACTTTGTCAGATTTATAAGAATACAAGTCATTCCCCAATTGATAAATGGATATAGGAAATCAAAACTATATATAGTGTATGGAAAAATGCAAATTAAAACATCTCTGAAATATCAACTTAGTTGTATCATTTGGCAAAAATAAAAGAAGAAAAAATGACAAATGTAAGAGTGGATGTAAAAAAAATGGGATATTAATACACACTGTGGGTGGAATTGAACTGATCCAACTATCTTGTAATCCAGCTATCTGTAATTAAACCATAAGAGTTTTAAGTGTTTATTCATTCACCCAACAATACCAATATTAAGTCTGCTTCCCAATGTGAAGAAGAAGAAAAAAGTAAAAGTACCCCTATGTTCTAAAAAATTTATAGCAGTTCTCTTTGTGGTGGCAAAAAAACTGGAAATGGAATGATTATCCATCATTAGGATTCTGGCTAAATGAATTGTAATATATGTTTTTTTTTAGGTTTTTGCAAGGCAAACGGGGTTAAGTGGCTTGCCCAAGGCCACACAGCTAGGTGATTATTAAGTGTCTGAGACCAGATTTGAACCGAGGTACTCCTGACTCCAGGGCCAGTGTTTTATCCACTATTCCACCTAGCCACCCCTACACTACACCACCTAGCCACCCCTGTAATATATGTTCTTAATGTAATACTACTCTGGTATAAGAAATGATAAGGTGGCTGATTTTAGAGGAAAAAAAAACTATGGAAAAACTTGTATTAAATAATGAAAAATGAAGTGAGCAGTACCAAAAGAATGTTGTAGACAATTAAGGCAATATTGATCAAAGAATAATTGTTAACAATTAAGTTATTCTGAATACTATAAATCAATTATAAAGGACCTATGGAGGAAACCCTAAAGAAAGAACTGATAAATTGAAGTATGCATTGTATGACACTACATATATTTATGAATCTGTCAAATGACAGCCTTTTCTAATGCTGGTTATAAAAGGAGGGAGGGGGACAGTTTGAAACATAAAATGTAACCAAAAAATTTAAATTAGTTTCTTAAAAAAAAGCCTAAGACTACATGTTGCCAGAAATTATAAAGGAAAATTTAGGACCAGAGGTCACAGTAAAAACTGAAAGTTTCCACCAGTCACCTCCTAAAGGAAATCCCCAAATGAAAATTCTTTGTAATATTATAGCAAAAATTCAGAGCCTCTAGGTCAAGGAGAAAATATTGCATACAGCTAGAAAAGAAAAGAATTAAAATATTGCTGAGAAACAGTCAGAATCACATGGGATTGAGCAGCTATCACTGCAAAGGAACAGAGGACTTGGAATATGATTTTTCTAGCCTCGGATTACAACCAAGAATAACCTACCCAGTAAAACTGAGTATAATTTGACAGCTGAGGCAGGGGTAGGGGTGGAGGAGGAGGTTGAATATTTGCTGAAATATAGTACTTTTGGCATTTCTATTGAAAAACAAAAGCTAAATGGGAACTTTGACATTCAAACATAAGACTCAAAATAATATTAAAAAGGTAAATATCATAAGGTATTTAATGAGGTTAAACTATATTCCCATATGGACAAATAATACATATAACCCAAAAAACATCATTGTCATTGGCATAACTAGAAGGAATCTAATGCACGTGAGCACACCCACACCCACACCCACACCCACACCCACACACACAGAAACATTTGAATAAGGGTGATAGATTAAAGCATGCAATTAATTGTCAGAAGCAAAACAAACTTTTGAGGAGGATGTAGGATCAAAAAGGGAAGGATATATAGAAGAGACTAGGATGGGAGGAAATGCACAGTGATTAGAACTGTTAATGTGAATAGGAACAACTCTCCCATGAAATAGACAAGGATAGCAAAGCAGATTAAAAATAAGAACTTAGGGGCAGCTAGGTGGTGTAGTGGATAAAGCACCGGCCTTGGAGTCAGGAGTACCTGGGTTCAAATCCAGTCTCAGACACTTAATAATTACCTAGCTGTGTGGCCTTAGGCAAGCCACTTAACCCCATTTGCCTTGCAAAAAAAAAAACCTAAAAAAATAAAAAAATAAGAATTTAACACTACATGGTTTAAAAGAGTCACATTTAAAACCCAAAGAAACATACAGAGTTAAAATAAGAGACAGGAGCAGAATCTATTATACTTCAACTGAAATAAAAATAGGCAAGGGTATAATCATAATCTCAGACAAAGCAAAAACAAAAATAAACCTAATTAAAAGAGCTAATCAGGAAAATACAATTTGCTAAAAGGTCCAATGACTTAATATCAATACTGTATATTTTTATGTACAGATATATACCCGCATATATATCTGTATGCCATAGGAAATAGACAATAAAACTCTACTTAGTGAGATGATAATTTACCTCTCTCAAAAGAAGTTAAGTACCTACATAAAATTTTAGAAAAGTTAAATATGATAAAACTGGAGAATATTAAATGGAAACAGAAAGGAGCATACCCATTTCTAAATCATACATAGCAACTATACAAAAGTCAACAACATATTACATCATAAAAACTTTACCAAAGAATGCAGAAAAGCAGAAATTTTCAGACCCTAACCCAATAAAAATTACATTTAATAAAAGAGCTTTGAAGCATTGGAAACTAAATAATCTAATGTAAAAGACTGAATTAGTCAAAGAATAAATCACAGAAACAATAAAAAATTTCAATATAAAGACAATGAAACAATAAACCAAAATTTGTGTACTACAGCCAAAGTTTTCTGTGTGTGTGTGTGTATGTGTGTGTATGAGGTAAAATTTCAATTTTTAAATGCTTACAGTAGTAAAAAAAGAGAAAGAGCTGACCAACAATTTGGGCATGCAACTATAAAAACAACAAATTAAAAATCTCCAATTAAGCATCAAAAAAGAAATCTTAAAAATAAAAGGTGATTATTAGCAAAACTGAAAGTGTATCAAATTCTTCAGGTACTTTCTTCCTTTTAAAAACAAAAAATAAAAACCTAGGGCAAGGAGGTCTGTTTCATTGCTAGCTGCCAACATTTTGATGGTGAACCTATATGTATTCAACTAAACTGATCTTCAAACACCCAAATTGTCAGTTGTCAGGCTTATACCTGTATCTTTTCTCTACAGAAATAGCTTTTTGTTTGCTCTACAGACTTTGCTTTTTAGAACCTAGGGTTACCTTTATACTGGGAAGAGTAGTCATATGTAAGATGAAATGTAATTTACTAATACTTTAGTGAGAATTAGTTGTTTTCAGCATACTTTGGTCCCTGATACCTCAATATGCAAGTTATTGGAATAGGAATACTGAATGAAGATATAAGTGTAGGGGTACTGACTAAAGGCAAAGGTCAATGAACTAACTTCATTCAAGAACAATTCTGCCTTTGGGGGATACTATTAAGTCTTTAAAACCTGCTAATAGCTATACTTATATGTTATAAATTTTTTGCTTTTCTTTGTTTATCATGAATTGGTAAGGTAGAAGAGAATTTTCAATAATTTTTCAATCTATACTTCAATTAAGACTTTAGAACAACTCCCTTATTTTACAAATGGGAAACCAAGACTAAGGGAAAATAAAACAAAGTAGACTAGAGGAAAGGTACCTTCAGTTCCTCTTCTTACTACCTCTATCAACTTGGACAAATCATTTGAACTTTCAGACACTATTTTCTCACTGGTAAAATAGAAATAACACTTTATCTCATGGAGAGGTGTAGTGAACAAATGGGATCATGTGTGTAGATGATTTTGAGAGCTATAAAGTAGCCATAAATACATATTTATACTACTATTTATATACTCCTATTACAGGCAGACCCCAGAATAACTTTGTCCTGACCCTCTGTTGATGCAGGAAAACACTCTATATTTAATTTGGCCATGATACAGATTGGATATTCAATATAGAACCTAACTTCTCCAGTAAATATTGTGTGAACTATCCTTGTTTTTTCAGAGGATCAATGTAAGCATAGGTAGGCCTGGATATAATATTGATAATATTAGTTGATTTGTGCAAGGGCACTCATCCAGTGACAGAACCAAAGGGAAAACCAAGGTCCCCCTATCTTCCATCCCAATAGTTAGTGCACAAGGCCAGAATTTGAGTATTTAGAATCTAACTGGAAGGAATAGACGAACTGGATGGAATCTTGAGGATTACTGACTCAAAATTTAGGAAGTTTTAGTAATAAAAGGAATTTTACATGTCATCAAGTCTAACAAACTTGATTAATAGAAAAGGTAATCCAAGGGGCAGCTAGGTAGCACAGTGGATAGAGCTGTGTGACCTTGACCAAGTCACTTAACCTCTGACTGCCTTGAGGTGGGATAATAGATATTCACTTTATATAGGGTTAGTATAAAATCTCTCTGGCAGCAACTCAACAAATGTATATATGAAATATGATGGAATTCTTCAAAAAGTTATATACTAAAAGTATACAAAAATGGGCCAGGTTTTAAAAGGTTACTAACCTCGAATTCAGTCCAACCCCCATACTTTTTTATATATTTTTAAGAAGATGATAAGGCTTAAAGATTGGACAGGATTCCCATTCCACATCCAACAACCATAGATTTTTACTTTCACTTCTGCTGCCTTTAACCTGGTTCACCCCATTCATTAAAGCCAAGAAACTTGCAACTTTTTGAAATCCTTAGGAAAGGGAAGATGCAACAAAGACATCTGTTAAGTGCTTACTACTATTTTCATTGTGCTGAGTGACGGGGATGCAAATACAAGCAATATCTTCACCTCAAGGAGCTTACATTCTAATAGGGCAAGAAAATATAAAAAATACAAATAGATACTAATGGCAAAATAACATTATATTCAGGCATATCCCAGATCTACCATTGTTAACTGGTTCTCTGAAAATGCAGGCAGACAATTCACATTCTTGGATAAGTTAATTAGGCTACTGAATATCCAATTTTCAAATGCTGAGAAAAACATAATGTAGAAGTGACATGGGGGTCTGCTTTCACTTAAGACAAGGTGAGAGCAGCTAGGTAGCACAGTGGATAGAACAGCAGCCCTGGAGTTAGGAGGACTAAGTTCAAATCCCACCTCAGACACTTAATAATTACCTAGTGTGATCTTGGGCAAGTCACTTAACCTCACTGCCTTGCAAAAAACAAAAACAAAAACAAAAGACAAGGTGACGGCTTATCTATCAGAACTTGAATTCCACTAAGAGTTCATGATTCAGGTAGAGCCATAGCTAGGAATTCTCCCACTTAGGAAAAGCACCAAAAATTGTGCCCAGGAAAAGTAATATTAAACACATCTTAGTTATAACTTTGAATCAAAAAGAAAATATCTTATAAGAGACCAGGAACATTCCCTATCCATAAATGAAACATTTTTCAACATTTTTCAAACGTTTTTGATTATCTTATCTATATTATTTCCCTAACCTTACAAAAAATCAATATGTCAGCCTTCTCTAAGCACTGATATCTAAAATAGCCCTCTTTCCCTCAAGAATTAGGGTGAGAATATATGTGACTCTTCCCTTGGACCATGTTATAAGCAGAATATTAGATGTTATCTTATTTATTTATGCATCTCTGGTCTACCCTTTATGATGGAAGCTTAAGGACAATGATAGAGAGTTGGCTTTTGTGTTCATAAAATCTAGGTTCAAATCCTGCCTAAGATACTTACTAGTCCTGTTAATCTGGGCATCTCATGCAACTCTGACCCTCAATTTCTTTATCTGTAAAATGGAGCTAAAAATAGCTTATACCTCAAAACAAATATTAGGGCCTTATCTAAACTAAGTGTAAGTTATTTTCTGCCATGCATTAAAACCACAAATTGGAAGTATAAATAAATGAGACTATGTGGAAGTGGAGGTGTGCAACTATTTTGACAACCCAGAGGGACAGATTTCCAAGATTTCTGATGGAGTTACTGAAACACTTGAAACAAAAACAAACAACCACTACCAAGGCCTTGATCATTATGGGGGGAAAAAGTGATAAAGAAAATGTCAACAACTGCCAACACACATGACCCATTCTTATCTCTTTATGAAAATAATCTAGATCCTCATGTGGAGAGAGCATCCTTGATAAAGACTTTTACAAATGATACTCTGCAGGATACAATCATGGATTTAGACCTAAAAGAGAGTAAGAGGTCATCATGTACATAGTAATAACAACATTTTTAGTAGAACTTACTATTTGCCAGGTCCTGGCTTAACCATTCTTATCTCATTTAATCTTAACAAAAAAAACCCCCAAATGATAGGTTATTATGCCCATTTTACAGATAAAGGGAAACAAAAGATAAGTGACATTTCCAAGATCACATGGCTAACAAGTATCTGAAGCAACATTTGAACTCAGGTCCTCCTGATTCCAGATTCTATCCATTGCATCACCTATTGACATCCTTTTATAGTTGAGGCAATAAAGCCACAGAAAAGTTAAGTGACTTGCCCAAAGTAACATAGGATATAACTACATATTAGTAAATGAAATAGCAAAGGAGAAGCAGTATAAAAAAATTAAAATTAACACCTGTGACCAGAAAAGGAAATGATTTAGTCAAGTAATGAGTGTGAGAATAACTGATGGATGACTTGAATGCTACATCTATGTCTACACTACATCATGGGATCATGATGGAATTCATGGGAAGTCTTAAGGGAGAACATGGACAAGAGTCATTGTTGGATGATTTCAGTCTATCCTATTGTAAGATCTGCATTCAAATGCTATATTGTATAGAGCTAGGGTGGGGATGGCCTAAACTCAAAATAGACAATGTTAAAATTGTATTCAATTAGATGCACCACAATTTAGGAGGGAAACTAAAAAGTTCAACTGTATCCAGTGAGAGCAGTGCGGATGAAAAGGGGATTCAAAACCACGTCATGTGGCTTCCTGGCTCTTTCATGAACAAGACACCCCCATCTCTCAGCTCTGCACATTCTCTCTGGTTGTCTCCCATACCTAGAGCGCTTTCCCTTCCTCTTCTCTGACTACTGACCTTGAAGCTTCCAATCCAACTAATATCTCATCTTGTACATGAAGCTTTTCCCAAATTTTCCTAATTGAGTAATTGCATATACAGCTTTGTACCTATTTGTTTGCTTGCTATCTGCTCCTCTAGATTGTAAGGTCCTCGAGGGCAGGGACGGCTTTTTGACTCTTTTTATCCTTCGTATTGGCACGTAGTAGATGTTTAGTAAAGGTTTATTGAACAGAAAATGAAAAATCTCTTGAAGATAATGGGATTTTCAGATTGACAATGGGAAGACTTTTAAGAACATAATAATTATACTGAAATATCTGAAGGGCTTTTATATGGAAGACAGATGAATTTACTTGGCCTGAAAGAGGAGAGAGGAAAAAAAAGTCAGTGTAGAGAATTAGTACAAATTTTGAACTGGTGATCATGGAATCCAGCACTACCCCTTACTATCTGGTAGGGCCCATATTTGACTAGCCTTCAGCTATCTGGACCTCAATTTCCTCATTCTCAGGTTGAGGAGATTGTCCTAAATTACCTTTAATGTCCCATCTATAGCAATCCATTCCAGTTATCTCTTCCAAGAAATCTCCAAATGGGGTCACAGAAAATCAAACACAACTAAAAAACAACTTAACAGAAACAACCAATTTTGAATAGGGAAGCTTATAATGGACCAGATGGTCTTTGAGGTCCCTTCCATTTATTAGATTCTAGGATTCTGAACTCCAGCAAGGCCATTTTCAGATCAACAAACCAGATTTGTTATAAATAAGATGTGTCCAACAAAGGAGGAGCTGACCTAAAAAATGGTGTGTTCACCATGACTGGAGGTCTTCAGTAGAGGTCTTTAGGCAAGACTCCAGACAGCCATTTGTCAGGGATGTCATGGATGACTCCTGCAGAGGCTGCTTGCTTTCAAAGCAACCCTCCCAGCATTTAACAACACTCACTTGTCAACCTGCAGGTGAGTTGAGGAAGGGGGGAGAAAAGACAGGAAGGAAAGGAGGCTGACCTGACTTTAAATCAAAACCTCTTCTCCCTCAATGTGGAAGGAGAGCTCTTACAGCTTTGAAAACTGGGTTAAAAATGGCTTGGCTCTACCTATCTTATCTGCTTTACACTAAAAACCTTCAATGTGTGGCAGGTTTTCACACAGAATTTTCCTTGCTAATCCCCCCTTTGTTAGCTCTGATAGTGCATTGCAATACTGGCCTCGTCTGGACGATTTAAGAGGGATTACGGGTCCTCAATCCGGCAGCATGTGGGAGAGGAATGTTTCCTCAAATCAAATTCTACACAAACCCATTTTCAAAAACAATCAAAGTGTAAAGCCCTCCTCTGGATTGAAGGATGAAGGCAAGGATACCTTGTCTCCTCCAGATTCAATACAATAAACCAACCAAGTAACTTTGACCAATAGGAAAAAATTGATTGTTACAGCTAACCTTTACTGACACCTTATCCCTATACTTCTGCTTTACCTAAAACAAGACTAATGTTAAATGGTAAGGTTTGAATGTTCTAGACCAGGCTGAGGTCAGATTTGACATTGCTGCCCAGGGTCTTCTAGTAAAAGGAGGGTACATAAAAGGGGAGATGCTACTAATACAGTCAATAGAGCCTTGGGGCCAAGGAAGGCTCAGTAAGAAGTCTGTGACCATGGGCATATCATGATCAATAACTGAGTACAAATTTGCCATTTATCCCACTATGTCTATCATAGGGCCTGAGCAGTGACCTTACATCTCATCTATTCCATTTAGACATCCACTAAGGCTATACCATTTGCCTGCCTCCCCCCGCCTCACCCTACAGACTGGAGGCTTAGACCTCCACACCTAGATCTTCCAAATTCATGGCCCTATGTGCTTGGGAAAACTTATCCACTTATTTTTGAAGCACCTGTCCTATGGTCCCTAAACTGAATATATACAAATTAGCTTAGATAATGTGTCCTGTATTATCTGTTAGGTGATGCCAGACTTGGAAGCAAGAAGACTGATCTTCCTGAGTTTCAAATTCAGTCTCAGACACTTACTAGCTATGTTTACCCCCATATTAATCCTAGTTAAACCAAGGCGAGTTCTGGACTCTCTGGGAAGCAGACCCTGGCAATTTGGAATTCATTTACAAAGACTATAACTGAAAACACCAGAGTGCTCACCTATGTTTAAAATCAAAAGAAAGAAGTAGGTTTGGTGAGTAGATTTTGTTCTCTTAAACTACTTTAGGCCTTAATGCAGACTAAAAGTAAGGGCCACCAGGAATTTGAAAAACTGGTTTTTCTTAACATACTGCCATCAAAATTCTACCTCCATGTCCACATCTTCTTTTTCCATCCAAGGATTCAGAAAACTGCAGCCCATTTTTATAGTCTGGGGTCAAATTCTTGGTTTCCCAAAGGTAAAAGGGAAAAAAAAACAGGGTGTGGAGAATCAAGAATCCATGGATTAAGCTTGCTCTGCATACATATAGAGAGAGGAGTTCCTTGTATTCAGAGTGTATATTTTTTTCTCTGCCCCACTCTCTACTCCAAAGGGAGTCAAACTCTGATGTGTCTCAAAGATCAAGGCTTCTGGTAACAAATGGGCCTTGAAATCAGATTTCCTCTTTGAAACACTGGTGCAGGCCAGGCACGGCACTGCTGCAATTATAAGCCTGCTCCTCACTCAGTTGGCACCCCCCATCCCCACTGTTCACCAATCCCTCATTATGCTACTCAACAGTAAGCAAATGGCCCCGTTGGGGAGGGGGTGGAGGAGAAAACATGGCTGCTCAAACCCTGGGGTGACTTTGAGCAGAGCTTGCTCAAAACTGCATAACCCCAATATTTTCGTCTTAAGCAATTCTTCTGTTCTTTGATGTTTCAGTGAGAAAGACAATCACAACAGCTTGATGCAAAAGGGAGCAGGGGGTGGGGCTCTATTCTCATTCTCCCCATTCTTTTAGGTCAAATTCTGCTTTGCCTTTTCAGCCTTAGCTGTCTGGCAACTCAGTAAGTGGGTTGTTGTTTCCACAGGAATGGGCAGGGTTGCAGGAGGTGTTGCTATCAGAGCATGCTCTTGACCATGACTTGTAGACATTAAAATTTTTTATTCTTGTAGCTCCAGTCTATCCCATGCTTTTCCCATTCATGACACCCTTGTAGGGGCTATATTTTTAAGGGCAAACCATTGGAGAAAAGAATAGTATTGCTTAGTGGGAGGGGAGAAAAAGAAAAAAAGGGGAGGGAAGAAGGGTTGGCTAGGAGGAATGGGAATCAAGGAGGGGAAGAACAAAGAAGGAAAGAGGCATATACAATTCAGGGGACTGAGAGATGGAAAGAATCCCTGAAGTCATTTGGTCTATCCCTATTTTATTTCATTATATTTAATAGATGAGAAAATGCACATGTAAAATCCTTTTTTTTTTTTTTAGGCATCCCAAGAAGGCCACTGCAATAAACTCAAACATGGTGATGTTGGTTGGAAAATTCCTTTTCCATCCAATTGAAGTTATTTGAATTTAAACATTTATTAAGTGACTATTTATGCTAGGCATAGTGGTACAAGCCTGAGATACAAATACAGTAAAAGTTTTCCTGCTCTCATGGAGCTTACAATCAAATGAGGAAGACATCATACAAACAAATATACAAAGAGCAAGTTACGTAAAGGATAAATAGGAAATAATTTATAGAAGGAAGAAACTGAAATTAAGATGGGGGGGTAGAGGAGGCTTCCAATAAAAAAAATGAGATTTTAGATGAGCCTAAAAGGTCAGGAATCAGAGGGAAAGAAGGGAGAGTGTTCCAGACATGAGGGACAGCTAGAGAAAGTGCCTGGAGCCCAGAGATGTAGTATCTTGTTGATTGAATAACCAAGAGACTAGTGTCATTGGATTCAAGAAGGCCTGATAGGGAGAAAGGTCTAAGAGGTCTGGAAAGATAGAAGGGGGTGAGGCTGTGAAGGGCTTTCAATGCCAAAGAAAGCATTTTTAGATTTGATCCTGGAGGCAATAGGGAGCCATTGGTGTTTATTGAGTAAGGGGGAGAGGGGAGATTTTAGAATGTCAAATTTGGAAGAATCTTTAGAGATGATCTAGTTCAACTTCTTTGACAGGAGGAAACAGAGGATCTGGAATTATAAGTTTAAGGTGTAGTAGAGATAGAATAATTGCTGTTGACTCATTCTGTTGAATTCTTACCAGGCTACTAGGGGTAGCCTCAGACACTTAATATCTACATGACCCATGGCAACTTATTTCACTTCTGTTTGCCTTAGTTTCTTAATCTGTAAAATGGGAATGATAATAACACCTTCCTCTCTAGATTGCTGTGAGGATCAAATTAGATGATATTTGTAAAAGTCTTAGCATAGTGACTGGCATAATGCTTAATGAAAAATTATTTCTTTCCTTCCTTTACTCCTTCCAACTAAGGGAGCCCATTCCACTTTGGGTTTAGGCTCATCTAAAAGTTGTAATACTTTGTTTTCTAATCAATGACTCTGTAGATCTCACCAATCTGGAGGTTCCCTTCAATGATACAGGTCTTGACCTATCAATACCTCATCATTCTACATAACTATCATAATAATCATCAATGTTATGCCCAAACACAATTTTGTCATAGGGAGTCTTACCCAATGGGTCGGCAATCTTCCTCTATTTCTGTTGCCATTATGAGTGTACCAGTGGAGCATTCAGAATCTCTTTCTTTCATATCTCACCCTTTCCTGGTGACTAGAGCAACTTATTTTTCTATCATACATTTCTCCATTGATACTTTGCACTTTTGTCCAGCCAAATTCCACTGGGGTCATATGTGGTAGTCTACGCACGGTTACCATGCACCCTTTCACTGACCTCTGTGATATGCTTTTCACTCCTTCAGAGACTGCTTTCTTCTTTGCCTTGTAGGCATGCTCCATAGTTGTTCTTTATAAGAAAACAATATCTGAATGGTAGGGAATAGTTCAGTCTTCCAGAGCTCACTCCTCACACAGACTCCTAATAAACAGAGAATAGTGGACTTTGGCTCCCACTAATCTTTAACAGATAGCAGTCAGTGCCAGTTCAGGAAGCAGTGGATCTTGTTCTGAGACCTTTGTCAGGAGTATTGTTATTTAGCTCTTGTATCTCATTAGAGGAAAACATACTATCCCTTGAAAATAAATCAACCACAATTATTCTTCCCCTCCCTGACACTATCCTGCAAAATATGACATGCCTATAATTGTTTTCAGATGGGAAAAGCATGAAACCTCTGAGTGGAACACAGGGTTCTCTGGGGGGGGGGGAGGGGAGGGGTGGTCATTTATAGCCAAAGGGGGCTTTTTTGTCTAAGCTAAACCCTGGGTGGAGACTAGGCTCATAGCAGGTACAGTAAGTATGTGTCAGACAACAGTTTAATTAAATGGGGCTTAAAAGTGAAAATCTAGTGACCAAATGGAGAAGCCTAGAATCACACAGGCCACACAGGGGCATATTATGGAAAAGAATTAATATACACTTTCACATGGTTTTTCAAATTTTTCATATTCAACCCCACCATGTTTAGTTACTTCATATACCCTGCTTCTTAGAATCCTTGCCTTACTACCAAGCTCAGCTTAGCTACTACTCATAGTCTGATTCATCTAAATAGTGGTATTCTCTTCCTGCTCACCATTTTGTATTTATTTACCTGTGTCTGTAAGTCAACTATCAGTTAAGGAGACTTTTCTAACAATATATGCCAGATGCATTACATATTTCATTTGATCCCCACAACAACCCTGGGGATAGATGCTATTATTACTCCCATTTCATAGCTAGGAAACTGAGGCAAAAGAAGTTAAATAAATTGCACAGGGTCCAGGGAGAGTCTGAGGCTAGATTTAAACCAGAACCTCATGACTCCAAGTCCAGTGCTCTTTGTACTATACTACTTAGTTAATGCAAATATAAAAACAAGCTTTAAAAACATCAACAAATAAATTTTCCTGACTTCAGGGAGTTTTGTTCTACTGAGAGGATAGATTACTAAATATAATATGATTTAAGGAAACAGGGGGCACTACCACTTGGGGAGACAGTGAAAGTCTACTGATGGGAGGTGGCACCTGAGTTGAATATTGAGAGAAGTGAAAGATTCTAATAGAGTATACAAAAGAGCAGAACGCAATGGGTCAAATATAAGACATTCAGAGAAACATGGGAAGATGTATACGAACCAACAGCAGGAAATAAACAGGATCAAGAAAAAGATGCATATGACGACTACAGCAAAGTTAGTGAATAACTCCCTAAAAATGGGGGAGCTTTGTCAGGACTTTGTTGCCATCCTCAATTGCTATCTCACCCTGGAACTTCCCCCAGTGTCCTGGGCCTCCTCTGCCCAGAACTTCCATGTGTCCCTACGCCTTTCTCACCAAGAACATCTTTCCACCATGTTGATGCTCTCCACCCAGTGGCGAGTTGTTTCCGGGACCTCTTTTTTGGAAAATGGACTAAGGTTATCAACCTTTCTTTGTCTCCAAGCTCTGCTTTTGACTTTGCAGACATCAACTGACTCTCGCATAGAAATTTTCCTGATTTTCAGCTCTCTTTAGAGTATTTCCTTCTTTGATAAGACTATAAGATCTTTGAGGTCAGGGACTATCTTTTTGCTTTTATTTGTATCAGTGCCTAGTATATAGTGAGCCATTAATAAATAACTTGATACTTGTCCACCAAATGAGTAGGACCAAGAGATGACTGTAAGGCAAATAAAAAATTACTAACAATAATTTGAGTTCTGAGTAATTGGGGGGGGGCAAGAAGTGATGGCCCCTGAGAAGAGATAATGAAACACTTCCTCTCTCATAACAGGGAGAGAGACGACTTCTTACACAGACTCCTGGACTCATTGTCAGGTAAAATTTCTTTATTGGTTGTTTTTGCTCATTTTTTTCTTTGTCGTAATAGAAGATTGAATTTATGAGTAGGTAGGAAATGACTATAATATGAAGACATCAATAAAAATTTTTTTGAAAATAAAATACTTAACATGTTGGAGCTATCTCAGCATGTCACCTATGATCTCTTCTCATTGAACTATCAGGTTGTTTCCTTTTCATGAGAAGGAAGGAAAAGGGCTGAGATTTATTTCCATATTTTATATATTTCCTGATCCTTTTTTGTCTCCATCATACATTGTATACAAAGATAGCTCCTCGGTGGGGAAAGGATGAAGGAAGAGAGATCACATGAAATTACAGACAAAGACAAGTGTCTTCCTAAAGTGAGAAATGGGAGAATGGTCAACAGTAGGGCAAATGATTTTCTCCTTTCTAGGGACACGATAGAGTGGATATTACTTGAGAACTGAATCAGTGAATACTGGAAGATGGTCCCATTTCTGGGCAACAAGATCTCCTCGATCATAGAATGATAGAGATCTTAGAGTATGTCCAATTCATTTAATTGGAGAGGAATTTGAAGCCCAAAGAGGTTTATTATTTTGTCCAAGGTCATTCAGTGCATATAGGTGGCTCAGTGGATAGAATATTGGACCTGGACTCAGGAATACCTAAGTTCTGACCTCATACTTTCTAACTATATGATCTTGGGCAAGTCACATAACTCTGTTTGCCATAGGTATAGGTAGAGATGATAGAGATAGATAGATAGATAGATAGATAGATAGAGAGAGAGAGAGAGAGAGAGAGAGAGAGATGATAGAGATGATAGAGATAGAGATGATAGAGATAGAGATGATAGAGATAGAGGAGATAGAGATAGAGATGATGATAGAGATAGAGATGATAGAGGAGATAGAGATAGAGATGATGATAGAGATAGAGATAGAGATATGAAAGCTACAGAGGGAAGTGGCAAACTATTCTAGTATCATTGCCAAGAAAGCTCCAGATGAGGTTGTGAAGAGTTGGACATAACAGTAACAACAACAAAGTCACTTAGGTAGTAAGTGGAAAATCTAGGATTTAAAATCCAGCATTTTTTCAAGTGTTCCAATCACACTAACTCTCAGACTGAGAAAAAACCTAGACACTTGAGCTCTGATAAAAAAGGGAAACTAAAGTAGGCAGGGAATAAAGATTTCAAGAAAATAGACTAAAAACTCTATGAGGGCAGGATCCAAGTCTTAGTTTTGCCCTAAAATTGATATAGAATCATGGTAGGCTAGGAATACATGCTGCCAATTGACTGAATAAACCATTGTGTACTGATGTGATTCTGTGTATGTAGACATATGTGTGTTTGTACAACATTCACCAAAAAAACACAAGTGCCAGGCACAATGCCACAACACATGACAAAACATCCAACCATGTAGTAGACTCCTTTAAAATAAAAAGAAAATAAAGAAAAAAAAAACAGATTCCATTTTGTAGCAAATCTAGTTAGAGTCACTCCAACTGGCGTGATGAGATTACATGTCTGCGATGAGGTAAATGCTGCATCGTGAATTCCCCAGTCTCTTTGCCAAGTCGCCAGACTGGATCCAATGCCAGAACAAATATCCAGCTGTCCCAGGAGTATCAAGCTGTGGCCTCCCGTGACAGACCTCGATGCTTAGGACAAAATCTCCTCTTCACAGTTAAGCCTGACCACCCAGTAAGCTGCTGGAGATAGCAGAACCCTGAGCCCACCCCTGCCTTCCAGCTCTTTGTCTTTCAAGTCTGATTTTAGCATCCTCTGCGATCACATTAGGAGAAGGATGCCTCTTATGGTTAGTTGTCTGCTTCCACAATGAGGATATAATGACTTCACTGGTGTCTGTCTCTATCTCTGTCTCTGTCCTCTTTCTTCCTTCCTTTAATCCTCCCTCTCTCCTCTCTTTCTCTTCTCCTTTTTCTCTTCTACCTCTCCCTCCCTCTCTCTCTTTCTCCTTTCTCTTCTAACTCTTCCCCTTTTCTCCTCCTCCCTCAATCTCTCTTGGCCTTTTTCTCTCTCCCCACTTTCTCCTCTCTTCCCCTCCTTCCTTCAGCCCTCCTGTCCTTTTTCCTTTCTCTATCTTGACTCTGTCTCTCTCCCTCCCTCTGTCTCTCCTTCCCCTCCCTCTCTCTCCCTTCTCTCTCCCCCCTACCCCCCCCCACACTAACACACACACAAATGTGTACAAACATACATATGCATAAAGTTATTCATGAACCCTCCTGTTCAATCACATGACTGGGTCAGTTTTTCAATATGATAATGGGTCATAGAAAAGATATTTTTAAAAACTGCCTCTGAAGGAAATAGGGGCTGATAGGGGTGCAGGCAAACTTCCTCTTCTCTTCTTCCCTTTGGAGTAAAAGATCTGAGCCTTTTTTAAATTCTGGGAAACATCTTGTCAGATTCAGTGGATGGGAAATCTAAGTGGCAGGAAGCAAGGCCACAGCAATAGTGAATTCCACCAAATGCTTACCTAGTACCAAGCACCTAGGGGCATCATACCATCCAAAAACTCATTTCCATTAGATGTATCTTAAGTGCCTATTGGGTAAAAATTCTTATGTTTGGCATTGAAGTGACAAGGATGAAATACAGGACATAGAATCCCTGTCCTCAGGAAGTATACAATCTATCAGAGGGAATCATAGTAGTAAATAAGTTTAATATGAGGCAAATTGTGTACAAATGAGAGGACTAATGAAACATTGTGAGAAATTTAAGAGAGACTGAGGAAAAGTCGAGAAGGAGAGGAAAAAGGATTGATGGATTGGATTGAAAGTAGCATATGATTTGGGGCTTAAAAGGGGAGAACATCAAATACAAAGAGGAGCTATTTCACTCTGGATGAGCCACCCTGACCTCAAGAACTCAGTTATCTCATTGATAAAATCTACTTGAAATAGATAATCTATAAGATCTATATCCAGTTCTGAGTATCTGAATTTTAGCAAGCACCATCTATGTACTACTGATATCACTATTCTCCCATCTATACCTCTTTTTTAATGTTATTTTATTTTTTCAATTACATGCAAAGATAATTTCCAACATTTAACTTTTTTTAAAGATTTTGAGTTCCACATTTTTCTACCTTCCTCCCTTTCCTCTCCCCTCCCTATGATATGATATACAGATTTTACATCTGCAATCATGTTTAACATATTTCCATATTAATCAAGTTATGAAAGAAGAATCAGAATTAAAGATTTTAAAAGCCATGAGAAAAAGGAAAAAAAACCATAAAACAAGTTTTTGAAAAGAAAATATTATGCTTTGGTCTGCATTCAAATTCCATAGTTTTTCCTTTGGATGAAGATGGCATTTTTCCATCACAAGTCTTTTAGAATTGTTGTTCTTGATCATCTTGATGGATATATTTCCTCTCAGTAGATCAGAGAAATAGGACAACTCTAGGAGACTGACTATAGACAATGCTATCCTCATCCAGAGGAAGAAAAACAAAACAAAAAACCCCTACAGAATCTCAATGAACACTTCATTTACTTTTTGTTTTGTAAGACAGTGGGGTTAAGTGACTTGCCCAGGGTCATACAGCTAGATAAGTATTAAGCTTCTGAGTCCAGGGCCAGTACTCTATCTGCCGCACCACCTATCTGCCCCAACTTCATTTACTTTTTAAAAATTTCTCTTATAGAAATGCAAATTAAAGCTTCTCTGAGGTACCACCTCACACCTCTCAGATTGGCCAGTATGACCAGGAAGGATAATGATCATTGTTGGAAGGGATGTGGGAAATCTGGGACACTATTACATTGTTGGTGGAGCTGTGAACTCATCCAACCCTTCTGGAGAGCTATTTGGAACTATGCCCAAAGGGCAACGAAAATGTGCATACCCTTTGACCCAGCAATACCACTACTGGGTCTATACCCTGAAGAGATGAGGAAAAAGGGTAAAAACATTACTTGTACAAAAATATTTATAGCAGCCCTGTTTGTGGTGGCAAAGAATTGGAAATCCAGTAAATGTCCTTCAATTGGGGAATGGCTTAGCAAACTGTGGTATATGTATGTCATGGAACACTATTGTTCTATTAGAAACCAGGAGGGATGGGATTTCAGGGAAACCTGGAGGGATTTGCATGAACTGATGCTGAGTGAGATGAGCAGAACCAGAAAAACACTGTACACCCTAACAGCAACATGGAAGTGATGTTCAACCTTGCTCATTCCATCAGTGCAACAATTGGGAACAATTTTGGGCTGTCTGCAAAGGATAAGGAGCTGTGGAGTTTGAACAAAGTGCAATGACTATTCCCTTTAATTTAGAAAAAAACAGATACCTTATTGTCTGATCTTGTTACCTCTGAGAATTCTCTTCTCTGATTTCTCTCTCATCACACCCAATTTGGATCAAGGTACAACATGGAAACAAAGTAAAGACTGACAGAGTGCTATCTGTGGGGGGAGGGAAGCAAGATTGGGGGGAAAATTGTAAAACTCAAATAATATCTTTAATAAAAATAAATTTAAAAAATAAAAAAATTTGAATCCTTGTTGTTTTTATTACCTATCACCTTATTGTTTTCTAGATTGCTCTCCTGTTTTTTTTATTATACGAGAATCTTTTTTCTCAACCATGTTATAAATTCCTCATGGGCAAGGAGACCATCTTGCCTCCCTCACAGGACCTAGATTGGCACAAAAGAAGCATTTACTAATAAATATTTGTGAAACTGGTTAATTCAAAATGGTAAATTGAGTGACCAAAAAGAGGAGCCAGTGTCACATATGTCAGACAAGAGAAGGTTCTGTAGAAGGAATTGTATGGACAAAAT
This sequence comes from Macrotis lagotis, assembly GCF_037893015.1. Lineage (NCBI taxonomy): Eukaryota > Metazoa > Chordata > Mammalia > Peramelemorphia > Peramelidae > Macrotis > Macrotis lagotis. The sequence continues at coordinate 795,844,509 of NC_133658.1, forward strand.
TATCCCTCTTGTCAACTGTATAGTGATTTTGTGGTCGAGATCAAGGACAACCAACCAGGCAGATATTATGGTGGAAAATTCAATTGCACAAACATTGATGAAGTAAACTGCATGCTAAATACTGAGCATCCAAAGATAAAAAGGAAAATATTCTCTGACCTTAGAAAGTTTATTCTCTTCATGCAGTCACTGAACTTATGATTCTGGGTTAGGGCTGTGGTTTAGGGAAATCGTAATGCTCAGTGGGGCAAGTTATCATAATCATGGAGCTCAGGTAACTTCATGGCAAAGCTGAATATTTTGAAGGTGAGAGGGAGAGGGGGTCACTCAGAAAGAAGGTGATTTTTACTATACAGATAGTCAGAAGAAAAGAAGGTTGGGTTTATTTTAGACTATGAAATGCATAAATCAGTTTCATGAGGCAGTCAGGAAGGGTCATGGATGGAATTCCTCACTCTAGCCTCATGTTCTTTAGAACCTTGATAGCACCCTTGTGATTTCTTATAACAACCTAGAAACCATATATTTTCCTACTGCTAAAAAAAACCCAGTTTGGATCTAAGTGCATGATGATTGGATGCCCTGGATTTTCTAGGACAGCCTTGATTTAGAGAAAAAAGTAGACTTTTAATGAGCCTTTGCAAAAGGAATATCCTCCACCAGCTCTTGTGCCCTGATTCTTTAGTTCAGAAAATATGATCCCCAAAGCAATGAGGAATCTGCAGATGGAAAGAGGAAAAGGCAACGTGATGTAAAGATGGATCTGGAGGTAGAGCATCAACTCTGTTACTTAGTATGTATACTATGACTATAACCTTGAGCAAGTTTTGTTTCCTCGCTGTAAAATGAAGAGTTAGACCAGAAGGCTCTAAAGGTCTCCTTGAACTCTAAATCAATGGTCCTATGGGCTCTAATTTCCTTTTCAGTTCTAAAAACCCAGATCCATTAATTAATATAGAAAATTCTGAGGGCATTCATTTGGCAGACATTTATCAAATGCCAACTGGGTATAGAGAACTATTTTTGGTCACTGAATTTACCACTTTGAAAGGCTTTGAATTAATGAGTTTCACAAATATTTAGTAAATGCTTCCTTTGTACCCACCTAAGCCCTGTGAAGGAGACAAGATGGTGTCCTTGCCCATGAGTACCATTTAGTCTTAAGGGTATTTAGCTATAATGGGAAGATATGACACATTCATAAGTACCCACAATACAAAATAAAATATTAGACATGCCAAAGAAAGACTCAGATCCAGTTTCATGTGTGGTCTGCTGGGGAAAAGCATTATTACTGATTGTGGAATCACGGAAAGCTTCCTGGAGGAAGAGGCAATGAGGATGAACATTAAAGGATCATTAGGATCCTAAGGGTGAAACTTACTGTGTGACCCTGGGCAAGCCATTTAACCCTTTTTGCCTCATGTTCTTTACCTGTAAAATGAGCTGGAGAAGAAAATGCAAATCACTCTAGCATCTTTGCCAAGAAATCCCAAATGGGATGATGAAGAGTTGGACAAGACTGAAATAAGCCAATAATAATAACAATGTCAATTCAATTTAATAAAATTCAACAAATGTTTGTTGATGCTTACCATAAGAAAACTATCATGATTGGTGGCAGACATATGAAGATGAAAGGTGACATGATTCCTCTCAGGCTCAAAATCAAATAGGGAGACCACAATAATAATAGCTATCAAAGTTCACAAATATCCTCACAAGAGTTCGGGGCAATAACTGTTATCACTATCCCCATTACACATATGAGGAAACTAAGGCGAGCAGAAGTAAAGTGACTTGCCCAGAGTAACAGTGCCTGAAACCAGATCCAAACTCAGCTTTTCTTGACTCCAGGCCCAGAGGTCTATCCAATGAGCAATTAGATGCCTATGATTATGTCAGATATACAAAAATAGTATCATTCAAGGTAGAATGTAATAAGGGCAAAGGAGTAATCAAGAAGCATTTTCCTCCTCATGTACCATTTCAGCATCCTCCTTCCACTGGTGCTTTGAGTGTGATTGATTCCAGGCTATATTCAGTTTTTTTTCCTTTTGGGGGGGGCAAAGATTAGAGATGGGAGTTTGTATGGGGAGCACTGTGGCCTCTATTTGGTCCAATCCAAAGCAAATTTATTTACTAGTGCCCAAACAATTATTTTTCTACATTGTGAACCCTGTGTAGACTCAGCAGGTAGTTCAAGCTTAGCAAGGGAAGGAACAGACCGGAAGTCATCCTGCATTTGGACATCTTTTGAGTTATATGCAAAATAAAATGCAAATTAATAGTCCTGTTTTTTATGTAAATGACACTGAAGATTTGGTAGAAGGCTGTCATTGGCCCACTGCCTGAATATGAAAAGCTGGCCACCTTGGTAAGAGGAGTCCACATAGCAGAGGGTCCCCAGGCCCCTCAGAAGCTGGTACACCAGCCAATGCTAATCAGAGGCAGAAGGGAAGGAGTCAGCCCTTTCTGAGACACTGAGCCTCAGAGGGAGTGACCATGAGGAAGACTTGGGGAGTTAAGACCAACTATAAGAGAAGCTGCCTGGACCTTTGTGAAAGCAGCACAGTCCAGCCTCACAGACCCTTTCTCCTAGGGCAAGGGAAGAATTAGAAGACAGGTCCTGCTGCCAAGTAGTGGGGGTGAGGGGAAAGCCAGATGGATCAGGAGGTTCCAGAAACCACAAAGAGGGGATAGGCAGTGATAGCAAGGGCCACTGTGCCAGAGGAGACATGTGGCATTCATAGAAAGGGACCTACAGTTTGGAGAGGAGATGCTCTAAGAGACACACAAGGGTAATGGGAGAACTTGGCCAGCTGGGTTTTTTCCCTCATCCTTACCCTAGGCAAACTGGTGGGTTGGGGTCCAAGCAGATATAAAGGAGGTGTCCCTGCCCTAGACAGATTGCAGTAACTAATCCCAGCTTTTTTTTGCCACAAAGAGAAAGGTCTCATGCTGGTGAGACAGAGACTTCTCATTCAAGGTAGGATCTGCTCAGACCCCTCCTTATTCTATTAATCTATGCTGAATTCTGGTCTCTCCTTCCTTTGCTTCAATTTGAACACATTTATTTTGAAAAAAATATCCTTCGGAAACCAAGCTTGTTATTGTGTTCAAAGTTTGTGTCAACTTATGTTGCTTCTTTTTCTCTTTTGACAGATTTGCTAGCTAGGCAGCTTGGCCTAGTGGATAGAGTACTGATCTTGCAGTCTGAAATCAAATTCTGTTTTTGCCATTTAATATCTGGATGTTATGTAGCTTAAACCCTAGGGAGGCAACAGAGACAGGGAGAAAAATGCCTCACACTGGAACCAGAGATTTGGGATTTAAACCCTACTCCTCACCATTAGCCACCAGTTGAATCTTGTCAAATTATTTAGCCTTGCTAGGAATCAGTTACCCAGTCAGGTAAACTAAGGCAGGATGACCTTTGAGGTTTCTTTCTACTTTATAGCAATGATGCTATGACTTGTCTAATGGGTGCTTAATAATTATTGATGGCTGTAACCTGCTTCAGTGAATGGAGTTCCAAGCCCATGCTGATAAAATTACAATGTGTTCATGAATTTGGATGTGCTCCCTGGGCGGGGGAGGGGAGGAGGCATAGGGAGTGGTGGTGGTGGTAATGGAAAGAATATCAGACCTGTAGTCAGCATTGAATTTGAGTCTCAATCTTGAGTCATTTGAGCTACTGGAACATTCATGTCCTTTCTGTCAGTTCCAAACTCTTCATTTTTACCATAAGGGAAATAATCCCTGCCCTATTTTTCTAAGTTCTTATAGTCATCTGTGGAGATGTTACATGGGTTTGGAAGAAGATAGCCTTTTCAATTATAAACCACTACATTAAAGTAATCTATTGCTAACAATCATGTAGATATAAATCTTTGTAGTTTACAAGGAACTTTACATTTACCATCAGAGGTTTTACTTTTCTTTTTTTTTTTTAATTCTCTCTCCTTTTTCTCCTCCCCATACAATGAGAAGGCAAGAAAAACAAAATTTGTTATAAATATCTAGAGTCATGTAAAACAAGCTGCTACATTAATCATATTTTTAAAAAAACAAGGGGAAAAAAAAAGAAGAATATATGCCTTATTCTGTATTCCAAGTCCTTCAGTTTTCTACCTGGAGAGGATAGTATGTTTTATCATGAGTCTTTTGGAATTGTCGTGGGTCCTTTTGTTGATCAGAGTTACTACTAAATCTTTCAAAGTTGATTGTCTTTACAATACTGTTAATTCTTTGCATTCATATGAGTCTCTTTTATCATTTTTTTAAAGCACAATGGTATTCTATTACATTAATGCACCATACCTTGTTCAGTCATTTCCCAAATTATGGACATCTCCTCAGTTTCCAATCCTCTGCTTCCACAAAAATAGCTGCCACAAATATTAATCTATAAATGGGTCCTATTATTCCCATTTTGCAGAATGGGGAAACTGAATATCAGAAAGGTAAAAGAGTAGTGAATTTTTGGAACTGAGGTCAGGAAAACCTGGAATCAAATCTTCCCACTGATGCTTAGTAGCTCTGTGCGTCTGAGTAAGTCATATCTCCTCTCTAAGCCTTGGTTTCTTCATATGTAAAATGGGGAAGGTAGTGCTGGTAGGATCCTACCTTCATAGGATTGTTAGTCAAATCACATGAGATCATGTATGTAAATCACAGTGTAGCATCCATGTCAGTTATCATCATTATTAAGGGATTTGCTCTAAAGTGCTCTATAAAAATTAGCAAACCAGAGAATTCTATATCATTGTCAATTATCATTGTTGCTATTGTTGTTATTATTACTATTAAAGAATTTGCATAAGGTCACAAGCTACTAAATATTGGATTGGGATAGGTATCTAACTCAGAATAAAGGGTCTTGCCCCATGGAACATACATCAGCAGACTCTATAGCTTATCATGAGCCAAGGGGCCAAGTACCTTGCATGGGATCCACAGAACACCCTGCTAGTGATCCTATTCCCTACCTTTATTTTCTGACTATTCTGGACATTTATCCAAATGTCTGAGACAATTAGAACTCCTCCTTCTACAAAGTGTGACCTGAAGACTCTGGGGACAATAAGAACCCTTCCCCTCTAGTTGGGGATGTAATGAAGGTTCTGGGTTTCTCTAGACCCAGACCCAAGATTGAGACTTGTTGGTTTTAGCATTGTCACCCTTGGTTTTAGCTAAATGAAGGAGAAAGACAGAAAGAAAATGTTCCTCTTTAGAATATAAAACAAACAAATTTAAGAGATTTCTGAGGGAGATCTGCTCATCCTGGAGGGATAACAGAGGAGAAATAGGTCACAACCTGGCATTGGTGTAGTAGAAACAGTATTGACTCTAGAATCAGAAGCCCTGGGTATGAATTATAGATGTAGTATTTGCTGCTAAGGTGACCACCCTCATGGGCCTCAGTTTCTTCACCTGAAAAATAAAGAGTCAAGCTAGATTGTTTCTTCCAGTTATAAAACCTTTAAAATGGAAAGACAGTGATATATCATAAAGAAGCATCACTGTGGTAGTTTTTTCAAACTTTACATTTAGGATGCAAAGCACTATTGCAAAAGTGTGTATGTGTCAGGGGATTGGACATGCCCAACCCTTATGAATCTATCTGGCTTGTTTAGTTCATGTAACCCTCACTTGGGCTTCAGAGCATTCACTGCTAGTACAATTTCTGGTCTGCTAATCAAGTGTTGAAGAAACACTTTGGTTTGGTTGCTGAGCCAGAATCAAGCAAGTATTCAAAAAAAGCATAAACACACAAGATTCTCTCTTTCCTGTCTGACTGCTTCAAGTGAAGCTGTGTTGCAAACCTCTAGGTGGGGAGAAGCCTAAGGCACTCTCCAGCTAGGGTTCACATATAGCTTGTGGTTTGTTTTGCTATTCTTGCTATATCTTCTTAGAAAGTGTCCTTTTGTGAACATTGCTTCATTTAGTTGACTAAATGATCATGGGGAGTTTGGCACTGGAGGGTATTGATAATTAAGGAAGATAATAACTATTACTCATTATTGATATTGAGAAGATGTTAGAATGGGGAGGGGGTCATATCAGTTTCTTTAAAGAAAATATGCCCATCATGGTTACTTCTAGAATCCTGAGAAAAGACACCCAATTTTTCAGTGTGAGTATAAGTTGGGATAGTGATTCCCAAAGGAAAAGGGGGGTATACATGGACCTGAATATGCTACTGATAAAGATGTTTCAGTGGATTAAATCTATATCCCAAAGAGATAAAAGAAAAAAGAAATATATATGTACAAAAATATTTTAGTGGGGTGGCTAGGTGACACAGTGGATAGAACACCAGCCCTGGAGTCAGGAGTACCTGAGTTCAAATCCAGCCTCAGACACTTAATAATTACCTAACTGTGTGGCCTTGGACAAGCCACTTAATCCCATTACCTTGCAAAAACAACCCCCAAAAAACAAACTAAAAAATATTTTAGAACTTCTCTTTGTGGAGGCAAAGAATTGGAAATTGGGGGGATGACCAGAACAGTTTCAGGAAAACCTGGGAAGACCTACATGAACTAAATGAAAGTGAAAGGAACAGAACATAGTAATAGTAATGAGGGAAGGGTGATCAATTGTGAAAATCTTGACCACTCTGATCAATATAATGATCCATGACAATTCCAAAGGACTTTTGAAGAAAAAAGCTATCCACCTTTAAGGAAAGAACTGATAAAATCCAAGTACTCACTGAAATATTTTTCACTTTATTTTTCTTTCTTTTTTTTTCTTTTAAAGAATGGATAATTTGGAAGAAGAAAGGGAGGAAGAAGAAAAGGAGGACAAAGAAGAAGGAGGAGGAGGAGGAGGGGAGAAAGGGAAAAGAGGAAGAAGAGGAGGGGGAGAACAAGAATAAGAACAAAAAGAACAAGGGTAAGAATGAGCAACAGTTTCAGTGGCTCATTGCCTCTAGGATAAAAGACAAACTCCTCAATTTGACACTTAAGGTGCTTCCCTATGAGGGTCCAGCCTATCTTCTAGGTTAATGACATATTTCTTTCCCTTTACACTCTCATTCTACTCTCCTGCTATGCTGGTCTATTTATTCTTCTTGATATGTAAGTAGAACATTGTGCCTCCTGCCTTTGCAACTGCATATAGGCTGACCCCCATGCTCAGAATGCTCACCTTCCTCATCTTCCCCTACTTGATCTCTCAGTTCCCTTCAAACCTCAGCTCAAAAATCACTTTCTTTAAAAGGTCTTTCCTATTGCCTCAGTCACTAAATGGACAAATCATTGAGTATTTATTTAGTCTATGTCCTGTATTTAGCTTTGACTTTGCTCTACCTTCCCTCCCTAGTCTCTGCCTTTCCTTCCCCTAACCTCTAGAATTTCCTTTGCCTAACTCCAGATGGCAGGAATTGCCTTTTTTCATTTTAGTAGGCATAACATGTAGGCCAGAGGTTGATATATAGTAGGTATTTAATAAATACTAAATTAATTGACTGATAGATAAAATTATGAGTAAGCCCACCAGCACACAATGCAAAGATTTCACAGGGAAGAAGTGAAGCATTTTTTCAGTGGCCTATGGGTTAATCTGCAACTTTTATACTTTAATGATTTTTCCAAGGAATAAAGAAAAAGTAGCAGTGACTTGAGGCATTAAATATTCATATTTGAAGCATAATCTAGGAAAGGTACCTGTCCTGCCACAAGGCATTCTTCATTGGTATAAATACATGTGCACATATTTACACTTACACATACATGCACACATTTCCCTTACAAAAAACAAAATCCTCTGACATCTCTCCCGTACTAGACTCCTTTTGGGGATTTTTTAAAACTCACTGAAGATATCAATCACTTTCCCTAGCAGAGGCAAGTCTTGCAATAATTTCTTTCTGAAACATTATTAAATACAGTCAATAGCCCATTTGTAACTGTCAGCCTTTAGAAACTGAAGAGGAGGATGGAAGCCCTGGTGGTCATATGGCCTCTTTTCTTTACCTCCAGACCTCCTTCCTCATTCAGGGCTCTTTATCTCTTTGCTTTGGTGTTTCTATGAAGTTAGTCCAGAACCATCCATCTGGTGGAACAGTTTCAAAGGCATTCAAAAGTACATCCCCTTCTTAAGTAGCTACTCAGAGACCATGGGGTGGAGGTGGGGAAGAAATTTGCAGATGGACTCTCTAGCAAAGTTCCCCTTCTGCTTGTTCAAATGAGGTAGACCAACCAGCTTGGCAAGGGGTAAGTATGTGCTCAAAGAGAAAGAAGGTCTCTCCTGCCTGAGCCCTCTGCAAACAGCCTCAAACTCAGGGCAAATACACACAGCTCTCCCCCTCCCCCCCAAGACATTGCCTGGAAAATTAGCATAAACCCACTATTGATTCAACTCAACACAGATGTGGGGATGTCTAGGACAGGAATTAATATATCTATATTTATCCAAATCCTTTTTGAAACAGTGGAAAAAAACACTGGATTTGGTGTCTGAAAGCTTGGGTTTACCATCTATATGACCTTGGCTGGACATCCAAATGCCCTTGGACAAACCACTAAATGGCCCATCTCTGTATTGGGGTCTCAGCTCCCTCATGTATAAAATGAAGGAATTAGTCACGATTGTTAATATCGCTTCTAAGTCTCTTCTAAGATAAATCCTAAACCAGCGTGGATTATAGTAGAAATACTAGGCCTAAAATAAAGGACTTAGGTTCTGGTCTTGACCCTACCATTGATTGAAGAACCCTAATTTAAGTAAATCACTTAATCTGCTTCTCAGAGGGCTGCAAATAGATTTAAGGTCCATTTTATCTTCAACCTCCATTTTAGGATCTCTATCATTAGCATGTGTTTCTGATGTATCTAGTCAACCTGATATATTTTTTATTTTCTATCTCAGAACTCAACTTTGTATTTTTAAAATAAATTATTATTGATACCTTTTGTTTTTAGTTCAAATTTCCCCTTGTATACCTTCCCTATTCCCTCCAGACAGTCATTCCAAATAACAATTCTTTGTTAAGTAAAGTTTACTTGCTAATTTAGAAATTACTTTTAATTTATATCATTTGAGAGATAAAAGTGTCCTTTAACAGCAAAATTATTCAATAAATGTTGTTCTTTAAGAAAATCGAATTTCCAGAATATGCATCTTAATGACATATGATACAGCTACAATAGTATACATTCTGGAACAATATAGGCACAGGTAAAGGCCATGTGACAATTCCCATTAAAGAAATGGGGACAGGGATTGAATTTATGATTTCCTTGGCAAAGAGAGATCAGAGATGAGTAAACTCCCTCTACAAGGGCTCATCAGAATAAAAAATTGAGAGATTAAGAGACTTGCCTAGAGTCACCCAGAATATGTCAGAGGTAGAATTTGAACCCAGATCTTCCTGACTCAGAGGTCAACTCTCTAATCATTGTACTATACTGCTATCTTTTATCCTAGCCAGAACTGATGACTCCCTTTTAAGAATTCTCATATCACTTCCCTTTCAGCTTTCACACCCTGTGAACTTTAAAAGGACTTTAAAAATCATTAATATAACCCCTCACTTTAGACATGAGGAAGCTGAGTTAAGCCCAAGGTTAGTGACTTAGAGAAAGGGATTGGACCACTTATTTCATTAGTATAGGGCACTCCCTATACATGGTAGAGAAAAGGCCCTCTACCATGGCACACTAGCAGTTGAGCAAGTGACATGTCCATAATAATAGTGACAATGAAGTTTAAACCCAAGCTTTCTGAGTCCAGATGCAGTGTTCCTTCCTTTATAAGTGGAAAAACTTAAGTTCAAATAAATGTATAAATATCAATATAATGCTGAATTAGAGTGAAAGTTTGTTGAGGGCAGGACTATGTCCTTACTCTCCAGGACATAGAAAGTGCTCAATAAAAATTTTCCAAATTGTTTAATTTAGCTACTCTCTCTTTGTTCTGGCTTCACATTCAGGATCTTGGGGAGGATGATATGATGTTTATCCTTCATTCTCAAAGAAGACCCTGACATCAGGGAGGTGATGCCATGGCAAGCACATGACTGGATTTGAGTGTGTGTGTGTGGGGGTGCTGTTACCAGACATCTGGATCCAGTGACCAGATATGAGTCAGAACGACTGAGGATGGCCCTGGATGTGAGGTAAAGTGACTGGCCCAAGGTCACCCAGCTAGTAAATGGCAAGTATCTGAGGCCGGATTACAACTCTCAACCTCCTGACTCTAAAGCAAGTGCTCTATCCACTGCACCACAAAACCAAAATTTCTTCTGTTGCTTTATAACCATGTTTTTATTGGAAGCTTTAAGGAGTTCTGCATTTAGTTTGAGCTACATTATTTTATACTTGCTGATATAGTTATTATTTCCACTTGATGACTTTTTTCTTTCTTTTTTTTTTTTTGCAAGGCAATGGGGTTAAGTTATTTGTCCAAGATCACACAGTGTCTGAGGCTCAATTTGAACTCAGGTCCTCCAGCCTCCAGAGCCGGTGCTCTATCCATTGCACCATCTAGCTGTGCCCATGGTGACTTTCCCATCACAGTTTCACTATATCTTAGGTAGCATAAGAAATTAAATGGGAATTTTGGGGGGACATTTTGCAGAAGTCCCAGACAAGATGGAAAAGCCAATAAATAATACAGTCTGTGACCAAATATTCAACGCAGATTTTACAATAGAGTACTGCACATTAAAGACAAAGAAAAAAATTCAGATTTATTTTTTTTTGGTATGAAGGTAGGGTTAAAAAAATTTTACGTAGATTTTCCAGATTGAGTGGTACAGTGCCCCTGACCCCTACAGTGTGGCTCTGCAAGTTTCCTCCCCCTGGGCAAGTGGTTTTTCTCCCAAGGTCAGAGATCAAACTTCTTTTGGATCTTCTTTTTCATCATCCTAACACCAGAAGGCCCTATATGCTGCTCCATACAGTAGACAACCTAAATAGTTGTCACAACCTCATTGGGAAGATAGTACATACAGACACTATATGAAAATAACAATACAAGTTGCTATTGGATCGATAGGAAATATGCTCAATCAATGATAAAGAACAGCTGTCAGAGTTAAGGAGAGGGTGAGATCCTATTAGACTGGGGTAGTCTAGAAAGGTTTCATTGAAAAGGCAGGATTTGAGAATTTATGATGGGGAGGATTCAGATCTTGTGAGAATTGGGGCAAATAATAAAAATGGGTGTTATTGATTGGACAAAAGGGTACATAAGTGTCCTGCAAGCAATAAGTGGTTTACAAAATTTTTTGTTAAACTGAATCAACAATGTATAAATCATGATGATCCATGTTCCCTTGCACCATATACAAACACAAAAATACCCTTCACAGTAAAGTAATGAGCACAATGAATAATGGGGGGAAAACTGCTGAAATTAGAGTTGGGATCTGGATTCTGATCTCAGGTCTGCTACTGAGTACCTGTGTGACCACTGACTCTTTGGGCCTTAGGTCCATTCAGCTGGAAAATGGGGGGGGGGTGGACTAAATGCCCTACAAAGATGCTTCCAGCTCAAAGAGTATGAGCTTCCTATTCAATAAATATCTATTTAATGTGTAATAAGTGCCTTTTACGTACCAGGCCTTTTACAAAGATTGTCTCCGATCCTCAAAACAATTTTAGGAATTAAGTGCTATTATTATCTGAAGTTTACAATTTGGAAAGCTCAGGCGAATAGAGCTTAAATAATTGGTCAAGGATCACACAGTTAAGGAATATCTAAGACTGGATTTGAATTCAGGTCTTGTTGATCTAAGGTCCCATGTTCTACACTAGCTGCCCCTTTATCTTTTCTGAACCAGGTGGACAGATTCTAGCTTGACCGGCAAGATGGAGTCTTTCAACAGACTTTATGGTACAACATGGGATTTTCATGGAGCCTGGGCCAGGGCCTCTTTGTCACAGGCCTTTTGGCACCTACTTAAAAAGGCCTGAAGGAGTACAATCCTTAAATCAGAAAGCAGGCATTTTGTTTTAGTCTTTGTGGAAAAAGGTTTAAAAGAATAATTCAGAAAATGTGAAAGACTGATGTCTTTGGCTAGGGGTGATGGTAAGAGTGAAGAAAGGAGAAAAAGAGTGTGTGTGTGTGTATGTGTGTAAGGGAACATGAACAAACACACACACACACACACCCTGCATTAATTTGTTGCACTGGGTTCCATTCCCTTTGTAAATTCATCATTTGTCACTAGAATCCATTCACCAGCAGAGAAACTGGAGTGATGGCATAGAGCTTGATGTTTACATAAAAACAAAACCAGAAAGCAGGAGGGAGAATTAGAAGAGGGAGAGAGAATGGTGAAATAAGAATAAGACCGGAAAAGAGAGGAAGAGTGAAAAGATAAGCAAAGGAGGAAGGATGGGGGTAATAAAGGAAAGGGGAAGGGGGAGAAGAAATGAGAAGAGTCAAGAATGAGATAGGAATTGGGAAAGAACTGTGCTGGGAGGGAGGGAAGACAAGGGAAAGAGACTGAGGAAGAGAGGACTGATTTCCCCAAACCTTGTCCATCCCTGTTAAAAGCATATGAACCAAGCTGCCATGCTGGAGCTCAGAGGTTTCTGCCTGAGTGAGGTGTAAATCTAACTGAGTTGTCCAACCTAACCAGCATGCACTCACATAGAAAGGAATGCCAAGCTGGGCAGGATGCCCAAACACCTTTGAGGGCTACAGAAGGCCTGGTGGGCCCAATGGCTATCTCATTCCAGACTTTGACCATTGGTGACCATCCAAGGAAAATGCAACCCCCTTCCCCACCACACACACATATCCAGAATCACCATTTCACCATCAGCAACACTCACTCATCATTCTTCCTAATCCATCTGTCCAAGAAGAAAGGGAGATGACCTGGAAAGCAGGGGATGTTTTCTCTGGCCAGCTGTGTGTCCTTGGGCTAAATTACTTCCACTCTGGAAACAGGGAAAGGGGCATACACAGCAGGAGGAGAGGAGATGCTGCCTGGCTTCCCTGATAAGGTTCAAGGTTGTACTGTCAGTCCATACAGTCCATACACGACAATAGCAAAGTAAAGACATTCCTCTGTTAGGTGCCTTCTCTCTCCTGACATCTATATCTTTCTAGAATCATGGAAACTCAGCATTGAAAGAGACCTCAGAGGGCATCTTCCACAGTGAAACAAGGAACTCTACAACCTATCCAACAAGCCTCAGTCTGCTTTTCTGCAATTTCTACCACTGTTCCCAGTTCTGACCTCTAAAACTTTGTGTAAAAAGGTTAAATCGTCTTCATGATGATTCTTCAAATACTTGAAAGCAGTATCCCAATCCCCCCCAAATTTTTCTCTGACTTTTGCATACCCAAAGTTTAGCACAAAATAGGCAGTTAATAATAATGTTTGTTGATTGTTTGATCCATAATCAAATCAAAGTCAGTAACTTTTCTACTAAATGAACTCTTTGTCCTGACTTCTCTGTTTGTGTCAAAGGCATCATCATTCCTTGAGAAACCAAAGTTAAGACTCTACAAATCATGACTGACCCCTCCCTTTTCAATAAATCACTAAGTCCTATCACCAAGTTTTTTTTATGATGCCATCCATATCAATGTCTTCCTTTCCATTGCTACTATAAGCATCTTCTCTCTGATTCTTAGTCTTAAGCCACCCCATACAACACTAGTCTCCTTTCTTTCAATTATTCCACTCTTCTGTTCATTCTAATTTGCCTAAAATAGTGTTTTTCTCTTTATCCTGGCATGATCAAAAACCTGAAGAGGCATAGAAAATAGCAGATTGAGTTCTAAAAACAAATGGAGTCAGGAAGACCTGAGTTTGAATTCCACCTCATATTACTTACTAGCCCTATGTCCCTGACCAAGTTGAAGCTCAATTTCTTCATCTATAAAATAGGGGTATGATCTATCTCATTAAACCATAAATGAGATAAAGCGCTCTGTAAAACCAAAATGCTACATAAATGTCAATCAGTTAGTTAACTAACAATTTATTAAGTATTTATTAAGTGTCTGGAATTCAAAGAAAGATGAAAGACAATCTGCTGGGGCAGCTAGGTAGCACAGTGGATAGGGTATCAACCCTGGAGTCAGGAGGACCTGAGTTCAAATCCAGCCTCAAACACTGAATTGCCTAGCTGTGTGACCTTGGGCAAGTCACTTAATCCCACAGCCTTAAATAAAAAAAAAATTTAACTACCTAAAAAAGACAATCTGTCCTTTAGTAGCTTACAGTCTAATAGGGAAGACAACTTCCAAATGTACAAACAGGACAAATTGGGAATAATCTCAACCAAAAGGAATTAACATTAAGGAAAACTAGGAAAGAATTTTTGCAAGAAATCTTGAAGGACTTAGCTGAATCTTACAGGAAACCTCTTATTATAATTACAAATCCAAACTCTCCTTCTGAGAATTCAGTCTTTTGACTTCTGGTTCAAATAAATTTATTCAATTTAATCTCACCATTTCCCTACTGAAGGGAAGATTTGTTTTCTAACACTCTCCTCCATGCTTTTGTTATCCATGGCTGACATACCCTCTGAATTGTGTTGAGTTATGTCTGACTGTTTATGACCCCATTTGGTGTTTCCATGGCAAAGATTCTAGATTGGGTTGAAATTTCCTGCTCCAGAAAAAGAAATAGGATTAAATGACTTGGCTAAGGTCACACAGTTGTCTAGTGTCACATTTGTACTCAGGGAGAAGAGTCTTTCTGACTCCAGGCCTCACACTCTATCCACTGCCTGATCTATCTGCCCCATCTATACTTCAAGTCTCATTCAAATGAAACCTACTCAAGGAAAGCTTCCTTGATCAACCCAAGCCACAGTGATCTCTCCCTCCACTGCACTTATTATTTGAAACATTCTTTGGGGAATTAATTAAAAACTGCCTCATGATAATTCTACTTAATCTATAAAACACATATCATCTATATCCTTTTCTCCCAAAGTCTAAAAAGATATACTTTTCTAATGTAGTAGACCCAACATATATCTGCTAAATGAATGATTAGACCTAAAAAGGACCAACTACAGTATCCAGAAGATCCTTTCCCCTTCCTCCTCCCCAGATTTTTTTTAAAAAATTAAACAAAAACATAATGAAGAAAAGGATACCCTACCGCTTCATTATAAGTGGGGGTCCTTGCACTGAGCTCTTTGAATGGGCAATACTACCTCAATGTCTACTTCACAGGGAGGTTGTGAGGTTCAAAGAATTTTGCAAACCTGTAAAGTGGCATATAAATGTCAGCTATTAATAATAATGACTACTATTATTATAACAATTATTATTATTATTGCTTTTACATACTCATATTACCTAGCAAATTTGATATTGTCCAGTATCACAATTAGTCAAAAATCAGAGTTTCAATCCAATTTTGGTTTTTTTGCACACATTTCCTAAAGGTCTAACATATAACTTTCACTCTCAAGTAGGTATTTAATAAAAGGCTTGTTGAAATGAACTTCTGGTGAGTTAATGTAGAAGGACTCAGATGAAGTCAGTCTTATCACCAAATGGTACCCCCCCCCCACCACACACACTTTTGTCTCTGGTTAAGTGGCTTCCAATTCTATTATGATCCCTGTTTTATAGGTAAGGAAAATGAGGCAGATGGAAGGTAAATGACTTGTCCAGAGTCACACAGCTAGTGAGTGTCTGAGCTGCCAGGTTACCATATAACATGATTAAGACTACAATGAAGAAGCAATCATTACAATACTATGCTTTTCAGGTTCCAAATCACTTTGGTAACCATAGACCAGTGCTCTAATCACTGCACCACCTAGCTGCCCTGAAGGGACTTTTGACTCAAAGAATGGACAGTACCATGCTGTCAAAGGCAGCCTTATGCCTCCCTGTCTCGTCCCAAAGCAGGCCAGGTTAAGATCATTCAGTATAACTGTCCAAGTATTGAGATCATTATTGTACCACCTAAGAAAAATATAGAAAACTGAAAGTTTCCCCAGAAGCTACTAGAAAAAGGCCTTTTGGATGAGTAAAGTTCTATACCTTACTATCAAGAAGCTATAAAGTAGTAGCCATGGGTTCTGGTAGATACTAGCAATAGAGCATCATAGACTCAGTTCAAAGGGGTCTCACTGGTTTCCTAGGCTAACCTATACCCCCCCCCCCCAAAAGAGTCCTCACTTACCTAACAAGGAGTCATCTTTTAAATAAATGGGGAACCCCTAATTCCTGAGATCCTATTTTACTTTAGAAGATTTCCTCCAACAAATCTAAATTTGAGTTTCTGTATCTTCTCCCCATAGCTCTTATTTCCTGCCCCTGGTGTCAAATAGGACATCTTTAATTTCTCTGTCAGAGGACAACTTTTCAAATACTTGAAGAGAGTTAGGTGGTACAGTAGATATAGGGCTAGACCTGGGGTCAGAAAGACCTAGATGCAAATCCAGTCTCATCTTTTTTGCTAACCGAATGGCCTTGGGCAAATGACAACTGCCAACTACCTCAGTTTCCTCTTCTGTAAAATGGGTAGAGTTAACTGAGAGTTAACTCTCAGATTTGTTGTGAGGATAAAACAAGATAATAATTGCAAAGCACTTTGCAAGTCTTAAAGCATTATATAAACGCTCACTATTATTGAAATCAGTTTGGTTACTCTACTGAGCCTTTCCAAGAATAAACATTCTTGGGGCAGGCAGCTAAGATGTCTCAATGGATAGAGAAACAGGACCAGAGTCACATCTGACCTCAGATGCTTGAAACTTGCTAGGTGTGTGACCCTGGGCAAGTCACTTATTCTCGATCACTTCCAAAAACAACAATCACTATAATAAAAGAACAAATATTTTCAATTCTATGGACTAGTGATCATCAGTATTCTGGTTGCAACTCTTTGGATATTCACTAGGTTATCAATCCCTTTTCCTAGACTGTGATGCTGAACAGAAAACTCCAGAAGAGGGTGTGACCAAGGTGTCTCAAGAGCAAAATGCTGCAATCTCAGGTCTTAGACCTCAATAGATGGGCTCTGACCTGTTAACAAAGTGCATGTAGAGGGAGATCAGTACAGAATTAGGGACCTGCATTTCACCAAAATTAAGATAAGAGGATGGTGACCTGGATTCCCTAAATCAAGGACCAGGATGGCCCCTGGATTTTTGTTCAGCCATGCTTCTCCTTTGTTAGCACTGATAGAATACTGGGTTCAACCCTTTCCATCAAGGTCCTTGGCCATCTTCATCTTTATCAAAGATGCACTTATCACAAAATGTTTTGGATTCTAATTTTAGGACTAGACCTTAAGTTCCAATAAAGATGTCACCACAGGACCTTTACACCAAATTCTACCCACAGTAAACAATAAATGTTTATTAAATTAGAGAATGCAAATTCCAAGTCATCAGCCTAAAAGGGGAAAGGGAAAGATAAGGTCTCTGGTTGACTTCTCCACATAGACCCATATCTCTGGGGCAAGATGAGAAATATAGGGGGATGATCTTGAACTGCCATTGAGGAGAAAATACTAGATGGTGATGGCAGCCCCCCACCCCCAATTTCTATTCCCTTTGGATAAATAAGCTACAGGATAAGACAATAATACACGAGCAGCAACAGTATCACTAGCACCAATGCCTTCTGGCCAGGGACCTCCCTCTTCACCCGACCTGCTCCCACCTATTAATTCTTCAGCTCACCTTCTGCTCTCCATCTGCTCAGTTGTCTGAGCCCTGGGCTTAGCCATGGCTAAAGCCAGGACACCAAGAATCACATCTAGTTCTGAGACTTACCAGGTCTGAGAAGACTGCAGGGTAATCCACTTATTCAATAAGAGTTGCTTGTCTCCAATATAAACAGCTTATAGAGAGCAGGAGGCCAAGAGGGGGTTGGGAGCTCATAGAGATCCCTACTACCCACACTTAGGATCTACTTGTATTCCTTGGACCTCATGGAAATGAAGTTTTTGTCTTTGTTAGAGCAACAACTCTTCTGGTCTGTGGAGCTAGACTGAGGTCTTCTCTCCTGGTCCTGTTGGGAAGGCTTCTGTACCTAATCTCACAGTTGGAGCCCAGTCCACATCCCTTCCTCTCTATTTCCCTTATTAAGCATAGTGTTCCAAATAGTGCTTTAGGGTCAAAAGTTTTTATATTTACAGGTAAAATGGTCTTAGCTATTACACCATCATATCTAGATCTAGAAGGACCTTTACAGATCAATAAACCCAGTTCATTTATTTTACAGATGAGTAAATTGAGGTCCAGAAGTACTTTATCTAAGTTCAGTTTTCAAAAAAAAAACAAAACAACCAAGACCTGAACCCAGGACGTTTGACTTCAAATCCATGTCATTGCAAACCAAAGAAGTATTAACACTCAAAAGAATCTATTCCAAACTCAGTTGGTGAAGCAACATTTATGGGAAATCCTTACTAGGTTTTCAAAACATCTCTTCCAAGTTCTATGAGAGGGTTTCCCCCCACTCACAACCTCCTCCTTTAGACATGGTCTATATCTTATATATTAATATACACAGAGTTGATTGCATATTGATTCTTCCACTTAAATGTGAGCTTTTTGAGAGCATATTTTTGCTTTTCTTTGTATCTACATTGTTTAGCATTGTGCCTGGGACATAATAATAGGTGTTTAATAAATGCATATTGAGTGGTTGATTTTTCCCCTCCATGTTTTAGCTTATACCATTTCTTCCACTTTGAATGCTATGCCTCCACTTCTCCCATTATTCAAATCCTACCCATCCATCAAGGACTATTGTGTCCCTTTCCTAAATCTCCAGTCCACATCAATCTCTCTCTTCTAGGAACTCCTGGAGTATTTGTCCATGGACTCCAGTACAGTGTATTCTGCTCAGTACACTTCAAGACTCTGGGATTTCTTCAGTGCCCACTCCCACCCCCTTGCCAAATGTAGCCCCATCATGGCTCAGCCAGTGATCCTGCAGAATGACTCTGGAAAAATTCATCAACCTTCATGTAAGCCAGCACAGCTGGTCCTCAGACAACAGACAAACACTTAATCCCTGGGCTTGTCCCTGGACAGAACCTGACAGAGCCTGCATTTCCTGGGCATTGCCATTGCAGCTGTGCATCCAAACAAGGTCTAGTACTCTCCAAGATGTTGCACTCTGAACTGTTTAATCTGTAAAAGTCTGTTCCCCAAACATAATCATGAGCTCCTTGAGGATAGGGACTTCAGTAAAAATCTAGCATCAATTAGCCTCAGTTTCTTTATCAGTAAAAAATGAGAAGCTTCGATTTGATGGCTTCAAAGGTCACTTCAAGCTCTCAGCATTTGACCATTTGACAAGAAGTATGGGGCGGGGGGGGGGTGGGCACAGGGGGTCAGGAAGAGCTGGGTTCAAATACTATTTCATGTACTAACTTGCTGTTTAACTGTGACCAAGTCACTTAACCATTCTCCAATTCCTCATCTGTAAAAGAATGGAGTTGGATATACTGTCCTCTAGCATCACTTCAGAATTTATGCCTATCATCTGTCCATTTTCCCCAACAGAAGGGCCCAAGGAGTTGTTCAGATGAAGCTAATACAGGTAAAGTTATGAGGGATAAATGGATAGGAAAACAAAGAGAACAGTGAATGTCACCTAATGATCTCAGCCCAGTCCTGACCCATTTTTTAGATAGCTGACCCTAGAATTCCTCACAACTCTTGAATTCTATTGATTATCTGGCATTGTCATAGAGTTCTGATCTGGAGTCAATCTCTAACCCCTCTGCCCAACTGTAAAGAATGCCAGATTTTTAAATCATATGGTGAAGTTCAAGGCCAGAGTGAACTGCATGCTAGCTCTTTGACTATGGACCAGCCACTGCTCTGATGTTTAGTTTCCTTATCTGCAAAGATAGAGCTAAGAATACCTGTCCAACCAAGCTCTCGGGGTTATTGAGAAGATCAAATGAGAAAATGAATGGCAACTATTTCATTCAGAGGTTGTTTGACCAGGAGTTTGAAGTTTAGGTCCCAACTCTGCCATGAACTAATTGAATTTCTGTGGTCAAGTCCCTTGGCCTTGCCTGTGAAATGTGAGAGAGATGAATCGACAGATCTGTCTATGGTCCCTTCCAGCTCTAAGATTTTAACTCTATAGAAAAAGAAGCAAATGTTCTTTTTAAGACCGGCACTCCTCAGTGTCAACCTGTGCCTGGAAACTTGGTGGGGGCTGGTACCCAGAAGCCATTAGCTCTCTCCCAAATAGAAGATGCCAAAAGATCATTAGCTTGGCACTCCTGCTCCCACTCCCACTTCCCCTCCTGAAGCATTTGCATTTCAGAGCTCTTATCATTAGAGCCCTAGGAAAAAACCATTCCCAGCTGGGACCTGCACAGCTCAGGTACTCCAGTGACTGACATGGGATTTCCTTTGAAGAGTTGACTAAGCTGCCTGTCTGAGAGAGGGGGCTGCTCCCCCACTGCCATCACCTCCACTGGGACTGAAAGCAATGAACAGGTTTAGTTGAATATCTCCCAGGGACAGGGCATCTGGGGGCAGGTTTTTTTCCCCTTCTTCTCACCTTGTCTCAAAAATTATCTGGAGGACTGCAAAGAATGCCAGATTTTGAAATCATAAGGTGAAGTTCAAGGCCAGAGTGAACTACATGCTAGCTCTTTGACTATGGACCAGCCACTGCTCTGATGTTTAGTTTCCTTATCTGCAAAGATAGAGCTAAGAATACCTGTCCAACCAAGCTCTCGGGGTTATCAAGAAGATCAAATGAGAAAATGAATGGCAACTATTTCAGAAACCCTATAGCATGATAGAAATAGATATTATTATTACTGGCTGTATGGAAAAGTTAATAGAATGATGAAACAGAATTCAGGAAAACACGAGTTGAAATTCTGCCTCAGACACAGACTGGCTATGTGACACTGGACAGGTTACATGGATTTTGGTTTGCCTCAGCTTCTTTATCAGTAAAGAGGTAATAACACCACCTACCTCACACTCAAATGGTATAATAAAAGTAAAGAGCTTTGCAAACCTTCAAAGGCAATATAAAACTAGTAATTAATTTTATTATGCTTATTACCAGATATAGGATGGTAATAGATTGAGTACTTGGCCTGGAAATGTGGATCGCTAGGCCAAATCATTTACTCTCTCAACCTCAGTTTCAACATCTGTAATATAACACCTACCAAGTGTTCCCTGAGTACAGGAACAACTCCCAGGGTTTCTTATGAAGATAAAATGAGAAAACATATATAAAGTCCTTTGAGAATCTTTTTTTTTTGTTTTGCAAGGCAATGGGGTTAAGTGGCTTTGCCCAAGACTACACAGCTAGGTAATTAAGTGTCTGAGGTCACATTTGAACTCAGGTCCTCCTGACTCCAGGGCCAGTGCTTTATCTACTGTGCCACCTAGCTGCCCCTCCTTTGAGAATCTTAAAGTGATATATAACTGCTAGCTATTATTATTATTATTACTATTATTATTATTATTAATGGTAGGAAGATTTGGGTTTGAAGCCTGCCTCTAGTATATATGAGCTGTGGGATCCTAGGAAACCTAGCAAGGAAGAATAATTTAGTAATTGCTCCTAGATATCCTAAATCTAGATCTAGAAAGGACTGGTAGAGGCTATCTAACCCATCCCTTTCATTTTACAGATGAGGAAACTGAGGTCTACTAAGGCTAAGTGACTTACTAATATTTGCTAGAGGCAGAATTCAAATCAAGGTCTCTCTGTCTCCCAGTCTAGATTTTTTTTTTAACTCCAGACCCAGTGTAGATATATAGTACTCCTTAGGGACCTCCCTTTCCACCAACAAATCTATTTGCTTTGGAACTTTTTGACCTGAGACTCTTATGTTTAGGAAAAAAAAAAACAGGGCACTTGGATCTCACAAGGTAAGGCTAGGAAGAAGGAATCTAATGACATTGATTCCTCACCATCAGTCTATTGGATCCCAATAGTCATCTGAGCTAGTCCCAATCCCTAAACATCAAGAAAGGCCTTATTAGCTATTCCCTTAGTGCTGTTCCCCTCAAGGAAGCTATATCTGGGCACTCCCCAAATCTACCCCAAAATGCTGTTTGGGACCTTTTGCATCCTCTTTGGCTCAGCTACACAGAAATCCTGCCCCCATCCATTGTTCTCTCAGGCTGCCAAACCCTACTCAATTTTCTTGTGTTGCTGCTTTTTCCTAGACTCTTGCATCTTGCTCTGGGAGAGTGGAGCTGGAGTGCTTGGGGAAACCTGTGACAAGGGTCACTTTGGGAAAACAGGTGCTCTCTATGCACATTGGAGCAGCAGCAATCTGTATCTTCTTAAGATTTCTGATTTTCATTCCCACCTGATTTTTATCTTCCCTTGCCCAGAGAGACTTGACAAGGGAAGTCAGGAACCACGGAATTAGAGCTGGAAAAGACATTAGAGATCAACTAATCAAGTTCAACTCCCTTGTTTTAGAGATGGAGACACTGAGACTCAGGAATTTGACCAAAGTAACTGAGACTAAAGTGGCAGAGGTGGTATTTGAATCCAGGGTTCTCTGATTCTATAACCAGTGTTCTATCCATTGTGTCATGCTACAGAGTAGGTACCTAATAAAAAGTTTATTGGTTGATTGATGGAACTGAGACTGAAAATGTGTCTCTCACCACTGATCTTCAAAGGGACTTTGGATGAGACTTACAGTTCTCTACAAAGTAAGCATGTAACATAATCAGCCAAAGAGTGACCACCGAGTGATAGTTGGGGGAGCACAACTTGTTAAACCAGTTACTGAAATGGAGAAAGGGTTGAAGTCTGCAGCCTTTGAGAAAATAGAATGAAAATAAAATCACAAATGAAATCACTGGTGCTTGGGGTAGAGCACTAGATTTGAAATTAAAGGACATAGCTATTTGACTTACAATCTATGTGACCTTGGGGAAATTATTTACTCTTTCTAGAGCCTCAGAAGCTTTATCTGAAAAATTAGGGAACTGGACTAGAGAACCTCCAAGGTCTCAATCTATGATCCCATGCTCCTAAGTAGAAATGTACTATATGTGGAATTAGGAGAACTAGATTTGAATTTTGGTTCTCAGAGGCAAGTCATTCTTTATTCCTCACTTCCTCAATTTCTTCAATGATAAAATGGAAGAGTTGGCATCAATGACTTCTAAAATCTCTTCTAGTCTCAAATCCTAGTATTCTAAACACATACTTAATTCAGTGCTTGGAGTGCAATAAGACATTATCTCTGAAGTCATAGAACTAATAGTCTCATAGATTTTGTGCTGGACAGGGCAAAGGGTCTTCAAGGCCAAACTTATCATTGTATAGATAAGGAAACTGAGGCCCAGGTGGGTGACTTTGTGGCAGATCTTATATTCAAATGCAAATACTTGGATTCCAAATCAATCAGCAAGCACTGATTAAGCACCTACTATGTACCAGGAAATACATATCACTAAATGTTGAAAACACAAAGAAGTAAAAATAGTATAGGGGGAAAAAAATCATTTAACTTCTACATGCCCTGTTGGTTTATGAAAATGACAAGGTTGGGGGCAGCTAGGTTGCACAGTGGATAAAACACTGGAGTCAGGAGGACTTGAGTTCAAACTTGACCTCAGCACTTAATGTTTACTTAGCTGTGTGACCTTGGGCAAGTCACTTAATCTTATTGCCTTGCAAAAACCAAAAAAAGAAAAAGAAAAAGAAAATGACAGGGTTAAGAAGAAGCCTGGCTTTGGGAATGGTTGGAAGATAAAAGAGGTGGGATAATGGGAATTTGTTGAGCTCTCTGGAGTCTGGTTACTACAAAAAACAGGACCGATGTGAATAGAACAGATTTACCATTGAGATATCAGGGGAGCTGGGCCTTCCTTAGCTTGATCAGGACATATACTTGTTCAACTATATGTCTATGTAACTCCCACCTATTTGATTTTCTTCTTAAACACTTGTTTATTGAGTACCTAGGGCTGACCTTTCAAGGGCTGGACTTAGAAGTGAGTGACCTTAGGCACCCTGATGGAGCCACTTAGAATCTTGTTTCTCTTGCTAACCTGTACCCCTGGATAGATCTAAAATGGAATACATTTCCTCTGCAGGAGAGAACAAAAACAACAAAAATAGACAAATAAACATCCTTCCTCCTCTAACCTTTCAGCTCAAAATGCCAGGTGACTAAATGGTGAAGTTTCTCTCAACATGCTCCCTTCCTCAAAACAGAGGCAACATGTACCTGTTGGTATATTCCAACTACCACTAGTCATATCTCCAACTCACAAAGGCTCTTTCTTGGATGCCCTTGCTAGCAAAGTCAATGTGTGCAGGAGGAATTCAGACTGAGTCACTGAGAACATCCTTGAAGTCGTATACTTTCTGGGTATCTCCCTTTTGGGGTGTGTCCCATCTGAGAATAACTACTCGTCCATAATGCTAGTTAGGATATTGCTGACACAGTCTAAGCACTTTCAGATTCCAGGGTACTAGCTTGGACCTGAAAAAGAGAATCAATACTATGGAACCTTGGGCATCCTCCTTTGATGATGAAGATGCAGGGACAAGGTCATTTCTACTTAGAGAGTGGCAGTGGACCGTATACACTGGATGAGCCTATTCTCCCAAATTCATTCTCTATCTCACTCTCATCTGTCTGTCTCTGTCTTCCTCCCACCCTCCATCTTAAAAATTTCAAATGCTTCACAGTCTGCCTCTTCTCCATCACTGGCAGTTTGACTATCATTAATTATCCCCTTTCACAAACTCTGGGCTCCAACCAAACCAATCTATTTATGTCTTTTACACAATAACCCATCTCTTTCTTCCAAGCCTGGCAGCACACCATGCCTGGAATGCTCTCCTTCCTCTCAGAACCTTCAAGGTTCAATTCAGAGTTTCCTTGATTTTTAACAATTTTAGCTATTCTCTGACCTCAATCCCCACTGCAATCACTTTGAATTTATATTATGCATATCTTAAATTTAGGAGACACCTGAGGTCCAGTGGCTAGAAAGCTTATCTTAAAGCTAGGAAAATCTAGCTTCACTTCCTAACTCTGACACATGCTGGTTGTGTGAGCCTGTTAAAGTCACTTAGCTCTCTTGGGGAACTCTGTAAGATTATATGCTGATCTGCATGCATAGTGGGAAAATAAGTTGTAGAGAAAGTAATAACCTGATCACCTCCTATCAGATTGGCTAAAATGACAAAAAAAGAAAAATCATAGATCTGGTCAGTCTTTACCCCTGGATCTTAAATTTACTTATTATCTATATACAAGCTTCATCTCCCCTTCTCCATCCCTCAACTTTCCCCACGTAATCTCTTTAAGGGCATGAATGGATTCTTTCATTTGGGTATTTTTATCCCCAGTATACCACCTAATATAGAAGACATACTTAATAAATGTCCAATAATTAATTGATATGGATGGTCAAAAGCCCCACACCTCCCTAGTAGTAATCTTGGGTTCTAGATATCCTTAGGGATGGTCCACGACCCCATTCTAAAGGATAACCTTTAAAATACATAATCCCTGGATCCCATATCTTTGTTCTGTCTTGTTTATCCCTCTTCCTTTCCCTACTCTCACTTTTCAAGTCTTTCCCACTCATAGTACTCACTTATTAATAAGTTACTGAGGGAGAGAAAAATAACAGCTATGAACAATTCCCGAACCAGTGTATTACCACCCAGGATAAACACCAATAGAAGTTAGGCAAAGTCCTTATGAAAACTTGTTCTAAAACCAATTTTATACCAGTTCCTGCTCCCAATTTCCAGAGTTGGGAAGAATTAGACAAAAATAAAAGGTAAACTCCCTGTCCTACAAAGGATGTGGGATGTTCTACCTTTCCATTGCTGAAATGTTCTTGCCTAAATACAGCACTTTATTATCTAACATAACAGGGTAGGAGGAATCTGGGTGAATCCCATGTTTATGGTTAATGGAGAGCTACCATATATACCATACACAAATGACCAATTTCCACATAATTAGGAGAGAATAAAATACGCTGAGCACTAAAGCTACCACAAACATAATTGAATCTTCCTCTGATGACTCAGAAGGCACTTCAGGGCCTTACCATGCCTCAGAGTCATCATTATCAACATCAATTACCACTGCAGATGTGTGGAAGTGCCAAAAAATGTATTCTGGTTATAAGTGTGCTAGATGATAGATAGTTAGCTGCCCTTAGAGAAAGCTCAAAAACTAAAGACAATATTACTTTTAGTGAACAGGAAAACTTAGAGTCTCATTGAGAATTTGTCCACTGATGCCACCATGTTGGAGTTGATGATGTACCATGGAAAACTAGGATACAGAATAATGTATATTGTTGTCAATTTTCCAGAGTACTTTTAAGTATATTTAATTTTACCTTGTTACAAAGATCATTGTCCCCATTTAAAAAAATGAAAATTCAGAAGAGCTTAGATTATTATTCTCTACCCAGAAATCTGCTTCTCCTCCTTGTCACTTACTCAAATCTCACTCATTTTTTTTTGTGAACAGTTCACAATCAACATTAAGATAAGCCTTTTTTAGCTATACCAAATGCACACTGATTTTTTCCCCCCTGTGAATTTTTATCCCTCTTATGTCTTTTAGAAATCTTTAACTAATCATTAAGCCCCTTGAAGACAGGAACTGTGCCATATAACTCAGTGTATCCTTCAAAGCATCAGATCCCTCTACTAATGAGGCAATTTGGAAGGAGTTCTGCTCGGGTAGTCAGAAGTCCTAATCTTGATTTGGATTTCTGATATTTTTCTATCTGAAGACCTTTTGGTAGCTCACTAGATCTTTTGAGGCTTAGTTTCTTCATCTGTATAATGAAGATATTATCCATATCACAGGGTTTATGATAAGGAACTGTAGAAATAATGATAACCAGGTAAATGGTAGGTGTTCAATAAATATTTCTTGACTCAATGACTTGTTCATGATGATTCCATCAATTTTCTCAGTTATACTTCCAAGTAAATCTCCAAAATTTTAAAGGAAAAAGTGGGTGCAGAAAGAATCAAAGGAAAATTGGGAAGAGATCATAAGAATTCTGTTCTCCCATTATCCTGTTCAAAATTTTCCACAAAGAAATATCCCTGGTTACCAGAAATATTGTCTTAAGGGCCACTACTTCAGTACCTAGGACATAGTAGGTGCTTAATCAATGCTTTTTTAATGACTGTACCCTTAATATCTCTCAGGACAGAGGTTCCTTTATTCTACATATAACACAATTTTATTACATTTATTATTATAAAATACTACTAAAATAATAAAATTTTCTTTCAAGTCAACTCAAAAAGAATATGAATAAGTTCCCACTATGAGCTGGGCACTGTGCTAGCCTTTGGGGATACAAGGACAAAAATGAAACAGTAAAGGACTGAAATTGCAGTAGAGGAAAACCACTGACAAAAATAATTTGGTACACACATATCTATTTATGTATTTGGGTGGAGGTGAGAAGAGATAGGAGAGAATGGAGTCCTCATAAATAGAGTTGGCTGGTGAGAGCTCATC
Organism: Macrotis lagotis; assembly: GCF_037893015.1. NCBI lineage: Eukaryota > Metazoa > Chordata > Mammalia > Peramelemorphia > Peramelidae > Macrotis > Macrotis lagotis. The sequence goes on from NC_133658.1 coordinate 795,871,966, forward strand.
TTAGAAGAAATGTAGAAAGACTTCCAAAACAAGATGGCCAATCAAGACATTCAACAAGACCATTTTTATTATCTAAGCATGGGGACCATTCAAGGTAAATTAGTAACTGAACTATAGCGCTAACTATCAGTAGCCAAGACTCCTCAGGGAAGCAAGGGGTGCTGGCTTCCAGGGTTTTGCTTTGGAGAATTATTCAGAAGTTCCTTTGTTAACACTTTATATTACCACCAGTACCAGGTCACTCCATCCTTTTCTCTCTCCCGAGTCTAACCCCTAGTAAGGGCCCCTTTTCTACTTGTCTATCCATCACCTTCATTCCAACCCCCTTTCCTGCCCCATGGCTGGCTAGAGGAGTCCTACCTGGTGACACACAACCAGGAGAGTATTCAGGAGGGTCCATTTAATTTCCTCAAATTCAAAGACTCCTTTCCAGAAAGGAGTCCTTTCCAGGAAAATAAATCTGAATTTCCCCCTCTTTTTAGTTTCCATCTCCCTTCTGCCCCTCCTTTGCCACTTCACCTTAACCTGTAATTTTATCATACTGAGGAAAGACTGCTATAATGACCAGTAGTCCCCCATGGCAAAATCCAAAAACTGACTTTGCCCTCTATGACGATTTTGTAATAAATGGGGAAAAGGCCTTCATTTGTTGAATTTGAGGGGGAGGGGGTAGTAGGGAAGCTGTAGCCAGGAGTAATAAATTCACAGTAAACTCAGGAGAGTTCAAAAGCAATTTTAATTAAAATGTAAATGCTGTAAACACTCAAACTCTGTCCCTCCCTGGGAACAGGAGGCAGCTGCTGGAAGGGTCTAGGGCACCACTCACCATCATTACCATTAACAGGTGCCCTGTTTATGGGGTCAATGAGAAATATCATTAGGGTGCCTCATTTGAATGAAACAGAGAAATGGAAAGAGAAAGCTGTGTTTTGTCCAGGTTCAGGAACAGGACTAGTCTTAACTTGGAAGGGAAGTAGGGGTTCCCCTTTGAAGAAGGGTTGAACAGAACCACAAAAGCTCTTATGTTTCCCAATACTTTTAAAATGGTTTTATATTGGTATTTATATATTATTTTTATATAACCTACATTTTCTCCCTGCATTCTCCGTTTCTGAGAATCAGTCCTTATAAGCAAAGATTTTAGGGTTGGGGGAAAGAAGGAAGGAAGGAGAAGGAAGGAAAAGGGAGAAGGAAGATGAAGGAGAAAGGGAGGAATGAAAGAAGAAAAAGGAAGGGACAAGGAAGAGGTTCAGAGAAGGAGGAGAAGAAACAATGAATTACATTGAAAAAAAATCTGACATTATGTGCAATGATTTCCTCCAAAATCCACCCCCCAAAATATACCAATGTGGTGAGTTCTCTTCTCATGTCTTTTTGGAGGCCAAGTTTGGTCTTTAATACTGTTGTGGTCATTTGGGATATGATTCTTGATGACTTCATTTTGTATCAGTTCATACATATTTTTCCATATATCTCTGTACAGATTACATTCCCATTACATTTAGGTACTACATTTTGCTTGGCCATTTTGTTATCAATGGGAATCTACTGTGTTTTTGTTTCTTTGCAACCAAAAAAGTACTGCTATGTTTTTATGTCAATGAAATTTTTATTTTTTGTTAATAACCTTCCTACTCCCAGTTTCTTATAGCATTGTTTTATCTCTGGACTGACACCTCCACCACTTCACCACTTGAAATTTTATCAAGAAGAATCATTTGAGTTAGGTAATTATTCCATATTATTAGACAAATAACATAACACAAAGTAAGTTAACAATTTGCGGGGGTGGGGGTGGGGAATATAGTGGAAGAAAAGGTCCAAAAAGTTAGTTTTTCCAAATTTAAAGGGAGTCACAAATCTTGGGTTCAAATCTCATCTCTCAGTAACTCCCTTTGGGGGACTTTGAGAAATTCAATTTACTACCCTCAATCTCAGTTTCTTTATGTATAAAATAAAGGGGTTGGACCTTAAAATTCTGCAAGCTCATGAGGGAGAAGTGGGGTAAAAAAAATTAAAGGATATAATTTCTATTAGCAGATGTGAAACCTAACCTAAAAGAAACTTTAGTCCAACTCCCTTCATTTTAAAAATGGAGAAGGGCCAGAGAAGTTAAATGCTTTGTCCAAGGTCATACAACTAGTTAGTCCATATTATAAAAAAAAAAACTGAATCTTTGCTTTGAGAGCCAAGTGCTTTTTTATCATGTCCCAAACTTTCAATGAGGAGCTCTTGTGCCATTGGAAAAGGAAGACGCGTGCTGTATTTAAATAGCACTTTTAAATTTTTCTTTATTTTACGGGCTTTGACAAGTTCTACCAAGGAAGAAAGGCCTCATTATGAACTGTATGTCTGTTATCCAAAGACCAGCTTGGCTAAATTTGAAGAGATTCATCACTATGATAACTACCATGTGATGGTCTCCCCCCCACCTTTTTTTTTTTTTTTTTGCCCTAGCAACTGTAAGTGACCATTGTGTGTTTACTGAGAATATTCCATCACCATCTATCGAGTTGCAATGGGAGTTACAATCTGCACTGGTGTGGGAATAGCCACATTGATGTCATCATGTGTACTTGAAGTATTTTAATAATATTCTTATATTTGGAAAAAACTGACTCGTCAAAAACAACAACAATCATGATGCTGCTTAAAAGAATCAACGGCTCAAATCCTATGCAGTGAGTAGCATCAGTTCCTAACCTCTGTGCTTGGCACATTATAGGATCCAAAAGAAGTGATCTGGGAACCAATCGGCATTTGGTTCAGGGGTTCCCTGCTTTTGGGAAGGTACCCTACCTTTAGCAGAGAAAACACTTCCTAGAAAGGCCACTTTCTCTAAAAGAGTAGAGTCAGAGAAGAAGAAATTATATATAGGTATCCTTAAGGTTCCCCTAATCCAAGCCAGGTTGAAACTGAAAAAACTGGAAATAAAAGGGTTTGTCAAAGCTGTGGAATTGCTGCAGACACCTGTGTTGGCTCACACAAACCAACATCCTGGGAAAGGGAATGCCTCCCTTCCTCCCATCAGCCAGTGGCTTGCTCTACTCATTGGAACTTTGGGTGATTGTCTAATTACATCTCATTACAAGTTACATTTTCAAGTCAGTAACTACAGGGGAAGGATACAATTATTATAATGAGGTCTCCCCACCCTCTCTTTCCCCCAATCAGTCCCGAATCTGCTCTGCTCAATCATGGCTTACTGCTAGTTCTATCTTGGTCCCCACTCCACGTCCATGATGCTGAATGGAATAGTTCTGGAATGCCAAGCTCAAGCGATAGGCTGCTGGTGAGTGCCGGCCTCTTTCCATCCATCCTTCTCTCTCATTTCCTCTTCCTGTTAATGAGCATCTTTTGTCTTGGAGTTTCCAGGGAGTTGGGGGTGGGGAAAGGAGAGGAATAGGAAAGACTGGTGCCTGATGGGAATACAAACCAGTAGTAGGTTTTGGATTTGAAATGAGAAGATCTAATATCCTATTTCTGTGCTTTTGTACCAGCTTCCTAATATTCCTGGAATGTATTCTCGCCTTACTTGCATATTGAAGAATATCTAGTTTCCTTAACTATATAAATACCGCTCTCTACATGAGGTTCCTTCCTAATTCCTATCCCCCTGAATAGCTGGGAGGATCAAAGCTAGCTTGTATTCATCATGTACAGTATGTGTGTGTGTGTGTGTGTGTGTGTGTGTGTGTGTGTAAATACAAATATGAACCTATTGTCTCCCTCTTTCGAAATGAAGTTACCTAAATACGAAGACTATTTGAATTCTGTGTTTGTATCCTTTGTGCTGCTGAGCCCTAGAACTAATTAAATGCCAGTTGATTGATTGACCTTGGTTTAAATACCACTTTGTTATTTATTGCCTGTTCAATCTTGGACAAGTCACTTCACCTCTCTGGGACTCAGTTTTCTCATCTGTAAAGTAAGAAGATTAAACTACATGATCTTTAAAGTCCCTCCCAGCTTTAAATCTATAGTTCAATGGACCACATTGGGAAAAGGATAGGAATAAAGTATGTTTAAGTAACTTTTACTTTCAACCTTAAAGGGCATAGGATTTATCTCACCTTTGACTAGTGTTGATTTAAGAGTTCCTCATTGGTCAAATATGGCTATAGAGGAGCTTTGAAGAAACTAGTGTCTTTGGAGCAGTGAGGTTCATGAATAATATCAGGTTGGAAATGCTGAGTCCCCTAATCATATTCTATTTCTCCTTTTATACAAATGATTTCCACTATCATTAACAATAATACAGCTACAACAAAACTTGTATTTTGTAATGCTTGTAAAAGTACAAGCAAATATTGCAGGTGGAGAATTATTCTGGAGGCAAGATTTTATAAAATATAATCCCTCCCTCTTAGAGTTTGTACTCTAAAAGGAAGATATTCCTAATAAGAACTTGGTTTCATTCTAGTCAAAATGGGAAAAAGCATCAACCAAAGAGTTGATTCATTACTTCGGGCAAGGTTCAAACTTCCAAAAACAGAAAATGGAAGACGCACATTTTCAAATGACTCCTAAATTTATTGTTTGTCCTTCGAAGAAGACCAGGACATCAAGGAGATGATGCCACTGATTTGTAAGTGAAATACTTTTTAAGTGAGGGAGGGTTGTCCAAAGTCATTTGTCTCACTTTCTCCTCCAGAGTCAACTGGGTCCTGTGGCAAGATAAGGATCAAGACTACAGAAGATAGTCCTAGATATAGTGAAAGAATTCTTAAACTATTCATTATCAGGAAAAGGTAAATTATATCCCCGGCAATGCCTGTGATGTACTCTCCCTACTTATGACTCTTCATAGTTTTCAAAGCTTATTTATTTCTCTCTCATCTTCCTGTGTAAGGCCCCGTCAGGGCCTAGTTTCAAATCTTGGCTCTTCTCCTTTTAACCTCATCCAGAAAATGACAAGTGGGACAAGATGACCTCTAACATTCTTCCAAGTCTAATTCAATGAGATGGGCAGATATATATATGTATGTATTATTCACAGTTTTCTGATGAGAAAATTAGGGCACAAGAAACCTATCCAAATTCCTCTGTCCAGTAAGAAGCAAAACTAAGTCTGACTCCTGGAGCCTTATTTTTCTCATGCTACATGAATGATATCTAGATCACTAGAAGGAATAGATGCACTAAACTCTATACTGGTAGGATCACTCCTGGGAGTATGGTGTGAAGGTCTGAATTTTCAGAGTGTCATTAATAAAATATAGTATATCCAAATGGGTTTACAGTCTGGGAGCCGAGTCACATGAAGAAGAATGAAATTATATGAATATGTTTAGTTTGGAGAAAAGAATTGGAACAAAATTGGCTTAATATAAGAAAGAACTTTCTAATCATCAATGCAGTCATGGTAAGGTAGTGAGTTTCCTGTCATTGTAAACATTTAAGAGAACAAGCTAAATACATGAAATTCTTCCAATAGATTGAAAGCTCAACCAGTAGACTTCAACTTTCATTCCATAATTTTAAGGATAACAGATGATAAATATGACTGTTATTCAGGTTTCAATGACCTCCTAAGAACAGCAAACCAAATCTTCTACCTGAGCTTGCTAACCTCATCATGGGGAAGACCAAGAAGCAGACACACATTCTAATATCAATACCTAGTATGAAAACTTGGGTAAGTCTTATGTTGGAGATCTCATCCGACATGAAATTCCAAGAATGTCCTCTTCCCACCAATCAAGTAAAACATCAAAGAGATCACCTAGTTGATTAGACCATAGATCTAGAGAGGGAAGTGAATTGAGATTCCAATCTTTTTTTAAAAAAAAATTTACAGGAAGTAAGTTACTAAGGAGCAGAGTCAAGTCTTGATTTGCTGAGACTTCAAAAATCTCTGAGAGCAGGAAAAAAATGGTCTAAAGAACAACAAATTTTTCTCTTTCCTTTTTTTCACCATTGGCCTCCTATTCCTTACCATTAATACCACCCCTCTACAGAACAAGACCCTTGCTGCACTGGGACCCAAAAAACTGCTTGGTTTCATAGCCAGGGTGGGGGTCCCGTGAAAGAAATTGATGTGCCTGGCTCCACAGTTTAATCTTTTCCTTCCCTTGAAGCAGTTGTTTTTCTCTGATCCCCAGTGTGAGCATTCTGTATTGGACTGAATAAAGGGGGGCCAGGAAAAGGGGAAAGAAAGAAAACATATCTCCTGGCAAAACCCAGAGCACCACTTACACAACATCTTTCCCCGCTCCATTATTTATAGCATGACTGAAACATTTATTCCTCCCCTGCTCTTCCATTGGCATCGGTGTTTCCGCTGAGCTGTAACAGGCACATGGAGGCCGCTTGCCGGTTCTGTACCACTCAGCGCAAACACCAAACATTTGATACACAACAATGCACTCCGGGAAACACTGTGGTGTGAGCACACACACACACACACACACACACCCCACACCCAGCAGGAAGGAGACCAAAGTATGGACAGAGGGTGGACACAGAGAAATGAGACAGCTCAGAGTCTGTAGGGAAGGTCAGGAATTCAGAAAGGAACAGGCTGGACCCAGCAGATTGCCTGGCAGGATGGATGCTCTAAGCAAGAAGCAAAGAAAAAATCCCAGAACATATTAAGAATGGAATCCTAGACCACACATTTCAGTAAGTTTATAGAGAGTCCCAGTCGTGAGGTCCATCACAGAGGATGGCAGACTAGTTGCCATATCAACAATATTGACAATCTAGGAAGGGGAAGCTTAAAAAACTTATTAATACAAGGGGTTTTTTTTTTTGGTTAATAAGAATTTAATGAGCACTCACAATTCACAGTATGGTGAGCTAGTTACTTAAGACATGCAATAATGAAAAGGTTGTCACAGACTTCAGGGGCTTACAGTCTAGAGGCCTAGATGGAAGATAGCTCCAAAGTCAAATTAGGACTTTTATATCATTTTGAAAGATGGAATCCATAACAGTAGGTCATGGAGTTCAGCTTTTCTCTACCTGGATAGGAATTCTTCCAGCTATAGCATTCTACAACTATGTGATGCTCTTAGGACCCCAATATTCCTGACAATTGGCCATCTAGCCTATGAGCAATTAGTAGAATGACTACTTGCAACCTAATTCTATGAAGGGGAAAGAAGATAGGTCACTTCAAAGGATCAGAGAACATTTGGAATAGGAGCAGACCCAGTAAGTGCAGTACTGTCATTTTACATTTCTTTACATTTTGCAGAGACCCAAAGCCCAGGGAGGTACATATAGCTATTGACAAAGTACCAGCCAGGATTCTAAATTCACAAAGTTCCACCATGCCATGCTGATGGAGCCCTATGCCATATCCCTAAGTCATATCTACTACATCTCTAACTATATGTAGTTATCTTCAGATTAAATCTGCATCTACTACTCAGCTCCAACCCCACATGTACCCGTTATATGTTACAATTATTATTATGTCTCTCTCCCCCAAAATATAGACTCCTCACAGGTAGGAACCTTTCCATTGTTGATACTATGAGAAGGAGATGTAGGACTCTGAACTTGGAATCATAAGACCTTGCTTCAATTCAATTTAATTCAATTAGGCAAGCATCACTTAAACATTTGTTCTGGGTTGGATGCTCTGAAACAAAGGCAAAATTGTACAGTGTTCAACTTTTACTGGATAGTTTGTTGCTGAGGGGGTGGTGGTAAAAAGGGAAGGTAATGGGAAAATGTGTAACTTATGAATATGCAGGTAGATGAATGCTGAAAGGCTTTCATGAATGTAATGGAAACAATAAAAATAAAATATCAAAAAACTTAATACCCACCCGATACATTATATTTGACCAGATTTTCCTTGCTATTTAATATTATCTTGTGTGTGTGTGTGTGTGTGTGTGTGTATTCGCACAAAATCCACAAAGACCTCTTTCCCTCAGCATCCCTTTCCCAGCAGTTTTTTGGTTCATTGCTTGAATCTGCTCTTCCTCATAGAATTTTTTTTCCATTTATCCAAATTCTTCATTTTTCACATTCCTTAAAATATTATACTACATTTAAATACCAAAATTGTTCAAAAATTTTGAAAATTGTACAGTGTAAGACTCTTCCCTGGAGTTTACATTCTACTCATTACAATCCTAGTGCTGCTACTTACTTAGTAAATAAATGACCTTGGACAGATCATTTCCTGTCTTTGGGGTTCATTTTTCCCCCTCTACAAAAACAAGTAGAGTAGATTAAGTAATCCCTAAAATCTGCTCTAGCCTAACATTCGGTGATTCTGCTGGGGACTAGATGAACTTGGCTCCAACAATAGCCAGCTTTCCTAAAGCCCCAGCATTGAAGTTAATAAAAAAGAAGTGAACCCATTCAGGCTAAGATGGAAATTACAGTTTAGGTTTCATTGTTAGTGATATAAAGTGGTGTGCTTTGGCACAGAGCTCCGTGAGTTGATCTGCTGGGGAAGGGATGCTGAGGGAGGGAGGGAGGGAGGAAGAAGGGAGGAGGGAGAAAGGAGAAGAGAAGAGAGGAGGGAGGAAGGAGGGAGGGGGAAAAAGGAGGTCTTCACTGATGAGCTTCCAAGGACTAGATGTGTTTCCAGCTCTGGGTAATCATCCCCCTCCCTACCTCCTCCTCCAAACCTTATTTGTTTGTTTATTCCCATTGATTTCCAAAGGCTGCTCATTGCCCTGGGGGCCTCTTGCTGCAGGTGTGTGAAATGCAAATCCAACAATTACCGACAATCCAGCAACAAAAATTCCTCATAAAAGGAGAAAGCCAGAGGGCTGCCCGCTGGGGAACATAAGACCCCCAAAGCCAGTCTTTCATTCAAGGACTGCCTCAAGGTCAATGGAATTATTGCAGGACAGAGCTCCAGGGGCTCTGCTAATCCCACCTTGGACTATAGTCCAAATCTCATCCAGTTCTGCCTCTGTTACTGGGGCCCCAACTCCTTCCCAGAAGATTCTTTACCAGCAAGAGAGAAGTTCCCCTATTTGTGTTGAGCAAGGGGCCATAAGCAGACACCTCAGGGGTGGAATGAAATGGGAAAAGGGATATCCTGGAAAATTTCCTTAATAATTGCTTATAATGTTGGTGGTTTAATTGTTTTTCAGGCCTGTTTGATTCTTTGTGACCCCATTTGGGATATTCTTGGCAAAAATGCTTTGTCATTTCTTTCCCCAGCTCATTTGACATATGAGGAAACTGAGGTAAACTTGGTTAAGTGACCTGGCCAGGATTAAACAGCTAAATAAGTACTTAAGACCCAATTTGAACTCTGGTCTTCTCAATTGCCAGCTCAGCTCTCAATTAACTGTGCCACCTAATTGCTTATCATAGCTAACTTTTAAATAGCATTATGTGCCAGGTACTTATTATTTCATTCAATCCTTATGACAACACTGGGAAGTAGGTGTTATTATTATTCCCATTTTTACAGTTGAGAAAAAAAAGGCAAACAGATGAAATGATCTACCCAAGGTCATTTAGCTTGTAAGAGGTAGAGGCATAATCTGAATTTAGATTTTCTTTGACTCCAAGCAAAATGGTCTTTGCAGGAGGAATTCTTATTGGCTTATTAAAATGTAGTAAATGCCTGCTATTCTGCAAGGCTTGTGTTTAGTGCTCGTGCTACAGTGTCAATAATAGCCTTAACTGACCCTATGTTTTGGGGAAGGGACATAATAATAACAGCTAGCATTTATATAGCATTTTAAGGTTTGCAAAGTACTTTTCAAACTGGGAGACAGGTACTATTACCTTTCCATTGTGCTGATGGGGAAAATTGAGGAAAGAAAATATATTTTAAAAAAATAATTTATTTAGCTAGCTACATACAAAGATAGTTTAAACAATTCTTTTTTGTAAGGTTTGAAATTTCATATTTTTCTCCCTCCCCTAACAGAGAACAGTCTAATACAGGTTATACATGTATTAACTATGTTAAACATATTAATCATATGAATTCACATTTATTTTACTTTAATTTTTAAAAGTTTTTTTATCAATCTTGTTTTTACAAGGTAGTGATTTACCAAATAAATTTCCTGTCATCCGGTTCTTCCCCTATTCTCCCCCACCTTAAATTTTCTCTTCTTAAAGAGAAAAACATTTTTAATAATCAATAGACATGGTCTAGGTCTACAGAGAAGAGGGAGTGTGTTTGATCATCCATTCTCAAGAGCCAAGATTATTCCTCAATTATTCATTAAGCAGCTGGGTGGCAACAGTGGATAGAATGCTGGAATTAGATTCTGGAAGACCTCAGTTCAAATCCTATTTCAATGATAGTTGTGAGACCTTGGGTGAGTCACTTAAGTATTAGTTTTTTCATCTGTAAAATGGAAATAACAGCATCTATTTCACAGGATATGGGGATCAAATGAGATAATATATGTACAGTGCCACATAAATGGTACTGTTCTAAATCTGAACGAAGCTTACAGCTAGGTGGAGCAGAGGTTTTCCCAAAGAGTTGCTATCTTGCCTAGCCCAGTTCAGCTGTGGGGGATGCCAATTACATATAACAGTCTTGTACATGTTGGGCATCATCATGGCCATGTCTTAACAACTTGCTATATAGTAGACACTTAACACTTTCCATACACCTGATATCCACCCTACCCTTCATCCATTCATTCATCCATTTATATTAAAGGGGTGTAAGAGAATTGACCTGATCATTCAAACCAACCAAAACTCCTTCCTTGGCTTTTAAGGTAAATGACATGTTTTACCTAAATAGGTGTTAATTTAATTTGGAAGACATCCCATGATTTTGGTGGGGAGGGGCCCAAGGGAAAGACACAATCAATTAAACAAACATCCATTAAATATCATATGCTGGGCATAGGTACTTTGTGTACAAGTTGAAAAATAATAGCCCCCTACCCTAAAGGGGTTGATTAATCTACTGGGGAGAGGGATAAAGCACAATTATCTTACATTTATCTTTATGAAATACTTTCCTTACAACATTCCTATGAAGTAGGACAAAAAGTATTGTTCCATTTTTTCAGATGAGAAATTTGATGCAAATTTGTTTCTTAAGCTACTTCTACCCTCTCTTTTTTACTCTTTCTGCCCTTTAGGGAGAAGCAGAGCAGATAGATTACTCTTCTAAACCCAGGTCTTCTAATTTTAAGTCTATTATTCTTTCCACTATTCAACACTGCCTCACTTAGTTCCATCATTTTTTCTTTATTAAATGTTTTATTAGAAACTTGACATTGAACATCAATACAAACAACCAAACCCTTGTAGTTTCTTTTTTCATTAAAAAACCAAGAGCTATCTATTCAGAGATGTTCATGCTAGCCATTCTCTGTGACTGCAATTATATATGTCCACCATGTTAGTGCAGACATCAATAGAATGGAATAAGGACAAGGGAGAGTCAAAGACAGAGAGAACTTCAAGAAAATCTGAGGAGGAAGCTATCACTTTTAGCTATGATTTTGTTGGGAGGTATCACAGGAGAGGGAAAGCAAACCAAGCTGGAAAATGAAGAAATGGACTTCCACTAAGGACACAGTGTAACGTGAGTATAATGGGAGCCAGTAAATGGGAGATGAAGTAGACAGACCATCGAGGAAGAGATGGAACAGTCCATGATGGTTTTTGAAGTGGCCGAAGAAACAAGTTTAATTACTTAGCATCTACCATCTGATCATTCAGTAAGGGGAAGTGAGCAGCTCAGAAAGGCCCTGGTGGCAGAAGGGACCTAGGTTGGGGATTAAATTAAACATTTGCAAAAGGCAATACACATGTGGATAACTGAGAACCAGATATATTTTCAAAGCAATTTATATTTGGAAACTAGGAAAGCAATTCTCTACAGTCCTGTTCTTGGCATAAGGCATACACCTAATGTTTAAGCTTCAAAGCATTCATGGTGTCCACATCCTTCCTCTTGAGATTTTAGAGAGTAATCCAGGTTGGGCAGTTTGCACCAGCCAGGATGTTTGATATGTAAATTTTTTAGCCTTCCAATCTGGGCTGTATGTGCAAACAGGAGACTTAGTTTAGAATTATGGAATCATATACTGAGCTGGAAAAAGACCTTTGAGATGATCTAATCCACCTTCTAGCCTATTTAAATAAAAGAAAAAGAAGAAGAAAATGATGTTCGGAGAGATGATTTGTTCAGTTACACCACAAATAGCTGAACCCTCTTTCTATTTGCCCATTTTATCACATTTGGACATCTTGTGATTTACTCCCCAAAGGCGGCATATACCCTCCTACCTCCAATGGCGGTGCCAGGTTTTGAGAAATATATACACAGATAAAATACTATTTGCCAAGACCCAAAGATCTCTCAGCAGAGGCAGCTCTCACTGGGGGATAAGCCAATTACTAGTGGATTGTATTCAGAATGCAGGCTGTCTCAGAATCCTGTCAGGGGGAATCAATAGTAGTTAATCAATGGATTGATTGATCATTTACTGCTAGTAATTAAATTTTGAGAAAGTACAAATTCTATTACACATACAGTCAGTCAGAACAGTCAGAAGCATTGCACAGTTCAAGAAGCATTGGAGGGAATTAGAATAGGCATTCTTAGCCTACAGTTTCAGAGAAAGGAGGAAAAAGTCACAGAGGTAGGGAGATAATCAGAAAGGAACTTACTGGAAACCGGACTTTCCCAAGGATGATTTGGGTCAAATCTGTTTGGGAAAAGTCATTTCACACTATGAGTAAGAAGTTCCTAGGCAGCAATGGTGGAAGTAACTGGCTACCTGTATTGTCCAATATGCTAGCCAGAAGGCAGTTACTCCTGTGCTGATATCAGGAAGGAAGGGGGAAAAAGAAATCTGACTACAGGGACAAGACTGACAAGGTACTCTATATGCTTTCCTCTCACTTTTGCCACTCTCTCCATTTCCAGGTTCCCAGGTACCATTCCCATTCCCAATTCAATAAGAATTTGCTTCATCCTTTTTTTTTAGTTTTTTTTTTTGGCTAGGCAATGGGGTTAAGTGACTTGCCCAAGGCCACACAACTAGGTAATTATTAAGTGTCTGAGACCGCATTTGAACCCAGGTACTCCTGACTCCAGGGCCGGTGCTTCATCCACTGCGCCACCTAGCCACCCCTTGCTTCATCTTTTTTAACCTAACCTTAATGACTGAATGAGTGTTGCCTCAATCCTGGAAAAGATCTAACTTTAAAAGTCAAGGTCTCCCTTGAATCCAGGACCATCTCCTGATTCTTATCTGGCCACTAGACCCAGATGACTCCAGAGGAGAAAGTAAGGCAGGTGACTTTGCACATCTGTTCCTCACTTAAATCCAATTCACCTGCATGTCATGGCATCTTCCAGCACCAAGGAGAAACAATAACCATTAAGAATATACTAGGTTTAGGGGCAGCTAGGTGGGCACAGTGGATAGAGTGCTGGCCCTGAGGCCTCAGGGAAGACTTGAATTCAAATTCGGCCTCAGACACTTAATAATTACCTAGCTATATGATCCTGGGCAAGTTATTTAACCCTACTGTCTTGAGAAAAGGAAGGAAAGAAGGAAGAAAAATCAAAAGAATATACTGGGTTTAGGCACCTTGTGAGGATCTGACCAAACTCAACTTAAGAAACATTTGCTGCTGGGGTTGCTAGGTGGCGCAGTGGATGAAGCACCGGCCCTGGAGTCAGGAGTACCTGGGTTCAAATGCGGTCTCAGACACTTAATAATTACCTAGTTGCAAAAACCAAAAAAAAAAAAAAAAAAGAAAGAAACATTTGCTGAATGTCTTTTTTTGTTCTTTAGTCATTTTGAGTTGTGTCCAACTCTTTGTGAATCCATTTGGAGTTTTCTTGGAGTGAGTGGTTTGCCATTTCCTTCTCTACTCATTTTGTGGATAAGGAAATTGAGGTAAAGTTTAAGTGACTTGCACAGGATCATATATCATCAGTGTCTGAGGCCAGCTATGAATTCAGGAAAATGAGTCTTCCTAACTTCAGGTGCTTCTATCCACTGTGCCACATGGACATATTACTACGTTTACAAGCAAGGTAAAGCTGGACAGTGACATTTAACTTGTCGATCAATGGAAACATTTAACAGCCATCAAATAGATAACACCCAAAGATATTGGAGTGGACAGTACTGGTCAAGAAGACTGGGGTTGGAATCAATGAGATGTGTGCTGGTAAATATTTTACATTCCCTTTCCTCAAATGTACTTAGTACTCATTTTTAATCTAAGACTAATATTTTCTCTATCATTTTTTTTAAGACCAGACAATCAACAAAACAATCAGGCCCTGATTTATAGCATTTGCTGATTTTCCAAGTGTAAATACTCTCACAGAAAATTTAAGAGCTCCCCCCCATTAGAATACTTCTACTCATCTTAACTGTTGCCCGAGGATATTTAACTTTTCAGTGACCCAGTTTCCTCCTTTATAAAAAGAGCATCTCAGGAACACAGATTCAAGGCCGGAATAAAGGAACCTTAGAGGTCTTCTGGCTCTATTGCTTATTTAACAGATGAGGAAATACACAGAAAGGTTGTGAGCTGACCAGGAACACACAGGTAGCTAAGTGGCAGATCGAGGATTTGAACTAGGACCTCTGACTCCACATGCAATTTTCTTTGTACTATGCATCATTGTAGGGAAGATGAATTTGACTTTGGAATGCTGAATGATCCACTCATAAGAACCTTAACACTCACCTCACAGGGAGGTACTATGTACTTTGCCAACCTTAAAGAGTTAAAAAATATCAGTTATGATGATCTGTCCTTATGAGGTGTCAACAACTGATTTTTGCATATACTTGAGAAGAATGTTCATATGCAAATGAGTTATCTTTGTTATCTTTCTTGAAATGATAGCATCATTACTTAAAGTCCTAACTTTTCTCATTTCAGGATGTTTATCTTCCTTTGAGGTTCAGAAAAAAAGTCACTTGTTCCAGGAAGACCTCAAACACAAGCTGTTTGACCCCTGAGCAAGTCATTTAACTATATTTGCTTCAGTTACATCATCTGAAAAATGAGCTGGAGAAGGAAATGGCAGGAGCTTTTATTCTATCAACTACTCATTACAGTATCTTTGCAAAGAAAACCTCAAATGGGCTCAGAAAGAGTTGAACATGACTGCAAAAGGACCAAAGAACCAAATAACAAGGGCCAGAAACCACAAATACTGGGGGGGATCCAAAGAAAGATAAAAATAAGACCCTGCTCTCAAATAGCTTGCAGTCTAATTGGGGGGAGGGAGGGATAATCTTCAAATGACTATGAACACAGAAGATCTATGCAGGGGGAAATTGGAGATAATCACCAGAGGGAGCACACTAGAATGAAGTGGGATTGGAAAAGCCAAGAAGACTCCTCAAACCTGTCTGCCCTGGGAGCATCTCATCTCTCTGAAGTCTCATCTGTCCCTGTTCAGTCTCTCCAACTGTTCTTGGGCTTTGTTGCTATGCACCTAGGCAGGGAGCTTTAATTATCTTTGCTCAGATAGCTTTATCCCCAGGATTATCTGTGGCAAGGATGGGCCATCAGAAGCTCCAGAATACACCCTAGCTTCTTAGAGCATTTATAAACAGCATTTTTATCAAAAAACAAACAAAAACCTAAGTGCATGCTGATTCAGCAATGAATAACCAATTTCCTTCCTGGAAGCAAAGCCTCAATAGCCTTGGAAAGTAGAATTCAGTTCCAGAACTTCCACCAAAGCTCAGAGCCCACCCTTCACCAATCCCTCCCCCCCTTCCAAGGGCAGATAGACTTCTTCCATGGGGTCTCTTCACCTTCATTATTGCCTCCAATTGATAATTGTCCTTTAGAGTTACCATGCTTGTACCTCTGTTGCCTGCCTCTAGATCCAATCTCCCTAGGCCAGGTCTTCCTGCCACCTCACAAGGTAGAAATCTTGACAGAGTGCACTCTTGTCAAATACCAGTGTTCCCTCCCTCCAGTTCCCAAGTCACCCAGGTGCATTAGAAATGAGGTCTCTGGGAGATAATAAATCATTGATTTCTTGGCTTTTCTATGGTCTGGCATTACCTTGTTTAAATACAACAAATGTATCAGCTTAGCTCTTTGCAAAGGCTCACCATCAGGTTGGCCATTGGGTTATCTATTTTTTCTGCCATAGTTAACTACCGATCCACACAGCTGCTAGGGCTCTCCCTTCCCTTCTTCTATAATTACCTTGTATTTAATTTACATATATTTGATATCTTCTTACATGCATGCATGTTGATAGAATAAAAGCTCCTGTTGTGTTTTTGTATTTCAGGGAGTAGAACAGTGCCTGGCACATACGTAATTAATATATGCTCATTGATTGATTGATGAATGCATCTAGCAGGGTACATAAAGGTTGTGATCTGTATTGATGGAGAGAGTACCTACACTCAGAAATCAGATTCTGGGGAAACAAAGAAAAGCAAAAAACAAAACACCCCCCCCCAAAACAACCCATAGTTCCAGTCCTCCAGGAGTTCACATTCTACAGAGTGAGAGAAAAAACAAGCAAACAACTATGTTCAAACAAGATATACACTGGGTAAATGGGAAGTGAGCTTAGAGGGGAAGGGAATAAGTATGTATTATATATATATATATATATATATAACCTATTATAGGTTAGAAATCCTGCTAAATGTTTACACGTTACCTTATTTGCTCACCAAAACAACCCTGTGAAGTAGATGCTATTATTCCCATTTTACAGTTGAGGAAATGGAGACCAAGAAAGTTTAAGTGGCTTGCCAGGGTCACACAGCTAAGCATTGGAGACTGAATTTGAACTTGGGACTCTCTGACTCCAGACCCTTGCATTAGTTAGGAACTGAGAAAGGTCTTTAGAAGAAGGTGGTATTTGAACCAAGTCTTGAAGAATGCCAGGTATACCAGAAGGCATAAGTTAGGAAGAATATTGAGGTGTATAGATGTCTATCCTTCAATCTTTGTGTTTTTGTTATTTTTTTTTCCTTGAGGCAATGGGGTTAAGGGATTTGCCCAAGGTCACATAGCTAGTAAGTATCAAATATCTGAGGCCAGATAGAGAATGTGAAGGGGAATAAACTTAAGAAGACTGGCAAAATATGAAGGCAGGGGACATGGCCACACATTTCTCTAGATTTACCCTAATTCTTGGTCTCAGTAGTTGCTGCTTCTTTGAATCCTCTTTGTCCATTCACACCCAAAATCCATTTAGCTTTCCTGGAACTCTGCCTTTGGCCTTCACTCTCCCCTTCAATGCTGGCTTTGCATCTAACAGCTTCTTTTTCCTTTTCCTTTTCTTTTCCCCCAACCCATTTTTCCTTCTTCAGGCAATATCTCTACATTTCCTAGTTATTTCTTCACAATCCATCCTGAAATTTCACCCTGTAAACTCACAGCCTTGGACTGGACACATAGGAGGGAAGTATTCTCTACCCCTGTAGCCTCAATCTCTCATTGGTTGGTTCCTTCCAGAGTTTCTTTAAAAAAAAAAAACTTACAAAACTTTTAACCAGAAGTACAAAAAAATATTGAAATTTTCTTCTGGGGACCCAATTTCATAGAAATATTCAGGTGGTTTCCTAGGAAGGAGCTCATTGTCATGAGACTGTGAATGGGGTTAATTTTCTGACTTACTAAACAAGTAACTGGAAACTCAGTATTAGAACTGCAAAAGATGTCTATTTAGAGAAAATTTCCAAAAATGAATCTTTTTTATTTAGTTAACAACAACAGAAATTCTCTTCAGCTTATAACTTTGTACTAATTTTCCTCCATGGCAGTCCTGAATACTGTGTGTGTGTGTGTATATAAATAGATTCCTAGAGTCTCCTTTTAAGAAATACACCCCAATTACCCAAGACTTCATTTCTGTCTCTTGATTTAAGACTCTCCTCAGACTTTTTTCTATAATGTTCCCTTGTCAATCAGTTCTGTCCAAATCTTAAGTGCAATGTTTGTTGATTTTCTTGGCAGAGATACTAAAGTGATTTGTCATTTCCCTCTTCAGTTCATTTTCCAGTTGAGAAAACTGAGGCAGAGTTAAGTAACTTGTCCAGAGTCACAAAGACAGGATCTCTCTGTGACCAGATTTTAATTCAGCAAAATTAATCTTCCTGACTTCAGATCCAGTGAACAATGTTCTGCACCAGCTAACAGCCCATTAAAAAATTCCCTTTACTTTTATTCCCACTCAGCCCCTCTAGACCTACCCTGATTCTTGGTCTCAATAGTTGTGACTTCCAGTCTTCTTTGCCCAGCCACTCCTTTTATGGCTTGTCTTACTCTAATAGATAGTAAGTTCCTCAAGGGCAGGGGCTGGCATTCTTTCTGCTTATATTTGTATTTCCAACTTTTAATGTCAGAACCCCCACACGTCAGGACCCCTCCTCTTTTTCACTCCTCTCTTTTCTTTCTCTTCGGAGACATTTTTTTGTTGTTTTCCAAAGCTACAGCCCAGTAAGCGCACTGCTCTGAGCATGGTCTAACAAGTAGACTGAGAAAAGGGAGGAGTGAAAAGAGAGCAGCAGTCTTGGCATGGGGACCTAACATTGGCGACCTACCTGGTTTAAGGAAAGATTTGTGGACTAGACTTATCCGCTTTCCCTAAAGGCAATTGTTTCTAAATTTAGGGCCACTTTACAAGACTTGGAGCATTTAGGCCTCAAGGGGCATGTTCCCTTGAGGTATGAACTAAGACAATCAAAGAAGGAACTTAGTCTTTCTCTCTTAAAAGCTTGCATACTCTAGCCTACTACACAGAAGTAAACCTGAATTGCCACTTCCAACCACTTTCTCTTTTAGTCACTGAGGGATCAAGAAAGACAAACTAATTATATTATTTGTTTAAATCAGAAAGAATTAGGTAGATGGGTAATTCTGCTAGAAGAAAGATCAGAAATGAACGCACAACCCCATTTCAATGACATCTGCATTACGCTTGCTGGAGTTAGCATCCTCACATCTGCACGCCCAGATCAGTGAGCTGCCTCTTTGGCCTGGCAATAAGCTCCCTGGGGCAGGGCGCCGGGCCCCGCCACGTCTTCCCTCCTTCTTTTCTCCTAACGGACGTCAGTCTTTGGCTGTTTACCTTCCATCCTACCTTGGTGGTGACTGACCCAGCAGCCACTCACTGCCCTGGGTCTGGCTCTTCTCCAGAACCCTGGGCCATTCATCCCAGCGCGTGCTTGGCCAGGGACTGAGAGAGATTAAGGAGCAACCCCAGATGAGTGCAGCGATTGGGAATGTCCGAGCCTCCTGCACCCACTCTAATTGGATCTGTCTCCTCAAAGTCTGATTTAATCGGCCTGAGATAACTGGGGGAGGGGGGAAGGGAGGGGGCAGAGGAGGTTTGTCTTGGAGAAGGATTAGCCTCCTCACCCAGAGCTTGCTCCCTTCCCTGGCACCAGCTGTGTGTCTGCACAATCAGCCTTTATTAACCATTACACTTCATGCTGGACAGCTGCTGGGGAAAACATCGATTCATTTCCCCAACCTTTTAGGTTGCCTTGGAACTCACTGCTTCTATTTATTTTTCTCCCTTATTCTCGAGCTCTCATGCAGATGAGATTTGTTCTGGAGAAGACCCAGATGAGAAATAGATACAATGAAAAGTACACCTGCCCTCTCTGTCTCTTCCTTTCCTCTCTCTTCTCTCCCCTTTCTTCCCTCTCCCAAGTCTTCCGTCTTCTCTGTCTCCCCCACTCCCTCCTTCCATCTCTCCTCTCTCCCCTTTCTTCCTCTTCTCTGTCTCTCCCCTCTCCTCTGGCTTCCTTCTCTCCCTCTCTTTCCCTCTTTCTTCCCTTTCCCCCTTGTTCTCTCTCTCCACCTCTCTCCTCTATCCCTTCTCCCCTCTCTTCTTTCTTCCCTTTCCTGTTTCCCCCTCTTCCTCTCTCTCTACTTTTTGCTCTCTCTCTCCTCCCCTCTCCCCTTCTCTTTTTTTTCCCTTTCCTTTTGACTTAAAAACCTGCTAACCCCTAACTCCCACCTCAATGGCAATTCCTCTCCCCAGAGATAGAAAGACACATTTGTACCAAAACCAATTTACTTTGCCAATAAAAATCTGTGTTCTTTGTACTATACCTTCAAATATTTATGTTTAGATGAGTATCCAATACTGTTGCCATCCACTCTTGCCTTTGGCTTCATCCTTCATAAGGCTTACAGAGCTGTCCCTGCTCTCCTGCTTATATGATAGAATCAAACAACTAAAGGCATTTACTTAGAACTTGGAGGTCATCTAGTCCCAAGAGCCTGGGGTAAGTGGCAGTAGGAATAAATTCTTGTTCCCTTGCTGCTCCCACCCCCACTTATAGCCCCTAACTCAACTTGCCTCTCAGAAGGAAGGGTACTAAGCTTTTATTAAACATCAACTATGATCCAGACACTACTCTGAGTACTTTTACAAACATTATCTCATTTGCTCCTCAAACCCTGGGAGGGAGGTCTGTTGTTATCCTTATTTTATAGATGAAGAAACTGAGGCAGAGGTCAGCCCAGCTAGTAAATACTTGAGGCTGGATTTGAAGTTAGGTCTTCCTAACTCCAGGCTTAGTGCTCTAGCTACAATGCCATCCAGCTGCCAAGGTACTGCCATCCAGGGGGAGATGTCACTTTCTACCCAAATTCCTCCCAATCCCCATGCCTTGTCTCAACATCCTCCCTCAACCCTAACATGTAATTTCCTGCTCAGAAAGGCATCTCTTGGTATCATGCACTCTTCAGCTGCCTATCCTCTACCCTAAAACACAGCTGACAAATATTTTTTGCTGTAAGCAAAAAATAAATGAAATAAAATTAAAAAGTCTTGATCATGCCTCTGTCTAGAGCTATCCCTATTTTACAGAAATGGAAACTCACCTAGAGATGTGACCTGATTTACTGAAATCACAAAGCTAGATAGTGGCAGTTTCAGAATTAAATTTTCCAGTCCACAACTCAAAGGTCACTTCTCTTACTGTTGTTACCTAGAAATGTAGTGGTGATGGTGGTGTGTGGGAGTACCAACAATGCAGGGAAGGGTTAAGCAGTCTTTGACCAGGCAGGTGCTACTAAGACAAGAGATATTTGTGATGGCCAGATACCACTTCCATGAATAAATGCATCTGAGCACAAGTGAATGAATTAAAAAGCTTTTATTAAGTTCTTATGATGGGCTAAGCCTGTGTTAAACATTGAGGAAATAAATAGAAAATTAAGACAGTTCCTTCTCCCAAGGAGGTCATTTTGCAATTGGAAGGGAAAACACACATAGGAGCTCTAGGGAATATGGAAAGTAGGGGTGGTTGTCTATTTTACTGAAAAAGTTGTAGTTGGAAACTCTTTGTTCATTGAAATAGTGTGAGGGACCATATTGTACCCCAGTCTGTAGTGGCCCTGGGCAGAAACCCTTAGGAAGGGGAGATCACAGTTATATCGGAGCAGGACACAGGTTGGAATGCTGGGAAAGGCTCTAATATAGCCTGTCTACTCAGCCCTTCAGCACCCCGGGGGGCATCTGAGTGGAATGATGAAAGGTGGGGCTGAGGCATTGGGGAAGGGCACGAGTTCCTGGCAGGTAGGTAATACACTGGATAGAGTGTAGGGCCAAATCCAGCCTCAAACACTTACTAGTTGCGTGACCCTGTTACTTAACCCTGTTTGCCTCAGTTTCTTCATCTATAAAATGAATTGAAGAAGGAAATGACTCACCATTCTAATATCTTTGCCAAGAAAAATCCAAGAGTCAGACATAATTTAAAAAAAAAACTGAACAAAATGAGAATCCCTTAAATGATATGGTCCCGTTTTTCCATGTTTTTTGTCATTCAACATAATACAGGGCCATACATTCAAGGGAAGTGCAGTAGGAAGGGAGTCACTTCAGAATATGGAGACAATGATCTTATTACACATTAACTTCTTTCACCAGAAGCAAGTTCTCCAAATTACCCTGGGAGAAGAAGCCAAGTTTCTTTTAGCTCTTCTCTAAGAAACAATGATGCAAAAATAAATAGATGACTGAGCACTACAGTAAAAGGGAAGAGTTATATTCATGAATCTAATTTTATTTCATCTCCTCCCTCAATTTTATCTAATTATAGCTAGAAGGCACCTTAGTAATCATTTAGCCCAACTCATCCATTTGAGGGATGATAAAACTGAGGCCTGTGGAAAGGGAAGTGATTTTTCTCTGTCACACAATTAGGAAGTACTAGAGTTCAGATTTTAACAAAGACCCCCTAATTCTAACTGCAGAGATTTTACAATTGAACCCCATGGACTGTTTCTGTATTCATGTGCTTGCCAGTGTAGATGAGGTCATCTCCAAGTGATACTTTTAAATTTTGTTTTTTCTTACTCTTTTCATCTTTTTTTTTGTATCACCTACATTTCCTTTCCCTGATGACAGTCATCCTCTATAAGAAGTGTTTTTTTCAATGCATTCAGAACTTGTTGTATTATTAATTTGACCCCATGGCTGGGTAGTCCCTCTCCAACCTAGAACTGGCTCTGCTGTCTATAATTAGTGGATAAATAGAGGAAGAAATATGGCTAATAGGGATCACCAGATAGAAAGGACCCTGCTTAGAAAACCATCACCCACATCTTATCTTCCCCAGCAGAGACTAAAGCAGAAGTAACCAACTTGGGCATTGTTTCTCATTTCAGGGAAAGGTCAGTTATTGACATCTGTTCTCATACTTCATCTACCACCAGAACAGAATTTAATCCACAAACTCTCCACTGGCCATGTCAGCCTCTGTCTTATCAATATTTCCTCCTGCTAAAATGCAAACTGTATTGAACGGTTCCCAGATCTGATTATGATGCTCTTTTCAGTAGCTCTGACTCCTAGGGCAGAGCTTTATTAAGGGGGTTGGGGAAAGGGGAAAGAGAGGGAAGGGAGGAGGAAGTACCCTCAGGCTGGAATTCAACCAGGAAATTTCTCAGTATCCATCAGATATTCTCCTAAAAATTTTATTATTGTGAGGGAGATGAAAGAGAGGGTCAATTAGAGGAATAGTAATATTTTCCAATAGGAAAATAGTACAAAAAAGGATGGGGACATGCACATGAAATAGAAAATATTTTATATTGACAGAGGTAGAGAGAAGGAGAAAGAAAAAGGAGGGAAAAGTGAAGATATTGAGGGAGGTAGGGAGAAAAGAGCTCAGCATAGTGGTTTGGAGTGTTGGGCTTAGTCAGGAAGCATTGGATTCATCTCCCACCTCTAATACAACTAATCCTTACAGCATCCCTGGGAGGTAGGTGCAATTATCATTCCCATTTTACAGATGAAGAAATTCAAACTCATATAAAGTAAATTACTTAGAATCCAACAGCTGGTAAATCTTATCATAGACAGATTTTGATCTGGGTCTTCAGCCCTCACAGCAGGATTTCTCCACATTAACAAAATGTCAGACTCTTCAGTGTTCACATATACAATCTACCCTTCCCCTGGACTACTGTAATAATCTTCTAATTGGACTCCCTACCTTTAATATCTTCCCCTCCTTAATTCATCATCCTCAGCTGCCAAATTGATAACCCTAAAACACAGACATCCATATTACCTTGCGCTCCCACAAAAAAATCTTCAATGATTCTGCTGGCTTTTGGATAAAATACAAACTCCTTGGCCTGGCCTTCGAAGCCTCCCACATATTGTCCCCACCAATCTTTCTAAGGTTATTTCTTACTGTATTGCCCATCTAGGGTAGCTAGGTGACACAGTAAGTAGAATGCTAGCCCTGAAGTCAGGAGAACCTGAGTTCAAATTCAGCTTCAGACATTTACTAGCTATATGACCTTGGGCAAGTCACTTTACCCTGATTGTCTCAAAACCAGGGCTATCTCCAGTTGTCCTGATTCTTCTCTGGCCACCAACCCAGATGGGTCTAGAGGAGAAAGTGAAGTTGGTGACTTACACAGCACCCCCTCACTTATTCAATTCACATATATGTCATGAAGTACAATTATCATCATCATAATCACAATCCATTACAGTCAAAGTGACCCCCTAGCCCCTCCCCTCATTTAGGACTTTTTCATTTCCAGTCTCAGTGAATGTGCTTCAATCAAAGTTACAACTCACATGGCACCTTCTACAGAGGTTTTCTCCTGAGCACCCTTAATCCTTATTAGCCTTTCCTACCCTTGAATCATTCTGTATTACTTTGTATATGCTTTGCATCTATTTACTTGGAACATATTGTACCTGGAGGAGAGAGAGACAACCTTCTTTTTGTCTTTAAATCTTTCTCCTGCCTTCTTGCCCCTATATCTGCACAAAGCTTAGCCCATATGTGCTTAGTAAAGGTTGAACTGAATAATAATAAATATAAATATACAGATAATAGCTAGCATTTATACAGAGAATAAGCTGTTTTTATTTGTATGCCACAGAAATTTCCTGGAATTCACCCCTACTACCTTCTAAATCTGTCTGTCTGTCTCTCCCTCTCCTCAAAGGAGAATGAATTAAGGAAGGGGAATTCCTGAAGGCAGGAGCCCAATTAAAAGGTTATTACAAGGGGCAGCTAGGTGGTGCAGTGGA
This sequence comes from Macrotis lagotis, assembly GCF_037893015.1. Lineage (NCBI taxonomy): Eukaryota > Metazoa > Chordata > Mammalia > Peramelemorphia > Peramelidae > Macrotis > Macrotis lagotis. The sequence goes on from NC_133658.1 coordinate 795,896,426, forward strand.
TAGAATTGGGTACCTTGGAGTCAGGAAGCCTCAGACATTTAATAATTGCCTGGCTATGTGACCTTGGGCAAGTCACTCTTAACCCCATTGCCTTAAATAAAATTTCTTTTTAAAAAAGGTTATTACAGTAGTCCAGGGGAAGGGTAGACTATATATGTGAGCATAGGAGAATCTGAGATTTTGTTAATGTGGAGAAATCTTGCTATGAGGCTGAAGACCCAGATCACAATCTGTCTATGATGAGGCTTACCAGTTGTTTGATCTTAAGGCTTACAAAATATTTTGCATTTATTATTCATTTGATCCTCAAACCATCCCTAGGAATATTATTATGATTCCCAATTTTACAGATAAGGCAAATGAGACTTGGAGAGATTAAGTGACTTGCCCAGGGTCACACTGCTAATAAGTGTATAGGGCAGGATTTAAATTCAGTTCTTTCTGATGCCAGGTCTCTGCATCATATAGAAATCTCTCTATATATATGATGGTGTCTACACACACACACACACACACACACACACACAGGTTCTTTCCTTTGCCTTCATAAGATGTTAGTGCAGCACAAAAGCCAAGTCAGGGGAAATTCTTTCTTGGAGTCAATGGTTTAAGCCTTTCCTCTGAAGGCAAACCTCTATGGTCCTAGATGCAGAGAGGATAAAGTTTGAGGAGCAATGAGGCTTTGATATCTCTGTCCCATTAAATCCCATCACTGAGCTGAGCCTGATGCATCCAGCACTCAATTTGGAGAACAGGATTTGAATTCAGAATTCCAAATTCTGACTACTAGTGACTTCATCTCTCCTAGATTCATTTTCCTCTCTAAAATGAGATTTGCTCTGTAACCAAAGGTTCTTAATCTGGGGTCTAAACTTGATTTTAAAAATATTTTGAGAATTATAATTAAAATAATGGGTTTTTCATAATCTTGTGTATTATATTACATAAATTTAAAAGCACACATTCTGAGAAGGGATCCACTAAGGTTCTTCCCAGTTTGGGATCCTTGATCCTCTCTTTTCCAGACCTTAGAGGAGCAAAAGGGGTCATGATACAAAAAAGGTTAAGAACTTGTAAAGTAGATGATATCTGAGACCCATTACAGCCTAAATTCCAAGATTTCTCTATTCCTCACTAGGTCATGTTTATAAATTTCTAGTCACAGGCTAGGATACCATTCCCTTCGAAGGTCTGAAGACAAAGGGCAGGAGGGTTCTGGGGAGCTGTTCCTGTAATGCCTGCCTACCTGTTCCTCATCTCTAGGAGACGGAGACGGCACCTCCCTGCCCTGATTCCATCCTGCTCCAGGGACAACTTCCCTAAATAGGCACCAAGAGCCTCAGCTGCTGGGAGAGGGGATGTGAGCTTCACTTCACAGGACCAGATGGCACTGGTGAATCCAATCCTCCCATTCCACAGTGAGACGCAAAAAACAAACAGCATCCCTTGGGCCCAGGGGCCACACTGTTAACATGCTAAAACCAGACTTGAGACCATCCTGAAAATGGAGCCAATGCTACTTGCTAATTCCTTACCCATCTATTGTCCTCTGGAGGTAGTAAGGAGGGAACCTCCACCATATTAGAACTGCTAACAAAGGGGGAGAATAAGTCTGGAAAAGAGAGGATCAAGGGTCCAAAGCTGGGAAGAAGTGGGACCATCCAGTGAAAAACCCTTATTTCCCTCTTGAGAAAACTGAGGCCAGAGAGATTAATGTAAGCTCCTTCAGGGCAGGAACTATTTTTCTTTTTGTCTTTGTTCCCTTAGTGAATACCTCATATACGGGTTTTATTAGGTACTTAATGAATGTTTATTGAATTCAACTGAATCAACCCTCCAAAGGTTACATAGCTCAATAATTTATTAAGTCCCTTCTATGTCTCACATGAGGGCAGCTAGGTGAATCAAGTATCAGGTCTTGGAGACAGGAATTCCTGAGTTCAAATTACTTACTAGCTGATTATAACCCTGGGCAAGCCACTTTATCCTGTTTGCCTCAGTTTCTTTTTTTTTTTTTGCAAGGCAAATGGGGTTAAGTGGCTTGCCCAAGGCCACACAGCTAGGTAATTATTAAGTGTCTGAGACCAGATTTGAACCCAGGTACTCCTGACTCCAAGGCCGGTGCTTTATCCACTACACCACCTAGCCACTCCATTTCAGTTTCTTTATCTGGAAAATGAACTGGAGAAGGAAGTAGCAAATCACTACAGTATCTTTGCCAAGGAAAACAAAATGGGGCCATGAAGAATTAGCCACAAGTGAAAAAACTGAAAGGTGCCATATAGGTCCTGTGGTTACAAAGACAAATTCAATACTTAGCACAAGACAATATTCTATGCAAAGAAAAAAAAAAATAATCCCTGCCCTCAAGATGCTTACATTCTACTCATTCTCTCTTGCCTGTACATATAAGGACTTCCAACAATGATGAGAAATCTAATGAATCAGCCAAAATACCAAACTCATTACATCTTTCTTCCATTCTTCCTTACCTTAATTTGAACACAAAAGTCTCCATCACCTCTAGACCCTCCTATCATCTATATAATATGTCCCAAGGATCTTGTAACATCAATGAATCTAGAGCTCAAAGAATCCTCTGAGGCCATCTAGTCTAATTCTCAGATTGCACAAATGAAGAAACAGCCCAAGAGAAGAAAATTTACTTGCTTAAGGTGGAAGAACCAGAATTTGAAAACGGGTTTGCTGGTCCTCTGACTTTAAATATAATTCTTTCCACAGTACCATAAGGATATTATAATCAGGAATCTCCAGGCTCTCCCAATGGATTTGGCCCAATCCTTCTATAAGAGGGAAAACCAAGTTTCAAAAACTTTCAACGGATGAGCTTGTACTTGCAATAGTCAACAGAGAACAAAACATAATAAAATGGTTATTAAATGTTTATAATTCATTTTACTACACCCCCTCCTTGAGACACCCTGGAGACCAAGAGCAATGATTATGCTCATAAATAACATTATTAACAACAGCCCCTCGGATTCACAAAGCACCTTGTAATTTTCACATCTTATACCTCCCCTTCACCATGCCACATACTATATCAGCCATGACTATTAAAAAGATTCAAGAGACATCATTTCTGGTTAATTTAATCATTTTACTAATAAGGCCAGCACATTATTAATAAATGGATGGTCATTTTACTGTTTCTTTCTTAGACCAAAGACAATCCTGGTGGCAGGCTCACAATTTAAATACCCTGGCTGATATCATGTCATCCTTGGACAGAGCAACCTATTTCTGTATGCAGACCTCCACAGACTTGGGCAATCTATTCAAAATGTACACCCCATCTAAGCCTGACCCAAAAACCCCTCAAATGCCATGCCCTCTAAATGTGGGATCTAAACAAGAAAGATAGTCCAATCTCATTATCAGCAATGTCCTTCAAGAGTCTAAACTTTTAAAAATCAGGACTATAGAAGAAAGGGAGAAAATTTTGGATCTCCCCAAATTTTGGGTTATTTAGTGATCATTTTTCTCACAACTGTGAGGAACTAGCTAAGTTACTTATACTTTCTGGGTTCTGTTTACCCAATGGAGATAAAAATACCTTACCTTCCTAAAATCAGGAAGACTGAATCAAATGATGTTTTTTCAGTTGACTGCTGACTATAATACCCATGATCCTTTTTCATCTTGTTCCCATAAAATTCAAGTAACCATTTATTAAGAACATACCACTATGTGATGGGCACTGTGCTATATATTTAGGACACCAATATAAAGAATGAAGCAATCTCTACTGGGTAGGAAGCAGAAGGCAGCTATTTTTTTTAAGTGTTATGGGTATCTTATTTTTATGCCACAGAAATTTCCTGGTATTCCCTTCTTCTACCCACAAAACAGAACCTTCTCTTTTCACAAGAGATAAAAAATCAAATGAAATAAATCAACAAAGTCACAGTGTCTGGTAGTACATGGAACAGTTGGCATCCATAGAATAAAGGAAGGAAAGAAGCATGTATTAAGTGCCTACTATATACCAGATGCTAAAGACAATATAAAAAAAAGGCAAAAATTTGTCCCTCCCTAATGAGGGGGAGATAACACACAAATAGCTATGTGAAAATAAGATATATATATATATATATATATATATATATATGTATATGTAGGTATATCTGTGAGTATTTACATATATACATATATCTTACATAAAGAATTATATTTATCATCTAAATATGTGTATATTATGTAAGGTATGTATATGATAAATTAGAGATAATCAATAGAAAGAAGGCATTAACATTAAGTGAAATCAAGAAAGACTTCTTGCAGAAAATAGACTTTTACATGAGACCTGAGGAATGTAGGGAAGCTGAGGAGTTAATGGTGCAGAGGGAAAAAAATTTTAGAAGTTGGGGACAGTTGGGGACATTGCTTAGAATCAGGAGATGGAGTATCTAATGCATGGGAGCAAGAAGGCCAGTGTCACTGGATTGAAGAATAAGGTGTAAGAAGCCTAGAAGTGTAGGTTATGAAAGCCAAAGGAAGATTTTATATTTGATCCTGGAAGTCATTCTGGAGGGATTGTAGTTTTGCAAGGAGGGATGCCATAGAGGAAGGATGGAAATATTGAAATTTAGATCTAGTTTAACTTCCTCATTTTAAACATAAGGAAGCTGAAGTTTAGGTAAGTAAAATCATTCTGCAAGCCTTCTACTAGGGCTACTTCTCCAACCCCCACTCACATAGGCAGAATGGGTCCCCAGATGACAGTTGACTAAGAGCCCCCTCTCTGGGTATCCTTGAAGGGATGAAGTTGGTTTTTTTTTATTATCTACTTTATTTATTTATTTTTTGATAAGGCAATGGGGTTAAGTGGCTTGCCCAAGGCCACACAGCTAGGTAATTATTAAGTGTCTGAGGTCAGATTTGAACTCAAGTACTCCTGATTCCAGGGCTGGTGCTCTATGCACTGGGCCACCTAGCCGCCCCCAGGGATGAAGTTTTTAATGTAGTCCCTGTGAGCCCCAATCAGTGTGCTTCTCCTTGATTATCAGTCAGTAGCCTCAATTAACTTTTAGCAAAAGTAATTACTAATGTAGGATAATGATTAACAGTTGGGACAACTCCCCATTTAATACTCAAGTTCCCTGAGAGTAGACTCCAAACTAAAGTACAAAGTAACACATTTAACAAAAGGCAACCTCACAGATCCTGGCACTAGGAGTCCATTTCTTCCTTTGTGATTCCACAAACTTCATGAAGTTTCATCAGAATGTGTGACTCTCTAGTTGGTAGCAAAAAATCCAAAACAAAGAAACTACATAAATTTCAATATAGAGTCTACAGATCATCCATTATAAAGTCCAAAGACAATATTTTCTCTGGCAGTGAAGAATCCTAGATAGCAGAGAAAGGGAGAGACTTGTTTAACTGGTTTGATTAGGCAATCAGTTATTCTCTTCTTGAGTTAATCAAAGAGGTTCTTGGGGCAGCTAGGTTGCTCAGTGGATAGAGCACAGGTGCTGGAGTCACTTAACCCCATTGCCTTGCAAAAAACAAACAAAAAAGGTTCTTTTCCTTGTTAAAAAGGTCACAGGCCATGAGTCAAAGGGTTTATACATTTGAACTTTCATCACCCTCATATACTGATTCTATTATATTAATTGAACTGGAGGTTTAAAAAAAATCTACCTTACACAAAGTTTATCAATAAGTAGTAAAGGTGGAATTTGAACTTGGGTCTTCAGGCACTAAATTACCTTTTTTTTTCCCCCACAAATGAAATTACTTTTGCTTCCCTGTGAAGCAAAAAATTCTTTCTGCTCTCAGACTGAGAGGTTTAAGATTCATCTACAGATAAATATCTGCCTGAAACAGAAAACTCTCTGCAAAATTGAGGATGTAGGGGCTCGTGGATATTTCCAACTTATTTCACACACTCACCTGGGACGTGTACATATCGACTCAGGGCCAGAGTCTTTAATAAGGCAGCTCGTAGCACTGCTTTTGCCTTCATCCCCCTTACCAGGCAAGCACCTGTCAAGGAGGAGGCCACGTTCTCAGTGATACACACTCCAGTTCAACAGTGGGATTACCGGGGCTTGTAACTACAGCTCGGGCTTTCTTCCTGGCTCTCTAAAGGTCAGAGCTACATCCTCGTTTCTTCCTGCTTTGCTGAGCATGGATCAGATGGAATACACTGGGACAACAACCCAAGCATCCCTATCCCTGCGTCCCCCCGGGGGAGTCTCCCTTGCTTTTACTACCTCCCCTCCATGAAGCATACTTTAAGACCTCCCTGTTCATGTTCTCAAAAATCTATGATTCTTTGACCCCTCTGATTAGGGACGAGGCTTGCAGAGGAGAAGGGAGAAAAACATGGGTCTCAGATTTGTTTTAAACAAAGTAGAAATCAATAGCAAGCTCTGAGCATTCAATGTGTTCTTATCCTCCCAGAGGGCTGGCAGGGAGGGGAAGAGTTCTGAAATCGGGAAAGATTAAAAAGAAATGGTTCAAGATCCCTGGGCAGGAAGTCAGGAAGCCTGTTCAAGTTTCAACTTTGTCATTAATTTGCTGATATTTTGGGGAAATTTTACATTTCTTCATCTGAATCCCAAATTTAGGGATTAAGGCACCTGAGAGGCTATCTGGTAAATGATTTGACTTGGTTTTGCTTGACCCTTACCTTGAACAATAGAGAGGTCTTTGAGGTATTTTTAGGACAATGTCAGGAAAGGCATTGCCAAATCAATTAACCTCTTTATACCTCAGTTTTCCTCTTAGTTAAATTTGTTGTTCTGTCGTTTTTCAGTTGTGTACACCTTTTTTGTGATGCCACTAGGTTTTTTTTGGGCAGAGATACTACAGTGTTTTTTTTTTTCACATCCTTCTCCAGCTCATTTTGCAGATGAGGCAAACAGGGTTAAATGACTTGACCAGGGTCACACAGCTAATAAGTGTCTGAGGCCAGATTTGAACTCAGGAATATGAATGTTCCTTACTCCAGGCCAAGCACACTATTCACTTTGCTGACTATCTGCCCATATCTACTAAATAGGGACAATAATAACAAAAAGCAGATTGTTTGAAATCTCAAATAGGATTCTCTACATAAAACTTTGCAAACTTTAAGTCACTATATAAATGTAGGATATTATTATTATTATTATTATTGTCTTTCTCTTGACTCTACTTTCTCAACTGTCATTCTCTTAAATCATTTTAGTGCAACTTTCTATCCCTAAAAACTCCATGAGGAAAAGTCCAACAAAAAACTCCCACCCAACTCCAGCTATGCCTGAGGTGCCTCAAAACCAGGTCAGACTGAGCTCAAGAGATAAAGATGGCAAGGTTACAGATACTCCTTCTTTTAATTCCCTCCTTCCGGCTTCCTGCAAACTGGGCTCAGAAATGGCCAACAGCATGGTACATAGGACTTGCCTCTGCCCAGTAATCACACTCTTCTTACTTCCTTCAACCTATTCCAAGACTTTCTCTCAAGTTAGAACAGATTGTGATGAGAAAAAGCTGGTTGAAGAACGCCAACTTGGGGAAGCATCTCTTGACAGATGGAGTTGGTACCTAATTTTTGCTTTTTTTAATTTGTAGAGGAGAATCATAATGAGTGCAAGGAGACAAGGAGACCAAGCTGCTTCCCTAATACCTCTGCTCCTGGGGCTCTTCAACCTTTTCCCTCTGACACCACTCACTGCACTAACTTTCTACCTTTTTAAAAAAGAAAATCCAAATGAGAATGTATATCATTAATAAACAAGGCTTTTAAAACTATTTAATAAGCTGGTTTCTGGAATTTTCCTGCTTTGCCTCCTAGGGAAAGAAATACTCATTCAGTAGACATTGATGGTGCATAACAATGGACAAAGAACAGGACTAGGGATTCTGGGATAAGTTCAAAGTTTAGATAAGGCACAGATAGCTCTATAGCATGTCACCAACATGAACATAGGGAGTCAGTGGGCCAGTCTTAGGAAGGCCTCAGGGTTTAGGAAAAGATCTGGGGCCAAGGAAGGGAGGTCAGATCCCAGTTGTGGAGTGGAAATCAGAAGACCCTCAGCAAAATCAGCTCAGCCCTCAAGTAGCTCCCTTGTCCACAGGCAACTGCCCACTGAGGCTTGTCCATCATGTTCTCTTCCCAGCTAGTACTTCCTTTAGGATTTAGAGCTGGGAAGGGAAGAGAGGAGCTAGGCATATATTTACATGCATATGTTTTTAAAAGTGCTGCTAGTTTCACAATGAATAGAGCACTGGGTTTGAAGTCAGACAGCTCAGAGAGAGACTGGAGTTCAAATATAACCTTAGACACTTCATAGCTATGTCACTCTGAGCAAGTCATTTAACCTCTGTCTACTGGAGGAAAGAAATGGCACACCACTCAGTATCTTTGCCAAGAAAACTCCAAGAACAGCTGGCCCATGGGGTCATGAAAATTCACACATGAAAAAGTCAACAACAGCAAATGTGTTTTTTGTTTTTTTTTAGTTTTTGCAAGGCAGTGGGGTTAAGTGGCTTGCCCAAGGCCACACAGCTAGGTAATTTATTAAGTGTCTGAGGCCAGATTTGAACTCAGGTACTCCTGACTCCAGGGCCGGTGTTCTATTCACTACACCACCTAGCCGCCCCAACAGCAAATGTTTTTAAGAATCTCAATATAAGTATAATTCAGACAGGTCAATGAAAGCCCAGTTCTCATGAGCATGCACATCAGGTTCTGACTAATGTGATCACCTCGATGGACTTGAGAAGATACACAATCATTCTGTGACTATTTCCTCTTGATTCATGATGTATCAAGGAAGCTCTTTTGATTAACTTCTCAACTTAAACTGGATGTGTATATACACAAAGTTCCCTTTTGTCACACAGTAAGCAAACAGAAACTAGTCATAGAATAGCTATCTGAATATGTTTGAGAAGTTCACATGGATGATTGAATAAGGCAGAACAAACTACACAGGTTTATAAAGCCTAGACTACAATAGTCTTACATAAATAGCATATATGTATGTGTATGAACATCTTTTATTTTGAATTATCTATCTCTTTCCCCTTCTATTAGCGTGGCTAATAAAGAATGAAAACATTGCCAATGACCTTTCTTCCATTAAAGTACTGATGAGTTCATCTCTATTTCCCCCCACACCGTACATGTACTCATTCTCTTCCCAAAGGGTTGGAGCTCAACAGGGACACTTGTGTCATTCTATTGATCAAAAGGAGCATAGTGTGTTATGCACAAAGTGAAAATAAAAGAGGAAAAGATCACACATTAACTTTTGTATGATGCTTTCCATTTTCTGCCTGCTTCCCCTCCTTCAGCTTCCACCCCTTTCTTGTCAACCAACTTGCTTTCAAAACTCACCTCTCTCCCTCCCACACTAAAAGGTATGAAATGGATCAGCTCTTGTTTTCAGTTGAGAACAAACTGTTCACACATTTCATTAAAAAAGGAAAAGAGAAAAGGGGAAAAACAGGAGCATACTGATACCATTTAACTAAATTACACACAGAGATATAGAGAAGTTAGCAAAGAATTGAGAGAAAGAGACAAAGTTTCATTAAGAAAAGAAAGATCAACTGTGGGAGGGGGTAATATCTGAGTTTCTTTTTCTTTTTTCTTTTTGCTGATAAAATCTATCCATGTATTTTTAAACGCTTCATGGAATTGTTAATACTTTTGAGCCACAGTATGAAACTGAAGGATAATTTTTATGTATGCGTGTATGCATGCGAACAAAGAAATAATGGGGTAGAGAGAGGATCCTGTCATTTTCCTTAAAGTCTTCCAGAGATTGACTTTGAGTGATGCACTTCTTCAGCCAAGCTCCTGGATGAAAGAGTCAAACTACTGTGGCTCAGAGGTAGGTAGAGACAGAAATGTCAGGAGAAGTAAGGGGAAGATGACTGAAAGTGGTCAACTCTAACATCAGATAGAAAGAATCTCTGGGAAGATGGAAGGGAATAGAAGAGTCTTGGGCAATCCTATCCTCCACTCTAACACCATTTCCCTTTGGTATCTGGGTCTGAGGTTATGTCATTTGGGGATATACGTATCATGTGATTTTGTGTGTGTGTTTATGTGGGTAAAGATTTTTTTAACTTATACACATATTTCTACCTCTATTAGCATATGTAATAAAGAATGAAAATATTGGTCATTTCAATGGTCATTTCTAAAGTATCTACCTAGAAAAGACACAGAGATCTATAATGGCAGATGTATATAAACAAAATCAAAGAATTTTAGAATTGGAAGCTATTTGTCACATTGAACTGAGATCCCTTCTTCAGCTTTCCCAATTAAACTTCCACTTGCTGCTTGATGACCTCAAGGGAGAAATTGAGAAAGTCCATTCTGTGTTGACTCTTTTAATTCAAAGGAGTTCTTTTGTTTGTTTGTTTGTATCTGTTTACTGTGGTGGTTGAGGTTTTTTCTCTCTCTCATATATAAGTGAAATCTGTTTTTCTTTAATTACCACTCACTGGTCTGAGTTTTTTCCTTTTTAAGGACAAAAAGGGGAAATAAAATCCCATTTCTACATGATAGGACTTTAAATACTTGAAGATAGCAATTAGTCCTCCCTCCTTCTCTTCTTCATTCTAAGCATCCTCAGTTCACTTAATTGATCCTCACATGGTGAAGTTTTGAGGTCTCCTACTATCATGGTTATCCTCCTCTGGTTGGTTACTAGTTTATCAATGTTCCAAATAAAGTGTGATACTCAACATTGACCATAGCACCCTAAATGTGATTTAACCAGGTCATAGTAGTAGAATTATGGTTTTCCTTGTTCTGGACACTGCACCTCTCTCAAAGTTTTTTTTTTTTTTAAATCAAATTAATTTTTTGAAGCTGCTATGTCTTGAATTGAATTGGAATTCCACTAAAATTCCCAGACCTTTTCCACAGGAAATGTTACAGAAACATTCATGGTCATATCATATTTTTGGATTCATCTCCTTAATAGCAGGGAATGTTCCATTTTTGTCTTTGTATTTCCAATTCCTAGAACATTTTAAGTGCTTCATAAATGCTTATTGATTTATTGAACCAATTCAAGATATTCAAGTCATCCAATATGTTAGTTCTCTTCACAGCTTCAATTTCACCAGAAAATCCATCTTATACTTTCTTCCAAATAATTGATTAAGATTTTGAACATCACTGGGTCAAGCAGAGATTTCTGGGGCTCTCCTCTATGGACTTCCCTCTATATTGACATCAAACCAGTTATCAATACTCTTTGGGTCCAATTATTTAACCAGTTCCATATCCACCTCTCTGTGGTTATAAACTATCATTGCGCCCTCATCTCTCCATCTTACCCACAAGAAACCATGTCAAAATGCTCTGCTGAAATCTAGACAAATTATGCTTATGGCATTCCCCTATTTATTACACTAGTGACCTTATCAAATAGGATATAAGGTTAGTCTGACATGACCTGTTCTTGAGGAAGTCATGAGGACTCTGAGTGGCCAGCTGCTTCCCTTTCTAAATGCTAAAAATTTCTTAAGGTCATATTCCTCTTTCCTGCCTCTGCCTAGAGCTTATCTTGAATCAGAGATGGAAAGGACCCCAGAAATCATCTTCCGGTCCAGTTTCCTCAGTTTACAAACCAGCAAGGATCACATAGCTAGTCTTAGGCAGGGCTCAAGCTTAGGTTTTTTGATCCTCCTGCCAATTTTCTTCCCATTGAACCATTTGCTGGTAGCTAACATTTTATATTTGTCTGTGTGCATATTTGTATGTGTGTGTATGTGTGTATGTTCATAAACATATAAAAGTTCATAAAATGCTTAAATATCTCATTTTATTCTCATAACAACCCTGGGTGGTAGATTCAATTGTTATCCTCATTTGAAACATGAGGAAACTGAGGCAGTCAGAGGTTATGTGAAACATGAGAAAACTGAGGCAGTCAGAGGTTATGTGATTTTTGCCCTGAGTCACACATGTAAGGGTCTGAAGCTGAATTTGAACTCAGGTCCAGTATTCTACTGCCTGTACCCTGTAGCTACCTTAGTCAGACTAGAAAAAAAGCTCTGGTTAGCATAGGGGACATCTGCATTTTAGAGCAAGGCTCCCTGGAGATGAGCTCAGATATTATAAGTTGGTGAAGATAGGAAGACAAATGGATTCCATGTAGCACTGGGAGCATCCAATAAGATGCGCTATGGGGGGACTGCAAAGACTAGGGGCTGCTAGGGAAGAGTCAGAGAAAGCTACTATTGGGGGATCTTGGGCTTTCCTTCCTCTATCCGGGCCTCTTCTAGCTAACAGATAGCTAAGGCCAGGAGAGTCCCTGCTAGGTCACTACAGAAGTTGAAAGGAAAGCACTTAGAATTCACCCTCTCTGAGCCTGAAACAAAAATAGTGAATCCTTGCTCTTTGCATGTGCAATAAATATTTGATGACAAAAATAATCCAACAATGAAAGGATTTTTGTCGATGACACAAAATTATGGACCTATGTGTAGCTCTTAAAGGTTTTTCAAAGTGTTTGCTTCCCCAAAGCCCCAAGGGGGAGGAATACTAGCATTATTACATCCATTATACTGAACTGGCATGTTGGAATGATATAATAGTAGTGAATAATTTCAATTATCCAGATATCTGCTTGGTGTTTTTTTTCCCATCTGAATGTGTGGGAAAGTGCCATTTAGTCATCTTGCAAGTATTCAATCATAGTATCATAGATTTAGAGCTCAAAAGAATCTTAGAGGGGTTGTTGAATTCAACCCCTTCATTTTACCATTGAGGGCACAGAAAGGTTAAATGACTTTCCTAGGATCATACAATTAATAAGTAACAGAGACTGGGTATGAATTCAGATCTTCCTGGCTCCAAGCCCAACACTCTATGTACTCCATCACAGTCTGTTTTTACCTTATTTTGTTTAAAAAAATTTTTTTGAGATTATTCCCTATTTCAGTGGCCCTTTGAGGTCCTATTCCAGTAGTGATTAGCATAGAGACTTTGACCCTCTGTTTTTCCTACCTGGACTGGTTCTCTTTTCTTTTAGGTATTCTGGTGGTTTTCCAATACTAGGGGTTCACCATATGGTGCTAAATTTAGTTTTTAAAAACACAAACAGAGATAGCCCCAATGTAGCACAGAACTCCTGAACTCAAACAATACACTAGCCTAAGCCTCCCCAGTAGCAGGGACTATAAACATTTGTCATCATGCCTAGTCCTGTCTTCATTTTAAAGATAAAGAAACTGAAAAGTCATAGAGAATATATTAGCCTGCTCAAGATTCATACGAGTCAGCAGGAGAAACAGGTTAGCTAAAAACTTTTGACTTTAGGCCATTTTCCAACCTGCTATTGCCTTCTGCCCTCCTGCTAAACCTTCAGAGACCATTCCCTAATGGAGCTTTGGAACTGTTCCCTGTCTATGTTTTACTCTGAGAACTCTAATTAAATCAGCATTACCAACTGACTACTCTATTTTTCTACTTTCCATACTTGGAACTTCTCAGACCAAAACACCTTTGCCTACTCTGACTTTCCACTCTTCTATATGTGTTCTCTCTTCTAATCTGCTCAAATCCCTCCTTTTAATAGGAAACCTTTTCCAGTCAGTCTCCCCATCACCTGCAGGTGAGTCTTGAACTGACTGAGTCTCATACCATCTTCCCCCCCTCATTCCCCACACTGCTTTTGCTTTTCCAATAAATTGGTTATCAGTTTATAACCATAAGTTGGAATGTTCAAAGGTTCTGTGCTTGCCTCAAGGGTCTTGTCAGTGACTTAGGTCAAGGCACAGATGTCATGCTTATCAAATGTGTGGACAAGAAGAAGCTAGATAGGATTCCCAACAGATCATAGTAGGGACCCTTGCAGATTTCCAATGAGTAGAATATTGTTGGAGCAGATCAAGTAAGATTGAACTTAAGAGGTATAACTGTAAGGTAAGACATATATACACATCACAAGTATAATTATGTCAACAAGCCTTTCTATATTAAGGCACAGTACTAAATAGTGGAGATACAAAGAAAAGCAAGAATTGTCTTTGCCCTCAGGAAGCTTCCAATCTAATGAAGGGAGACAAAATGAAAACAACTATGGACAAATGTGAGGATATACAGCTAGATTGCAAGATCATCTGAAAAAACAATCTGGGCCTTCTAGTAGTTTGCAAGTTTAATATGATTCTGCAGTGATTAAAATACTCCTGTCCTGAATTAATAGGCATCGTGGCCAGAATATGATGGGTGATAGTTAGATTGTTAGACACATCTGTACTGCTTTGTAGAGAAAATGGGTGCCACATTTTAGCTAGAATATTGATAAACTGTAATGGATCTTGAGAAAAGCAGCCAGGATGGTGAAGGGCAGTGAGATAACTGCAGTGAGAAAGATCTTCAGAAGGAACTGTGGACATTTAGCCTGGCAAAGAGAAGAGAAGGGGCAATGGAATAGGAGGGAGGAACAATACTCATTGTCTAGCAATCATTTGGAAGAGGAATTAGATCCACCCCCCCACCCCCCCACCCCTGTTGGTAACAGAATACTGAAATAGAATTGATTAGTGAAAGTTATAGAGTTGTAGAGGTCATAGGGACAGGTAGATGATACAGTGGATAGAGTACTGGACCTAAAAACAGGAAGACTCATCTTCCTGAGTATGAGCCGGATGACTGGCCAAGTCACTTAATCCTGTTTGCCTCAGTTTCCTCATCTATAAAATGAGCTAGAGAAGGAAATAGCAAATCACTCCAATACCTTTGCCAAGAAAATCTCAAAATGAGGATATGAAGACTTGGACATGACTGAACATAAACAATTGTAGCTAACAAGACTTTTTTTTTAGGCTTTTTGCAAGGCAAATGGGGTTAAGTGGCTTGCCCAAGGCCACACAGCTAGGTCATTTTTAAGTGTCTGAGCCTGGATTTGAACCCAGGTACTCCTGACTCCAAGGCCAGTGCTTTATCCACTACACCACCTCACCACTCAGCTAACAAGACTTAAGGTAAATTGTAAATAAAAGATTTCCATTAGAAAGAATGATTCCAGACTAAATTAGTGAGTTATTCTTATTACTCAGCCTGCTAGTATCTTGGGATACCAGGAATGTGAAATCCTGCTTTGTAATGGTTTCCCTCCAGTACCTTCCAAACCAAGAGTTAGAGGATGTCTAGAAGTAATGGAGTGAGGAGAAACTTCCACATAGATCCAAGGCCACAGGTGACCTCTCTGAGCCACTTTATCTGGTTTTAAACCTACTAGCAATTGCCTCATATCAACACTCAAACATCTTCCCTAAAGAGAAAAACCAGACCAGGGCAGGCAGGGGCTGAAATTTAAATTTGGGCTGAATCCAGGCTGCTGTACATTACTACTATTGATGAACTGCCACCATTGGGAAGGACTTAGTGCAGCCCCTGAGCAGGGTTCAGCAGGCTTAATTGCAGCTGGTCTGGTGTTGAGGACCAGTTTTCCCTCCTCAGTCTTTACCTTGCCAATTTACCACTTCCCTCACCCTGACAAATTGAAAATCAGGTAAACTGTGTAGGTCAAATCAATGTAAGCTCCTTGTGGACAAAGACTTTTTTTTGTCTTCAGATTATTAATTCTTAGCAAGGTGTCTCTTCAGAAATGCTTGTGAATTGAATTGTCTTCTCTGCCTCTTTCCAGTTTTTCCCCACTCAACCCCTTCTTCCTTTAGCCCCTAATCAGTACCCTTCCCTTTCTCTCATGCTGCCTAAAGTTGCCCATAATCCCCAAGATTTTTCCTTGAGAAACCCTGCTATGGAAAGAACATGAGACTTGAAATTAAATAATCTGAGTTTGAATCTTAGGTTTATCCCCTTGTTACTGCTGTGATATGGAGAAGTATTCTCCTGTCAAATGAGAGATCAATTAGATTATTTTAACAGTGTCAGTGGATCATGGATTTAAAACTGGATGAGGGGGCAGCTAGGTGGGGCAGTAGATAAAGCACTGGCCCTGGAGTCAGGAGTACCTGGATTCAAATCTGGTCTCAGACACTTAATAATTACCTAGCTGTGTGGCCTTGGGCAAGCCACTTAACCCCATTTGCCTTGTGAAAACCTAAAACAAACAAACAAACAAACAAATAAATAAATAAAAAGCTGGATGAGCCATTAGAAGTTATATAGTTCAGCTGTATACTGTAATAGCCATATTGCAACAACAAGCAACTGTGAAAGACTTAGTGACTGATCAAGACAGTGATCCAAGACAGTTCCAAAGGACCATCATGAAGAGTGCTGTCCACCTCCAGAGAGAAAACTGATCAACTCTGAGAGCAGGTTAAAACATGCTTTATTTACTTTATTTTTCTTGGGGTTTTTGCATGCATTTTCTTTTGCAACATGGCTAATAGAGAATATGTTAGGCATGACTTTATATATGAAACATATATTGTTTTCCTCCTCAAAGAGTGGAAAAGAGGTGATAGAATTTGGAACTCAAAATATTTAAAAATGAAAGTTAAGAAATTTTTCAAATGTAATTGGGAAATATTTAATGAAATATATAATATTATATTGTATATATACATATGTATATCTATTTACATACATATATATATATATATATATATATATATATATAGAGAGAGAGAGAGAGAGAGAGAGAGAGAGAGAGAGAGAGATTTAAAAATCATCTTGTTCAACTCCCTCATTTTACAGATGAGTTGTCTATGGTCTAGCTCTAAAATTCTGATGATCCTATGATCCTGCCTTTCCTCAGATAGGCATCTGACAAAGTCAATAGCAAAGTAGAAGTTATTGATATCAATTTAAAGTGCTACTCCCTTTGTGACAAAACATTGATCCAAAGGAACGAAGCTTTAACTCTGGAATTCCCGAATTAGCAGTGGGTGGGATATACTTTTTTTTAAAACCAGGGTAAAGAGACCATTCTTTGCTGCATCTCTTTCTTACCAAACCTTAATCAGTGAATGAACATTGCCTGCTTCATTGCCTGAGACCTGCTTCAAGATTCTAACTTAAAAAGGCCAAAGTCTCCCACTGCATCCAGGATCATCTCCAGTCAACCTGATCCAGATCTGGACACTGGACCTAGATAGTTCCAGAGGAGAAAGTGAGACTGGTGAATTTGCACAGCATCCCCTCACTTAAATCCATTCCTTTCTACACCATGGCATCTTCTAGAAGGAATGAGAAACAGCAACAATGAATTTCTAGACGTATGTTTGTGAAATAACCCTTTGGCTAACAGGTTTAGAGCTGGAAGGGCCTTCAAAGGTAATTTAACCCAACTCTATCCTTTTTACGGATCATATAATTAAAACCCAGCTGAGTGAGTTTTTAAAGGTGGGTACCAAATAGCAGGGCTGGAATTCAAAATCAAGTCCTGTGACTTCAGATTGAAGTCCCCATGGTACCTGTATATACAATTCATCCTCTGAAAACCACTTGTTGCTGCTTCTTTGGTACCAGCCTAGTTTGGCCACAGACCCTACCCCATGATTTTATGTGTGTGTGTGTGTGTGTGTGTGTGTGTGTGTGTGTGTGTGTGTGTGAGAGAGAGAGAGAGAGAGAGAGAGACAGAGACAGAGACACAGAGACACAGAGACAGAGTAAGACAGGGAAAGAGACAAGACAGAGAGACAAGACAGAGAGACAGAGAAGAGGGAGAGAGAGAGAGAGAGGGAGAGGGAGAGAGAGAGAGAGAGAGAGAGAGAGAGAGACAGTAAGACAGTAAGACAGAGACAAGACAGAGAGACAAGACAGAGACAGAGAGGAGGGAGGGAGGGAGGGAGAGAGAGAGAGAGAGAGAGAGAGAGAGAGAGAGAGAGAGAGAGAGAGAGAGAGATTATTCTCTTCATTCTGTAGAGAGAAAAAATTGAAGAATTGAAAGATACTGATTACTACCAAAAAATGCTATAGAGGACTCCCTCCCATTCCCCACATACAAAAGAGCTGTTTCTGGAATCATGATTCCCTGGTAAGAGCCTTAGATTTGGAGTCTGAGCACCCACTTTTGAATTCTGACCCTGCCTCTTATTAGTTGTGTGATCCTGGGCAAGACAACCCCACTGCTCTGTTTCAGAATCCCCATCTCTAAAAGGAGAGGGTTGGACTTCCTAGATCTGAATCAATCACACAAGTGATGTTAAAAGTTAGATTTGGGACTGAACGGTATCTAAAGTATCTTCCAGCTCTAAATTCGATGATCTGACCCAACTTTGCTGCTGCTGGTTCCTGGATGATATTCTCAGAAATAGAATGCTTGACCAGATGCACAGTGGGTCAAAGGAGGCATTAGCATTTCTTATGTCACTATGAGATGTCAAAAGAATGGGACAAGGTCAAGAGAGAGCTGAAATGAACCAAGCTGACCTGACCCCGTCCCTCCATAACTCACTCAGAGAAACAAGACTATCTTAAAAAAAAAAAAAAGAAAAGAAAAGAAAAGAAAAGAAAAGAAAAGAAAAGAAAAGAAAAAAAAGATTATCTGAGAAATTCTCTCTGGAAGAGAGAAAGCCAAGTAAAAGGTCATAATCCCTGGAAGCCTCAAGATAAAGAAGACTGGCGACTAATGGGTGGAGGTGGAGTCTATGAGAACAATGACTAAGGCAGGGAATTTGGCATGTAAAACCATCACTACCAACTGACAGAGGAAGAGGGATGTCCTGATCCATGAAAGCTGGGTTCCTTGGCTACCCACACATTCACTGTCATTCCTTCGCAGCCTGGATGCCTCAGCTCACTTAGCAGAAGTCTTGACCTCCTGCTTCCCATCTTCCTCGCAGAGGATCCTAAACCTTCTGAACAGGAGGAGGGAAGAAGGGGAGGGAGGCGTTAGGAGGAAAATCTGATCCAACCAAGTCAGGAATGAAGCTGCAATAAATCATAATGACAACAGTCATTGCTGACATTTGAATAACATTGCATGGTACTGGGAAAAGAGCCCGAGATTTTTTAGTCAGAGGAGTCAGTTTGAGTCTCAGCTCTGTTGCTTGCCACCTGTGTCCCCCTGGCAAGTTACTGTCTCCCAAGACCTCAGTTTCCTCATGTGTAAAATGACTTCCAAGGACCTTTCTATCTCTAACCTCTAAGAATAATTTTAAACTATCACATCCATTATCTTGCATTATTTTCACCCCATAACATAAAAGGTATATAGTAGCTTAAGCAGTATGATGTTTGGGTCCAAAGCCTTGGATTCAAATTCTGACTTTATACTTGGGAGGGCCATTTAACTCTCTGAGTCCCAGTTTTCTCTTCTAAAAGATGGGGGAACAATAAACTTGTACTAAGTACCTAACCTTTGATAGTTGTTCTAAGGAAAACACTTTGTGAAACTTGAAACAGCAAGTACATTTATGCTATTATTCCCATTTAACAAATAAGGAAAGTTAGACTCACAGACTCGAATGAAAATTTATACCTCTAGTGCCTAACACACACACACACACAATATGCTTGTTGAAATGAACTCAATTGAAATACATAAGAACATTTTGTAAAGAACAGAAGTGTTATATAAATGGAATGTGTCATTTTTAAAGTCTTTTGTTACATGCCCAAACTCAGGTCTTTATGGTATTTTTTTTTTTAGGTTTTTTTTTGGCAAGGCAATGGGGTTAAGTGGCTTGCCTAAGGCCACACAGCTAGGTGATTATTAAATGTCTGAGGTCAGATTTGAACTCAGGTATTCCTGAATGCAGAGTCAGTGCTCTATCCACTGCACCACCTAGCTGCCCCTCCAAACTCAGCTCTTTAGACTGAGTCCAAGTTCAGTGATCTTTCCACTGCCTCATCATGTCCCCTTACAACCTAAGGCAGCTGCAGCAAGTTTCTCATTGAATTCTCCCCAAGGGTCAGCTGTGTCTTAAGCCCTGGTCAAGGCTGGCGGAGGCAAGATGACTTTAACTCTGAGTACTTCTGCCGTGACACAGCTTCCCTGTCTGCCTCCACAGAGGCAAGGGGGTGGCACAGGAGATAGAGCTCTGATAATGGAGTCATGAAGTCCCGAGTTCAAATACAGCCTCAGACAGTACCCGTGTGACAAGTTATTGAACTTTTGTTTGTTTCTGTTTCTTCAACTATAAAATTGATGTCTTTTTTTTAGGGTTTTTTTTTTTTGCAAGGCAAATTGGGTTAAGTGGCTTGCCCAAGGCCACACAGCTAGGTAATTATTAAGTGTCTGAGACCAGATTTGAACCCAGGTACTCCTGACTCCAAGGCCGGTGCTTTATCTACTACACCACCTAGCTGCCCTAAAATTGAAATCTTAATAATATTTAGCTCCTAGGATTGCTGACATGATCAAAATGGAATGATATTTGGAAAATACTTAACACATAAGTAGGAATTTAATAAAATTTTATTTCCTTTCTTTTTGACAATAATCTTCATGAATTTCACACAATGATTGTAAAAATTAATTTCTCTATAGCCAATATTCTGTTTCATGGGTGGCAGAGGAGCCTCGAGGGCTTATAGTCTGTGGACATAAAACATGAGATTTATGCCCGTATTCCTGAGATTTTGATATTAACCTGCTGTGGGATTATGGACAAATCACTCCCCACCCCCATACCCAATACCTCATCTGTAAAATTATGGGTCTGGATCAGATGATTACTAAAGGCTCTTCTTGCTCCAAAGTTCCATGGGTCTAGGACTTTCCATGGCACTGACAAAGGCAGAACATGAATGAGATGAACTCTCCAAACTCTACATTCTTAAGAGGCAATTGTAAAAGCTCCTGGAGAAAAAATGAGGACCTGGGTTCAAATGCTAACACTGGGGTGACAGAATTGAGTGTGCTAGGCTTCCTTCACAACCTCTCTCCTCTGATATCTATTTGCATCAGAAATTACCCTAGAACTTAATTCTGCATAATGCTGTTCAGACAAACGACACCCATGAAACTCTTTGCTGAGGCCAATAATAACATAACTGCAGAGAGGAATAATGAATAGGAGCAGAGGGAAAGGGAAATCATGGAGGCAGAGGGAAGGGGGAGGGAGAGAACTGCAGCTGTTGGCTCTGATCCTTCTACATGTTTATCTGTCTGTGACCCAGGATCTGATCCTGTGTTCAGGATCACAGAATTTCTGTAAATAGTGAAGGGACCTCAGCATCCACACCACACCTGGACCAGCATTATCTTGACAGAATTTAGGCAATTGCCCAGTGGACAGAGAGCTTATCATGCCCTCCCCAGAATAGCCCCTTCTTTTATGTCTAATGCTATTATGTTTTTCCTTATGTGGAGCCCAAATTTGCCTCTGTAACATCCCAATCACCAGACCTAAATCTGTCCTCTGTAACCATCAGGATAAGTCAGATTATTCCAGATAATTGTTTCACCTGTGAAACACCTGGGGAGGAAAGAAGGGCATATGACCAGGGAGATGGATATGGGATTGAGTGGAAGTCCCTTGATCAGCTTTTATGGGATACAGACACAGACTAGTAGAAGCTTTGAGCTGGGAAGGATCATTATATTGATTATTATTATTATTATATATCATTATAGTTATTTATCATCATATAGGTATCCCTTCCATGCCATGATTTTCCCCAACAAGGTTTCAATATATTGCAGGCTGGTATAAGAAACTAAATGGGAATTTTGAGAGAGTTTTCCAGAAACCTCAGATGACAGCAAACACAGAAAGAGTTTAGAAACTCAGAAATGCATAAAGTATGTGTATACTATCATATAATACCAACATATTTTATCTTTTAATACTATCAGATTTCTTCTCTGGGATAAAGGGAAGGCAAAAAATCTTTATATAAATTTCCCAGATCTTGGGGTGTGATGGAGAAGGGATAAATGTACAGGTAAGAAAACAGAAGCCTAGGGATGTGAAGTGACTAGTCCGGGACATCCATCAGACAATCTCACACACATATATATGTGTGTGTGTGTGTGTGTGTGTATCCCTTTTCACTTCTCTTTTTCTGATAAGAGTAGCTGACTTTCTGATCATTGTGGAGTTTGCAACTTTAAAGTCATCTTTACCTTTTACTTCTCCTCAATTTCCAAGTCATGACCATTCTACCTCCATATATCTCCAATATATCTCATATCTTTTCTGTTCTCTCCAATCAGATGATGCCATCTTGTTTTGGCCTTTGCCATATCTTATCTGAATTAAGACTCTTAAATGGACTCCTGGGTTACTGACTCTTCTCTTTTCATTCCATTTTCTACATGTTTTCCTAAGAGTCTTCCCTGGATCCCTGTTCTTTTAGGTTAAAACACTAACTCTTCAGCTTGAAATTTAAAGACCTTCACATTCTAGTTCCAAATCTACCTTTCTAGATTCATTTTATATTACATCTTTTCATGTATTTTCTGTCTGAAGCTAATTCCTCATTTGCTGTTCCCTGAACTCATTGTTCTCTCTCCTACCTTTTTGCCTCTGTACATGATGTCCCCTAAGCCTAGGACATATTCCTTCATCATTTCTGCCTTTCAGAATCCTTGGGTTCCTTCAAGGTTCTGTTCATGGGCCTTTAGATGACCCTAGTTGTTAGTACTCAAAATATCATAGATATGAACTTCTATTTGTGTGTGGTAACCCTCTTCTCCACCCTACTCCCCAACTTCCTCTAAGGAAAAAGTCCTTCCCCCAACCCCCATTTAATTTGTCTTTGCACCTCTGACATTAGCAGGAGCCTAATCAATGTTTGCTAGATTGGATGCCCACCACCACCAACCTCAGCCACCTTCTCTTCACATTAACCTAGTGCAATTACGAATGTTTACATTATTGTTACATATAATGCTGTCATTTAGATTCAGTCACAGCCCTCTCCCCATGCTCATAAAATATTAATGTTAGAGGGCTGCTCCTTGCAGGAATGTTTATAATTTCTCTCCCCCATTACAGGCTTATTAATGGTAATAACGCTGTTTCCCTGCTCAGGAGCCAGGGCCACTGAAATGCCATCACTCACCGCCTCTGAAATATGACAGTGGGAAGTCCGAAGCTGTTCCCTGCTCGGCATTTAATCTTAATAACATTTTATCTTGGACGACAAGTGTGGGTAATGCTGTTTAAAAGCTATGACTACATTGACACTCTAACAGGCAAAAGCGGCAGAGGGGGAAAAGGCCCCTTTCACCTTTCCTCCCCTGGGCTCCCCACCTTCTCTCTAATACATTTGTTAAGGTCACCGTTTTAAACCTCTCGTGATTTCTCACTCTTCGAAGTGGGAGTCAGATCACACAGACACTTGGATAAAGCTGCAGGGGGCTGTGAAGTCCCCCCCCCCAGTTCAGCGTTTCAGCTACAAAAGGATTTTTTTTTTTGTACCTGAGAGCATAAGGAAGTACTTACAAGTACATCAGCCTTTGAAAACATGACTTCCTCAAATGGACTGTATTAAAAATATATAAGTCCATTTTGGCTGGGAAGTCAAGCCAAGGGGAGTATGAACTCTTTAAGATGCACTGAACAAGACCTCATGGTGTTTCCACCTCCTAAGGCAAGGCTGCTAATGATACTGTCTGCAGACTTAGCCAAGCTCCCCATGCTCCATTTTCTACTACTTTGGTCCACCTAAATCACTTACACAATTCCAGTGACTATGCTGTATTTTTGAAGTCAGGGGCCCTGAGTTCAAATCCCAAATCTTCTGTATAGGTCACAGGAAGGTGGCAGACCTGGGATTTTTAACTTAAACCACAACAAAAATTCCAGGAAGCAAAGTATAGAGCAAAACTGATAATAAGCTTTTGAATGTGCTGAGCAGATTCCAGGAGAGGCTTTTTTAATTTTAAAGGAATGATGATCAATCAATCTGATGATCGACCCTTAGAATGCTACCTAATCACTACCTGGAGTCTGGGCCAAAGCTTGGATTTGATGTCATATAATTTCTCTGATCCTCAGTTTCCTCAACTGTAAAAGGAAAGGTTTGACACAATGGACTTTAATATCCTTCTTGTTACTGTTTAGTCTTTCTGTCCTGACCAGCTCTTCATCACCCCATTTGGGGTTTTCTTGGAAGAGATACTGGAGTGGTTTGTTATGTCTTTCTCCAAACCATCTTAGAGATGAGGAAACTGAGGCAAATAGGGTTAGATGATCTATCCAGGGTCAGACATTTGTAAGTGTCTAAGGTCATATTTGAACTCAAGTTTTCCTGGCTTTATGCACAGTAGCCTATCTATTTTATCACCTTACCTACCTGCCCCCAATGTCTTTGTCTGCTCTAAATTTAGGATTTGATAATACTTCATAACCCCCCTTTCCCCAACTTTCTTCTCTTCATTGAATGGAAGAGAATCACAGATTCTTAGAGCTGGAAGGAACTCTGTGGCTATCTAATCCTTTCCCTACTTAAGCAGGAATCCACTCTAAAGTATCCCCAGTAAGTGGTCCCTCTGCCAAACTGGAAGCCCTCCACTAAAGGAAGTCCTTCACTGAAGGAAGCCCTCCACTGCCACCTTCCATTCCCACTTTGAAACAGCTCTGATTATTGGCAAGATTTTCTTTTCATCAAACCTAAATCTGGTTGTTTGTAACTCTCATTCATTGTTCCTCATTCTGCCCTCTGGGGCAGAACCAGCCTAATACCTGCTCTACAAGGAAGATCTGAAAAGACCGAACAAGCAATCCCTTTGCCCCTAAATCTTTTCTTCTCAAGTCAAAACAGTCTCATTCCTTGTATGAAGATATGCAGGTTCAAAGAGGTTAGTTTAAAATATCCCACAGTTAATACTCAATGGAAGTGAGATTAAAACTCAGATCTTCTGATATTAAGACTTTCGGCTTCCAGTTCAAACTCTGTGATATCAGCCACAGCTAGCAAGCCATTGCAGAAAGTCCTATTCTGGGAGCCAAGAGCCCTCTGGTATAATCCTGGCTCTGCTACTTCTAGTTTTGTTCACTTGGACAAGTCTTTAAGTCTCTCTGGTCCTCAGTTTCCTCATCTGTTGAGTGGGGAGCTTAGGATTTGACTCACTTGGACGATTATCTAACCTTTAACTTCAAATTTCTTAGTTGCAACCTGAGAAATAGGAATAAGAGCATTTGCAAGATCTTCCTCATTGAGGTGCCTAAGGCTCAACTTAAATAATGTATGTCAAATGAAATCAATGCAAGCTCCAGTTCTTACTAGTATATTCACAAGGCTATGAGTCACCCAGAGGGAAGGGAGAGCAAGGATCTACTAATGAATAGTGCCTACTAGGCACTGGACATCATGTAGAGGGCTTTACACATATCTGATTTTAGGGTGGTGGCAGATCAGCTGTTCTGGAGAAGTCTAATGTCAAGGAGGAGGGAAGAATAGTTTTAACTCTACATCCCTATCCATCTTCTCCCACTCCTTCAGGTCCCAATCTCTCATTTAAGGTACTTCTGACCCCAACCTCACTGTTTTGTTTTTGATTTTTCATTAAATCTTCCAGTTATTCAGTTTCAAACCAAATAGCGGGCTAGAGATTGGGACTGGGTAGGGTTATAGTCAAATGATTTTCCCATGGTCTATCTTTGTTCACCTGTGCAACTATCATATACTTATTCTTAGGATAGCAGGAAGGCTGTATGGTTCAGTGGGAAGAGCCCTGGCTCTAGAGTTAGATGGGCTGGTTGAAATCATCACAAATTTCACAATACTAAGTGTGGGATCTTGGTCAAATCACTTTACTTCCCTAGACCTCAGATATCCTGTCAGTAAAATGAGGAGGTTGATCTAATTGACCTCAGAGACCCTTTCCAGTTCAAGATCCCAGGAATTTTCCATCCGATTTCACAATCTGTTCCTGAGCATCAATATAGGCAGGCAATTGTGTGATAGGAATTTTACTACTTTGAAAGATGTCATTTTCCAGTGGTGGGCAACTCTAACTCTTGGAAAATCTCCTTGATATTGGACAGAAAACTGCCTCCCTGTAATAGAGCTAAAAGGGATAGAGATCATCTAGCCCAGCCCTCCCACCATCTTATAGATGGGAAAACTCTGGTATAGAATAATTAAATGATTTGCCCAATGTCTTACAGTAGCAAATAGAAGAGCTGGGATTTGAACCCAGATGCCTGATCTCTAAACCTAGCACTTCTAACTCATAAAGATGTCTCTTAGTCAATGGTGCTTCAGAGAGTCAATGGAGAGCCATAAAGAATTATGCTTAATCCTCCTCTGTGTAATGGCCATTTAAATGTCTGAGGAGAAAAACCAGGACAAAAATTTACAGTAGTTTGAATTACTCTTTTTATGTCATCCCTTGCAGATCTCCCATCCTTCAGTTGGCACTTCCCTGGGGCAAGTTGCAATCCATCAGCTATTTCAGGTGTGCAGAGTCAGGCCAGAATTCTCCTGATGTGGTCAATTCAGATGACAAAGGGACAGAAAGTTACCAGTGCTGGGTTTGGGTATTGCAATTAATGCACCTTAAGATTGCAGGAGTTTTATTGCACCTTTGTTGAATTCTGTCAGGTTTTTAATTCAATGAATATACCAACCCCAACTTATAGCTGAATGACTGAATAAAACAACTACAACAATATGCAAACTTTGATCCCTGTCAATTTTCATCCTGTTACTTTTGCCCCATCTTTCCAGTCACCTGAGATTCTGTTTCTCTCAACCAATATATCACTACCCTCCTTCCAGCAACCAGTTTTTTCAATCTGTAAAGCTCATAGGCCACCCTTCTTCACTTTTATTCAAATCATTGATAAAAGTGTTGAGAAGGAAAAAGCCCTGAATCCCACCACTAGAGACCTCTTCTTAGGCTGACACCAATTCATTCACTGATACTTGGGTTGACCCTTGTTGTATGCTTCTTTCTCTTCCAAGTACTGACAAATCATTAATTTAACATTCCATTCAAGAATTTTGCTTAAGTTCAATATTGAAGTTCATCTATCTATAGCTAATAACAATAGCTAACATTTATTTAGCATTTGAGAGCTTGCAAGACATTTCCCATGTATATCATTTCATCCTCACAGAGCCCTTGGAAGTAAATGCTTATCATTTATGCCATTTCGCAAAGGAGGGAACTGAAATTAAGAGAGGTCCCAAGGGTCCTCTTGTCAAGGGCCCACAGCTAGTTACATGTTGGATACAGGACTCAAACTCAGATAATTCTGCCTCCAAGTTCTGCATTCTATCCACTATTGCCTAGCTCCTGAAATGAACCCTATTCTCCCTGCCCCCCCACCCCAGCATTTTTTTTTGAACACTGAGACATTGTCTCAAAATCATCTGGTACTTTGTTCTCCATAAATGCTCAAAAATCAAAAGGAACTCTACTGCTCACTGAGAAAATGTATTAAAACCACTTTACAGTGCTTACAGTGCTAAGTAAATGTCTATTATTAATGCTATTATTGTTCCAATCCAGCCCAGTGACCCTTTCTCACTTATGTACAGTTTCCAGAGTTCTTTTCTATATGCAAACAATCACCTCAATCTCCAGGAGGCAGGAAGAAGTAGAAGAACCAGGGTACCTTAGCCTCTCCATCCCTCATGTTTCCTATGGGATTTAGGCAATTCCAACCCAAGCCAGGATAAGACAGGAATCCAGTCAACAGCATCATGGTCCAGTACAACCAGCTATTGACTGACCTACTTAGTTCCATCAATAAGTGATACCTCGATCATGACAAACTGGGTTCTTGGGATGATACAGCAGGACCACTGATCAGCATCGAGGGGCAGAAAGCACAGACTTCCGAGACTCAAGCGGCAGCTCTGAACAAGACTCATTTGTGATAGCTATGCCCCTAATTAGAAGACCATCCCGAGCAAGATGACTGTCTTAGGGTTGACCGTTCCCTACCCCCACCCTACTCAGTCCTATTTGAAGCACCAAAGTTACTTCTTAAGACACTGAAACAACATTTCATACTGTGACTATCATTCAGGTCGGAGTTATAAAGCATTGATTGCCAGTGTTTGGAATAAACTGTACCAGCCCCTGTCTTCTAAGAACAAGAGGGCTTGTTCCAATTTTATTTTTCTAAGTGAGAGGAACTAAAAAAATAAAGTAGTTGGAGATGAGGCAGGCAGGGGAAATATATTTTTGAAAAAAACGTTGATACCAGTCTGGAGAGGGAACTGTACTAGCAAGGAAAGAAAAGTCACCAAAAGTGAAAATTCTCTGATAACTTCCTTTTGGTCCAATACAAATTCCAATAATCACCCTGAAAAATGACTCAATATCTGCCAATGAACATAGGACAAGACACAACCAAAGACAGAGAAGGTTGGTGTGAGGGGCAGTAATGGAGGAGTAGGTTTTACTGGGTACTATTTATATTTTAGGACTTTGAACTCATGAAGAAGGTTCTTTAGGGCTTAAATAAAGGCTCACCACCAAGTCCAAGTCTTATTTTGTGCAATAGGTTAAGAAGAGATAGAACCAGAAAGAAACTTAAGAGATCATTTGTTTCAATCCTCTTATTTTATAGATGAGGAAACAAAATACTATAAAGAAGAAATGATTCACCGAGCATCACACAAGTTTTCTGGAAAAGTTGTACATCTACTTTTTATTCATTGATTCAATCATTCTGGAGTATAATTTGGAGCTATTGACCAAAGGATTATAAAACCATGCATAACCTTTGACCAAATAATACCACTACTACATCTGTATCCCAAAAAGATAAAAAACAAAAAAGGGAAAGGAGCGATATGTTATAGGATCATTTATAATAGCTCTTTTAGTATTGGCAAAAAAAATGGAAATTGAGATGTTCATCAACTGGGGAATGACTGAACACATTGTTTTATATGACTGTGATGGAATATTACTGTGTTATTTGAAATGTTAAGCAGTTGCTCTCAGAAAAAAACCTGGAAAGACTTACATGAACTGGTGCAAACTGAAATTACCAAAACTAGAAGTTTTATATATACAGTATATACTGTACAGTAACAGCAATATTGTATGATAATCTACTGTGAATAACTTGGTTATTTTCAGCAATACAATGATCCAAGGCTATGCTGAAGAACTTTTGTTAAAGATTCTGTCCATCTACAGAGAAAGAACTGATAAGACCTGAATTCCTATCAGAGTTACTTCTTTATTTTTCTTGGAGAGGGTTTTTTTTTTGTCTGTGTTTTCTTCTACAGCGTCACTTACATGGAAGTGTTTTGAATGACTACTGATGTATAACCAATGTCAAATTGCTTGCCTTCTCATTGAGGAATGATGAGAAGGGAGAGAGAGATTTTGGAATTCAAAATTTGGAAAAAAAGAGAATGCTAAAATTGCTTTTACATGTTATTGGGGGAAAATGAAATATTAAAAAATTGTACAATCTGTCAAATCCTAGTGAATCTAGAAAAATGACTTCTCAAAAAATCATAGTATTGGGTATACTTTACCTCTAAAAATATAATTGCTAATTCTTTCAATTTCAGTGAAATCTATTCCCCATTCCATTGTGGCCATCCCTGCCACAATGATAAAGAAGCTCTTAAAGAGGAACAGTTATAAATTTAGTTATGGAAGAGGAGCTCCAGGTCATCTAGTCCAACTCTCCATTTTGTGATTATGGAAACAGAGGCCCAGGGAAATGGAATGGAATGATTTGCCAAAGGTCACACAGATAATAAGTAGCAAGTGAGTATTTGAACCTAGATCTTTTAATGACAAATCCAGCATACTGTCTACTACACAAATGATAGTTGTTTTCAGAGGACTAAAAAGAAACATTAGATCTGTTTCTTTGACCCAAGTGAGCTGAAGTTGCAAAATGGCAAATCTAGATTTCCTACAAGAAAAAAAAAACCTTATAAACAATTAC
This sequence comes from Macrotis lagotis, assembly GCF_037893015.1. NCBI lineage: Eukaryota > Metazoa > Chordata > Mammalia > Peramelemorphia > Peramelidae > Macrotis > Macrotis lagotis. The sequence goes on from NC_133658.1 coordinate 795,926,165, forward strand.
AGTGAGGCATAAGTGAAATGAGTGGCTGCCTTTGGGGGTAGTAGATTCCTCTTCATTAGAGGTATTTAAGTAAAAGCTCAATGACCTTTTCTTGGATATTTTGGTGGGAATTCTTTTTGGAGTATGATGAACTTGATGGCCTCTACAGTATTTTCCACCTCTATAGGATTTCATGATATTTGGAAAGATGAAAAATGGAAAAAGCCTTGAGTGAACACTTTTAAAAACCAGAATAATCTTTTCATTATGTAGAAAGGAACTTCCAGTTTCTAGGTTTGAATTTGGGTATTTCTTAACTCTCCTAAGCTCACCTGTAGCTTGACTGAACTCTAATCTAGATAGTTGATCCTAGGAAAACAAAACAAAAGGAGGAGCAAACAAGAAGATTGGAACCCCAAATTCATTAAACTAGTGGCAGAATTCTGGTGTGGGAGATGGGAGAATTGCAGAACTTCAGAAGTGCCAAAATGTAAGCTTTTAAGACAGTCCTCTAGACAAATACAGCTACTTCCTATTACCTAGGGGTTGATCCCTTGCTTTACCTCCTCCTCCTAGTTCTGAACAGAAGAGTAGCCTTGTCTGCCAACTTAACCTGGCCCACTGCTCTCTCCAAACATTGCTGAAAATAGGTAATAAATAAAGGTGTATTTATTTATTGTGTATGAAAACTGTATTATTATGGACATTCCCATTATTTATTTATTTATTTCCCTCACCACTCCTCCTGGCCCCACAAGCAAAGATTTTAGTTAGAAGGGACCTTGGGAGCCAACACCTACCTAAACAACAATCCCTTCTTATACCTAAACTTGAAGGCTACTTCCAGTGATAGGAAGACCTTAATTTTCAAGGAAAATCTTTCCACTCCACTCTAATGGCTAGGAAGATTTCTTTACCTCCCAGCAAAAATTTACCTCTTTGAAAATTCTACATATGGCTGCTAGCTTGTCTTCTGGAGCCAAGAAGAATAAGGTTAATTACTCTTCCATGTGTTCACACTTCAAATATAAGGGGATAAGTGTCAAATCTCTGCTATTCCCCAGACTTTTCAAGACTAATCATGTTCAGTTCCTTTAACTAATTCTCCCATGGCATGATCTTGAGGTCCTTCAGCATCTTGAGCATCCTCCTTGGGACATGCTATCCTTCTTAAAATGTTATGGATAGAACTAACCATAACAATACTCTAGATGTTTTCTGATTAGGGGAGAGGAGAGTTGGACAGTAACTTCTATGATGCCTCTTTCTTAATGTATCTTAAGATGACATTAATTTTTTGGATTGTTGCTATTGAAACAATGATCTTTCAGTTCACTAATATCCTGTTAGTACACCCCCCCCCACTGTGATCTTTCTCCAAGACGTTTAGTCACATATCCTTCATCCTGTACTTATAAAACTGATTTTTTTGGCTTATCCCATTAGTAGAGATGAGAGAATCATGTAGTTTCCATAACTGAATCAATATAAGTTTTTTCAAACAACCTGACTCCCAATCCCAGAAGAATTTCCATTCCAGGGCAGATGGGCAATGACAGCCTTCAGCTCCAGGGAACTACCGATCTAATCCTTAAATTTAGGGATGCTTCTCTGGGACTAGGCTGACTAGGAAAAGTAGCAGGAACATGTTCCCTTGTTTAGCTTCAGCCAAAGGAAATAGGTAGGTGGTGTGCACACCCACACATAAAGATGCAAGTCTTAATAACTATTTTAATTGCTTGCTGTTCTCAGCTTATTTTCCTGCAGTGCCTCAAAAGTCACTTATTTTGGCAACTCAGAGCAGGGATGGTACTATCTGCTGGAGGTTGAATCCAGACTGTTGGTGACTAATAGAGAGCTCTTCATTCAGAGAACATTGGAAAATTGTTCTCACTTCCCCCTTCTGATCCTTTTGTGGGTGGTGGAGGCAGAAAGTTAAATGAAGCCCAGATATGGTATTAGTCTGCTGGCATTCTGTGAAAACTCATTTTTACCCTCAATATAAAGTGGTTGGTAGGAGAATTGCAGGTAGCTTTTAAGCAGAATAATTTAGCAATAGGGGTGGTTAAGTGGGGCAGATTAATTTATTTTACTGAGTTCAAATTTAGCCAGAGACATTTATAATCTATGTAATCCTGGGCAAGTCACTTAACCTTGTTTGCCTTAGTTTCCTCATTTGTAAAATGAACTAGAGAAGGAGATAACAAATCATTCTTATATCTTTGCCAAGAAAACTGCAAAAGCTGAAAAAATCACCAAAAAATTTAGTAACAATGCCTATTTAGACTTGGAATATACCATATAAAGATTCTGTTCCCCCTCCTTCCAAGATTTATGTTTCTTATTGTCCTTGGCTTAGGTTGACCTTAAAATAAGCTTGTCTTTCTTCAACACATATGATTTTGTAAGAAAAGTATGATGAATCCTGTCTTTCTCCTTGACTATGTGACTATGGGCAAGTTATATCCTGAGTTGAGTTCTGTGGTACCCTCCAACTTCAATAACATTTTATGAATTCATAGGATTTAGAGGTAAAGAAAGAGATCTTAGAGTAGGAATTTTTAGTCTGGAGTCTGTAAACTTTTTTTTTAATTGACAATTGTTTTTAAATAATCTTATTTATTTTATTATGTACATTAAAAGCATCACTTTGAGAAAAGAGTCAGCAGACAAACAAAAGGATCCATAACACAAAAAAAATTGAGCCCCTCCTTCAGAGTATGATCTGGTTCAAGCCTTTCAGTCTGCAGAAGAAGAAGCTAAGGACTAGAGGTTATCTGAGGTCATACAACTAATAATCAGAAGAGTCAGGATTTGTCTTTTATCATCCAAACTTTAAAAGTGACTAACTCTATGTATATGAATTTTCATTTCCCTAAATTTACATAATATTTTCCCTTTCTTGCTAAGAATACCACTATCTTATTACCCAAACAGAAATGAAAGTTATTCTTTCCGCCCTAAGTTCCCACACATTCTGATGAACACCATCATTATCTGGTGAGTCTCTATGAGATCCAAGGGTGTTTTCATCAAGTTTCAAGAATCTACAAAAATTTTCTTCATTGTACAGATGAAAAATGAGGTTCAGGGAAAGGTAGCAGAATATGGTTCAATTTTAACCAAATTCTAATACAACAAAGATGGGTTTGGAATTTACGTTCTTTGCTCTTGTGCCTCCAGTCAATATGGAATCCAAACTATCTTGGATAGATAGATATGAAAGAGATTTTCAAAGCCTTTTCTAGTTTTCTCTTTGAGCAAAATGGAGCAACTCTCCATTTTGTGATTATGGAAACAGAGGCCCAGGGAAATGGAATGGAATGATTTGCCAAAGGTCACACAGATAATAAGTAGCAAGTGAGTATTTGAACCTAGATCTTTTAATGACAAATCCAGCATACTATCTACTACACAAATGATAGTTGTTTTCAGAGGATTAAAAAGAAACATTAGATCTGTTTCTTTGACCCAAGTGAGGTAAAGTTGCAAAATGGCAAATCTAGATTTCCTACAAGAAAAAAAAACCTTATAAACAATTACAGTGAGGCATAAGTGAAATGAGTGGCTGCCTTTGGGGGTAGTAGATTCCTCCAATCAAGGAAAAACTTTGTGCTCTGGCTGTCAGTGGAAATTTGAAATTCTAAGCCAAGGAGCTAAAATTTGAGCAAGGCCACATTTTATCTTTTGTTACTTGTAAAAAATAAAATAAACAAGAGCATTCCAGTGGGAAGACTGATATAGGACACCTTGGAAAGATAAAGATGCAGTAGGGAAAAAACTAGAATCAGGGACACCTGGGTTCAGATTCTGACCCTGACTCTTATTTGCTACGTGATCTTCTATGACATACAGTTTCTTCTTCTACAGATTAGGCACAATAATATCTAACTCACCTAATAGGGCTGTCATGAGAAAAATACTTTATAAATATTAAAGTGATATGAAAATGGGGGTTATCTTTATTTTATATCTATCTCTGACTAACTTTGATTAACCCTGTCTCTTCAAGTAGTCTATTCAGTAGAAAGAGCATGGGATTTGGAGTCAGAGAATGTAGACTTGAATCCCAGATTGGTCATCTACTCTTTGTGTTTCCCTGAACAAGTTATTTAACCTCTCTAGATCTAGCCTCTAGTTTCCTCATTTGTAAAATAAAGAGTGTTGGAGTCCTAGATGGCTTCTTTAAATTGGGTTAAATTCTCTAAATTTCTCTGACCCATCTCTAAATTTTGAATTTACAGAATTCCTATCCTCAGAGCTTGGGACAAGACTCAGACTCCCTCTTGCTGCAGAAGGAATTGCTGGAACACATCAACTAAGCATTTGTTCTTTGTAACATTACAATGTACTTTGTAAACATGATTCTTCCAACAATCCTGGGGGGTTAGCTCTTATAAATATTATTAATCCTAGACAGTGCAGAAAAGGGACAGAGGGGTTAAGTTACTTGGCAAAGATCACTTTCAGAATAGATGATGGAATTGGGATTTTAACTCAAATTTTCTGTTCCATTACTCATTCAATGTGTAAGCATTACAGAAGAAAAGGAAGGAAATATTCATTTATTACTGATAAATGAGATACCAATATATCTCATTTGATCTTCACAACAACCCTGAGATCTAGCCATTATTATTTTCCTCATTTTACAGATAAGGAAATCAGGGCAGATAGTGGTTTAGCAACTTGTTCAGGATCACAGAACTAGTTAAGTGTTTGAGACTCAGGTGACATTCCAGGGACATAACTCTTTCCAAAGTGCCACCAATTGCCTCTAGGTGTGTTATGCCAGTGTGTGAAGTGGAATCCTATAGATTAAAAGTCAGAAGACCGGGGTGGCTAGGTGGCTCAGTGGATAAAGCACCAGCCCTGGAGTTAGGAGTACCTGGATTCAAATCTGGTCTCAGACACTTAATAATTACCTAGCTGTGTGGCTTTGGGAAAGGCACTTAACCCCATTTGCCTTGAAATAAAAAAAAAACTTAATTTAAAAAAGTCAGAAGACCTAGATTTGAATCTCATCTCTGCCCTTTCCTGCCTGGGTACATATAAGCAAGCAACTTCATCTCTTTGTTCCTTAGTCTCCTCATCTACAAAATGTGTGTGGAAGAGACAACTTCTAAGGTGCTAAGTTCTACCATCCCTCTGTACTGACTAGTGTCATATGAATATTTCCTTTTGTTGTCTAGTTATTTTCAGTTGTGTCCAACTCTTTTTTTTTTTTTTTTTTTTTTTTGTTTTTGCAAGGCAATGGGGTTAAGTGGCTTGCCCAAGGCCACACAGCTAGGTAATTATTAAGACTCTGAGGCCATATTTGAACTCAGGTCTTCCTGACTCCAGGGCTGATGTTCTATCCACTGCACCACCTAGCTGCCCCTGTGTCCAACTCTTTTTGACCCCCTTTGGGGGTTTTCTTGTCAAAGATACTGGAGGGTGTTGCCATTTCCCTCTCCAATTCATTTTACAGATGAGAAAACTGAGGCAAACAGTAACTTGTCCAGTGTCACATAGTGTCAGACACTGTATCTGAATATTTCCTAGGAGCCAGTGCAATTTTAAAACATCCCCAAAGTTTCCTCCCGGACTGAGCAGGCATGCTCTTTTACTTGTGTAAATAACTTTTTCTTCCCAAATCAGAATGTGAAAAATTCCTTTCTTAAGCAGCAGCCCCTAGTTTAAGAGGAATCTTAGGCAGGGAGTGACCTCAATAGATGATCGTGCCTTGGGGCAGCTGATGCCCTAACTCTTATCTAAACACTAGTCTATGTCTCAAAAGGAAAGTGAAGGGGTGATTATGCCCCAGATTTGAGGACAATTTCAGTTTGGATAACCCACTCTACATGTGTTTCTTAATGTGACACATGTATGCACACATTCATAAATAGGATATACAGCCTACCTTCCTATTTCCTTTTCCCATTGCTTCCCTTCCACTTTCCCCTCTACCTGCTTCTATTTCCTTTTCCTCCCTTCCTTCCTCTTTTACTTCTCCTACTTTCCTCTCTTCTCTCATTCTTTATTCTTTCTCACTCTTCTTTTCCCACCCCTCTTCTCTTCTTCCTTTCCTCCTTCCTCTCTCTCTTCCTTTCTTTTTTGTTCTTTCATTACTCCCTCTCATCTTTCTTCTCTCCCTCTGTTCTAGCTCCTCTCCCTCTTCTTTTTTCTTTTCTCCTTCTCCTTTCTCCATCTTTCTTTCTTTTCTTTGTCCTTCCACCTCTCTGATTTCTTCTCTCCTCTCTCTCTTTCCTTTCTCCTCTCTCTTTCCCTCTTCCTGCTTCTCCCTTTCTCTTCCAGTCTTACTTTTTCCCTTTTTCTCCTCTCTCTCTCCACCCCATCTCTTCTTTCCTTCTCCCTCTTCCTCATCCTTTCATCCTTACCCTACCCTATTAACTGTCTCCCCTTCTTTTCTTCCTTGCTTCCCCTTACCCCTCAAGTGCAGGAGCTCAGGTGGCTATAAGCTGAGCTGAAACTGCTCAAGGTGTGATTGAATGTATTTTAAATTACCTATAAATTCAGGGCTTTGTGTAAGCTAGCGCTCCTGCTACCCAACATGATTGACCCTTAGCTCTAAACAACCAGCCCAGCAGGCGACTGTGATGAAGCATGCACAAGGACTGCCACTGTCGCCTGGAGAGTCAGCTTCTTGTGATTTAATAAATAACACCCCTGGACCAATGCAGGAGAGGAGTGCCTCAAGATGTGGAGGCCTTTGGTTGTGTCAGGCCAGCCAGGGAGGAGACCAATGTTCCAAGGAGAGACTTCCAGTGATTTTCTTATTCATTCTTCTCCAGCTCCATTGTGGGAACTTTCCCAACTTGGAGCCCTTTTCCTGGGACTACTACTGTTTTTATTGCATAGCTGTGGGTGCTGGATACATTTCCTCCCAAGACCAGCCTTTTTATCCATTGTTTTGCCATAGTGATAATTCCTAGTTCCAGGAGGGTCAAGGGGGAAGAAATAAAAAGGACTTCAATAAGGATTCCAGATTTATAGATTAAAAGGACTTTAGACATGCCATCTAGTCCAACCCCCTTTCTTCAGTCACTAAATCACAGAACTCAACCTAGATAGAGCTTCAAGTAATTTTTCAGATTATTACCTAGCAGAACAACCCCAAAACCACCTGAGCAGATGTATAGCACAAACTTACTGATGGATTAGAACTAAAGAGACTTCACAGATTATCTTTCCAAGTCCCTTCAGTATGTCTATGAAGATACAGAAATCCAGAAGATAGATATGACTTGTCCAAAGATAGTGGGAGAGACATAGACTAGGTCCTATGCTTCCTTAGCACCTGAAAATTTTTCACAAGTTTAAATCTTTATTTCCTACCCAGCTTTGGACTTTTGTATCATACCCCCAGGATAATCTGGTCATCCCATAAAATTATATCTGCTCTGATTTCTAACACTTCATCAACTTCTTAGTATCTTAGGCCTTTCTGGTTGGAGGATGGAAAGTTCCTCCCAGAAACTTCCTTTGGAGAGGATAAACCACACCAGACATTTTTCCATTTCTCATATGGCTACAGTTCTTCAGATGGTTGTTGCATGAATAAAGATTAAAATGGAATAAAACTTACCCTTAAAAGACTAAGTGTTCTATCTTAAAAAGAAATTGAATTTATAAATTTATAATTATAATTATCAATATTCAATGAATTCATGATCTTATCAAGGAAGGTACTCTCTCTACCCTGAATGAACCATGTCTTGGAGTACTATGTCCAACTCTGCCACATTCAAAGAAAAGCATTCCTAAAATGGAGAGCATCCAGAGAAAAACAGCAAGGATGATGAAAGTTTTGACAACAGGTAACATGAAGGAAGATAAGTTATATTTAGTTATATTTGGTTATATTTAGTAGGGAAAATATAATAGCCACCTTCAAGTATTTGAAGGACTATGGCAGAAAGGATGGATTTGTTAAGCTCAGATGCAGAGGACAAAATGTAGTGATGTGTATAAGTTATAAAGAGGCAAATTTAGGCTTGACATAAGGAAAATATGTTTTAAACATTTAGTGCTGAGCAAAAGGGAAATTGGCTGCTTTGCAAGGTAGTGGATGTTGCATTATTGAAGGACTTCAAGTCAGGGTTGAATGACCACTTATCATGTGTACTGTATGCAGAATTCTTCTGTTATTAGTTGGCCTCTGCAGTCCTTCCCAAGCCCAAAATTATGAGTTTCTGATTCTGCTCTTGAGATGATATGGCTCAGATGGGTCTCAAGCCAAGTTTTCTACAGACTCATTTTCTCCTCCATCAATCTTTGTTATGTTGTGAGATGATACTATTCATAACTTTCTACCATCCTCCTCCATAGCATTTTGCAAATGAGTTAATATTCTAAACTGACATTTCCCTTGGCTCATGTCTTTCTGCTTGGAAGGAGATCAACTATTTGCTGGCTAAGGCCAAGAGCTTTTGGCCCCCTTGTTGTGGTGATTGCTTTATATTGGTTAAATGTCTGTAGGAAATAGTGAGAATCCAAATCAATGTCTTTATTTTTATTAATTTCCTATTTTTGTGAGTGCCAATAGTTCATTTGCATAGGTCAGGCAAGGACTGTTGTAAATTGTCATTCCCCTATACATCTTCTTCTCCTGATTTAGTGGAGATTTTTAAACTTTTGTGCAAAATAGTGCTTAGTTTTACTGCAAACAGTTGATTAAAACTGAATTCGAAATTGGTAACCAGTAGTTTCTTATTTTTGAAGAAATTATCAATTTGTTTTGCACAACATAGTTCAGTACCTTTCACCTCTTCCTCTTGAAGGAAATATTGCTAAAGCTAACTTTTGAGTAATAATTCCAAGTTTTGGAATTATTCTTTTTAAAATTCTGAATGATAGTCTTCACTATGATTTTTTAAACATCCTCTTCTGTGACCACTTCTGCCCTAAAGTCACCTTGTGACATTGTATAATGTTGGCTTGGTTTGGAAGATCTTGTCAAGTTCTTGTTAGCATTTCTCTTCCTTTACCTCACATGTTCCCCTACCACTTCATCAGACCCAACAGATGTTAGCACACAAGCTATAATTATCTATTTTTTTGTTTAGGCTCACCTTGACCTTCAATTTCCTTATATCTTTTAGTTTCATTTAGAGTGACAATGTCAATATTGATATAGTTCGGTTCTGTTAGTAATATATTGACTCCCTAGAACAAAGATCTCCTGCTTAAGAGTAACAACAGCTAAATTAATGTATATAGACAGCCTAAAAATGGTATTCTTAGCTCCTCCTCTTTTCCTATAACTCTACCATAATCACTGCAGAAGGAGGTCATACAACATTGAGGGCCATTTTATATTTTTTTTGTTTCATTTATAGACATGAACAACAAATTCATCAGTACTCAGTTACCACAGCGGTTATATATCACCTGCTAGTAATGAGTCTCTTGATAATAAGATAGGTTAGTCCTCAGGCAGTAAACTCAGTCTGTTGAGTTTACTTGAACTTACCTGAAGATTTTCCAGCTTGGTAGAACTTTTCTGCTGGAGACTGTGTGCCACTAGAGTATTAACTATTTTTATTCATCCCACTTTTAAATTAAATTAGTCTTTAATTATATTTGCAAAATGAAAGAGTCTAATTTTTTTTCCTGTGATTATATTGGAGTGAAGTCTACAGTTTATCAAAGAACCACTTTATAAAACCTCAACAGGTGATGTTTAAATCCCTGTTCCAGTTTTCCCAGCACTTAGGAAAAGAGTGCCAAGAAAGAATAGTCTAGAATGAGCATTGGTTCTGAAGTCAGACAACCCAGGTTCAACTTATTATCTGTATGACTGTGGGTAAATCACATTAAAACTCCAGTTATGCATGAACTATGTTGAGCAGAACCAGAAGAACACTGTACACCTTAACAGTAACATGGGGGTGTTGATCAACCTTAATGGACTTGCTCATTACATCAATGCAATAATCAGGGACAATTTTAGAGTACCTGCAATGGAGAATACCATCTATATCCAGAGAAAGAATTATAGAGTTTAAACAAAGACCAAAGTCTATTACCTTCATTTTTTTTTAAAAAAAGTATCTTATGTACTACATAATTTTGTTATCTCTAATATTTTATTTTCTCCTCAAGGATATGATATCTCTCTCAACACATTCAATTTTGATAAATGTATAATATGGAAACAATGTAAAGATTATCAGACTGCCTTCTGTGGAGGGATGGGAAGAGGGAAGGGAGGGTGGGGGAAAATTGTAAAATTCAAAACTTTACAAATAGCCTTACAAAAAACTACTATTGTATCTAATTGGAAAACAAATAAAATATTAATTAAAAAATAGTTAAAGCAAAAAATAAAAACAAAAAAACTCCAGTCAGATTTCTCACCTGTAAATGATAGTTGGATAGGGCAGGCAGAGATGGGTTAAAGTATATGATTTTGGAGGTCCCTTCCAGTTCTAAATCCTATAAAAATGCTTTCCCAAGGCAGTAGATTGGTCAGATGAACTTCTTTTCAGAATGTCATTAGTAAAGATTGGGAAGGAGGCAAAGATTAAGCAGAGAACCTTGGAATGATAAAGTTTTCGAATTAATTACAGATACAGAATGAATGGGCACCACTAAGGAGTTTGAGGCTTTTATAAATTCAATCCCAACCAAAGGTAACACTGACCAAGAGCAGAGAAAGAAAAGAGGGAAAGCTATAATTTCCTGCTTTGCCTTTCTGGATCCCAGGCACAAGGAATAAATCACAGTGTGCTTCCCAGTCATAGCAAGTGCAAAGTGGTGCTGCTTCTATCAGAGCAAATATCAATGGGCACCTGATGAGTGGACTGGCCCAGCAAGGCCTTGCCCTGCTGATGGATTACTGCTCCAATGCTTCAGGATTTTTATTTTTCATTGGTTCGTCTCATGCCACCTTGTTTATTGCATGGATATTTCATCTCCTGGATTCATCTTGGGATCATCGTTAAAGACTCCTTCTCTGCTCACTGAGATGTTTCTGCTAATCATAAAAATCTATGTTGCAATTTCAGATTAATTAAAGCTGTAAATTGGGCAAGGCAGTGACTGTAACTCATATTCTCCATTTCTCTGCATCCTTTCAAAAGATACAGTTTTATGGTGGTTTCTGAGAGAAATTCTGTACCCAAAGACTTTATGTGGACCAACAGGGAGGCAGTCTTGTGTGGGCCATTCTCCAATCAGTGCTACTTTGAAAGGCATACTGGGGTCCTGAACTCAGCCTTGGGTGAGGTGTTGTTTTGGAGAATCAGTCAACTAGAATAAAATAGAAAATTGAAAGTCTATTACATATTTTACTTTTGGGACTATTTTGGATATATTGGGGGTCATTCTTCTCCAATCTGGGCAGGTGGAATCAAAGTTCACTAAAGATATAGAAAAGAATCAATTATAGGATGCCAATTACAAGAGAAAAAGATAACATTTGTAGAGGCTATTCCCATGCCTGGAGCAATCTATCTCACCTCCAGATTTTAGCTTCCCAGACTTCCTTATGGACTCAGCTTAAATTTTGCCTCCTACAGAGCACCTTTACTGGTATCCCCCAGCTCTGACTAGTCTCTTTACTTCAGACCTTTCCTGCAGATTGCTTGAATTGCATAGATATTTGCATATTGTCTTCCATTAGACAGTTAGCTAGTTGAGGGCAGGGGCTATGTTTTTGCCTTTACTTGTACCCTTAGCATCCAGTGCCTGGTGTGCCTGTAAAGGTTTCATGATAATTGATTGACTAACCTTGAAAAACAGTCAATTCATAATTAACTTCTGTTCTGAATTTCAATGCTGGTTCTCTCAATTACTAACTGTGTGATCTTGAGCACATTCACTTCACTTCACTTCTCTTGGATTCAGTTTTCTAATCTATAAAAAAGATAGCTTAGATGACTCTAAGATCCTTTCCAGCTATAAATCTTTGATCTCTCTGATCCCATTTCTATGATCTTTGGATGTAGGGGTGTCTTTGTCTAAGATACAGACCCTCCAGTGAATGCTAAAAGCAAAAGGCCCTTATTGGTTTTGTTCATTCAATAAGCCTTTATAAAGTGCCAACTATGTGACAGACAGCAACTATCTTGGGGCTTGGGGAATGCTGAGATAGAAATGAAAAAGTCCCTTGACTTGAAGGAACTTCCATTTTAGTAGGGAGAGAAAACATCCACATATATACAATACATATAGGGTAATAGTAAGTAAAGACACTTAGCAATGCCTGAGGCAAAGGTGTCAAGTAGAAGGTGGGTTTGAGCTAAGATTTGAAGGTAACTAGGAATTCTAAGAATCAAAGGTGAAGGAGTATATTCCAGATATGGAGAGCAATCAGTGCAAAGTCAAGGAAATGGGGGATGAAGTACCTCATATAGGCAATCGTAAGAAGACTAATTTGGCTGGACTCTAATGTACATGAAAGAGAATCATGTTTAATAATGTTGGAAAGATAGAATGGGGCTAGACCTGAAGAGTTTTGAATGTTTTAACTAGGGAAGACTTAAGATCTAATATGAGAAAATGGAAATCAAGAATCCAACAAAGTTGGGAAAGATGATTTACAGGAAGAAGAATGTGGTTGTGGGAGATGTCAGTCTATAGATTTAGCCCACTATTTTTGGCAAATCCTTGTTATCCCCAGTCTTTGGTGGGGATGTTTCAAGCCTTCATCACTTCCAGACCCACCAGAGCAGCTTGGTGATACAGGTGAGGTCAGAGGACCTGGCTTACTTCCCAGTAACGCTTCTTATTGCTTGTATGGCATTGGCTAGCTCACAACTAGGCTGGTCCTCAATTTCTTCATTTGGAAAATGAAAGGAGTTGGATTAAATGATCTCTGAGATCCTTTCTAGGTCTAAATCTCTGATTCTATTCAAGAGTTTTGTTGGGTGGGGACCATTCTCCCTTGGGCATGTCTGACTGGTTGACTGTCTCTGATGTCATGGGGACAGGGAAACACCAAGGAATGTCTAATTCTAGAGAGCCTGGTAGAGAAAATGCTGTCTGTCATATTCAAGTGTTACGGATCTCAGAGAGACTATCACCATTTCAAAAAGCCCCATCTGATTATTCTGGTAGTAGGTTTACCTTCTTTAATTATCTGTGGCTTAGTCTGGGTGGCAGGAGGTAACCCACCTGGGATACAGCTTTTGCCTAAGATAATCCGCAAAGTGGATGAAATTTACAATATCAAGGGATTGTAAGATGTATTAACAACACACAGAAAGCCCTTTGCTAAATGCAGTCAGTTCAGAGAAGAGACCTCTGAGCAGGAAAAGAGAAAAATATTGCCAGACATCCAAGCCGAATAACAGAGAAAATGAGGAGTGCTTAAGGCTAACCCTTATTTGAAAATTTCAAACTATTTGGAGGTAGTTTCACAATAGACATCCTCTTCTCCCCCCCCCCCAAACTAACTATTTGATAAAGGTTTTTGTTGTTTGTCCTATTTGAAGAGGACCAATGATATCAGAAAGGTTATGACTTTCCAGTGATTGAATCTAAGAGCAGGACAGCTGTGCAAAGTCCTTAGCCTCACTATCCCCTCTGGAGCCATCTCAGTCCTGTGACCAGATATAGATCCAGGCTACTGGAGATGCCCCCCACCACCATGCAATGACAGCCTTGGTCTTTTTTTTTTTTTTTTTTTTAGGAATAAAGAGTGGTTCAAGAGAAGAAGGATGATCAGTCAATCAGGATGCATTTTTAAAGTGCCTATATGTTCTAGACCCTGGACTGTATGTGGGGGCTACAAGTAAAAAGAATGAAAAAAAAATCTGTTTTCAAAGTCTTTACATTCTAATGAGTCACAACAAAGTTATGGCTCCTCTCCACACATACTTAGAGATGCAACTATAGATATGTTTCTGTATAAATATATACATATTACATCTATAAATAGATACATAGTATACAGGACATAACTAACATTTATATTTTGCTTTAAATCGGTTATCTCAAGTAGTTAAATGCAGGGTTGTTGAGTAGGATAGACATTAACATTTAGATCAGACAAATCTTCCTAGAGAATGTGGCACTTGAGCTGTGTCTTGAGGGATTCAATTAGAAAGAGGTAAGGAGAAAGTCCATTCCTGGTTTGGGAATAGCCAGTACAGAAGCAGAGATAAATAAAATGATGACTTTGGGTGAGGAGCAGAGAGAAGGTCAATAAAGTGATGGGATAGTAAGTAAGTGGGCAAGTCTATTGACCACACGAAGCCTCAGTTTCCTTATCTGTTAAAATGGGAATAATAATGCTTGTGCTACCTATATTGGAGGGTTATGTGTGACGAAAGGACTTTGGAAATGTTAAAACATCATAGAAAAATGAATTCTTTTCCTGTTTCTGAAAAGTCTGGAAAGTCATAAGATCATAGATCATAGACAGGGTGCCAGGAGGGACTTTAGAGGCTATCTAATCTAACCCCCTCATTTCATAAGAAAAATCAGTTTTAGGGATGCTAAATGACCAAGCCAGTGAATGCCAGAGACAGGGCTTGAATACAAGTCCTCTGAATCCAGAGCCCCTGGAATTTCCACTGTACCACAATGACTCCCCCACCTCCAACAACTGTCTACCATTGGGGGAGGGGAGAAGAGAGAGATACAAAAGGGGAGAGGGGAAGGAAGAGGAGTAGGAAGGGAACCTCACTTAGAAGGAAGCAGTTTCTTTACTCAGACATCTGCAAGTCTGGACCTGAAATGGAAGATTCAATTTTGTAGCTTGCTTTAAAAAAAATAATAATTCATTATCAGCACCTTAACAATTCCCTTTCTGAATTGTTTAATTCCACAATGCAGCCACTTCTGTACAACTGGCCTATCATCTGCTAGGATTAAGATTCATTTCAAATGAAAGTTTCTTTTTTTTCTCTTCATTTTCTCCCCTCTTTTATTCTCAAACTGATTTGCATTACAAAAAAAATTAAACAAAAGCAGCATTTTGAATCTCCACTCATTACTCCCCTTACATTTGTTAACATCATTATCATCAGCTGAAGATGGCAACTATTATCAACTATTGCAGAGCTTCTGAAGACCTCATACTATATTCGTTTAGAAAATTGCTCTAATGCACATGCTTTCAGAGGTTTAAAATCGACCACAGCATGATGAGCTATATAATGCTGTGCATTTTTTTAAGCTAATGGTGCATTTACTTTGGTAGGTTTTTTTTTTTTAACACCTTGCATCCAAATATAAATCCATTTCTGGCAGCAAGGAGCAAATCCTGTACACTAACAGGAGGGGACACTTCCCCTTCAGCAGGTAGCACTTTTTACTTCCAGCAGTTTTTGTACCCACCTCTTCCTCATCATCTCCCTGGGTCTGATTGGTCAATTAATTGCTCCCTGTTCTCCAGGATTTTGGAATCATAGATTTGGAACTCGAAGAACTTTCATGGGGTCATTGAGTTCTAACCCCCTTGTTTTACAGATATGACCAAACAGAAGCCCCGAATTGTGAAATGACTTGGCCAGAGTTTCGGGAAGGTCTTCCTGACTCCCAATCCAGTACCACATCCACTAGACTTCATTGCCTCTCTAGGGTCTATTTACAACTCTTCCAGGGTCTATTTTGTCCCTACTCAGTCCCTCCTTGTAGACAGGAGAATCAGTCCTCAATGAGTTTACATTTCACTGGAGAATAAGAAACGTGTAAACATCAAATAATTCAGTAAAGAAAAGAATATTCTAGATATGTCTACCTGTGTGATATAGAACAAGTGATTGGCCCTCTCTGGGTCAGTTTTCCAACTTTTAAAGTGAGGAGTCCAAACTGGATGACCTCTACACTATTCCAGCTCTAAATCTATGATTTTTTTTTTATTCTCTTAAGTGTCTATCTATGATTCTTTTTCTGAGTCAAAAGGAACCTTTTCTTAAATCTCTCTCTCTCTCTCTCTCTCTCTCACACACACACACACACACACACACACACACACAAACACACATTATACCTTCAGGCAATAAGTTGGGAGAAAGGAATAGAGCTCAATACAACAATAATGGGAAGATAGTTCTAGTAGAGGATTGTAATCAAAGACCTGGTGATGTTTGTTGTTCATTACTACAGAAAAGAGCACGTTCATTCCCATTGTAAATTACCAAATTTCTGTATTCATAGAAATCCAGAGCCCCTCGAGAGAAGGGCGCTGGTTGGAAAATGTATGAAGTGCTAGTTTCTTATGGAAATAGGAATTTTTGATAATTGCACCAGAGCTCTTCTTTATCTGCTTTTGCATGTTAATGTGCAAATTCTATGCCTCATTTTTTTAAAAAGCACAGAGACTCCTAGACAGGCACAGGTCTTTCTTCACTGATATTCCAGTCTTCCATTCATCCTAATAGCTGAGAACCAACATCTGTGACCCTGCTCAATCACACTCAATCATTCTGCTCATCAAACCATAGAAAGAAGAGATGGAAAATAGACAGCCCATTATCACTAGGGTCAGTGCTCTGGGCTGGGGTGACTTAGTCCTCAGCAGTCACTTCAGTCACCACTGTTTGCATGGCTTCTGGAAGTTTCCCAAGAGACCATTCTCTGGACTAATAAATATCAGTAATCATGACCTGTCCAGGACCAAAGAGTATGCAGGGAAAAAATTTGTTTTTTGTGTCCTCCAACTTCCCTTTCTATAATGCTCATTTGGCATTGAACACATGTAATTTAATTCAAAGACATTTATTAAGGGCCAGCTTACAAAGCATTGTTCTAAGTCAACAGGGTGATACAAAGTGTATATAAGGTCTTTGCCCTCATGGAGCTTACAGTTTAGGAGTAGGGGAGGAGGGGACAGGTGGTGGGGATGAGTCAAACTTTAATATCCAATAATATGTCCTAAATACATTAGAGAAGAATACAACAAAGTGCTATTCATAGTGGAAGAGGTGTATTAGAGTTGGACATAAAGGATAGTGGAATTCAACAAATGCAATGGAAGAAAGAGGACATTTTAGACATAGGGAACAATGTCAGCATTACTGGTAAGGTAGGAAAGTGAGGAGGGGGGAGGGAGGGAGGGAGGGAGGGAGAGAGAGAGAGAGAGAGAGAGAGAGAGAGAGAGAGAGAGAGAGAGAGAGAGAGAGAGAGAATATTATCATCATTCAGTTTGACTGGGGCACTTGCTTATCCTCTCAGAACCTATTCTGAATTGTGTTTACACAGATTCTTAGTTTCAGCTCTCCATCAGTCAATCCCTCCTCAAGACCCAAACAAGTTCTTTCATCAGGCATCTTATTTTGTCAGAGGCACTGCCATTTCTCAAGTTAGGAACCTAGTAGTCATCTTTGATTCTTCCTCTCTTTCATCCTCTATGTCTAAACAATCACAAAGTGTTGTCATTTCCTTTGAAAGTCCCTCATCCCCTCTACTCATAAGGTCACCACCCCAATTGGGTCCTGAACAACTGAAACAGCCTTCTAGTTGAAGACTGATCTCGTTTCTTCTTCCTTTTAATCTATCCCACACAACAGAATCTCAATTTCCAGATGAATAACTTTTGTAATGCCATGCTCTCTCTGAAGAAGCTACCTTTAGTCCTACTGGATCAAATTCAAATTATGCTACTTAATTTTAAGATACTATCTAATCTTGACACTATCTCCTCTCCTTAACTTGGGGCGGGGGGAGTAGGGTGGTACAGTGGAAAGCTCACACTGACTCTGGAATCATAGGGTCTGCATACAGATCTTGCCTGTAAAACAAGCCCAGGTAAAACCCTAAAGGGAAAAAAAATGACCTGGACACAATGATTATAAGAATAACTGGAAGGAATGAAATAAGATATACATAATGGAAAATGAATAGGGAGGACAGAATGGATGAGGAGAATTGATAACTTAATACTATTGGGGAAGCATAATGGAAAACTTTACCCAAGAACTAATAACTCTGAAAAACTTAGGAAGGTACAAAAAAAAAACAATAATCCAATAAGATAACAAGAAATATTGAAACAAAATAAAAAGATTGAAAAAATAGAAGAAAATCTAAGAAATATTATATCAAAAACAACTGACCTAGAAAATAGGTAAGAAGAGATTGGGCTACTGAAAATCATGACTCCCCCCCACCCCTAAAAATTTTGCATACCATATTTCAAGAAATTACTAATGAAAATGATCCAGAATGTTTAGAATCAGTGGATAAAGTAGAAATAGAAAGAATCCACCATTTATCTCCTGAAACTGAAAAATGAAAACTCTCAGCAGTCATAGCCCAAATCCAGAACCTACAAGTGAAAGAAAATTACTATAAGTAGCCTTAAAAGTAAAAGTACAATAGTAAGGATTAAACAAGACTTGGCAGCTGCCAGTAAAGTAGAGGAGAATGTGTAATAAAATAGCCTAAAAAGCTAAAGATTCCCTTGCAACCAACAATAACTAAAGTTAAACCTACAGGGTAAAAAAATGAAACTTTGATGCTATAGTTATTAAAAACAATTTCTGATGAAAAATCCATTAGAATCATAGAAGCAACCTTAAAGTTGACTATGATTTAAGCTATCTCTTAACTGAAGAAGGACAATTGGGTGTCAGGAATCTAAACGAATACTCTTTCTTGGTCATTGTCCTTGGCATCTAGAGATAAAAGAATGACTACTGTCCAAATTTTATTGGATTTATCCTTTCCCTGGACATAATTCTGGTTTCTATGATCAGTGAACCCATATGATATTGGATGATGGAAAGTGTATGGAAGTTGAAGACAAAAACATCTGGGTTCAAATCCTTCCACTGACAATTATTGACAATATCACCATGGGCAAGTTACTTAATCTCTCTGAGCCTCAGTTTCCTCATTTATAAATTAAGGTCTTTGGAATCATTTCCAGCCTTACAGCTATGATTTATTTTTATTTTTATTTATTTATTTATTTTTTAGGCTTTTGCAAGGCAATGAGGTTAAGTGGCTTGCCCAAGGCCACACAGCTAGGTAATTATTAAGTGACTGAGGTTGGATTTGAACTCAGGTACTCCTGACTCCAGGGCCAGTGCTCTATCCACTATGCCACCTAGCTGCCCCTACAACTATGATTTATGATAACATTGGATTATCATTTTAGCTTCAACACTAACATGTCACAGGCCATAAGGTTGATCATGGAACAAGAGTAAGTGCCTTAGTTTTCCTACTGCTACCTAAAGAGTCCCTACTCTTCTCCAATAATTAACTCCTCTCTCCAAACAATCTTATGGAACTCTCTCCTCTGCACCCATGGATTACTGAGCTTCACAATGCACAGAATGACCAGCATCCCAAGGGAGGTTTGGATAATGACATGGATTACTCTCCCAGAGTGGTTCAAGCTGATTTATAATGGTTATCAAAGAGGTCAGAGCTTGATTGAGTTTAATAGATCAATTAATTAAACCAACCAAACAAACATAATGAACATAAAAATTACAGCCTCTGTCATTGGTCCAGATGTGCCCCCAGTGTCAGTCTTTGACAGACTCCATTGAATCCATTCATCTTAACACCTAATGGGTTTAATGGCCCATGGCCATGAAGTGGGAATGGGATTGGAAATCCCTAGTAACTTGCTACTTGGGAACAAACCTCCACAATAATCCACCACCCCAACTCTTTACCTCCTCTTCCAACTTTGACCACTATACAATGGAGACAGTACAGATTAAATGAATGGAATCAGAAACTACACAAAGTCAAGACCATCCTCCATAGAATACCAATTAATCAACACATAGTTCTAGTGTCTCTCTTAATGCTTATAAACAGCTATTTCCCTTGATTTAATTCAACAGCAAGATATTAAGTACCTGATAGACATGTCTCATCTTCCTATTCTAGTCCTTCCTCCATTCAGCTTGATCAAATTAATCCATACCATATGCTCTATGAGCCACTGAAATGGACCTCCTTGCTATTCCTAGCATTAGAAACTCCATCTCCAGATTTTGGTCACTTTCCCTAGATGTCCCCAATTTGGAATTCTCTCCCTTCTCATCTCTACCTCCTGGATTCCTTGGATTCCTTCAGGTGTCAGTTAAAAATCTCATTTTCTGAAAGGAGTCTTTTTTCTTTTTGGATTTTTGCAAGACCATGGGGTTAAGTGACTTGCCCAAGGTCACATGGGTAATTATTAAGTATCTGAGGTCAAATTTGAACTCAAGTCCTCCTGACTTTGGGGATGAGGCTCTATCCACTGTGCCACCTAGCTGGAAAAGGAGTCCTTTTCTTATCCTTCTTACCGCTAATACTTTCCTCCTGTTATCTCTAGTTTCTCTTTTATATCCTTTATTGATACATGGTAATTTGCATGTTGTCTACCCTACTATACAGTGATCTCCTTGGAAGTAGGGATCATTTAGTTGAGTTTTGATTTTTGCTTTTCTTTCTATCTCTAGCACTTAACACAGGGTCTAGTGTGGAGTAAGTGCTTATTAAAAGCTTATTGACTTGGGTGACTTGACAATTATAATATACCAGATGCTGTGCTATGTTCTGGAATACAAGAATAAAAGACAAAAAAGAAATTGTGCTTGCCCTCAAGGAGCTTATATTCATTTTGTTGGTTGTGACATGTAAATAAGATAATTAAATATAAAATGTAAATATAAAACAACAGGGCTCAATACAGTAGCAAAAGTGAGAGTCGCCTATTGAAGCCCAACCAGGATAAGAAGAATCAAAATTAGTGTCTATCCATAAGGGGATGGTTGATAAAAAAAATTATGGTTTATGAATATAATGGAATATCTTTCTTCTATAAGAAAGGTGGAATCAAGACTCAGAAACTGGTAAAGTCATATTTTTCCAAAATGCTGTTATTCAGTCACTTTTCAGTTGTGTCAAACCCTTCATGACCCCATATAAGGTTTTCTTCTCAGAGACATTGGAGTTGTTTGCCATTTCCTTTTCCAGCTCATTTTTCAGATGAAGTCACTGAGACAAACAGGGTTAAGTGACTTGCCCAGGGTCATATAGCTAATAAGTGATACCAGATTTGAACTCTGGAAGATGTATCATCTTGATTCCAAGGCTGGCACTCTACTTGCCCAAAGGAATCAGAGAGCATCAAAATAGTATGACCTCTAGGTGGAAGATTTCCAGATCATGTCTCTTCACTTATTCCTGGAATTCTGTTTGATCCTGGTTCTGATATAGACATCTCATTCTCTCTCTCTCTCTCTCTCTCTCTCTCTCTCTGGGTCTCAATTCAACATCCCATCCTAATCCTCATTTTGGTTCTATAGGATCAATCAGATGTGTTTGGACCTTCCCTAAAGTGAAACATTCCACCCAAGAACTTTCCTCACTGTCTTAACCCAAGAGATCTCATCATGTACTATAGAAGATTTATGATGCAGAAGGTCCTATTTCTGGATCTACCTGTGACCACAAACAACAATAAATACCACCAGTTCAGGCAATTGGGGATTGGTGGGAATAGAGCATTTCAGAAATTGAATTTTTTCTGTTCTGTAAGCAAAGGATATCACTCACAAAGACCATACTAGGCACTATTAGGCACATATCCCATAAGAGTCAAAGATAAAGGGAAAGAAGCTAGATTGTTTAGGGTAACAAAGAATTGGAATAAAGATGAGAATGAATATAATGAATATAATGTAATACTATTACATTGAATGAATATAATGCAATACTATTACCTTTACAAAATGACAAAGGGACAAATTCAGAGAAATCTGGGAATACTTGTATGAACTGACTCAGAGTTAAGTGAGAAGAACCAGGAGAACAATTTATACAAAGACTACAATAATGTAAAGAAAAACAATTTTTAATGCCTTCAGAAGTCTGATAGTGAAGCATGACTTTGCCTTATTGTCAAAAAACTGATGAAAGATAAAACTGTAACATACATTTTCAGATGCCTCCAATGTGTGACTAGGCTTATTTATTACAAGGGAGAGCTTTTATTTGGGAGAGAGGGAGGGAGGTGGCAGATGGGTTGTGATAGTGATGGAAAAGAAAGAAAAGAGTCTATGAAACATTTTTAAAATATGAAGATGAGAGCAGAAGGAAGTTCAGAAGAGGATGAAATTAGGTCAATGTTGGCACTATTGTGATAAATTTAGTATAAATTAAAACATTCAATCTGTATTTAAGAGATTCTCAAATTCATAAGTAATCCTCTTTCTCTGTTTTGTTTTTGCACATTCATATTTGTTGGTTATATTTGTTAAGTTCATTATAATAAAATAAAGTTTTTAAAAGAATGTCTATAGAATTCAGTTTTTACTACAACCTTTGAGTGTTTAGAGGTGTAGAAGGAGCACTTGGTCTCTTTGTCAGAAACCCTGGCTTTGCATTCCAATTCTGCTGTTTAGTGGATGACTGGATTACCATGGATAAGATTTTAATTGTTTCTGAGTCTCAACTTTAAAATGAGGACAATAATCCCTGCACTGAATGGGTCATAGGGTTATCAGATAATCTTTTGGGTAATTTACAAAGGGAAGGATCATAAGAGGGGAAAAGGCACTCTGAGTTGTTTCAGGGAAACTTCAAGTCAAATCTTCCACAGGAAGACTTTTCCCTTTCCCTTAAGGCCAGAACCTCTTCTTTATTAATTATCTTCCATTTATCCTGTGTATTTCTTGTCTGTACACAGCTGCTTTCATATTTTTGCTTCCATTAAACTGTAAGCTCCCTGAGGGCAGGAATTCTCTTTTATCTTTACTTGAATCTGCAGTGCTTTAACACAGTGTCTAGCACAAATAAAAGCTTAAAAGTGCCTATTGATTAATTGACTGACTAAATGTACATTGTTCTCTGCAATGCTACTCCTAAGGATGAAAATACTGAAAAGCTGAAGAAAAATGGAGCCAGGGCCATGGATTTATTTTCCTTCAATTCTCATTTACTCCCACTTATTTCTTTGTAGCTCAGACCTTTAGTCTTTAATAATTTGCACTGAGTTCTTTTGTGCAAGGTCAACAAGAGTTATATAGCAGATGGAAAATTAAGTGATGGGTTAATCCTTACCCCCGTGGAATGAGAACAAAGAGAAAGCCTTCTTTCTGTTGGGTTGATACTTGATGGAGGAGAGAGGACATTTACAAACATGGCAATGTTATGATCTGCATCAGTTGAAACCACAGGTCTTCTAAATTGTCACTTGGAAGAAGGCTGAGCACACCCCCTTGTTCATATTGTCTGGTAAAGATGTTAACATCTTTGGAACCTCTCTCTAAGTTTGTGGAGAAAACAGGGCTGGTGCTCTATAAACAATCATCTTTCCATAAAAAAAAAAACTAGACAGACTTTAAATTTAATTTTTATTATTAACACTTCCTTTCCATTGATTAAGAAGCTAATAAATCAAGTCTTGATTCATAGTATCAACTAGTTTCCAAGACGTAAATATGTTTGATGAAAATTTAACAATCAGCTCTCTCTCTCTCTTGGTTTACAAGTCTGCCTAGAGGTTACTCATAAGTTACAGGTAGGAGAAGAAAGGCAGAGACATCCACTTGACAAATATTCCTCATATCTAGCCCTCTCCCCCTCCTTATATTACCATCCCTGATAGCAATTCCTGGTGGGTTTCCTAGCCCCTGAAAATAGATTTAAATTACTGCTTTATTTGTCATCCAACTCAGAGGGTTGATTTATGCTGCCCAAACAATCCAGCCTTTATCTCAGTCACCCAGCCGCATTAGTGGTCATTCATCATGCTTAACTTCTCCGCTTACTCTTGGGCTTCTGGGACCGCTGGTTGTTTTGGGGTTTGTTTCTTTTCTGAGAAAGAGGCAGAAGTAACCAAGATAGTAAATGTACAGCCTTTGAAAGGGCTCATGGGGCAGGGAACCTGTCTAACTCTAACCTGAGTCTGGGGCAAAGGGGTAAAGGACAATGGATGAAGGGTGAGGCAACATACCCTGTAGAATTTGGGGGAAAAAATGCCGGGAAATCTGGATTTGAATCTGTACCATTTGCCTGTGTGATCTTGGACAAGTCACTTAGCTTTTCTGAGTTTTCCTCAACTTAAAATCTCTTTCCTCATCCTTCAACCTGATGCTATAGGGTTTTGAGCTGAAGTTAGACTTTTTTGTGAGACTTGCTTTTTCTTGTCAGACCTCCCTAAGCTCTCCTTTCTCCTTCTAGACACTGAAATCTTACTGAGCTTCTCCAGTGAGGAAGGCCTTGATCACACCATGGTTTTGATACTTCACTGAAAGATCAGAATCAGTAACTATACACACACACACACACACACACACACACACACACATATTATATATATATATATAAAATATATATATATTTTCTGCTATGTATTTTCCTGATATATATATAATATATATTTTCTGCTATATATATTTTCCTGATATATATATATATATTATATATATTTTCTGCTATATATATATTTCCTGATATATATATATATACATATATATATATATCAGGAAAATTGCTATTTACTCTGGGCTTATGGGGCAGTATTGAAAAAAAGTTCTTTAGAGGTCACAAACCCTGGGGAGTCTAATCATAATGTAAATCTGTATGGCACTTTAAAGGTTTAATGAGTGGTTTCCTTACAAAAACCTTAAGAAATGAATAATGCAAGTAATGCTTTACCCGTTTTACAGATGAGAAAACTAGGGTTCTGTGAGTTTAAATGTTGCTGTCAAAGAGGTTAATTATGGCTAGTTAGAGGCAAAGGGCAGGGTTCAAACTCAGGTTTTCTGACCCCAAGTCCAACACTTTCCAGATGTGCTATATTATGTCTCATTTGGCTATAATCATCTTTCCATCTTTTTTTTTTTTTAAGGTTTTTGCAAGGCAAATGGGGTTAAGTGGCTTGCCCAAGGCCACACAGCTGGGTAATTATTAAGTGTCTGAGACCGGATTTGAACCCAGGTGCTCTTGACTCCAGGGCTGGTGCTTTATCCACTGCGCCACCTAGCTGCCCCTATAATCATCTTTCCAGAGAGATAGAGAAAGTTTTCTGCCTGGGGGACATATCCGCAAATGTGATGTGACTCTAGGTAAGATGGCAGTGACTTGTGATCATAGAGCCATAGAATAGTGGCCCAACTCTCTCATGGCACTGATGGGGAAACCAAAATGTCTGGAGATTTAGTGATTTTTCTCCAGGTTTCAGAGCAGGTAGGGTTTGTTCTTGACACATTGCAAAGTCAGACACAAAGAAAGGATGATGCCCAGATGCCATCCCCTCTCTATGTTGACCCATTGTTAATGAAAATCATTCCCCTATCTAGGGTGGCTGGTGCCAGTTCAATCAAGCATACCAGACCCAATTATTAAATTTTCCAGTGTGAGCATTTACACCTCAGGAGTCAGCAAAGGCTGTTGGACCTAAGAAAGTGATGGAGAAAGTGTTAATAAAGTAAAGTTAAATATTAACACTGTTAACTTAAAAATGTATCTTGGTTCCCATCATTAAATAATTTCCAGCACACCTGGGCCCCTATTCCTCCAAGTGAATTCTCCAATGAGGTCAATGATAGGAGAATGAAAGTCTAGTTCACACAAGCTCCAATCAAGGAAAAATTAAAAAAAAAGTAACTTCAATGGAGCAAGCTTTGATGAATCCATAGCAAACCAAGGCCCAGGTGAAGCAGTTCACTGACACAAGCCCTGTCTCAGCATCTCAGAATTCTCAGCATATTCCAAA
Source organism: Macrotis lagotis (assembly GCF_037893015.1). Taxonomy (NCBI): domain Eukaryota; kingdom Metazoa; phylum Chordata; class Mammalia; order Peramelemorphia; family Peramelidae; genus Macrotis; species Macrotis lagotis. The sequence goes on from NC_133658.1 coordinate 795,951,771, forward strand.
TGTTTGCAACATGCTGGCAGTTAATATTTTAACAGCCGCACATCCCAAGACAGACAGAGTAGTGTCCAGAACGCTGCTTGGAGATTGAGTAATAATAGACTGGCTTCAGGAGCAATCAATGAGGCATTCTGATTCATGCTCCAGTCTCCCACAGGCCTTCCCTCTCCTGTGCCAGCACAGCCCATCCATGGCAGGCCTGTTTCCTCTCAAACTGCACCAGAGCAGCCCCGTCCTGGCCTGAAGGATACAGGAACATTCTCTTCCCAGAGCACAGCTGGGAAGAGTGAGTCTTTGTGTGTCTGCTTACTGCACATGCTGCCATCTCTTCTCTACCCCATTCAAATACAGCATGATAGAATAAAAGGAGTGTTAGATTTACTGCAGTCAAGAGTGCCTAGGTTCAGGTGTTACCTCTAACATGTGCTTTTCAAATAATTTTATTTCCCCAAATCTCAGTTTCACTACCTATAAAATGGGGATAATTACATCTGCAGTGACTAACTGATGGGCAACCTTGGTGCAGTGGCTAGACCAACCAGCCTGGAATCAGGAAGACTCATCTTGAGTTCAAATCTGGCCTCGGATACTGAGTAGCTGTGTGATCCTGGACAAGTCACTTAATCCTGTTTGCCTTAGTTTCCTCATCTGGAGAATGAACTGGAGAAGGAACTGGCAAACCACTAGAGTTGGTGGGTTGGTTGGTTGGTAGATTGGTTTGTTTTTCCCTTTGTTATTGAAGAAGACCAAAACAACTATTAGAGAAAAGTTAGAGTGTGTATGACTGGATCTCTGCCAAGAAAACCCCAAATGGGATCATGGAGTTGGACACAACTTAACAAAGATATAACAACGAGTTGTTAATAATCTGACAAGGTTTCTGGGAATCTCAAGTGATAATGCAATACAAACCTTGAAACATTACTACCAAATTATCTCAAATAATATTTGTAAAATGCTTTTCCAAAAGGCTGTTAGTTGTTAGTTGTTGATTTTTGACTCTTTGTGACCCAATTTGGAGTTTTCTTGGCAAAGATACTAGAATGATTTTTTAATTCATCTCATTTACAGATGAGAAAACTGAGGCAAATGGGGCAAAGTAACTTGCCTAAGTTCATACCGCTAAGTGTCTGTGGTTAGATTTGAATTCAGTCTTCCCATCTTCAAGACTCAGCATTCTATCTACTGTGCCACCTAGCTATCCAATTATTATTATCCTTCATTCCTTAGTTTTTATATTTTGAGACTGGGTTTCTATATGACATACTAGAAGTATAAAGACCACTAATGGCCCTGAATCCATTTCTGATTAGCATGGAATCTGCTCTATTCTTTTTTTTTTGGGGGGGGGGGGGTCCTTCATTTCAAAAAAGACCACATCAGAGAGATAATGTCTTGACAAGCACAAGAACTGGATTTGAGTGAGCGGGGCTGTACTAAGTCACCAACCTCATTTTCTCCTCCAGAGCCATCTGTGTCCAGTGGCCAGATTATGAATCAGGACCACTGGACATGCCCTGGAGGAGAGGCAGTCAGGGTTAAGTGACTTGCCCAAGTTCACACAGTTAGTAAGAGTTAAATGTCTTTAGTGTGATTTGAATTCTCATTCTCAAGACTCTATTCACTGGGCCACCTAGCTGCCCTTCCTGCTCTGTAAAACAATCATGAGTCAGGAAAACCTGAGTTCAAATCTAGTCTCAGACACTAGTTTTGTGACCCTGGGTAAGTCAATTGGCTGAACCAGAAAACTGGCAATAATAATAACACCCTATCTCTTAGGGTTGTTGTGAGGATCAAATGAGATATCAGTTATAGAGTGCTTAGAAAAGGGCCTGGCACATGGTAGGCTCTAAATAAATGTTTATTACCTTCCCCTTTTCATTTCTAAAAGGAGACAATTCGTTCCTCCTTAGGGACCCTGATCTCTCAGCTCAGCTTTAGCCCTCCCTTCTGCAGCCTACAGTCCCTGAGCTTACTAATCCATACCTCAGCTTTCCCAGGATCAAGTCTTCCCCTCCATTTTCAAACTTTCATTAGTTTTCAAAATGAGCTTGCTCAGTAGAGAAAACAGGATGATTAAATGAAGAAGAGACAGGATTTCCTGGTTTCAAGTCCTGATTTTTAGACTGTACAATAAATATCCACGTTCAGAGAAAGAACTGATGGAGACTGAATACAGATTGAAACTATTTTCACTTTATTTTTTCATGGTTTTTTTTCCTTTTGTTCTATTTCTTCTTTCACAGCATGACTAATATTGAAACCTGTTTTACATGATTGCACATATATAATCTATACCAAATTGCTCTCTGTCTTAGGGAAGGGGAAGGGAAGGAGGAAGAGGAGAGAGAAAATTTGAAACTCAAAATTTTATAAAAAAATGAATGCTAAAATGCTAAAAAAAATTCTATTTATCACTGCAGCTGATGATGTCTAGATCAAATTGAAGTATATGTTTTACTCTATTTTTCTTGAGGTTTCTTTTTTTTGTGGAGGGTCTATGTTTTCTTCCATACATGCCAATTGTAAGACTACAAATTTATAACCTATATCAAACTTCCTGCTTTCTCAATGAAGGGGAATGAGACAGGAGGAGGGAAGAGAATTTGAAATTCAAAGTTTCTAAAATGAATGTTAAAAATCATTTTTACATGTACCTGGGGAAAAACAAAATAGTAAATAAATATTTTTTTTTAAAAAATAAAAAAGTTGTCTTGTAATTGGATAAAATAAAATACTGCTTAAAACAACATAGTTCAACGTAAGAGAAAATACAAGGGATTGGAGTCAGAGGATGTAGGTCTAAACCTCTGCTTCTTCATCTTAATTTAATGGGTAACCCATTAAATGTCCCTAGATCTCAGTTTCCATATTTGTAAATGAGGGTTTTGGGACAGATAATTTTAAGGTCCTTTCCAACTATAATGTTCTATTAGATTGGTGGTACTGGGGATAGAGTACTTGACCTTGAGTCAGGAAAATCTGCATTCAAATCTAGTCTTGTATACTTAATAGTAGTGTGACTTTAGGTAAGTCAGTTCACTGCTGTGCCTCCGTTTCTTCTTCTGTAAAATGGTGATTATTAATAGCACTTATCTCTCAGTGTCATTGTGAGGGTCGAATAAGATAATTTTAAAGAGCTTGACCCATAATAAGCACTATATAATTGTTAGCTATTACTACTATTTCAAGGTCATAGTCGGAGGGAGATAAAGGTCAGAGGTGGTTTTTTATTCTCCAAGCAGGAACAAACCTTTTGAGTCCTGAGAACAGCTATACAAGGCATCCCCTGCCTAATGCAATTAATCGGTTCAGTGAAAATACATTAGGTGAAACAACATCACAGGGGGCAGTTCGCTCCATAGGAGCAATGTTACTAATAAATGGCCGGCTGGGCAGCAAGACAGCAGCAGCATTTGTCTGTCTTGTGGTAGCTTGGTGGAGGGGAAGAACTGAAATGGGAACTGAGAGATCCGCATACAAGTCCTGCCACAGCCACCAACTAACAAACTGGCTCTATGAGTGTGGACCAAGTTATTTTACTTCTCTGGGCCTCCGTTTCCCTCTTTGTGGATGAGGAAGTAGAACCAGGCAGTTTCTAAAGCCCTCTTTATAGCCATATAAATATGCACTTTGGGTGGAGCTGGGAATTGATCCTGTCCTTTGGGAAAGCAATTTGGAACTCTGCTCCCCAAATCACTAAACTGTACAATCCCATCATAGTAACATCATAAATAGCACTTGCTAAATAGGTTTCTGAATTACCGTATGTATGTATGTTATCTCAATTGATCCTCACAGAAACCTAAAAGATAGATTTTTTTAATCCCCATTTTACAGATGAGGGAACTGGGGCTGAGAGACATTAAATGACTTCTGAGCAGGATTGCACTGCTAAGAAATTGTTGGATTTAAGTTTTTCTGATTCAAAGGTCAGCATTCTTTTCATTGCTGTAGCTAACTTTGATAGCAGAACTAGGCCTATGCTCCAGAGAGAAAAAAGAAAGAGGATAAGGACCTCTAACAGTGAGGACTAAATTCAAATCGGGACTCAGTATTTACTAGCATAGGTTTCAATTCTCTGTAGTTTATTTCTTTTATGTGAAAAGAAAGATCTCTGATATCATCAGCAAGGGGTGTTTTCAGAGTGACTCTTCATATAATAGTTCATAAATGCTAGGGAATTGATTGAGACCCATAGATAATAAGTGACTTACCCAGGATCATAGAGATTTGTTTAGGCCTGGAGTTCCCAAAGTCTCCTCTTCCTGAATTCAAATCTGGTCTCAGACATTTCCTATTTATATGACCCTGATTAAATCACTTAACCTGTTTGCCTCGGTTTCCTCATTTGTAAAATGTGCTGGGAAAGAAACTGGCAAACCACTCCAAAACTTTTGCCAAGAAAACCCCAGATCTTGGAGTCAAGAGGGTCATGAAGAGTCAAACACAGCTGAACAATAACAAAGACTACAAATCCAGCTCTCAATCCTCTCTGCTTCTCTACAAACAGTTCTTTGCCCTCAGAGGATTTCTGACCCCACCTATGTCCAGAAGCTGAATCTGCTCTGACATTTTGACTAATAATAGTTAGGAGGGAACAAGACTGAGATAGACCCTGAACCCTTTGTATAAACTTTAGGTTGTTCTGACTTCTTTCCCTCTCTCTGCTTTGCTGTCTCTGACAAATCAAAATCAATTAGCACTCCAACAGCTTAGCCACTTGGGTGGGAGTGAACCTCGAGCAGAGAATGACAAAGCCTCCTTCCTCTGGCCGCCTCAGCTCTGGCAGCCCCTTAACCAAAGAACTCAGCCACGTCATTTATAATAACACAAGGCATCCAGGTACAGTGCAGATAGCAATTTTCCTTTTTACTTAGTGGTGCAAAGAGAGTCAAAGAATCTGACAGGGCCCCAAACAAGCTGTCAGTAACTTCTAATTAGGGCTGCAACAGCATAAAGAACTCACACGCCTTCCCAACCATGGAATTAGCAGGACAAAGTGAGGGGATGGAGTCAGACAGGCTGAAAGAAAAGCCCAGAGTGGGGCCGCTGGAAGGGTGGGGAAGCAAAGGGCTGAATCATGAGGTGAACCGAACCTCCCTGTCTTCTGAGGAAGTCATCAGGACATGTGTGGCTTTCTTTCTTCCCATATCTTTTCCCTGCTCTTCACTCTAGTAAGAAGAGAAAATTAAGCAGCCAGGAGGGGAGAGGGACTCCTTGATGCACATCACTATCATCACCCTCAAAAGCATTTCTAAGGGCATGACCCACACTCAGGACTATGCTAAGAAGTTCGGTAAAAAGCAACTGAAAACATCTCTGCCCCTTTAGCAGCTAGAGGTAATAGAAAGGGAGTGGGGAAAAAAAAAAGGAAAATTGGAGATCATGGGACCACAGATCCAGACTTGGGACTTTTTGGCCATCTTGTGGAACACTTTTATTTAACAGATGAAGAAAATAGAACCTGGGGAGGTGAGATCATTTGTCCAAGGTCATACAAGAAAAAGTCTGGGGAGGGATTTGAGCCCAGGTTCTTTGATTTCAGAGGCAATGTCTTTCCTACTGTGCCATAGTGTTCCAAGTTGTTGGGTGGCTGAGCAAGAAATAGGGGATGAAGTAGTTGAGAATGAACATCAGTTTTATATTGTAGGAGAGGATCTGTGGAAATTTTTAATGGGGACACAGAAGAAAGAGAGAAGTTTCTAGTTTAAAAAGGAGAAGTCTGAGAGAAGGACTTGTCTTCTCCTCTCCACCCCCCACCCTCACCCCCCATTCCAAAGCTTCTTGGCTGTCTCAAACAGATTTCAATTCAGAATGTTTTCTAGGTTGTTGTGGAGGGGGTGTTATTGGGAAGTTAAAATATTGACTCTCATTCTTTCCCTTCCCATTGACTTAAGAGTTCAAGTAATCAGAGGAAAGAGCTCCTGGACATATGGTGCAAAGACCTGTATTTAAATTCCAGCTTTGCTCAGGGTAAGCTTTTGGGCAAGTCACTTTTCAGCTCTGAAACTGTTTCCTCATCTGTAAAATGGGTATAATAATCCTGATTTATTCAGGGTTATTGGGCTAAAATAATTGTAATCAAATACATTAAATGTCTCAGTGGTTAGAGCACTGTGCTTGGAGTCAAGAAAACCTGAGTTTGAATTCTATATCAGACTCTTTTTACTGTATGGTCCTGGGCAAATCATTCAGCCTTTCTCTGTGCCTAAGTTTCCTCATCCAAAAATAGGGATAATCATCTATCTCTTAAGGTGATTGCGAAGATCAAATGAGGAAGAGAGAAGTACAGTGCTTTGTAAACCTTAAAACACTATAAATGATAGCTATTATTATTAGGTGTCTTTCAACTCTAAATCTATGATCCATTTTAGAGTTACAATGCATTTAACATTAAATCTCAGTGTTAGGAGGGACCCAAGAAGCCATATACATAGGTCTCCCTTGTAGCCCTACAAATAATCCCCACTAACAGGTAAACAACAAAGGGTCATCTAGACTTTGCTGGTAGCCTGCCAGAAAAGGGGAGCCAGCTTTATTCTCAGGAGGTCATCCCACTTATAATTAGTTTTGGCTGCTAGCAAGTTTGTCTCTTATCTCAAACTTAAATTTGCATCTTTGCAATTGTCTCCCATTGTTCTGACCTCCCGAGTCACATCTAACAAGCTTTGTCTCAAGTCAGTCTGTGACCTGGTAAAGACCTAGCTTTTAAAAGTCTCCTACAACATTCTGGGTCATCTCCAGTCACCCTGATTTATATCTTGCCCCTGACCCAGATGGCTCGGGAAGAGAGTGGGGCTGGTGACTTGGTATAGCCTTCTCTCACTTAAATCCAATTCACTTGAATGTTATGGCATCACACCCCTCATGTCCTGATTTTCTTTCAGAATGAAGGACAAATATCAATTAACCCTCTTCTTTATGACATCCTTCAAGTATATTAGGCAGCCATGCTTTTATATTTTTCTAAAACCTTTGTTCTCCTGGCTAATCCCCCCTCCACCCCAGTTCCTTCAAAAACCTTCCAGCAATGTCTGGGTTCTTGACTGTAAATGTTTGCCTTCTCTGGATGCTCTCTTCCCATGATCTCAAGACCTTCTCTAAAATATAGTAACCAAAATTGAACACAAAATACTTCAGATGTCGATCGCTCATGGACACACTATGCCTCTTTTAATGCAACCTAATTTTTTCAATTGTCTGGGAACTAGAATTTTATCAGCATAAGAAATTCCATTTGTGGGAACAACCTCCTTTAATGGTTAGCAACCTGTTTATAACTTAAAGAGTCCTAGAGGATTACAGTCCTATAATGCCTCTCCCTGGTGTAAGACTTACCCTGAAGTATCTGTGAGAAGCAGAAAGCAGGATTATGGACCCAAGTCTTCCTGATTCCAAGGTTGGCTGCAACCAAATGGTCATAGTTTCTCCAAAATCTAAGATTGTCTTGGCTTTTAAAGGGAAAAAGTTATTGAATCTTTTGTCTTTACACTGCCATCTCTTCTTTAAACATTCTTCCCTTCCTTCCCCTCTCACAGTCATCCCGTATAGTTTAGGATAAAAGAGAGAGGAAAAAAAAGATTCTGAAAAAACTAATTCAACCAAATCTGATATATGAAGATTTCAAGGGCAGCTAAGTGATGTAATGGATAGAGCACCGGCCCTGGAGTCAGGAGGACCTGACTTCAAATCTGACCTTACACATTTAATAATTACCTAACTGTGTGACCTTGGGCAAGTACTTAACCCCATTGCCTTGCAAAAAAATAAAAAAAGAATTCCATAACCAGTCTCCCACCTCTGTGAAGAAGGGAGGGAGATACAGTCTCATGGTTCTTCTTTGAGCAAAAGCTTGATTATAACAATTTCATTGCATTTGTTTTCCCTTTTTATTGTTGTGGTCATCATCTCTTAGCTCTCCCTTCTCTAACTTGCAGTCATTAATATTTTTTTTAGAAAATTTCTAACTAGCCAGATCTACTCTATATTGTATTTATGAAGTTGACTTTTTGAACCCAAATATAGGAATTTACAATTACAGAAGGAAGTCCAGAAGGAAACACAGAACAGTTTTGAAAATAATTTACATTAAAAAATCCAAATTATATGTATTGGAGATTTACAGTTTCACTTATAATTCTCCTTTTCTGTTTTATATATGTAAAAACTCATAGAGAATTGTTGGTATTTGTCAAGGTCATAACAACATAAAATTTTTTATTTAAAAAAAACCAAAGGAATTATGCAATTTGATCAACAGCTAGAGCTTGTAAAAATAATTTTGGGTGCTTAATCTATCATCCAATGCCTTGGCTATCCCTTTTAACTTTTGGAAAGAAACAATGTTTGATCTTCACAACATCTCTGTGAGATATTGGTATATCTTTCTACCTTCACTTTGCAGATGAAAAAATAAAGACTCAGAGAAGTCATATAGCTTAGTATGTCACTTGGTTAGGTCTTGAGCTTAGGTTTTTTGATTATAAGTCTAATGCTCTTTATACTATTCTTGGGGAGGAGTTACCGGCATTAGATTCACATTCATTTTGAGGGAGTGAGGTGGGGAGACAGGACTACGCTTTTACAATGACAGGGTCATATTACTTTTACACTTTCTTCTCTATTAGCAAGCTAACAGAAAAAAAAAGGACAGGAAGGGAGTGGAAGCTAAGAACTATTTTTCTGATTTTGAATTCAATCTTATTCAACAAATACTAAGTATCTACTATATTTAAGGCTTAGTTATTCATCTTTGCTTTTGAAGAGGATCAGTGACATCATCGGTGATGCCTTGACTTGTGAATAAATTGAAGTAAGGCAGAATTATCCAAAGCCATCAGCCTCATTCTCTTCTTCAGATTTGCTGACAAAACAAAAGTAAAAATGACTCTAAATGATCCTAGATGTAGTAGATGACCTTGGCATCTTAGTTGTCTAACCAAGCTCAAGGCACTATGCTCAGTGCTAATGACTCAAAGATAAAATGGAAACCAACTCCTGCCCTCAAGGGGCTTACATTCTAGTTGGATGGCAAGTGGGTATAATGTGAAAACAGATGTATATGTGTATAGATGATTTGAGGAAGGAAGAAGATTAGCAAGTAAAAGGATTAAGAGGAGTTACAAACATAAAATATAGAATTAATGGAGCCCTTTGCCCATTTCTACCTATTTTTTCCAACTCCCCCCCCATTACTTCTCTTTATATCAATTATAGGACATGTTTCCTCTGATAGAATATATGCTCTTTGAGATGAGGTATGATTTCGTTCATATTTATATCTCCAGGCCCTGGCACATGGCAGGTGCCTAATAAATGCTCATTGATTGATTAAATAATCTTCAGAGGGTAGTCTAGCACCCTTGAAAGATAGGTAAGAGTTAATAACAGCGATAAGCCTTCTTGTTCATAGGTTCTTGGAAACCCTCCTTGAAAACAGGATTCTGGCTTTAGAGCTCATGCAGAGTTAGTCTATGGAGGCAGAGTTCAGTGAAAATGGAAACCAAATTGACTAGACTCTCAGAGTTTGGGGACCTCCCAAGAATCACTTCTATGTTGGGAGAAAACTATTCTGAATTGGAGGGGAGTGTGTGTGTGTGTGTGTGTGTGTGTGTGTGTGTGTGTGTGTATGTGTGTGTGTATGTGTGTGTGTGTGTGTGTGTGTGTGTGTGTGTGCGTGTTGTGGGGTGGGAATCAGGAGATGGGGAACATATGGGGAAAGACCTGTTCAAGGAAGCCAGTACAGGCCTGAGTAGCAGAGGCCAGACCAGAGCTGGTAAACTCCTGGGATCAAAAGCAGCTTCCCCACTCCCAGCCCCCCCCCCCCCCTTTATTCATTAAAATGCTCAGGATACCGACTAACTTTATTTGCTCAGTATTTATTTCACCAGCCTTGAAGCGAGAACAACAGGCAGTTTGATTGAAAGGTTGTCTGGTTTCATTGTAGCTCCTGTAAGTAATTCTGCAGCCTCAGTGGAAATGGTATTTTATAACTTGCCAGAGCAAATATCCCTTAGTGAATCAGAACAGATATTCTGGTGCCACCAGAGCTGTCTTATCCCTCACACGGAGGCCTCAGAGGTTGAACTTCCCCTTTCTGGTCTCTGACAAATGCAACATGCACATAAGATGGAGTGGCAACCTGGGATATATACCCTTAAAAGAGCTACTCCTTGTGGGGTAGTGACTGTATCCTTAAGTTTACAGAGTCTTGGGAAGGAAGACAACCTTGTTGTACATCCCAAGAGAACAGAAATCAGCTAGAAGCTAAGTGGGGAGGCTTTAAATTATCTCTACATTGGTTCGAAGGAATGTAAGGCACTGGAATGGGTGTTCATGGGAACTGGAGATGTCTCTATTTTGGGACATTGTTAGGAGGTCATTTGTTGGACCCGGGCTAGAATGGGAAGAGAAACTACTATCTCTGGCTCATGGAATCTTATAATATATCTGAATACTCCCAGGATAGCTCTGCAACCCTCCTCCTTCCAATTTCCCTACATTTATCTATTAATAGCATCCTACTGTTCTTCCAGTCCCCCAGGCTTGGACTGTCAGAGTCACCTTCACCTTTTCCATCTTGCTCATGCCTACATTAATTGACAGTCCCTTTGAGTTTATCTTCATGTCTCATATCTTACCCCTCCTGTTTAAACACACTGCCACCAGCTCAGTTTATACCTTCTTTATCCCCTTTCATATGGACTGTTATAGTACTCCTACCTGGTCTCCTGATTCCAACATCTTCCTTTCCAGTCCACATTGAGCTATCCTTCACATAATTGCCAAAAATAATTTTCCTGAGGTACAGGTGTGAGCTCCCTATTGTTGTAGCACCAACTATAAATTCCTTAGCCTATTCCTTGAGGTTTTCTACAATCTAACTTTAGCTGCCTGGAAACTTCCAAATTTAGACCTATTGAGCCAGATAAAAATGTTAATTGGGAAACTTTTTACAAAATAAATATAGAATTCAACACAGATAATTTGTTAATTTGTGGTTTTCTGAGTCAATGTGCAGCCATCAGGGATCTATTTCTATTTAAGTTTGACACCACTGTTCTAGCCCACCTTTTTAGTCTTATCTCAAAACCATATCACTTTCCTTTACACATCCTATATTTTCAGGCAGTATGACTAGCTGTTCCTCATTCTCGCGCTACATTCTCCAGCCTTCTTAAAGATCAGCCTCCACCAAAGTTCAACAAGCAAAGTTACCAGATTCTTCATGTCTCTGAAGCATATTAGGTCAGTGTTCCTCAAATCCTCTTTCTTTCTCTTCAAATTTTCTAATTTCCCACTTTCAGTTCCCCTTGGAAGGGCAGGGATTTTATCAAGCCCCGACTTTGAATCTTTTAGCAGTCTATGGCTATGAATGGTCATATATCACTGCTCCCCTCCTCCCCAATGTCTCCCTCTCCACAAGCAGATTCTTTGGAGGGAAGCTTAGGGGGCACAGAGAGCTAGCGCTTCCCCTCTCCATGCAGGCAACAGCTTCTCCTTACCATTATGACTAAATCAAGTTGGGTGATTTATTTCCCACTTATCTTCCCTGTTTCCGCTCCCTGTCCGATCTGCACTGTTGAACACACCAGACTGAAAACATATCATCCGTTTCCATCAGCCAGCGGGAACCCACACCACCCCTCCCATCTCTAGCTCTAAGAGGTACCCCAGAGGATGAAAAGGACCTGGGTCTAGAGAGATGGCCAACTTTCTATGGCACCCTACCTTTCTACTTGTCCAGTGGTATTTGATCACTCATGACAGGGGGACCAGAGATCTCTCTGGGAGAATCTCTCAGGATGGAATGAACAACAGAGATGCTAGAGAAGAGAAGACAGGGCAAAGCAGCAGCTTTTTTTGCTCAAGATTCAATATTATACAACCCTCAAATTGTCTGTAAAGATCTGAGAAGCTGGACGTTAGCCATCACTAACCTATTTAGTAAGTTATAACAAGGCATCCCAAAAGCATCAGTTGGCCAAGTCTCAGACCTATTGGCCCACTTAATGTTTGCTAAATCCTCTCCCTATCCTGGGATGGAGGGAGAAGAAGTTGATGCTCAAAATTCATGCTGAGAGAAGAGAGGAAATCACTAGGGTCCTGGACCCCTTCCCTTGTCAGAATATAGACTAAGAGAACACTCCATCTGGCTTCTTTCCCATAGAAGCTCTGGGAGTCAAGTTCAGCCCTCCTTCTCCAAAAATATTTTCACTCAACCCAGCACAGTGGGATTATTCTAAAAAGTGATAGGCCTTATGGTTTCACCTATATTCACAGAGAGGCTTGAGCACATTTGAAGGTGATTGACTTTCAATTACTACCTCTTCTGTTCTGCATTTTTCCCACTCTCCATCATCCTAGATTCTAGGACCTAGATAATAGGGAAACAACAAAGAGGATACTAGGACTAAAAGGAACCCAACCACAGGCATGGCCAAGAAAACATGTCTTGGCTTCCACCAGCACCAGCATGAGAAGTGACTGACCTTGGAGTTCACAGTAGTTTTATGTAAATCCTCCCCTGTCCCCATCTTTGTGCTCTCAGGAAAGGATTAGATACTGACATATAAATGACCAATAAGGCTTAATGTTTGCTCTCACTCACAACAAAGCACTAATTATAGAATGCCGCTATCAGAAAGGAGGAAGCTATCTATCTGGTGGGACAATTTTGAGAAATAGAAGACAGAAAGGTAGAGTAAAATGATTCTTGGATAATAGCATCATCACATAGGAACTGTGTGGCAGAGGAAAATCAATTCATCTTAGTTAAATGAGGAGGGTGAAATAGATCAATTATATCAAACTCAAATAAAAACAGGGGACTACAAACCTTTCATGAACATTCCTGAGATTGCACATTATCTTAGAAAACCACATATTAACATTATCTATATTCTATTGTATTTTTATTTATTTTTGTTAACCATTTCCCAATGACATTTTAGTCTGTTTCCTGTGAATTAGACACTCTAGGACTAGATGACCTCTGAGGCGCCTTCCAGCTCTATAGAACTATGATGTTATTTCTACCTGCAGGTAGGAGGTGGCCCCATTTTCCCTTTCTCTATTTTTACTAGACGCTGTGTGATCTGCACAGTATCCTGGCAACAAGAGAATATACCCAGTCAATAAAGAGCTAGGCCTAGTCCATTTTGTACTCACATAATTTACCTATCTTTATCTGCTGCATATCACCACTGGCATACTGAAAGCACGCAGAGGATTTTAGGATTTAGAGTTTGAGGGACTTAGGATCCCATTATCCAAACTTTCTGATGAAGAACTGAGGGTTAGACTTTCCCCAAGGTTGGGTATAAAGAGCTGGAACCAGATTTGAATCTAGTTCCCTAATACCCACAGACTTTATTTTTTATACTGAATAGGATGCCAGTTGGGAGCCAATTCACTTGACCCTCATCAATAGGTCAATCTCAGAGACATAAAAAAAAATCCAGATGGTATACCAGCAAATCTAAATGGTGCTCATATACCTTTTAGGAGATCCCTGGGTCTCCCTTGCTCAGGAAAGGAAACAGATCATGGGTAGTTTCTTGGAAGCTCTACAACAAGTGAAGCAGCTTCTGGGTACCCTTACTCTAGGTTCTGATGAACCCCAAAGCTGCAGCTGCCACATTTCCTAACTTTAGGACACATGATTCTTCTTCCATTGGCCCAGTCCTGGCATTCCTCCTCCTGAGCGAGAATTTGCACATCCTCCTGCCTGTTCAAACAAATTTGAACAATTTGTTGAGTTCAAATCTATTTTAAGAAACTGCTGGCTATGATAAACCTGGGCAAGTCACTTTACTTCTGTTTGCCTTAGTTTCCTCATTTCTAAATTGGGAATAATAAAAATACCTAACTTGCAAGGTAGTTGGGTCAGGATCAGATGAGATAATAATTGCAAAATGTGTTTCTGGAACTTAGTAAACCCAATTAAAATGTTAGCTTTCATCCTCATCAACTACCATTTACCTCTGGTCAGTCTGTGTTGTTGGATGAATTCACTCCTGGCTTGTAGCAAATCTGCCCTCCAAAGTTTAAGTGAGTGTCAAGGCAGAATCAGGGTACAATATAGCCTCAGGAAGATGTATTTCACTGTCCTTTCTTTCCCCTTGGGGGATGTCTGCAGCTTGGGTACTTCCATCCCAAAGGAAGGGAAGCTGCCAGTTGACTGTTCATGGTGCTGTTCATGGTGCTGATTTATAGTCAGAGAACCTTGGTAATTCCATATCTGCCACTTTTCAGCTGTGTGACATTCTTGTACAAGTGACTACCTCTCAATCTCAGTTTCCTCATCTATAGAATAAGGGGATTGGACTAGGTGACTGGGCTATTCCTTTCAATCCTAGACTTCCATAGTCTGGTAATTCTTTAAAGTAGTGATCTGTAGTCTGAACAACCCTTGGAGTTAGAAATATGGTTTATTGAAAAGAACATTGATCTCAGGTCCAGACACTTGGATTCTAGTCTGATTCAACCATTAATTGTATGACTCTGAGCAAGTCACTTCATTATGCAGATGAGAAAATTGAGGTCAGGAAAAGTGAAGGTTTATTTTAGATTATATTTGAAGTCTCTTCTGGTTTTAAGCATAGCCTCTTCTGAGGGATAAGTTGATGATCTTTGAATGGATTAGTCTGGTTGAGGAAAATTTGTGTTTTATTATAGAACTTTTAAAAAACAAAATCATTGCACCAAGGGCAACAAGTCTTTGAGGAAGTCATTATGATTTTTCATTGTAATATAACTAATAATGAAAACATCAATAATAATTTACATTCATCATATCACAAGGTGTTTTAATCATAAGAATCTTTATATCACTCTATATATCCTTATATCTCTATCTCTATAAGTATATATATATATAATATATCCTTTCTAACTCTAAATTTATAATCACAATGATGAAAATGATGACAACAGTTTGACATAGTTCAAAGAGGGTTGGATTTGGACTCAAAAGACCTGAGTTTAAACCTTCCTCACACACAATCTGTTTAAGCCCTGTGCAAGTCACAATTTCAGACTCAGGACTCTAATCCGTAAAATGGGGGAGGTAGTAGCATTTATCTGAAAGGGTTGTTATGAGGACTAAATGAGATGGTCATATATGCAAAGCACTTTGCAGACCCTAAAGGTCAAATTATTTATAATTCTTATCCACATTTATAGCTACAGAAACTAAACCTCAGAGAGACTGACTTTTTAAAAAAATATTGCAAATCTAGTAAAATCTGAGAACTGAAACTTTAACTCCCATGATCTGACACTAAATCTAGTGCTCTTTCTAGTATTCCAATTTTCCTCCTCAATTTGTGTATCTCAATTTTTGAATTCCAAATGTATAAAATGATCTCTAAAGTTCTAACATTCTATAATATTGAATGAGGCACAAATGACAGAATTTTAGAGTGTAATAGGAAGTGATTTTGGACTTTCGTTGGGCTCCTTAAATCATTCCATCTATCGTGGGTCTTAGCTTAATATTATATATCCATTTCCTTTCCCAGTAGACTAAATAATATAATATACCAGAGGGATGAGGAGGATGGTGGGGCAAGAGAGAAAACTGATTCTCACCTTTCCACTCTGGAATGAATATCCAAATTTGCCAAATCAGTGATCTGTAAGCTTTCTTATTATTTAAGCAAGCAATTTGGAAGGGGCCAGGAATTATTATTATTACTGTTGTTGTTTTCATTATTGTTATTGTTGAAAAATTGTGCATGACTAGCTCAGGAGAAGTGACATAATTTTTTTTTCCAAATCCCTGCAAACATCGGTATGATAATAATAATAAAAAAAAATTACATGCTTGAAAACATGCACCCATCTCTGCCCTGTGTTTTCTTCTAATTGTTCCCAGAACTTCTGAGCCACATTTAAATAAAATGAAGCAATTATTCAGTCTGCAATTAAAGATAGGAGCAATTTATTTTTAAATAGGAATATCATCAGTGTGGTGGTGGGGACTTATAAGAGAAAAGGGCAAGAGGACTCTATACAACACAGAACAGCAGCAGGAGAAGAGCTGTGCTGGAGAAAGAAGGGCATTTCACATGCTGCAGATGAACCTGCCTGGGGAATATCCAGCTTACAAGGTGCTATCTTAACACTAGTCCTGTGAATTCTAAAATCAAAGGTGAATCACTGACTTGGTAGGGAGCTAAGGCCCCCTCCACTACCTTCCAAAAATTGTAAAGATCAAATTGTCATTCATTCACCTGGAACTCCCAGGCACTGTGCCACATTGACATTCATCAGTGTCCAGTGGAAGGTCTACTGTGGGGATGGAGATTCTTTGGGGTGAGATTTCCAAAGAAGGGCACTGGTTTCTCCAGGATCTCCAGATGAAATGAAAACATTTTAAAGGTCTTCAGGCATATCTGCATATGTTTATAGGAGTGGGGTAGAGTAGAGAAATGGTATAGGAAAGATGTCTGGGTTACTTGAATTGGAAAATCAATCTCCTTGTATGTCTCCCCACCTCTATATTTGTATCCAGGTAAAATGAAGCTAAAAATGAACTTCTGGGGCAGTTGTGAAGGGAAAAAGAAATCATATAATGATTGCAAGCAGAGGGAAGAGGGGAACAGAAGGTCAGGCCTTCTGAGACCTGGAACTAGGGGACTAGTTTTATACAATAATAATGTGTGTATTTCATTTTCAAAAAAGACAACAACATCAGGGAGTTGATGCTGTGACAAGCACTGGAATTGGATTGGGGGGGGGGGTGCTGTGCTAAGTCACCAATCTCACTTTTTCCTCCAGTCAACTGGGTCCAGTGGCCAGATGTGAATCAAGATGACTGGAAATGGTTCTGGATGTGAGGCAATCAGGCTTGAGTGACTTGCCCAAGGTCACATAGCTAGAAAGAAGCCTGAGGCTGCATTCCAACTGCTTTCTTTGGACTCCAAGACCAATGCTCTATCACCCTGCACCACCTAGCTACCCTTACTGGTTTTATGAATGAATGTATGTTTGTGGGGCAGTGGATAGAATGCTAGATGAGGAATCAGGAAGAACTTAGTTTCTTTCTCAGAGACTTAAAGTTATGTAACTATAGACACAACTTCACTCTCCTTAGTTTCCTCAGGGGAAACTGAAGGATAATAATAATAATGCCTACCTTGACCTCTGCCCCCCCCCCCCCATTCAGGAATGTGGTGAGGATAAAGTAAGATGATATTTTAAAAGTGCTTTGTAAACTTTAAAACAATGTATAAATGCTATTATAAATGTCTGGGTCCAGTGATCCTCCCTTCCTCTCCCACTCTCCCCAATCAGGGCAAAAGGCCCAATTCAATAAAGAAAGTTCCATCCCCTAGATAGAAATGATTGTATGGGACTACCAAATGCCGAAGAAGGAGAGAGAAAAACATAGTCCTAGATCAGTCATCAAATGACCTATTCAGTTCTTTAGTGAAAGCTCCCAGGATAAAACTTATCTTACATACATTTAGTTCTCATTGGACTCTTACTTGGGCATAGCAGGGTATTAGGGAAAGAGCAAGAACAAGGCTTCCCAATTTACAGAAATTAAAAGGAATAGAGAAAAATTTTAGGGGACTTTAGCTTTCAGCTACTACTTGTGAAAGAGCTAGGGTCTGGCTCTGGAAATGGGTTTAAGGTCAGCCTTACATGAGGTGCCAACCATGTTTCTCAGTTCATCAGTCTCACCCCAAACAGGCTCAGAGTTTTTCCTCTAAAAGAGTCTTAAGACATTTCACAGGTACTCATATTTAACTGCATCTATAGAAAAGAGAAGGGCAACTAGCATGATAGCCCCTAGGATTCAGACTATCCCTTTCTTCCCAAGATCTCCAAACAATATTCCCAGTTCTGGTAGATAGAGCTAGGGAGGGGCTTTCCAACTGGAATATTCCACTATTCTAGGATGTGGGGGTGGAGGCAGGACCTAGGAAGGGGTAAATCTGAATCAAGAGAGGTTTACTCAAGGTGATCCAGGACAAGTATGGCTGACCCATGGTAGCTTTTCATTCAGCCTTCCCTGATGGCCCCTAGCTTTAACATCTTTTGGATCCAGGAAAAGACTGTGGGCTACCATCCAGAGAGCAGAGGAAATGCCCTGAAGCAAGAGTGGGGGTGTCTATTTAGAAGAAGAAGAAAAGCATCCCTTTAAAATGGAAATAGACAAATGAAAGAATTGGAAAGAGAGCCCAGCCAGCTCCACAGAAAAGGAGGGGAACAAACAAATCTTTTTCCCCCCTCTAGAACGGCAGACTGTAAGAGCTTGCAGTCCCTCACATCTGTCTCTTCATACAAAATGAAAGAGATTTCAGAAAACAAGAGGGGCTGTAATAATGCTGAGCCTGAGCTGGGAGCTTGGCATCACTGCCACCAGCTTGGCAGATCCTGTCACTGTCGCCCCCAAATAGATAATAGGTCTGCTTGTTCCTGTAGTCAACACCCTACCCCCTTCCTCCTGAGCTCCCCCCACCCCAGCAATCTAACTCTCCAAGCAATGGGAATGCACCTGTCTCGCAGTCCTAGGGGATGCAAGGCTGACCTAGTCCCAGGGATAGAAGCTGAGCCAGGTAAGAGCCACTGGTGGCCCACAGCTTATTGAGCTACAGCATAGCAAACTAGAAGAAAAATACCCTTGCCTTAGAGGCAGACTTAAACAACCAGGTGGCTCACAGTAACAACTACAAGAATAATAATGCTTTCCCAGATCCAACCTTACCTCCAAGCACAGTAGTGCTCGGGTAAGCACCTCTTACAGGACTGATGATGGAGCCCTCATTTGGAGGCAGAAAAACTTATGTTTCCTGTGGGCTTGAATACTTGCTGCCTGTGTGATATTGGGCAAGATGCTCTGGGCCACAGCTTTTTCACCTCTAAAAGGATAGGATTACACTGAATGGCCTCAAAGCCTCTTTCTCAAACTATTCCTGTTGTTGAAAGGTTGCATGATATGGGGGATAGGGTACAAAGACCTGGGTTTAAATTTTGTCTCAGATTCTTGCTGGCTCTGTGATCCTAGGCAAGTCATTTAAGTCAAGTTGGCATTAAGGGCTTAAAACTAAAGTTTGAGCAAGTAACAACTTTATAGGGTTCTCTAGTCAATTGTGGGAGGCTAGGAGTTGCAGAGAAGTTCCACTCTGCATTGGTAGAAGGACTTTTTTCAACCAATTATATAGAACAATAAAAAGATGAAGCACATGAAACTGTAAATCGACTATGCCCAACTCGCTATTCCTTTCAAACATACAAAAATTATGGAAATTTCTTTTTTTCCCTTTTTTCCTTCCCCTCCCTTGCCTTTAATGGCAACCTTCAGGTGTGTGTGTGTGTGTGTGTATGTATAAATACAAACATGTAAGTATATTTATATATATATGTGAAATTATTCTATACATCTTTTTTATTAGATCTTTCCTCTTATGACCTTTACAGTTAATTTAGGTATTTATAATAGTAATTATACTAATGATTTCAAGAGGTTAAGACCCTTTCCCTATATTCAAAGGCACAGAGATTTAAAAATAAAAAGATTCAGTCTTGGTTTTGCTCCTTATTTTCTCTTCTCTTTAGATGTTGACATCAGTAGGGCATGGTTCAATGTCAATGTTAGCCATGGCTGGACATATAGTGCTCATTATGTGCTAGGTCCCACGCTCAGTGGGCACTTTACAATTAATATCTCATTTGACCCTCAAGATAGGTTCTATGATTATCTTTATTTTATAAATTTTTTTCTATTCTATTTTGTAGAATTTTATAGGAAACTGAGGCAGGCAGAGGTGACTTGACCAAGGTCACACAGTAAATATCAGAGGCTGGATGTAAACTCAGATCTTCCTGACTCTGTACACTGTTCCATCTAGCTGCTATAAGAGGCAATCTGCCTGTATGTGTATATATATATATATATTCCTGTCTGTGAGGACCAGAGCAGCTATAAAGTTGCTACTCCCCAAACCAATGATATCCCTAGTTCCAGTGATGCACAATCACTGATTGAGAGTCTAAAGGATGATGTAAGTCCTTCAAATGTAGAGACCAGAATCTTTAGTTGTTAATGTAATTCTCTGACTGCCACCTGATTTCTTTTAAAGTCCAGAAGAAAGGATCAGTAAAGGCAGACTTTCAGTCTGACATCTCTGAAAATAATTTTAGCAACTGTATCCATTTGTACCAATCACATTACATATTTATTCCAGGGTTATTAGACTTTGCCATACAAGTGGACTAGAGCCTGTCCTCTCCCATCCCTACTTAGGAGGGTCTCTCTCTCAGCATCCCTCCCCCACCAACCTGGCTAACTCATTTATATCAGTTAAACTCTCTTCCTGTGAGGTCCTCTTTATGGCACCCTTCTCCAGGAAGTCTTCCTAATCCTCCCCAATGGAAGTAATCTTACCTACAGTAACTGTCCTGTATTCTGAAAGCCTCTTTCGCCTTGAAATCATTTGTGTATGTATTTATAAATGTACGAACATGTGTGTATATATGTATGTGCATAAATACATATGTGTACAGGTATACTATATATAACATGTCCCTTATTAGACAATAAGCTTCTCTAAAAGCAGATTTTTAGCTCATCTTGGGGTCCCCAGTGTATAACACATATGGTGCTCTAAATGTGATAGGCATTTGATCAGTGCCTGAAACTGAATCCAAACAAAGGACAATTAGATATATGGCTGCTGGAACAACTTGCATACTGAAGTTAAGGGGATAATATCTCAAGCCCCCAAACAAAAAAAATGACCTTAATCCTCCAAAAAGGGCAGAGTTAAAAAACAATAGGTTAATTGAAGACTTGAAATTGAGTGGATTATCCAGAATCTTAACCCTAAAGGTTAGGAACTAGAGTAATGATCTACAGATTAAAAAAAAAAGGATTAAATAGAGAATTCCTGCCAATAATTGCTAAGTGCTTTGAATGAATGCATGAATAAATGAATGAATGAAAATTTATTAAGCTTTGCTGAATGCTAAGCAGAAAATTAGAATCCAATTCAACAATTCCAAAGCATTTGTCAGTCACCTATATACAAGGCATTATGTTAGGCTTTGGGAAAATACTAAAACACACCAAAACGAAAACCAGTTTTCTGCCCTCGAGCAGTTTATAATCTACTAGAAGTTGTCAGCAGAGTAGAATACTTCATGAACATGTGGGACTTCTATCAGTCTAATATGGTTTGTATTGTGGAAGGTCCTTCATGGGTCCAATTTGATTGGTCCAATAAATCAGATGACAGAAGAGGAAGAGAGGTAGTACAGTGAGACTGGGACTCAGAATTGCAGTTTAGGACGGATGGATCTTTTCTCTTTTAATTTTTGCTTGAAGGTCAGGAAGAAGATCTGTTACTGATTGGAAGAGAAGCCCAGCCCATTTTCCTCCTCTAATGTAACTGGGCTTTTTACATATTCTGATCACCTAATATAGAGGTACCTATATGCGAAAGAGAAGGGATCTGCTTCTAGGAGAAAATATTCTCTTCAGTGGTGGTGGGAGCAACTTCTTCCCATTGACTCATAAAGAGCTCATGTCTTTAGATCTACCAAACTGGGATATGTCTTGAGTTCTTTTTTCGGCTGTGCCCAGGAGATGAAGGTCCTATTCATACCAAGGGGAACTTGGTATGTGGTAAGGGCTACTTTTCCCTTCTCCTTTTTAGGTGCTGTGGCCCTAAAAAAATCAGACTTGTAATTGTGGTCTAGTTTGTTCTTTTCAGTTTTAGGCAAGGTGGTAGAGTCCCCATGGATACTCTGTACACAGGATTCTAGGCCCAAAGTGTCTGCCAGCCCAGCAGGGAAGCCCTAAGAAGTCATTGAGCCTCAGGGGCTTTGAATTTATTGAAAACTATGTTAGATAAGAAGCTAATTAAATTATAAACCTAATACCTCTCTCCTTCCTGAAGACTGAGGTGAGGTAGGAAGTAATTATGCCCCCAGGTGTCAGGGAAATGTTTGTATATTAATTCCTGATTTGAATTTGAAGTAAATATTCCTATATAAAAGCTAATCTGATGATTAAATGGTTAAATGGACCTGGGATACAGAAGACCCCCTAAAATTAGAAAAACACAATCAGTGGGAGATTGAACCAACGGCAGAGACTAAACCCTCACATTCAACCCCTATTAAAGTTACTGGAGAATTCAAAGAGAGGGGTGAAATATTTGGCCTTCTGTAGGGGAGGCCAGAGAAGTCACTATTAAATATGAAACCTCAGATATCAAATATCAGCCTCAAAAGGATTGTGAGGAAAACATTTTGTTAAACTCAAAACAAGAGGCTGTTAGGTAGCACAGTAGATAAAGCACTGGGGTCTAGCCTCAGACACTTAACATGCTAGCTGTGTGACCCTAGGCAAGTCACTTGACCTTGCTTGACTCAGTTTCCTCACCTGTAAAATGAGCTGGAAAAGGAAATGGCAAACTACTTTAGTATGTTTGCCAAGAAAACCCTAATTGGGGTCATGAAGCATCAGAAATAATTGAAATAACAACCAAGAAACGAATTATTACTAGCAGTACCACTTCCATGGCTATTCCATCCTAATTTAAGAGTTCCATGCCTCAAACCCAATCTCATTATAAGCTCTCCACTCACATGGCCAGGGCATTTTTAAACTTATAGAAAAGCTAGCTTCCCCCAGACCTCCATTCTTTAGACCCAACCCACTACAATGATAGCTGGCATCCAGAGATGCCCCTTCCACCCCTTAAGATTTCCCAGGTGCTTTATATACATTATGACATATTTAACTCAAAACAACCTCCTAAACCTGGTGAGAGGTTAAGTGACTTGCCTTGGGCCACATGACTCAAAAGTGTCAAAGGTGTGTTCTGCCTACATTCTCTCCTAACATCAAACCGAGCCTTCATTCTTCTTTACTACCATTCTCTTACAGCCATGAAACCAGTTAAATCAAACCCAGCCTAGGAGACCTGGAATAACTCTCAACTCACTTTCTCTGCATAGCTTTGCACTTCATTTTTTTCCCTCATGTTCCAACAATCTTGCAAGTTCTGAGAGGAGCATAAACCAACAGCTGATAAGCAACAAACTGGCAAAAATCACAGTCTGCATTTCCCTGACTTCCCTCCTTTTATTTAAGAAACAAAGATTGCCAATAATTATGGCTGAAGATATACTGCCTCAAAACCAATGTGCTTCCTTGGCTAGAATGAGGATTCTGACCCCAACAGATTTCCAGGGTCCTTTATTAGTTAGCTCTCAATCACAGGGAGCAATCAGAGGGCTGTTGCCTGAATATGAAGATTTTCACATTGAGGGAGGGGGGCAGTCACAGACTGGACTGTTCACCATAAAGTCCATGTGGAAGTTGGGGAATTCCCAGATCCTTTCAAAGTCTGTATCAAGAAGGCCACATGACAACTCACTAATTGTCACCAGAAGGCATTAAGTTTAAATGACTATACTGACTGTGCTCCTGGTGCTGTGCCCCAGACTTGGGAGCTGGAAGACTTAGGTTCAGTTCTCAGCTTCACTATTTACTACCCATGAGCCCTTGAATAGTCTCATTCTTCTCTGATCTCATTTTCCTGATCTGTAAAATGGCTAAGACGATAGTTGTTCTGCTTCCTTCACAGGGCTGTTGGAAAGATTAAATGAAATAATATTCATGAAGTGTTCTGAAAACCTTGTATCAAATATAAGCATGATATAAATATGAATAAACATCCAAGATAGTCTAAGACAGGAAAAACATGCTGCCCCCTCCCCTCAGAATGTCTAACCAGATACAATTGGATAACTATCAAGGGCATATAGAAAGGAGTGAGGAGGAGAAGAGAAGGCTCACAAGGATCAAAATCAATATCCAGCATTACAGGAATAGGGAGAAAAGCAAGATTACAGGGTCATGAATTTTTTTCTGGGTTTGAGGGGTTCTTAAATTTTATTTTTTTATTTTGAACCTAACAAAAACCAAATAAAATAAATATTTCATGTGCAAAGAGAATAGAAGCTAAGATGTTAGATGAAATTGTACTATTGTGTATATATATATATGTATATATATATGTAAACTTGCATTTCCTTTTAAGTAATAAATTCAACAAAGATCATAGATTTGCAGCAGGGAATCTTTAGGTTACTATGTCCAACCTATTCGCTTTACAAATCAAGAAATGAAGGCCAGGAGAAGTCAAGCGATTTACCCAAAGTCAAGAGATTTACCCTTAGAGGCAAAGTCAAAATGTGACCCCAGGTTCTCTGAGTACAAAATTAGAAATCTTTTTTCCCTGTACCCTGCTGTGTCTTTAGTGACTAGACTGAGGAGGGGGTGCATTGTTATGGGATGATTTTTAAGAAGAAAATATCCAGCTATCTTCTGAATAAGAGATAATGAACCTGGTGCAAAATGAAACAAGCATTTTTTTAGACATGGCCAAAACAAGAATTTATTTAGGTTGTCCTATGCATGTTTGTTATGAGGGTTTATTCCTTTTTTTTTTTATAGAGGAAGGAGATGAGAGGGAGAAAAAATAAATTTCTATTAGTTGCAAAAACTGCATGAAATAAAAAAAAATAGAAGGATAAGGATTTTAACTATTACCTATCTCAGACACCACTCAATCTTCTCCTCTTCAACTAGTTTGATATCTGCAGCAGCTCTAGATTTTTTCAAGTTCAAGAGCCAGGGCAAAGGTGTCTATGAGTGATTCTCCTGTTATGCATATTCCACTTATTTTACTACCCAAATTTATGTAGCTGTCCTTATCCCTGCATTTACCTGTTTACATTTGTGTGTCTGCACTAGACCACAGGGTTTTTGAGGGCAGGGTCTATGTCACATCCTACTTATCTGGGCTCATGCCCAATTAGGCATTTAATAAATGTTTTTGGCCACAGACAATAAATGCCATGAGACAGAGAACATAATCTGTAACAAGAGCATATTAGTCTTATTCCCACCCCATCCCTCTCAACCCTCGGAAGGGTAGTACTAGGAGAAAGCAGAGTCCTGCCACATTTCAGTTTTCCTCACCAATGGTAACCATAGTTCCCAGCAAATACAGGGAGGAGACCAGGTCCAAGACTAAGACCTAAGAGGAACACAGGGAAAGAACTCAAGCAATTTTAAGAGACAAAATAATGAAAACCAAACTACATACCCTATATTAGTGATTAGTGGACCAACTTTCACTGCTCCCTTCTGCAGAGCAAAGATCAGTGAAGTCCAGTGGAAGGGAGATTCCCTTCCATTCCAGGTTTATCATCTTCTATTCTTGTCTATATACTTGTAAATGTCTCACTTGATAGGATGTAAGCCCCTTAAGAGTATGCATGATTTCATTTCTGGCTTTGACTCCCTGATCCCTAGGACAAAGCCTGGCCCCTAGTAGTCGTGTAATAAATACTTATTGATTGACTAACTGATCATCTTTACATTGGGGTATGTATACATTTTTTACATATACTTATATCTATGCCTATTTTTTCTTATTGGACCTGTTTCTTTTAAATACAAAGGTTCCACTTTTCCATACTCACCCAAAGTTAAGATTTTTCCTTTATTCTTAATGGCATTATAGCAGATGTTCTCAATGCTCAATCCCTTGTCACCTTGGACCTTGGAACCTGGGCTGGGAAAACCTAGCCCCGTAATTTCAGTGTAGCCCTTTCTCCTAGTAAACCCACTTCAAAATTTTCCCAGGTCAGTCATCTTGGTAGCTTGAAGATGACTGAACCACCAATGTAAGGATAAGTGGAGACAGAGTAGACACAAAGTTCAGTTTTGTCCAGTTTGGTAGATGTCTTAGGGATTCATCAGACTTAGAACAATACACTGAGTATAGCCTATTCTCCACTCAACATGGATGCAGTAGAAAGAATATAGGTTTATGAACCAGGAGACCTGGATTCTAGTAACAGATCTGTCATTAACTACCTCTGTATCTTTGAACAAATCACGTATCCTCTCTAGACTTCATTTTCCTCATCTATAAAATGATGAGTTTGGAACAGGAGAAATCTAACTTCTCAAGAGAAGAAATATTTGTTCTCTTTTCAACAGTGCTATGCAGTGAAGAGAGCTCTGGATCTGGGGTCAGAGAGTCTGAGTTGAAAGGCCAGATCCATTTATGAACTCTATAACCTTGGGCAAGCCATGTAGCCCTAACTTTTATATATACTGACACATAATCTCACATATACATACTTATACACATATTCATGCATATATAATCACACACTCATACATAAACAAACACACAAACACTCTCATACATACCCACTCATACATATACATTCGGTTGGTTGGTCCTCATCCTTCATTATTGAAGAAAACCAAAATAACAATAAAGTCACCCAGAATTATGAGCTTATCCTCTTTTGGTACATTGATGATAAGGGTCTTCAGGTCTTCATAAATTTTTTCTTTAACTTCATCAGAGTTCGTCACGGCAGAATCATAAATGCTGATGATGGTGTCATGACACTTTCCTGAAAGTGGCAATCTCCTTATCAGGAGCCTGGCATTCACTCCTTTTTAAGGAGTTCAAGAATATTGACTAGACTGGTTTTGATTGCAAAACTTACCCCACATACATTCACATACACATAGACACACTCAAATACTTTCACACATATACTCCCAGACATGCACACCCACATATTCAGAGATATATTCTCACCTATAAATACACATATATTCTCACACATGCAAATATATCTTCATACACACATACATATTCATAGACATATACACATTCAAACATACACACATACACACTTTCACACCCACACCTACATTCACTCATATACATCCACTCACACACGTACCCTCATACTCACACATGTAAACACAACTATTCCATTGTACTCTTAGACACATACATACTCACATAATATACTTCTCAAAATACACTCATATACATAAACATATCCATACATATACACCCACACTCTAAGACATACATCCCCTCATGGACACATTCACACATATAAAAACTGACACACTCACAGATATAGTCTCTCATACATATATTCATATGATATATAAATTCACATATGCATATACATAGTCACACACACAATCTCAGAACTGGCAAAGATATCAGAAGTCATCTGGTACAACCTCTGCACAAAAATTCTATTATATGTATAAAAAATCATCTCTTATAGTCTCTTTGAGGAGTCCATTATCTCCTGAGGCAGTTCATTGCATTTGAGGAATGCTTTCCTTCCCTGTAAAATGACAGGGTTAGATCAGATGATCTCTTAACATTTCTTCCATTTCTGTATCCTCCTCAATTTACTCCTATTCTTTTGCCCATCTTCCCTGGCTACCTGAGAAGTAATCTTTCCTCTAACTTCTCAGATCCTTTGTTGGTCTATGACTAGCCGCCTTCAGATAAAATGCCGAGCCAGGGGGTCAGCTAGGTGGCACAGTGGATAAAGCACCGGCCCTGGAGTCAGGAAGATCTGAGTTCAAATCCAATCTCAGACACTTAATAATTGCCTAGCAGTGTGACTTGGGCAAATTACTTAACCCTATTACCTCAAATAAATAAAATTTAAAATAAAAAATAAAATAAAATGCCTGGCTGGCCTGCCTGCCTAAATAATAGTGATTCTCCATTTTCAAACTGTGACCCAGGTTCTCATAATTTCTAGACCACCATCTCTCTCTCTCTCTCTCTCTCTCTCTCTCTCTCTCTCTCTTTCCTTCACCCCTTAAAACTCCTGTGGTTTTCATGATTGCTCTTTGCTGGTTCTGGGCAGGGGGGCGGGCTGCCCTATCTGTCCTGAAGAAGCTAAGGAGGCATCTTTTAATTAGCCCCTTAACAATTGCTCTTTTTTGCCCATATCCTCTTACCCAGAGATCCTGCTGATGGGTACATACCTCAAGTCAGACAGTCAAGAGACTGAAAGAAACCTCTTCTAAACACCAAAATATTTATGGCAGCACATTCTATAATAGTGCAGAACCAGAAACAAAAAACCTATGTCTATCAACTGGTGAATGGCAAATCACATTGTGGTACAGGAATGCAGTCGATATGCAAAACTCCATTGTACCTTCAGAAGCAATGACCATGTAAACATTAGGGGCATGGAAAGACTGATGTGACCTGAGGTGAGCCAAAGGACGAAGATCCAGGAAAACAATATTTTTAAAGAATACAATGTGAAAATGGAAAAAAGAGTCAGGAAAATCTGAGTCAAAATTCGGCTGTGGATACTAACCAGTTGTGTGATCCTGGGCAAGTCACATCCTTTCTGCTGATCTAAATTTCGTCATCTGTAAAATGAGGATAATAATAATACTTGCTTCCCAAGATGGTTGTGAGGCTCAAATGAAATAATAGTTGTAAACCAGCTAGCTTAGTGTCTAGCTCAAAGGAGACGCTAGATAAATGTTAGCTGTTACTCGTATTATTCTTATTGTTGGTGCTGTTGGCATCCCAATACCTTCCAGAGAAGTAATAGAAATACACCTAGATTCATGGAATTTTAGATCTGGGAAGGACCTCAGAGACTTTCATCAGTTTTCTTTCCTCTCAGGGCTACACCAAGATATTCCCAGGGTTAATTTGAGGATGGAAAAGGGGCTATGGGCTTGGGTTTCAATTTTTACAGGCAAGTACTATGAACAGAATGTTTAAATCATGTCTCCAGTATTATTTATCACCTATGATACTGCACAAAGTTTTTTCCCTAATCATTTAATGCATTAGCAAAGGGGTAAGATTAGAAATGTATCATTAGTTTTAGAGTATTCAGAGTATTCTTACTTAAGGGGTATCATTTCTTTTCCTGTATTTTATTTTTAAAATGATGCTTTGGGACTAACAAAGTCAAATATGATCCAAATCTCTTTGGATATCCTTCTAAACTTCCCTATCTGTTTTAGAGGATGTATCTTCCCTGTTTCCCTTTCCTCCCAAACCTACTTCAACCATCACTTAGCACAATAACACCAGAGATCACCAAGGAAACCCAGGCTGTGGTAAAATTCATTCTGGTTACATCCTCTTTATGACTCTACTTTTTGTCAAAGGAGTTTTTAGAGGTAAAAGGGACCCTAGATACTTTTTGATCCACCTAACCCATTTTAGATAAGATGGAACTGAGACCTGAAGGGGTGAAGGGATTTAGTCAGTCACCCAATTAACAGGCAGCAGAGCCATAATTCAAACCCAATGCTCTGTCCATGGTACCTGGCTGTAGACTGGCTTCATCCTAGCAGTGAAAATACTACCAATCAATACATATAATGACCAATAGTGTTTTGGGAAAGAAGGGGAAAGAGTGATGTTTCTTAAGTTCAATGAGGAGGGGCAGAAAAGTTTCAACTCAAAGAGATGACAGAAATGGCCCTGCCACTGGGAGCCCTGTCTTTAACCCTGTCAGACTCTGCTCAATGATGCTGATTTTCAGGAGTCGTTATATATTGTGGTTATGTAACTCTCTTGCAGTAGATTCCAGTTTGAAGTAAGTGGGAGAGGCTCTGATAGGGCTAGAGGAAACAGATCTATATTAAAGCAGAAACAAAGATTAGACAAAGGACAACAGTAGGAGGAATTTAGGCTGTGGCTAATCTGTTCCTGAGGACCCTTTTTCTTTAGGAGAAGACTAACTCCAATTATTCCCTTGGTCTGCTAACGTCCTGAGTTCTCTAGCTCTGGGGTTCTTCTAGGAATAAGAGAACTCAGACCCCTTTCAAACATGGGCCATGAAAAAAGCACTTGCTCTGGAGAAAGTAGGCCTGGATTTCAGTTCTGGTTCTGGCGGTTACTAGCTGTTTGATCTTGACTTTCATGAGTCCCACTTTCCTAACTATTAAAATGAGGATGAAAAGATTGATACTAAGCTACTTGCTGGGTTGTGAAGAAAGTACTTTGTAAACTTTCAAGCGCTATCTAAACAGTAGCTATGATTATTAGCCACTGAAGTCGCTATGTGACAAGCATACTCTGCTGAAAGCTAGGTCAATATTGACTCTGGCATTCAGTAGACCTCTAGCTCCCTCCTCCAACCCCAAGTTCTCTTCACTGTCTGCTGAAGCAATGAACTTTCCTCACTCAGGCAAGAGTTTCAGGAAGTCAGCTCCCAGAATTCCTACTATGAAGGCTACCAACCCAGACAAGATCAGGTTCCCTAGACTAGGAGGATCCTCCTCCAAAGGTCATGTCAATCTTTCCCCTTCCCTTATTGTTATAGGCTGGTTGATAACAAAATTCCATATCTATTTGCATCACATTGAACATTTGGGGTCCATTTTAAGGGACTAACAATAAATTTCAGGGAAGATGCTAATTTGCATTGATAGGGGGAGTTTGCCTAGGTCAATAATATTGAGGATCCAATTCTTCATCCTATATCTGTCTAAGGGAGGAATAAATCCCTATAAATTTAGACCAAAAGTTCAGTAGCTTTGCAAAGTATCATGACAATAGGTAATCGGTGGCAGAAACTAAAGACAAGCAGAATCATGCTCTCATCACAGTCATGCCTTTTCCAGATCACCATACAATACAGGAAAAGGCCTTTACCGTCTTTCCATTTTGAGTCTAGTTGGGCGAAAGGAGTAGTGGATTGGAAGACAGAGGACCTGCATTCAAATCCCAGATCCAGGACTTTTTTCCTATGTGACCTGAGTCAAATCCCAAAACAATACCTAACATTTTTATATGACTTTAAGTTTGCAAAGCACTCTACAAATTTTATCTCACTTGACTTTCATAACAATCTTGTGCTGTTATTACCATTAAATAGATAAGATAACCAAGGTTCTGAAATTATGTGACTTACCCTGGGTCACATAGCTAATAATGTGCCTGAAGAAATATTCAAATTTGGGTTATCCTCTCTGGGTTTCAATCTCTTCATCTGTAAGATAAAGGAGTTGAACTAAATGACCTCCATCAGGCTTTCCAATTCTACATCTCTTATCTTTGGTACCAGACTTATGATATTACTGTGGAAACATGTGAAAAAATATTTTCTACCAATTCAGCAGTCAACTTTTTTGCTACTCAAGAGTCTTTGAAATTTGTCTGAGACAGTGAGGGGTTATGTGAGTTGGCCAAGTTTCCTCATCTGAAAACACTTGCAAAGAAGCCAGGGACTGAATGAGGACAAAGAAATCCTGGAGGGTTTGTGAACATTCTTACAGCACCCTATGAATGGAAGGCACTGCACCCCTCATTATTATTATTATTATTATTATTATTATACAAGCAAAATAAGATATTCTCTAGCCCTTTCACTACTTTTCTCCATTAGCTGTCCACCTCCCCACCACCTTGGTCCTCAACAGTGAGTTGCTAATGTCTCCAAGGCTTGTAGCTGTGGTCACTTGGACTTTGGACCTTTTTTTCTCATTTATCCATCATCCTCAGTTCAGGTGGTGACAGGAATAAGCACACATTCAAATGTGGAAAGATAGAGTGGGCATACCGGATATAGTGGTGGCTTTAAGAGTTAGAAAGGATCCTGGTAATAGCACATTTGGCTCTGCAATCCTGGGGGAAAATCTATTTAATCTTTCTCACTGTCAGTTTCCTCATCTATAAAAGGGGATAATAACATCACAAGGTTATTGTGAGGAACAAATGAGATGATGTATATGAAAACACTGTGCAAGGTACATATTTAAACACACATCTAAACATATGTATATATTTAAGTGTTTTATATATATATATAGCACTTATTTCTTAATTATTATTTTTTCCTAATTGTTATAACTTTGGCACCTGTATCACAGACTTACTATAAGGATCAAGTGAGATAATAATAATAGTAATGATAGCAAGCATTTATATAATCGCGAGATAATATATGTAAAATACTTTGTAAACTTTAAAGTGCTATAGAAATGCCAGCCATTATTATTAGCAGTTAAAAGAACTAGCAATACTTATCCTGGAAAAGAGAATACTTAGGGAGAATGTAATAGCTATCTTCAAATGTTTGAAAGGCTAGCCTATGAAAGAAGATTAGAACTAGGAGAAATGGGTGGAAATTACCTCAAGGCAGATTTTGGCTCAAAATAAGGGAGAACTTAATGATTTCCCATCACTGAAGTTTCCTTCTAATGGACCTCTTTAGGCAGAGATCACTTAGACGATCACTTAACAGGAATATTTTAAGTGAGACTCGTGATTTGGGGAGAGTTTGGACCCTTGATTCCATGAATCAGAGCTGGCCAGAAATAGTAATGGCTGCTTCATCAGGTCCTGAGTTTCCATCCTTGGGAGGAAGAGACTGGCTAAATACTTAAGAAAGGACATACAGTTTGGGCAAGAGGATTGCTGAGGTAACTGCCAGTTGTAGAATTCTGAGGCTCTTCATCTGTTAATCTTCACCAGTTAAAGTGTCTAAAAAGCAACCAAAGTCAATTCATATAATTATGAAGATTCTTTGAAATGATACTCTTTGGAAGGTTACCAAGGACAGTTATCCCTTCTATATCACAGAGAGGTGCAGCACCACTGTGAACTGAAATTCACATATCATACCTTAGAAGTCTGAATTATTATGATATTAAAAGGAAAAATATGCTGATATTATATAATACTATATATATATGTTTTATACACTTCTGAGTTTCTGTGTCATCTGAAGCTTCCACAAAATTCCCATTTAATTTCTTATGCCAACTCTTTTTTTGTTTTTTAGATTTTTGCAAGGCAGTGGGGTTAAGTGGCTTGCCCAAGGCCACACAGCTAGGTAATTCTATTAAGTGTCTGAGGTCGGATTTGAACTCAGGTACTCCTGACTCCAGGGTTGGTGCTCTATCCACTGCACACCTAGCTGCCCCTTATGCCAACTCTTGAGAAGTATCAAAACTGATATGGGGAGAGTCATAATGTAGAAGGAATAATTAGAAGAAGAAAAGGAGGAGAGGAGGGGGGAGGAAGAGGAGGAGGAGGAGGAGAAGAAGAATTAATAGCAGGAGTAGCAGCAGTGGTAGTTACATTCATTTTCATCTCTGTGGTGGTGGTGGTCATGGGCATAGTAGTAGTGGTTATATTAACTAATTTTTAAAATAGCACTTTAAGTTTTGCAAAGTGCTTTACAGTCAATATTTCTTTTGACTCTTACCCTTGTGAAGTAGTTGCTATTATTATCCTTGTTTTACAGATAAAGAAACTGAACCTCAGGGAGTTTTAGTGATTTTATGAGGATATCTGTCTCTGTATGTATGTCTGTCTGTCTCTTCCTCTTTCTCTGTTCCCCCACCCCTCCCCACTCTTTCATGCTCTCTCTTTTCTTCTCTCTTTCCCCCTCTGTCTTTCTCTTCTCTCTCTCTTCCTCTCTGTCTCCTCTTCTCTCACTCTCTCTTTGATTCTCTTTGTCTCTATCTCTCTGCCTCTTTTCCCCTCTCTCTGTTTCTCTGTCGCAGTCATACACACACACACACACACACACACACACACACACACACACACACAAAATTACAGGACTCACCAGAGTTTGACCTTGTCTAGTTTATGTGACAATACTTGGAGAGTCCTTTGTTCTGAGTTTCTTTATCACAACTACACAAATTGAGTTTTTTCTGGCCCAGATCCTTTTTTCTCTCACTATCCAAAAAATCTGGAATTCCCTTTTTCTACCTCTGCTACATCCCTAAATTTAAGTAAAGTCATTTTGGCCATAAGGGAAATAGCAACTCCATTGATTCCCTTAATTTTAGCTCTATTCTGGGCAGAATACTCTGATTTTTGGAATTTCTGGGAGATATCATAATTCATCCGGAGTCTACAGAATTCTTTTTCTTTTTCTTTGCCTCCTTCCCTTTGTCCTTTTTACTCCTCTTCTCTGTCTTCCTTTTCACAATGACTGGGCCCAGTTCTGCTTGATCTGTGGATCACTTGCAGCCATCAATCTCTCCTCTCTGCCTACATACTCCTTCCATATTAGCACCCACAAGGAGAATGATTCAGTATCTCTAAGCACCAATAACCAGAAGGCTGAAACCTAACAATAAGAACTATCTCATTGATGCTGCATACAATGGGGGCCAGTAATTCCAGGATTTAGTAATACTAGCTCATATTTTTATAACACCTTAACACCAATAGGGTACCCCGCCTCATCACATCCCCAAGGGGTTGTGGAGGAAGTTTTATTACCCCCATTTTCCAACGAAGATCTCAGGGATAGATGCTATATGGCCATGAACTATAGCCATGATCTCAGAAGATCAAAATTACTGATTATCTGAAGGGCAATGGAGAGTGTTGGGAAGCTAAGCATATCTATTTCAACAAATATTAAGTGAGTACAAGATATAGTTAGAAGACATATCATTAAAGACATTATGAATGCAAAAGGAGGTGGGCAGGTTTTACAGAGAGAATGTGAATTTATAAATGGGCAGCCTAAATGCAGCTAAACCCCCACATATATTAAAAGAATCAGAAGAACCCATCATAACTATGTTTAACAGGATTGCACATATACAGCCTATTATCAGATTACTTGCATTGGAGAGGGGAGGAAAGGAAGGAAAATAATATGGAGCTCAAAATTTTATAATAAAATGAATGTTGAAAACTATTTTACATGGAATTGGAAAAAAATAAAATACTATTTACAAAAAAAATACTATTTACAAAAATAGTTACCCTGACTATTTGGTCAGGGTCCCCTGCTTTTAATAACTTCAATAAAAATGTTTTCTATCTTGAATAAAAGAAAAAAGAAAGGAAGAACCCATTAATCAATACCCAATTATTAAGTGCCCAGGATGAGCCAGATCTTAGTTGCTGGGGAGGGGCAGGGGAAGGTTTCAAGATAAAAGTGTTCAATTCATTTTCCTCAAGGATCCTTACTTTCTATAAAGAGAGGCAACATATACATGTTTAAGTATATACAGAATAATATACAAGATAATTTTTGGGGGGGAGGTTCTTGCCCATTGAATATTATAATATTACATTGAATTTTGCATAGCATTAAATTACACTGAATATTATATAACAGGGTTTTAAAAAGATATGGATAAGTATCACACACCATGAGAAGGAGTGGAAGGGTTGTAATCTGGATTGGTGGAGAGGGTGTCCACACTAATGAGATCCCAAGATCTGATTACAGAGGAGGAGGAAATTGAAGCTCAGAGATGATGAATGACTTGCATACATGGGCAAAGCTAGGTCTCAAGGCTTGATGAAAAGTGCACTGAGTTTGGGGTCCAAGGTCACAAATTTAAGCTTTAGTTCTCCTACTTATAATACATATGACATTGAAATCACTTCATTCCTCCAGATCTCAATTTCTTCATCTATAAAATAATGGAGTTAGACTAAATGACCCGAGATTCTTTCTAGTTTTAATTCCTTTGATCTTAAGATTCAGATTCAAGTCTTCTTTTCACTGGAAAAAGCAGTTAATAAAGTGAATGGAAGTTAGGAAGTTAGGAAGATAATGAGTTCAAATCCTTTCTTAGTCTTGAATAGCTGTGAAACCCTGGCCAAGTCATTTAATCTAGGTCTGATCCAGTTTCCTTTTCTGTAAAATGGAGATAATAATAGCATTTACCCCTCAAGGTTGTTGTCAGGTGCAAACAAGACTATATTTGCAACATGCAAAGCACTTTATTAATATTAGTTAATATTATTATTGACTCATACTTCATAACAGAATATAGCAGTATCAAGCACCAATCTATGAGGCATCACTTCAAAATCTTGGCACATCCTTGCCCTCTTCCTTATTTGTGGCTGCTTACAATATCACACTAATGAACCAGTTAAGTTTGCTCTATAAATGTTTATTCTATGATCACAAACCATACCTTAATTATCAATATTCAATCAACCAATAAGTATTCATTGCACCCTCCCATAATCTGGGATGAAGAATGTGAATGGCTCAATGCAAGCCCATCCTCACTATTAGGAAAAAAGAAACAAAAACCAACTTAGAGTGCATGCTTTCTGGGTGGTTGATCATCTGTGCGTGTGCAACATTTCTCTTAAAGGAAGATAGAACTGACCTTTCAACAGCTGGAAAGAAAGAAGCAAAGATATTTATCATATATCTCCTCCTGTAGCAGAGCTTGCTACTGTATTGCATAGATGAGAAGGAGGAGAGGTGCAGAGGGAAAGAGAGGGTGGAGAGATATGAAGCTTCCGCTTCTCAGGAAACTCAGTCTGTGAGAGTAAAGCTGTGCCCATATACACGAAACTATCATAAGAAACACGCAAAAAGACATGTATACTATGAGTAAATGTGAAGAATGCAAATAGTGCGGGAATCAAGGGGGGTATATTGACGAAAAAAAGTGTTCAAATCGAAGGAAAAACTAACAGCTAGCATTTATATAACACTTTAACATTTGCAAAATCCATAATGGATAGAATACTACATTATTTTCTGTGCCAAAATCTGCCTGCCTCTAACAGGCACCCATGGTTCCTTGTTCTACCCTCTAGGGTCAAGCAGGTCATCTTGTTCATGTGACAGACTTCTAAATACTTGACAATCACTTTCATATTTCTTCTAAATTCTACTCCTCCTTCTGTGTAATCATCTCCAGCTAATTCAACTGTTCCTCATCAAGCAGAGTTTTCTACTTTCTACTCCTACATTGTCAGTTTTAGAAATGGGAGGGATGTCCATTCTCTTAGGATATGGTCTGTCAGTCACATCATCATCTCTGCGATGTATTCCAACTAGTCATCATCTCTCTTGAAATGTGGTACCCAGTCCTGAACACTCCAGATGGGGTCGGACTGAGGCACGGGTACACCTTTTATGAAATAGGTGAGATATGGAGGAGAAGGCAGAAGTATATAGGAAGGGACTGTGCTTACACTCTGAGAGGATGGGATGAGAAACTTGGGGGGGAAGGAGGGAATGAAATGTGACTCTGTGACCTGGTTAAATGGAGACTGCATTGGATTTGGAATCAGGAAGGCCTTGGGAAAGTCCTCTGCTCTCACTTCCCTCTACCTATCAGGTGTAGTTTCTTGTTAAGGTGAAAGAAAGCAAGTCCCCAAATATCTGCTATGGTGCCTCAGCACTAGAGCCAGACTGTGGACCTGATGGACTCAACAACCCAGAGGAACCTTGGGGTCAGACACAGAACATCAGGTGGGCAAGACTACATTTCTGATTGCTGCCTCTTCCATGGAACCCTACACAGGGAAGTGAAGGAGATATGAGGCCTCTAGTTACTGAGAGAAGGGTTGGCAGAGAGAAAAACCATGGAGAGAGACAGATAGACAGACAGACAGACAAAGAAGGAGAGACAGAGACAGAAACAGAAAAGCACAGAGAAATCTTTTAGGGACAGTACTTTATTTATCCCTCATCTTTCTCTTCGGCAAAGAAAGTAGTCCCAGCTCCTTCCAAGGAGACTGAGCATCTGATAAGGGCAGGGGGGGAGGTTGGGTTTCTTTTCTTTCACCATCGACCTCTGCCCAGCTCCCTGGGCCTCAGCTAAGCCAGATGGGACATGAGAATGCAAGAGAGACTAGAAACACGCTGGAAGCCAGATGCTGCCTCTGAGTTGCGCCTTCCTAGGTAAATAAATTACACACCAAACAGAAACAATCTGCTACCTGCCTCTCCCTATTCAGAGGAAGCTGGTGGCACACAGGAGAGATGAATCTTCTCTGGAGCAGATTTTATAGGGATGCATTTCTCCTATTATCAAAAGTGCCCTGGGGGCTTGTGAGGATGGGGGCAGCCTAGAGCTTGGTGTGCTCCCTCTCCCTTCCAGTCAATCATAACTCTAAAATAACCCCAGTCAGCAGTAAGATTGGTCTTTTAATGTGGAGACCATTAAAATGAGTTAAAGGAAGTAACCTGTCATCACCAGGTAGCTAAACTAGCAATAGAGGGGTGGGGTGGGACTGGGGGGGGAGGGGGGGAAAGAAGCTATTTTTAAGACCTGGGTTTGAATGCCAGGTTTCCCCCTTACTATGCATGTGACCTTGGACAATTCTCTTAACCCTTCTAGATCTCAGTTTCCTCAACTATAAAATGAGGGTCTTGAACTAGATGACCACTGCCAGCCCTACATTAATGATCCTACCTCTTCAGGAAAAAAGAATAACTCTAAAAATTATCTACCCATGTCTTGAAAAAGAGGACCAGCAATAGTCTGAGAGTCTGCCTATGTACCTAATGCCTTAGCTGAAGATCCTCACAAGATGTTTCAGCTGGTAAATCATAGAGTCTCAGATTCAGAGCCAGAAGGAGACTTCAAAATCCATCTTGCACCCTATTTACAAATGAGGAAACTGACCCTCAGAAAAGGAAAGAGATTTTCATTATGTTGGGTGCAGAGGAAGTTAAAACTCAAGAAGAAGTTTCTGGTTTGGGGAGCTATTGAAATAAGAGGATCCAGGCTGACCAGAAAGGCTGGAAGAAGCAAGGTTAATCAAGGACATTTCCCCATCTGGCTCTGCTTCTAACTTTCCAGATTTGGCTATCATGCCTCAGCTGAAGTCTTACCCTGCAACTTCCTTCAGAGTCTGGAGTCTCCATCTACCCCCTAGAACATCCCTCTGCCATGCTAGCCCCCTGCTCCAAGGGAGTACTTCCTGGGATCTACATTTTGGAAAGGTGGGAAAGCTGGCCAAACTTCACTCACCACCTGCCTCTGCTTCTAACTTTCCAGATTCCTCCCTCAACCCTTCTGAGTTCCTTTTGGTGTATTCTTTTCCTTTATTAGAATGAAAGCTTCTGGCAGCCAGGGACTGTCTTTCTTTTCTTTATATTTGTTTTCTCGCTAGATACCAACAATGTCTAGCACATGTTATTCAGTCATGTCTGATTCTTTATGACTCCATGGAAGTCCATAGCATTTTCTTGGTCTATATTTTAGAATGGTTTTTCATTTCCTTTTTCAGTGTTTATAAAAAACAGATGAGGAATTAAGGCAAACAGGTTTAAGTGACTTTCCCGGGTCACACAGTTTCTAAATCTCTGAGGTCAAATTTGAACTCAAATTTTCCTGACTCTACAGAACCATACAGCTGCCCCAAATAACTCATAGTAAGCATATAATGAAAACACTTACCACCTTGCTGTCTCTCAATCCTTACTGACTAGCCCTATTCAATTCTCTGTGCCCCTTGGGGTACACTCTGACCCTACCTCCTTGGGCACATTTGCCCACATATCTATCCTGACCCAATGATTCAGAAGTTTATTCAGAGGACCTGGTTTTGAGTAACAGCTGCACCCCATGACCTTGGATCAAGTCATTTACTCTCCCTGGGCCTCAATTTCCCTATTGATAGGATGAGTAAAGTGAAATAGAGTATATCTTTTCTTGCTCTCAGGCCTACAGAAACTATAGCACTGGCAAAGAGTGAATCATGGGAGGGGGCTTCATCATCCATGACCTTGAGGGCCCCTGAGAGAAGTCCAGAATCCCTGACTTCCTTCAAAACCCAAAACATAGGGCAGCTAGGTGGCGTAGTGGATAAAGCACCGGCCTTGGAGTCAGGAGTACCTGGGTTCAAATCTGGTCTTAGACACTTAATAATTACCTAGCTGTGTGGCCTTGGGCAAGCCACTTAACCCCATTTGCCTTGCAAAAAAACCTAAAAAAAGAAAACCCAACACATGGGT
The DNA here is from genome assembly GCF_037893015.1 of Macrotis lagotis. NCBI lineage: Eukaryota > Metazoa > Chordata > Mammalia > Peramelemorphia > Peramelidae > Macrotis > Macrotis lagotis. Next base: position 795,991,347 of record NC_133658.1, read on the forward strand.
CACTTCCTACAGTCTCCCTCCTTATTGAAATTACTCTGTATCACTTATATATTCTTTTATGTAATTTATATACATATATATTATTTTCATCTTCAAACATGTTTAATTCTTCCAGAAGCAAGCAAACTTCTCTAGGGCAAAGGTTGTTTTATATTTTTCCACATTTGATAACTCAAAACCTAACCTTTCACATAATAGGTACTGAATAAAAATACATGTTGAATTGAATACACATTGGGTCAAATGAGAGAGGGAGGTGGGTGGTCATCATAGTATTGTGTTCATTCCCTTAAGCACTTGGGAGTTAAAGAAATAAAATCTGCTTATATCTCATTTGTTATGTATCAGATTCCTTTATAATTATTTTCTCATCTGGTTTTCACAACTTCCCTGGGAGATTGTTTCTCTACATATTTCTATTTCCAGATGAGGAAACTGAGGCAAATACAGGTTAAATAACCTCCCGAGGTCACACAGTTAATAATTATCTGAGATTGGATTTAAAGTCAGGTCTTTCTGACTCCAGGCCAGGCATTCTATCCACTTAATATTACCAAAAAGAATCTTCCCTTCTCTGGCCCATCTATCCCATGACTAAGTCACTTACCATCCCAGACTCTCAGTCTCCTCATCTGGAAAATGAGGACTTGATTACCAGAGAAGGCAGAAATCTGTGATCCTCTGACCCCATGATTCTACCCATATCAACACAAGGTAATTATGGGGGTGTAGGTCTCCCTAGGTTGAGTCAGTGACACGTCCCACAATTCTAAGAACTTGTTTCCTGTGTGTCCTTAAGCAAAAACTTTCCCTCTCTGAGTCTCCATTTCCTCATCTGGAAAATGATGAGGATTGGTTGGATGATTTCCAAGCATTTTTCTAGTTCTTATATGTTCCATGAAATTTTGAAAAACAAAATAAAACAAAAAACTCTGATTAAAAATACCTAGTTGAGTTACTGTTGTGGGGGCAGCTACTTACAGCCATAACCCTTGCCTAAACTTGGAGGCCCAGATGCAAGATAGAGACAATCATGCCAAGCACTATTCCCATCTGTGAAAAAATAAGAGGCATTAACTGGGGAAAGTTAAGGGTATTCTGAGGGCAAAGAGGTAGCTAGCCCAACTCCAGCCCTAAGGAAGGAGCAAGGATTTCTCTTTCCTGACCCCTTTGCCCTGTCAGTGTTTGTTTGGGAGATCTTGGTGATTTCCTTCTTTACATAGCTGGCAGCAGGGCAGAGGAAGGGGTTGGCTGGGCATCCGTGTTTGTGGGTGCCCTCAAATGTTGATGGCAACATCGTGACTCTGCATTATCCAGGCTCATAATGAGTTCTCATTGCAATGGGTTTGATGGAATAATTATGTTCCGGGGGAAAAAAAAACTGCAGGAAACCGAGTTCTCCTTCTTAAAGGGCAGGATCATCAAACATCCTTGCCACATTATTTGCAGTCACACCTTCTGCTGCATCTGCTTCCTTTAAAAAAAAAGATCTCCAACTCCAATCTGATCTGAATATATAAATCTGAATTATCACAGCGAAGGCAATGCGCTCACACCTTTTTCTTTTTTTTATCTGTTGCCATGGTGATTAGATAAAATTCACGCCAAGTCTCCAGGGAAGGATGGAATTATTTCAGACAGTTTCTCACCCCTCTCTGTAACATGCCTGGGCACCATCTCCCTGGCTTGAGCAGGAAAATAGGGAAGCTGGGAATGGGTTGGATTTATGGAGGTTTATCTAAGAAAAGGAGAAGGGCTAAAGAACATTCCCAGAGATGCTCACTGAACTATTTCCATACCTTATACCTTATAGTGGACCAGCTCTGAGCATTCTACAGGTTCCTCATTCACCACTTCCAACTAACTGGAAGAAAATGGAGGCCTCAGAGGATAGAAGACAATGACCTTCTTCAAGGTCAACCAGAGAGACAGAACTTGAACTCTGAATCCTGGATGTGAGGGTTTTATACTCTCTCCGCTGGATCTGATCCAAGAATGCTGCCTTCTCCAGAGGGTGAGGAACTCAACTCTGAGTCCTGTGTGTATCCTGACCAACAAGTCTCTGCCAGAGATTGCTGCTCTTAGGGCCTAATTAACAATGGACATGATTTATTAAAAGCATTTAAAGAAAAACAAACTTGTATTGACTGGGTTGCTATTTATACCCTTGTTTCCTATGGTTTCCTCTGCCATATATATGTGTTTTTCTTATGGTACTTACAGAGACTACTTGAACAAAATATAATAGAAGTAAAAAGTTCCCTCTGCAGTTCTAGGATCATTTTCTCCAACAAGGACATGGGTTCTGGATTCCTGAGTATAGGAGTTTCAGGGAAAGTCCTCTGTTCTCTCAGTCTTGCATTTCAGCCTTGTGAAAGTCAAGAATGGCTCAACAAAACATAGAGAGTGGGATGATAATTTGTGTTTATTTCCTCCAGTGGCTCATGATAAGGTCTTATTAATAATCTTGTCAATAAAGGGGAAACCCCACTCCCACCCCAATCACTTTCAGCTGTATTTTTAACTAATGGAGAGTTTAAAGAACAAATGTGGAGGGCAGGAAAGGAATTTATGTACTAAAACAATTTAATCCAGAATACCAGGAGGAGTTCTCTCTAGCCTAGATTTTAAATGAAGAATTAAGGCAATTAATCAGGCAATTTGGAAAGAAGTGAATTTTTTCTTCTTCTTCTTTTTTCTTTTCAGTCAAAATTATAGAGGAAACCTAATCCTGTGTTAGTACATAAAGTAGGGTTTTAAGATTCCAGGCTTCCAATCTTTGATTTGCTATCAAATCTCTATATGATCTTTGAGAAATGCTTTCTGGGTTCCAATTATCTTTTATGACAATGAGAGTTAAAGAAGAAAAGGGGGAAGGGAATAAATCACCTACTATGTGACAGTCACTGTGCTAAACATTTTACAAATATGACCTCATTACTTTATATACAGTATGAGGAAACTGAGGCAAAAAGCAGTTAAATGACTTGTTTAGGGTCACACAACTACTAAGTGTCTAAAGCTGGATTTCAATTCAGGTTTCCTGATTCCAGGTCCATAGTTCTATTTATAACACCACCTGGCTGCCTCTGGCTAGGATCCCCAACTGGAAAAAGAAATTTCCTCCCATTCTCTGGAGAGGCGAGCAGAATGGAAGAGGTGACTACCTATTATCAACATCCCAGACAGTTTCTAAATCCTGATGTCAAGGAAAAAGGCATCATAGTCAGAGCTTCATGAGTAAGATGGGAATACTCAGAAAGAAAAGGACCAAGTAACTTTATTTTTGCAATGAACTCTCTACTATTTGCTCTAAATTAACCACAGGATGAGTGAAGAAGACAGATTATGGCTGATGTAGGGATGCCATCAAAATCTCCTGAGCAATGGAGCAAAAAAGGGTCTTGGATGGAGGTGAGCTCCTTGTCCCTTCTTTGGTGCAATCTGACTCTGTGACTGGCCAAGTGACTCTATCTCAATGATTCTCAGAAAATTAATACATTTACCTCATTGATAAAATGAGGGAAATGGACTAGATCATTTCTAAATTCCCTTCTATCTCTCACACTCAGTGATTGGTGAGAAGTCAGTGAAGGAAAGAGGGGAACTATATTAGAAACAAAGTGAGAGAGGTTGGGGCTGGACATTAGGAAAGAACTTGACAAAGACAATGGTGAAAACGTCTGCAATTAGAACTTGGAAAAGACAGCAGAAGAAGCTCCTAACGTTAGAAGAAACAGCCAGAGATTTTTTTACTAGCATTAGACCTGCCTGGAAGCAATGGGAGGGATACAATGACCCCTGGAGCCAGAGAGTCTAAAACATCCTTTCCGAACCTCATTGCTGTTGAGAGTCAGCCAAGAACTCCTAATTGGAGCAGTTGTGTGTATCCAGGACCCATCACCTTGTGATGTGCCGTTCTGAGCTAGGCACAGAAGGCAACCCTTCATTAAATTCGACACCAGGGAATTAATTCAACTCACTGCCATCAGTCTGTCTCTGTCACCCTCTCCCCTAAACAGCCATCTCTCCTTGATCTTCCACACTTTCATGTCAAAAAGTTCTTGAAAAGGAGGTTTCTCTTGGCTGTCACCTGAAACTATGACTATATCCCAGAGACCAGAATTTGGGGCTGAAATCAGCAAGACATTCCCACAAATGTACATTAAAAACATATACAAATGTAGGAGAGTTTTAAGTACACACATCTACAGAACACATTTAAATAGATGGAAAGCAGAGGACTATGGGCAATAAGCTATACTTCCTCCTGGAGAAGAAAGAAGGATTTGAAAAGCTGACAGTGACAGCTCCCTGGTTCACCCCAGTTTATTAGCTATTCTTGAAACAGCAACTTTATAATTATAGCCCTTTCAGGAGGGAGTTGTGTGCATGAGAGAACAGAAGAGAGAGAGAGGGAGAAAAGGAGGGAAGACTACCAGAAAGTCACCTTAGAACTACTTAAGTTTCCATGAAGGTGAAGTCTTCTCACCTTACTTAAATTTTTTTTTTTAAAGTCTAAAAGCAACCTTCCCTACTCTTCTTATCTACCTACTGCCCTCAGTGCCCCTCAGATGAAACTTCTGAAAACTAGGAACTGGGAAAAGGATTGAAAACCATCAAGCTATTCCCACCTAAGTTGAATGTTGCATTCTTCACCAAGCCCTAAGACAAAAGATTTTCAAGGATCATTGCAAGAGAGATAAATCAAACAAGCACAGTGAGATGAGATGGGGATAATGTGGGTTACCAGGGCACTCAACTTCAACAGAAGGCTTTGGAGAAGGAGAAAATAAGTAATAACTGCTTAATAGGATAGACTCCTGAGGGTCTGGACTCTTGACTTGGAAGCTAGAGGATGGATAAGATGACTTATAATAATCCCTCTCTATGCTAGCATCATAGGATTTAGAGTTGGATGGGATCTTAGAATTCATCAATATTCCAGCTCCTCTTCATTTTGTAGGTGGGGGAAATGGAAGCCCATAGAGGCTGTGATTTGGCTAAGGTCATCAAATAGGTAACAAGAAATGAGCTAATATTTGAACCCAAATCCCCTGATTGCAAATCCAAGTCTTTCCATCATGTTATGCTGCCTTCTGTGGCTCACATTTCAAGATCTGAAAAATACTTTCTTTTCAGTCACCTTTTGGGGGTAGGTTGTACAAATATTATTATCCCTCATTTAACAAATGAGGAAACTGGGGGTCAGAAAAGTTAACTGATTTGTGCAGGATCACACAGCTAGAATGTGAACCTAGGGTGAGGAAGATTAAGATACTTGTCCAAGAATATAAGACAAAATTAGTGGACAAGTTAAATTCTGCAAATAGTCCATGCAGACTTATTTCAATCATAGAATGTTAGAGCTGAAAAGGACCTTATGAGTCCATCTTTCTCAACACTGACCACACACTTTCTGCTCATCTCCTTCCTAAAATTCAGAGCAATCAGAATTTCATCATACAAATTGAAGAAAGGGAAGAGTTTCTTTATTTAATCTAACATTATTAGGTGCCAATGTGGACAAAAGAAAGGCTTCCTCACTTATGGAAGACCACACCTGGATAACAGGATCTTCTCCTATATTTTGATCAAATCTCAGATCAAAGATTCAGATATGGAAAAATAAAAAGCAGCCTACTTTTCAGGGAGCTGTAGCATTACAAATATACCCTTCTTTAAGGAAACTTACTATATGAATTCCCAGAACTTATAAAATAGATTAGTAAAACAAAGGCTAATAAGAAGGAGATCATATTACAAAAGATCTTTGCTTTACAAAGAATGTGATAGCAGGGCTTTGGTTTATTTTTGCTTTAAAAGACCTTCTCTACTTATAATTCTCAATTTTGATTTTTATATAATTTTCAAGAGTAATCTGAACATTTCTAGAATATCCTTATAAACATTTATAGTTTCATGTACAATTTTTTTATTATACTATGTTATGGAAATGCTTGTTTTATTTCATAAATTTAAAATGAATAAATAAAAGTTTTTTTTAAAAATGTTTCTAAACAGAATATAAGTTCCTAAAAGAACAGGGACTCGGGAATTTTTGTCTTTGTCTCCCCACACACCTCTATCCCTCAAGGCCTGACACAGTGTCTTACACAAAACAGAAACTGGTGAATAATAATAACCCTAACAACAATAACAATAAAGTCAGTAATTATACAGCATTTTAGGGTTTGCAAAGTGTTTTTACGTGTTATCTCATTTGTCCTCATAATAGCCAGGAAAATACTGCTGTATTTATTTCATTATAAAGAAACTGAGACTGAGAGAGGTTAGATGATTAGTCCAGGAACATAAAGTCAGTATCTGAGACAGGGTTCAAATGAATAATCTCATGTGATGTGGAACCACATCAGTCTAGTGGTTCCATGCCATATAAATATTTCTCCTAATAAATGTTTGTCAATCATATCTAGTATGATAAAAAGAAGAAAATAAAATATGCTTGTGTTGTTTTGCTCAGTTGTTTCAATTATGTCAGATTCTTTGTGACCGCATTTGGTGTTTTCTTGGTACAGGTACCAGAGTGGTTTGCCATTTTCCTTCTTTACTTCATTTTACAGATGAGAAAACAGAGACAAACAAGGTGAAGTGATTTACCTAGAATCACACAGCCAGTAAGGGCCCAAGGTCAGATTTGAATTCTTTCTACCACTCCATCTAGCTTCACAAAAAATATCCCTATACCTGAAGTTATATCAGGCATGACCCATACATATATAAAGGCATAAAGATAAAATGAATTTTTGGCCTGCTCTTAGCAGAGCTCCGATGTAAGGACCTTCCAGCACCATTGCTTTCCCATTGAGAATAAAATACACTTGCTATAGTGGACAGAGTATTGAACCAGGAGTCAAGGAGACCTGAGCTTGGGTCCTGCTTACCTTGTGAGACTTTCCTCCCTGGGCCTCAGTTTCTTCATCTATAAAATGAGAAAACTATACTAGATGACCTCTTTAAGGTCCCCTGATCTAGCAATGCATAGGATGTACTTAATAATGGCTTGGATGAATGAATAAATGAATGAATTACAACCAGGAAAAGTATATCTGCAGAGATGTGTTTATGAGCCTTGGGGGAGAGGGGGAGGTTGGTGTTGGTGGGAGGAAAAAGAAGTCATTATTCCAGAATAGAATCAAAATCAGGAGCTTATGTGCCTGTATCAGACAAGAAACCAGCAGCTGGTGAACACCTCTCTCCCCAATTTACCCATTAGTCCCCATGGCCCTTTGAGTGACAGACAGAACACGCCCAGGCCCTCAGAGAGGATCACCTTTCCTCACTCAGGTTTCCTTATTTGCAGAAACCCACCAGCTCCCCACCTTTCTCATGTAACACAAGTCAGGGGGTGGGTATGAAAAACGGTTCATTGAGAAAGTCAGTGAGTAATTATCTGCAACCCCACCCTGGTTCAGTGATGGGGCTCCCTTGATCATCTTTCTCCAGCAGTCTCCCTCTCATCCTAAGCCTAAGGATACCACCAGCTGCAGGACAGAAGGTCTTAAACTGCTTGGAGGCATTCATAGAGGCAAGACCCACATGACCTCTGAGATCCTCCAGCTTTCTAGTCATATTCTACAGCATAAGACCTGGGACTGAATCCCACCTTTGCCTTTTACTATCTCTGTGACTATGGACAAATACTTTCTATGAGACTCAGTTTCCTCCCCCTTTAAAAAATGGAATAGAATGAGATCACTTCATGGTTTCTTTCATCTTTTACTATTAAAGTAATGAGTTGATTTGCCCAAGGTCACAGAGTGGGATTCATAGGGGAAGTAGAGTTAGAGCCCCAGTCTCATGATTCCCATGCCTGTGCTCTTGCTATCATACTCTATTGCCTCCTGTTTGTTCAGAAAACAGTTAAACACAAGGGTCTCACAAACCATAAATATTCCTCATATTCTTAATTTTCAATGGCCTCATGCTGGGTCTCTAGGCTCTCATTAAACTGTGAAACAGATTACAATGGGATCCTGAAGCAGATACATTTCTCCTCCTCTCACATATATACAGCTTTTAATTGTTTTTATTTAAACTACTCTTCCATAATACTGCTCAAAACTCTCCCAGAACAGTGTATAAAATTGGACTGACCAGACATCAAGACAACAAACACAAATAAGGGGTACATGGGGGCACTTATATACAACATCACATATACATATATACACACACACATACACATCCTAATATGTAAGAGTTTAGAAGGGGAACCTAGGTATCACTTAATCCAATTCCTTTCTTTTACAGAAACTGAGTCACAGAGCAACCCACCAATTAGTGACAGAAAAGGAACCAGAACATCTTATCAATGTCACTCTGACTTCTTACTGCTCTTTCCCAATCTTCCCAAGATACGTAGACTCAGAAGAATTAGACTCATACTCTCTTTTTTGCCATCTAACTGCCTGATCTTGGACAAGTCATTTCCCATTTTGGGGCCTTTATTTTCTCAACTGTGAATTGAATGAATGAAGATAGCCTACCTCTAAGTTTCCTCTCAATTCCTATCAGCGATTTACAATCTGCACAAAGAAATGGCCAGTTCTTCCCATACTTCCTAGTCCCTACTCTCATTCATGATTTCCAGGTTCATGTTCTTGCTATCATACATGTGTTGACCCACAGGGAAATAGCCCAAAGGAGAAATTCATGTATCAAAAAAACATTCATTAAGTTGTTCCTAGGAGTTGGGTATTGAATTATGCCCCTAATGATACAATAGGGCAGCTAGGTTGCCCAGTAGGTAGAGCACCAGTCCTGAAATAAGGAGAACCTAGTTCAAATACAACCGCAGGCACTTACTAGATGTGTGGCCTTGGACGGGTCACTTAACCCTGAATCCCTTGCATCCAGGGCTATCTCCAGTCATCGTCTGGATTCATATCTATCCTTTGGACCCAGATGGCTCCAGAGAAGAAAGTGAGACTGGTGACTTAGCACAGCGTCCCCTCCCTCAAATCCAATTCACTTTTCATGGTATCATGATCTTCTTCATGAAGATATAATAGGGGCAGTTAGGTGGTGCAGTAGATAGAGCACTGGCCCTGGAGTCAGGAGTATCTGAGTTCAAATTCTACCTCAGACACTTAATGATTACCTAGCTGTGTGGCCTTGGGCAAGCCACTTAACCCCATTTGCCTTGCAAAAACTTTTTAAAAAATGATATAATAACAAGACTAGGAAGAGTCCTACCTTCAATTGTACTTCACTTACCAAAATGTCTAGTACATAGTAAGTTTTTAACCAAAGTTTATTGAATTGAATTCAAGGACCTAACATTCTGTCAATGGGGACAACAGGTATCAATATAAGTATATACAAAATAAATGCAAGGTAGTCTGGTGAGAGAGAGACTATCAGTTGGAGGAAGAAAAAACTGCAATCACATTCTGGAAGGTCATTTTTAGACTGTTGAAGTGTTATGTAACTAAAAGTTCCCAGCTTCCTGCTTGAGATTGTCACTTCCCTAAGTTGGGGGACTAAAATGAAGTGGTTCAGTAGTAAGATCATGAGACTGCAGTTCAACAAATTCAGCTTCTAAATAGGGCTCCCCTAGTAAGCCACTGCATAGAGAAAGAATATCTCTCTGGGAGTCAGGAGCTCTGGATTTTAATACCGGCTCTGACACTGACTAGGAAAGTATGTTAAAGTCCCTTTCTTAAATATTTTTGCTTCAATTTTCTTATCTGCAAAATGGAGACACCATTACTACCAGAATGAAACTATCTTGGAAAATAGTGAATTCCCCTCATCAGAAACAGGTTTTGAATAGAATCTAAAAACATCAAGCTTAATGTGGTAGAGGGCACAGCCATGCAGGGAAGGATACTGAGTTCAATAGCCTTTGAGATACTTTCTAATTCTTAGAGTCTATGTGTATGAATGAAAATATAAGAAGATTTTTTTTTGGTCCAATTCAATGATTTAGTGGATATAAGAAACTGTAATAGGGAAACTTTCTTTGCTAATGCAAACGTAGATATTATTTTCCCCTTTAAAAAAATCCTCATAGGGCTATTTGTTTAAAAAGGAGGAAATCCTCTGGAAATAATTCTTTTATTTTACCAGAGAGCAAACTGAGACGCAATGAAACAGAGGTTATAGTGATAGCAAGTAGCCAATCTGATATCTTTCTACCAACCATTCTGTACCTCATTGGTCATTCACATCACTTTCCAGTCAGCCTTGGACTGGTCTGACAGACTTGAGCATCACACACACTGCCCTAAAGTCACACATTGACTATCAATCATGCACCCTTATCAATCTAGTTTGCACAGGATGCTTAGAGTCTGATATATTTTTGACCACAACTCTAAGAGACAGGGAAATGAACTTTCCTTTTTTCATATATGAAAAATCTGGGACCCAAAACATTACCTACCTGGGCTTTCAAATAGTTTAGGCTGGATTTCCTCATCTAGAGTTTTCAGCAATACCCAAGGAGAAAGAGTCAAAGGGTGTTCACTTAGAATCAAAAGGTTACATACTTAGAACTAGAAGTACCTGAAAAATCATTCAATCCATCCACTTCCTATCCAAGAAAAGAAAGATAGCCAAAGATCCAAGCTTTTGAGACAAGAACTGACAGAAATTGATAGGAAAACTGAAAAGCAGCATGGCAGAGACAAGGGATAGACCAATATCTTACATGATATACCAACATAAGGTCAAAATGAGTATGTGATTTAGACATAAAGGGTGACAACCTAAACAAATTAGGGGAGCCAGAAAATTTTACATGTCAGATCTGTGGAAGGGGGAAGAATTCATGATCAAGCAAGAGATGCTTCTTCTTCAGTTGTTTCAGTTTGTGACCTAATTTGGGGATTTATTGGCAAAAATACTGAAGTGGTTTGCCATTTCCTTCTCCAACTTATTTTACAGATGAGGAAACTGAGGCAAATATGGTTAAATGATTTGTCCAGGATCTCATAGCTAAAATCTGAGGCTAAATTTGAACTCAGGTCTTCCTGACTCTGGGCTCAATGTTCTATCTATAGCACTACCTAGCTGCCCTACTAGAGAGTATATAACAGGATTAAGAAGTATAATTTTTATTATGCTAAATTTAAAAAGTTTTACACAAACAAAATCAATGCAGCCAAGATTAGAAGAAAATCAGGAAAGTGGAGAAAAATTTGTATAACAAGTTTATCAGATAAAGACCTCATTTCTCAAATATACAGAGAATTGAGTGAAATTTATAAAAATACAAGTCATTCTCCTACTGCTAAATGGTCAAAGGAAATGAACAGGCGATTTCCAGAAGAAGAAATCAAAAGTATCATAGTCATATGAAAAAATGATCTAAAAATAGTGTTGATTAGAGAAATGAAGCTAGTGGCGCAGTGGATAAAGCACCAGCCCTGGAGTCAGGAGGACCTAAGTTCAAATCTGACCTCAGACACTTAATAATTGCCTAGCTATGTGACCTTGAGCAAGACACTTAACTCCATTGACTTAAACAAATTACATTAAATGTAAATTAAAACAACTCTGAGGGCAGCTAGGTGGCGCAGTGGATAGAGCACCAGCCCTGGAGTCAGGAGTACCACCTGAGTTCAAAATCAGCCTCAGACACTTAATAATTACCTAGTTGTGTTGCCTTGGGCAAGCCACTTAACCCCATTGCTTTGCAAAAACTAAAAAAAACCAACCAAACAAACAAACAAAAAACCAAATCAAAATAGCTTTTAGGTACTTCCTCACACCTATCAGATTGGATAATATGATAGAAAAGGAAAATGATAAATATTGGTAGGGATGTGGAAAAATAAGGACACACACTATTGGTGGAGCTGTGAACTGATCCAAGTTATTCTGGAGAGCAATTTGGAACTATGCTCAAAGGGTTATAAGACTTTGCTGATCCTTTTAGTCATCAATACCACTACTAGTTTTGTATCCATAAAAGATTTTTTTTAAAAGGACCTATATATATAAAAATATTTGTAGGAGTTCTTTTTGTGATTGTAAAGAATTGAAAATTGAGGAGATGCCCATTATTTAGGGAATGGTTAATGAAGTTGAGGAATATGAATTTTTTTTAGGTTTTTGCAAGGCAAATGGAGTTAATTTGCTTGCCCACACAGCTAGGTAATTATTAAGTGTCTGAGGTCGGATTTGAACTCAGGTGGTACTCCTCACTCCAGGGTTGGTGCTCTATCCACTGCGCCACCTAGCTGCCCTGAGGAATATGATTTTGATGGAATAGTGCTTTGTTATAAGAAATGATAAGCCAGATGCTTTCAGAAAAATTTGGAAAGACTTATATAAACTGATACAAAATGAAGTGAGCAGAACTAGGAGAACATTGTACACAGGAACAGCAATATTGTACAATGATCAACTATGAATGGCTTAGCTATTGTCAGAAATAGACAATTCTGAAAGACCTATGATGAAATAATGCTATATCTTCAGAGAAAGAACTAATGGAATCCAAACACAGATCAAAACATTTTTTAAACTTTCTTTTCTTGTTGGGTTTTTATGGGGTTTTTTTTCTTTTGCAACATGGCTAATATAGAAATATGTTTTGCATGACTGTACATGCTTAATCTTTATCAAATCACTCATCTTCTCAAGGAAAGGTGAGGGAAGGAAGAAAGCAAAATAATTTAGTACTCAAAATTTTGAAAATTAAATATTAAACTTGTATGTGTAATTGAGAAATAAAATAAGATTTAAAAATAGAAAATCATCATTTAAAAATAGAAAAAACATCAAAAGGGAGGACTGAAGAGTCTAAACCAACACTTTTGATAGGGGTTGGAGAATGAAGATTTGTCTTATTTTCCTTTTATTTAGTTTTTTGACAACACTTCTTTCTTCCATGCACACAAAACTATAGAACAAGATTATTTGCCACCATGGGTAGGGAGGAGGAAAAAGTGAAACTCATAAATTTGCAAATGGATGAATGTTGAAAACTACCTTTGCATGTAATTGGAAAATTTTTTTAAAATTTGAAAAACAAAACCATATATATTTGAAAGATATATACACATATATGTATGTATGTATGTGTATATATATATATATATATATATATATACATATAATTTTTAGAATTTCTTAGCATCTCCTAGGGGTGATTAGTGTTGAATAATCAGGATTGGATTTGTCAAAATATTCAATCAATAAATGGAGTCCATCTTTGTTTTCTTCATCTAGAAAATAAGAGGATTGACCTATCTGATCTCAGATGTCTTCCAGTTCTAACATTCACTATTTCTGTGGTGGTATGCATTTTGGTCATCTGGCTGTCTTACGATAATGGCAAAAATAAGTGGCTTGACTGTTTTGTATATGTGTGTGTGTGTGTATTTGATTGGAAGTTCTATTAACATGTAGACACAGAAGCTTTCTCTGATAAAGTCTTGTCTTTTTGGAATTTAACTTAAACTCCAAGCAGATTTCCACTCTATGAATTGCTCTACCCCCCCATCCCACAACAGACTTTATAAACCAGCCCCTTTGGGCCTAAAGCAACCAGAGCATACAACCAATTCAAAGACAATGAAATGAATGCCTTTTCTCCATTTTGGATGATCCAGGAAGTTGAGCATATTCTAGATACCAGCAGTTGTCCCTCTATGTCTGAACCTTACTTCAAAGTCTCTCTGGAGCCTGAATTTTCACAGTTCCTCCAGACCACAGGGAATGATTGAGCAAATTAACCTTTCCTATCCCTATGACCAACATTAGTTGACAAATGAGAAACTCAGTTCAGGAGTCCTTTCCTCCAGCTGCCCTCTCTGCAGACCTCTTGTCCCCTCACATGTACAGTTTTGCAAAGCCTATATGTACAAGGGCATAGAAAATACAGTATTAATTTGAGCCACCAATTGTGTCAGAACTTTCTGAGGTTTTGCACTTGGACAGTAGACCTGGGTGGTCCAGGTTTTAAGTTCTTAACAGACACTGTCCCTTGGAAAATCAAAAGTTTTCCTTTGTTTCTTCTCTCTTGGGAAGCAGTGTGACTCAGTCTCATGATTTCAACTACCTGCCCACACCACAACTAACTTGGGCCCTGTGGGTTTCTTGAATTCAGTAAGAACCTGAACCCACTGCCCATTTCAGAAGCATGATATCTTTTTTTTTTTTTTTGCAAGGCAAATGGGGTTAAGTGGCTTGCCCAAGGCCACACAGCTAGGTAATTGTCAAGTGTCTGAGACCAGATTTGAACCCAGGTACTCCTGACTCCAGGGCCGGTGCTTTTTCCACTACACCACCTAGCCGCCCCTGGAAGCATGATATCTTAGCCAGGAACTTTTGTAGGATGCTAAAGGCTGCCATAATCAACCTCTTTCTTCCTCAGTCACAGTTTTCATACTGTAGCCTATTTACATAGAACAGAAGTTCCTAAAGTGGGTTACTTGGGATCCATCTACATTTCTAATTTCGCTAACCTATATTTGAAAATTTTAGCATTTTTATTGATTATGAATAAAAGCAATAAACATGATGCACACTGCCAAAGGGGGCGTGACACAAAGAAATCTTGAACTAGGATAAGGCTTCTTGCCAGACCAACTATATGTACACATTGGTGCCTTAGAGAATGTTATACCTAGAGGGAGTCATGCCTTCTTCTAGAGTACTGTGAGTATAAAGAAATGGGTAAGGTCCTTCAGTAATCAGGGGCTCCAAGGGAATTCTTATTATTTTGGAGATGGACATGGATGGGACCAAATCAGGACTTTCTACTACTGCCACTTATCTAATTTATTTCCACTTTAATTTTCATTCAGTTTATTTACTTTCCTTCTCTGTCTCTTCCACCCTTTTTCTTCTCTGTCATGGGCAAATATTAAACATCTACCTGCTTAAACTATTCATGTAACAGCACTCTATTGAGTTCTCCTCACCCTAGACACCAATTTCCTTTCACTTTATCATAATAATGATGATAATAATGGCTAATATTTATTTAGAACTTTAAGGTTTCCAAAGTACTATATATGTATTGACTCAATTGAGTACCACAATTCACCTCCTTCATCAAAGGAGCTATAATTATTCCCAGTTTTTAGATGAGGAAACAAAAAGATTTAGAATTCAAATTCATAGTGTTGAGTACTGGATCTGAAATCAAAGAACCTGGGTTTGAATCCTGCCTCTTCTATTTACTCCTTGATGCAACCCTGATGCTTCTGGTACTCAGTTTCCTCATCTGAAAAACTGTATGAGTATGTTTTGAAGACACAGACTTTGGAAAAGAGCACACACGAGAAGACAAGATGTCTGCAGAGAGGAAAACTGGAGGGAAGGATTCCTGGATACTGTTTCTCCTTTGACCAATGTTGGCCATAAGGGTAGAGCAGATTAATTTGCTTAGTCCTTACCTATGTCTGGTGGAATTGTGAATATTTAGGTTTCAGAAATATTTTAAAGTAAGGTTCAGACTTAGATATCTACTGTTTAGGGATAGGGATGGGGGAAGAGGGATGGGACATTTTTTAAAAATCCTATTCCATTGTAAATCTGTGATCTCATAATCTGAACCCTCCTAACTCTCCTAAACCCTGACTCTACTAGACATACTACTGTCTAAAAAGGACTGATGTATGAACCTCACCAATGTCTCCACTTGGCTCTGTCTCTGGCCAAAGAGACTTGGTAAAGAACAGAGTTCGAAATTCCTAGCTTGGCAGGAAGTGCAATCTATCCATAACTGCCATTCTATCGGCACTGTGGGCTTCTCCTGAATAAATGCTACCCTCCATTAAACGCCAGGATTCGGCAAGTGCTGCGGTATGTTTGCAATGAGATTGAGAACTGAAGGCAAGATTGATTTCGATGTGAGCACCGGCAAAGCAAATGAGTTTTTGAAAATCCTATAATTTCCCTGCAACCCTTGACTTCCCTAAACACACATTTTTAGACTACCGCACAGTGAGGTAGGCATTAAACAAAAATGAGGTAGTCTAATGATGATTTATGTGTAAGATAACCTTCTATAAAGAATTTATCTTTGATTTCAGGGTAACTTACTCTATTGCCAACTTAAGCAAACAATGTTGTTTTCTCTGGGTCCACTGCGGCAGTGACCAGATCCTAGCCCAAAAAGCATTTGCGATTGTTTCAAATCTCTGCTAAAAATCACCCAGTTTGGTGCTCTGGAAATTCAATGTCTGCCATGAACTAAATGGTGAAGCAAAACACAACACATGAACACACAGGGAGAGGCACCTGGTGAAAATGAGGCATTTCCGCATGGCTGAGAGTGAGCAGCTCAAGACTCTGGGACCGACAGAATGGGGGCCTCCAGCAAAGGGCTGCTGCCTGCTTGGCTATTGGAAGGGATTCTAATGAGCTGATGCTGAACATTCCATCTCCTCACCTCATAAGCTCCATTCATGCTGTCCAAAATCAGTGGAAGAGGGAGGGAGGGAAGGAAAAGGAGAGAGAGAGAGAGAGAGAGAGAGAGAGAGAGAGAGAGAGAGAGAGAGAGAGAGAGAGAGAGATATAAAAGCATAAAAGCAGAGGAAGAGGATATGGAGAGAAAGAAGAGAAAGTAAAATTTATATTCCTCTTTATTATATTATATTATATTTTCATTACTATCTCTAACTCATTTTGTTTGGGGATATATAGAGGAGTACAAAAGAAGAGATAATGGTAGGATGAGAGAAAAAAAGAAAGAGAGAGACAAGAAAGGGAGAGAAAAGAGAAATATGGGGGATAGGAAGACTGAAAGGGAAGAGGAGACTACTAGGAAGAGAGAAGGAAGAACAGAAAGGGAGAGGGAAGAGGAGGGAGAGGACAAGAAGAAAGAAAAAAGAGGAGCCAAAGGAAGAAGAATAAAAGGGAGAGGGAGAGAGAAGAGAATGGAAGAAAGAGAAAAGGAGATTTAGACAGAAAAGACATAGGAGAAACAGATATAGGAAGATTGGGGCGGGGGAACTTGAGAGAAAAAAGAATCCAAAAGAGATAGTAGAATGAAAGATTAAGGGAAGAGTGGCCAAAAATAGATGGGGAGAGTAAGAGAGATGGAAAGAAGGAAAAAAGAAAGAAGAAGAGAGAGCATATGAAAAGAAAGAAGAAAGAAGGGGAGAAAGCAATATGAAGATGGGGGAGGAGGAAGAAGATATGGAGCAGAGAAAAAGAAAGAGAAATCTGTGTTCTTTTTTATTTTAATATGTCTTATTGCCATCTCTCACTAACCCATTTTGTTTGGGGATGAGGAGCAGTTAGAATATTTAACTGCATTAGAGGGTTCTCTCCATTCTCTGAGTGGATAAGCAGGGCCCGCCCCCTCTCTCCCATGTAGAGGGGAGCTAAACCAAATGCTCTTCTCTTCACAATCGTCTCAGCCAGTGACATCCTTCCAGTATGCAGCCCCCAGGGAAGCCACCACTGGTGGGGGATGCTGAGCAATTCAGACACACTTGGATTCACAGATTAGATTAGAGCTGGAAGGGATTTTAGCAATCATTTACTCCAATTCTCTCAATTTATAAAAGAAGATAACTGAGGCCAGAGGGGTCACACAGGTGAAGAATAATAGTTCCAGGATTGAAACCCAGGTCTTCTGGCTCCAAATCCAAGATTCTTCCCCTCATATCTTATTGCCACCAATTTTACGTTTTACAGATGAGGGAATTGAGGCTTAAGGTCACAGAAGGGCAGAACTGGAGTTGCCACCCAGGTTTCCTGATTCCCAATCCAAAATTATGTTCGTTGCTTTGTGTACCATTTTTAAGATGCGATATCTCATCAACGTCTTGCCCACTGATGCTTTACAGTTTCTCAGGCAGCACATTCACTTCCATGCAAGTAGCACTGATACATAACAAGTCACAGAAACGAAAATTATAGTTGTTGCCCACATAGAACTTGTTTCTACTAGAGAGCAACAACAGCATGTACACAAGTAAGTATAGAAAATACATGAAAAGTAAGTATGATGCAATGGAGGATGGAAGCCATGGTGGTACTCATTTGTAATCCCAAATACTGGGAAGGTTGAGGTTGATGGGGGAATTCTAAACTGATCGTGTATAAAAACTAAGCCTCGCATCAATATGAGGACATGAGGTTGCCCCCAGGAAGAGCAAACTAGGTGAAAGTCTGAGATGGAATAGATCAAAGCTCCCATGCTGATCAGTGATGGGATTGGATCTGGGAGTAGATCCTGCATTTCCAGAGTGGGGGAGAAAGGAAGACCCCAGTCCCAAAGAAATTTTTTTAAAGGGAGGTTGGAACTGAGATGGAGCACATTCATACTGAAAAGGAAGCAATTCTATACTCTTTATCCCTAATCCTCTCTGCTCATATTGTATCTGCCCCCCTCCCTCTAGTTTTGTCACTGTCCCCAGGATTCAATTTAGGAATGACCAGAGCATCTCTTGATACTTTTATGAAATAATACAAAAATAAGGGGGGGAAAGCAGAACCAGAAGAATGGAGAGTACACTGACTATGAGAAAAAATGAAAGTGAACAAGGGGGCATGAATAAGCAAGGAATTCAGATAGGGAACTTAAAAGGAGAAATTGAATATTAGGAGACTTTATTCATATGTAAATGGATACACATGGGACTTAATCCATATGAAAATAGTTAGCTAATAGAATTGGTTAGATAGACATTCAATATTAAATTTCTAATATTTTATTTTTTTTATGTTTTAATCAATTATGTGATTTCATGTATTTTGGGAGCTTCAGGAAGAAAAACACCTCCCAATTCAGGTCAGTACTCTACATCAGTCCCATTCATTAAAAGTCCCCTCCAGGCCTCAAGCAAATGTGTTACAGAATTTGAAACCAACTGTTAGGAACATAAAGAATCTTAGAAGTTGGCTAATCCAGCCCCCTCTTTTCACTGATGAGGAAACTGAGAAAAGTAATTTTGCCATCTATCTGGTCAGTGGCACAGTCAGAACAAGAACCCAGGCCTTTGGGGGTTCCGTCCAATTTGCTTTCCACTGTCACATCCTAGCCCATCCAGTTAATTTCATATCCAGTCAGTTCAGTCTGGTTCAAGTTTTAGACTGGATATCAGGAAACCCAGGTTCTAGACTCTGTCTCTCACTAATGTGCTATGGAAGCTTGTGTAGGCCAATTGAATTCATTCATTAATCAAGCACCTAAACATTTAATATAGACATATTCTGAGGGAGCTACATAGATAAATAAAACATAGTCCCTTTCCCCCAAGGTGCTTACAACTAACTCAGTAGATGGCATGAAGACAAATCATTAAAGGAAAAGTAGATTTATTGGTGATCCCCAAAGGTATAGTGGATAGAGCACTGGCCTTGGAGTTAGATGGACCAGAATCTGAATCTGATCTCAGACACTTGACACTAACAAGCCGTGTGACCTTAGGCAAGTTACTTAACCCTGATTGCCTGGCATCCAGGGCCATTTCCAGTTGACCTGATTCATATCTGGTCACTGGACCCAGATGGCTCTGGAGGAGAAAGTGAGGCTGATGACTTAGCATAGCACCCCCTCCCCATTCAAATCTAATGCATGTCCTTGTCATGGCATCACCTTCCTGATGCCATGGTCTTCTTCAAGAATGAAGGATAAACATCATCAGAGAAAGAGTTTCATGCAGGAGGTGGTCCTTGTGCTGGACTTTCAAAAATTAGCAGAAAAATAGGTTTAAGATTATTCAAGATAATTATATCATGACTAGCATCAACAAAATGCTATTGGGGTTCAGAGGAGAAAGATATCACTTTTATGAGTCTCAGTTTCCTTTTCTGTAAAATAAAGGGGTTGAACTAGATGATCTAAAAGGGCTCTTTCAACTCTAACACTTCAGCTTTATCTGTGCCTAAATGTTCATTTTAAAATAACGTTTTTCTATCATCCTGCATCTTTCTAAATTCCCTTCTCTCATCAGTTGATTTTGTTGTTGTTCAGTTGTTTTCAGTCATGTTGGACTCCTCATGACTCCATTTTCTTGGCAAAGATACTGAAATGGTTTGCTGTTTCCTTCTCTAGGTCATTTTACAGATGAGAAAACTGACAAGGTGTCAGTCCAGGGTCATATAGCCCAGTAAGTGTCTGAGGTCAAATTCAAACTCAGGTCTTCTGGACTTCAGACCTGGTGCTCTAGCCATTCTTTCTCTTAACTGCCCCTCATTGGTTTATGTTCTGGTAATACCAATTAATTTTTAACATAAACAAATTATAATTTAAAAGGTGCAATCCTAGAGTCAGAAGGACCTGAATTCAAATATACCTCCAGACACTTATTATCTATGTGACCCTGGGCACATCACAACTCTGCTTCAAAAGGGGGAAAAATAGAAAAATGGTAATGTTTGGAAATTAGGGGAAACTATAATATATCCAAGGTCAAATGGACACTGGGACATTATATTTTATTATCATTGTTTTTCAGATCATGAATGGCACTCACCACCTCATTCTATCAGCTAAATACTTAGTGTCTTTAAAAAAAAACCTTTTTATTAAAACACTTAGAAGACAGAATGATCTTCTTTTACCAAAGGTTGCTTCCCTTTTTCAGAAAAGGGAACAGCAAACACCTTGATAAAAGATAATGAAAAGTTCTCATTAAGTAGCCCTAGATAGTCAAACAATGATCTTCCTTTTGATCAGATCTTTCAGCAATTTCTGCAGAGGAATGGTTACACCTGGGGCAAAAGTAGGATAGTTCCTCTCAATTTAACCCCTTTTTTCTCCAGGGGTAAATTCAGACCACTTTCACTGAAGGTTGCCCTAGCTTGGGGCAATGATTTTTAGCTTATCACAGGGAAAAATCAGCTTGATACTGAAGAAATCACCCTTCCCAAGTCTCCAAATAGAGAAGTATGTACAACTTCTTACAAAAAAAGACAAGCAAGGTTGCTATTTGGTTTTCATTGATAACTAGATTTGCTGACTTTTAAGACATCTGCCCCTTCTAAACCACATAAACTTTCATTTTGCTAGTTTGCTGTTTTAAGAAACAACATCAATTACAAAATATTAAAAAAATAGAAATCTCCTTTGGATAAGAAAACTGCAACCCTGTAAAACTTACACATTTTTCATGTGCTAAACCACTTCAGTATTTCTCTGTGGAGAACTCCATGAAGAATTATACCAGCTCTTCCTATTCCAAGAGTATCTTCTCATTCATTTTCCCCCTTTTTTCACAAAGCCTATAATATAGTCCAAACTACATATATATATATATATATATATATATATATATATATATATATATATTATATATATAATATATATAACTATAAACTCTCTTTCCATGTACATATATATGTGTACACATACACAATATATATATATACATATATATATATATATATATATATATGTATGTATATATTCCACTGAGGCTATATATTCCACTGAGGCTTCAGTGGTTGGGTAAGAATACATTTTAGACAACCAGTAAAGGTGAGTTTTATCCTGAGACATAAGAACTGAATTCTTATTGCCAAAGAGCTAAAAATCACTTAAGAGTTCAGATTCATATGGCATTAAAGAAATGGGAGTCCACTAACACACAAATTTACTGATGTCAACATCACAGGAATGTCTAAATGACAATGGATGACACTAGTTCAGGTTAGCAACTCAATGGTTCATAAATTTTAAGCTCCTTAAGGCAAGTAACTTGATCACAATCTTCCTGTTTAGGTCCCACACTGCCTGATTTATCATAAATACTAAACAAACATTTTAATTTGAAGCTGGAAGGGAGCACAAAGTGAGAGAATGCTTAAGAGCAATTCATCTGAAGAAGATGTGAAGGTTTCACTGAAGTTAAAGCTCAATAGTGAATCAACAATGTGATAAAGTAATTTGAAAAATTAATGAGACTTTTCTTGTTGTTATTGTTGTTGAATTGTTGTTTCTTATATCCTTTATGACCTTATATCCCCTGTGTCTTGGTAAAGATACTGGAGTGGTTTGCTTTTTGTTCTTCAGTTCATTTTTACAGATGAAGAAACTGAGGTAAAAGAGATCTGCCCAGGGTCACCTAGCTAGTCTGAGGTCAAATTTGAACTCAGTTCTTCCTGCCTCCAGATCTAGAACTCTATCCTCTGTGCCACTTAGCCACCCTAATGTTACCTAATGTAGGTCACATAGAAGTCAAGAATAAGATGCTGCTCTAAGCTGCCCCACTGAGACCGGATCTAGAGTAATGCTAGCAGAATGTTCTGGGAGTCACAGTTCTATTCTCCTTCCTCCCCATCCCCATCCCCATTCTTCCCTCTGCTTCATCACCCAGTGAAGGCATCAGATCTTGCAGGTAAGGTCTCAACCATGACCACCATCTTGCTTTTTCCTTTTCATTCCACCGCTGTGCTCCAAACTCAGTTAAAGGTAAAAATCACCTCACCTCTATGAGTCTCATAAACAGAGATATGGGGCATTATTCCAGTTTATCTCCAGAGGAAAAAAATCAAGCACATCTGACCAACAAATGAACACTATCCAAAAGCCCCCACTGGGGCAAGGATAGCCATTCAACCAGCAAAGAGATTTCCCACCAGGAGACTCACATCAATATAATCAGTTCTGGTGGAAATTAAAAGCTATTAGGAACAGGACTGGATTTATCTTTATAACCAATAATACACATTGTAATGGTGATCATACAAATGGGAAATTAAGCCACATCTCAGCTTCACTGGAGACCTTAATTCTATTTTATTCTTTCTCTCTTTTTTCCCCACCTCCCCTGCCCAAAGTCAGTCAGTCCACCAGAAGACCAAGCTCCACCCTGCCCCCCCTTACCTCCTCCCCTCAGGAGTAAAGGGTAATAGCTGTCAACCTGAGGGTGAGAGTTTCTGTGTTTTTAAGATCACATCTTAAAATAAAATTTGACTTTGATTGTATTGGAGAAGAGAAATAAGACAACTGAAGCTATTCAAAGAAATTACTCCTTACTTGGAGTTCTCCTTTCTGCTGGGGAAGGAATAGCCAGGAAGCCAGGTAGCTGTTGCTGCTTCAATATCAAGCTCCCAGATTCCCCTTCTACCCCTACTCAACACTCCCTGACCTGTGAGTAAATCCCCAACCTCCAGAGCTAACTTGGGGCCAAATCCTTTAATTCCTTTCAAATCCCCCTGGAAGTATAATAGACACAGGTTCACAGGCATTTCTGCCAGTACCATCAGCTCAGAGGCCTATTTTCCCAAAGAGAAAGGTCTTTTTCTAGGTCCACAGGCGACAGAGAGAAACAAATCAGCATCTTGGGGAAGATGCTACCTCCCTGCCTTTACTATCTTTTATCATATTTTGCTGGAATGTTTGAATCCAACTAACAAATCTAAAGAATGATGATGACTGTTCTCAGGAAGTCAGGGAATAATAGAAAACAAAAAGAAAGGTGACTCTGCCAACCCCCTCTAAGTTGTCAGTCATTGCTGGTCAAGGGCAACTCTCATCAAGAGGATTTGGTTTCCCCAAAAGAAGAAGAGGCCATATTTCACCTTTGTCCTCACACTCTGCACATGCACATTTAGTGAGCTGTATGAAATCCTATTAAAAAAATAAATCCATAAACAGTGTGCTTCCTAAATATTAAATAGTAGGGCATTTATGCTGACTGCTGGCCTCTCATACTTTTGGGAGGGGAATGAATCCCAACTCCCTTTGTAGTTCACAGGATCATTTCAATTGTGGCCCTCCAGGACTGGGAGCTTTCATGATATTGAGGAGAAGAGCCACCAAACTGAAAAGCCAGTCAGAGAAGGGTCAGAATCCTGGAGGCACTTTGGGCTGAGAATAAGGGGATAGGGTCTGGAAGAGGTGGCAGCACCCCATCCTTAAAAACTCAAAGTATTCTTTTTGAATATAGAAGTTTAAAACAGTTATGCAGATCAGTATTAAGTATATAGGTCCAATGCTGGAAAGAAATTTTTTTTGCAGAAACTAGAGGCTATTGAGTAGTGATGATTATGCCCTAAAAGATCCAACAATGATCCTTCAAGTCAATGGGGATTTCTGTCAGGGGAGCCAGGGAAAACAAGGCAAGTCTAAAAGACAGGTCCATACCTTAAGGATCACTCTCATAAATTCTTTTCTGAACACCATTGGGTTCTAACTATCATCTTGACTGACTCAAAAATTCAATAAGTATTTATTAAACATTTAGAAATAGAGGTAATAATAACCATATACACCCAACAGCACTAGTTATGATGGTAAATACAAAGATAAATAATATACAATCTTGCCCTCCAAAAGATTAGAATCTAACAGGAAAGAGAAGGCAGGTATACATATAAATAATTGAGTAAGTTGAAATAAAATTGAATAAAGTAATGAAAATTGAAATAAGTTAAATCTGTAGGGGCAGCTAGTTTGTAAAGTATTGGTAGTTCTTGGTCTGGAGACGGGAAGACACCTATTAATTGTGCAACCTTGGAAGAATCACTTAGCCTTGATTTGTCTCAGATTCCTTAACTGTAAGGGGGCAGCCAGCTGGTGCAGTAGAAAGAGCACTGGCCTTGGAATCAGTAGGATGGGGGTTTGAATCTATCCTCTGACACTTACTAGCTGTGTGACCTCGGGCAAGTCACTTAACCCTGATTGCCTCTCATCTAGGACCATCTCCAGTCATCCAGATTCATATCTGAACCCTGAACCCAGATGGTTCTGGAGGAGATAGCGAGGCTGGTGACTTAGCACAGTTCCCCCCTCACTCAAATCCAGTTAATGTTGTGGTCTTCTTACCAAGGTTGTGGTAAGGATCAAATGAGATATCTTTAGTGTTTAGCATCCTAAAGTGTGACTTGCCTGTCACAAAATAGGCACTGAATCAAGCCCTTCTTCCTCCCTCCCTTCCTTCCTCCCTTTCTTATTTCCTTCCTCCCTTAAGAGACTTTAAACTTGATATTGCTTTCTGCACAAGGCTGAGTTGAGGCTTATTGGAGGAGGAGCACCTGTGATGGACCTTAATTAAATATTAGGAAGAATTTCAACAGGTGAAGTTGGGTGTGCTCAGGCAGGGGAGCCCTAGGCATAGAAGATGGCATGGAGTTTGAACAGAAGGATGGAGGTAGGAAAGGATACACTTTAGATGAATGGTGTTTAGGTAGACGGAGACTAGTTGAAGGGTGAAGTTTGGAAAAGAAGAATGGGACCTACTGTGGAGGCCCTGGAATGCCAAAAGCAATGGCATAGCTTTCTTGTAGGCTGTGAGAAGCACAGAAGCTGATTTGGTGTTTTATAGTTTTTTTGGTCTGTGTTTTTGGCATTGTTATTGTTATTTTTAATAGGAGTGGAGTTTGGAGAAAGCAAGGGAACATGATTTGAACAGATTGGTGCTGGAGAATAATTAATCTGGCAGGAGTGAGTAGGATAGAAAGGAGGCAGAGAAGGCAATGAACAGTTAAGAGGTCATTACCGTAGTCCAGGCTAGAGATAATGGGGACCTAACCCAGGGTGATGACAGTGGGACAGATACAAAGAGTGTTAGAGAAGTAGACTCAGCACAACTCAGAGATGGAATGGATGTGGGAGTCAGGCCTCTGTGGTAGCTTCCCATTGCCTAGCAGTTTAAATTCCTTATTCTGGCATTCAAGGCTCTCCATCACCTAGATCTCTTTTACATAGCCAATCTTTCCTCTCAAATCTTTCCTTACACAAGGTCTTTGCTTGAGTCAGATTTTCATCCTTCTTGTCCTGATCATACATCATGTTTTTCTAGCCTCCATGTTTTAGCTTATAATATTCATTCTCCACCCAGAAGCCAAGAAGTTCCCCTTGACCCTTCCCTCTCTTTTTCCTTTCATGTGTAATCTATCAATTTGGAGATCCTTCTGCAACAAGTCCTGCTTTTATCCTACCCCTTCCACCTAGTACCTCCCCTCTGTTCCTACTGACAACAATCTAGATAAGACCTTCCATTATCTTTGACCAGGAGTATTGGAATAGCCTACCAATAGATTGTCCCAATTCAACTATCTTCCTTTATAATCCACCCTTCAAATACCTGTCATACTAATTTTACTCAAACATATTTCTAATCATGGGGAAGTTCTGTGGTGTCATAATAAATATAGTGCTGGTCTAGAGTCAGGGATCGTTCTGGCAGAACTCATCTTCCTGAGTTCAAATCTAACTTCATATACTTACTAGTTGTATGACCCTGGGCAAGTCACTTAACTTAGTTTGCTTCAGTTTCCTCATTTGAAAAAATGAGCTTGAGAAGGAAATGACAAACCACTTTGTCAAGAAAACCTCAAATGGGATCATGAAGAGTTGAACATGATTGAAAATGACTGAACAACATTACCAAGGCATGTTATTTATTTATTTATTTGTTTGTTTTTTTTCTTTACTGGTTTCTTCTTGTCTACTGAATAAAATTCAAAATCTCTTTCCTGGCATTCTGTGCTTTCAGAAAATTTTGGCAGATTAGCTCATCTTACAAAATTCAAATCCATGCAAGTCTTAATGAATCCAAAAATTGGTTTAGAGACTCTCATGGCATTACGTAGGAGTCATTCAAGGGACAGAGACTAGATTTCATTAGTATAGTGAATTCCTAAATAAGAAAACTTCCTCTACTACTGAAGAGCAGAGCTTTCTCTACAATTTATTGTCTTAGTAGCCTAAAGCACTGAGAGAATGATGTCTGACCCAGGGTCACATTGCCAGTGAATGTCCAAAGCAGAATTTGAACCCAGGTCTTCTTGGCTTTGAGACCAATTCTCTATTTCATTTTTTTTTTAGTTTTTTTTTGCAAGGCAGTAGGGTTAAGTGGCTTGCCCAAGGTCACACAGCTAGGTCATTATTAAGTGTCTGAGGTCGGATTTGAACTCAGGTACTCCTGACTGCAGGGCCGGTGCCCTATCCACTGTGCCACCTAGCCACCCCTGAGACCAATTCTCTAGCCATTTCACCAAGTTGTTGCTACCCTAGGTAATGACCATTATAAATTATTGTCAGAGGACTGGTAAACATTTGAAAAGTTATTTGACACACCTTCCTATGAAGGGGTTCTCAAAGCACTAGCAGGTCAATTGGGAAAAGGTGTGAAGAAATTTGGTATTGTGGCAAGAATATTGGTTTAGCATGTTTTAGCATCAGACAAAGTCTAGCTCTGCTGTTTACTATCTGTTTGATTTTGAAAAAAGTCACTTCATCCCTGTGGACCTTATTCTACCATTCTATAAAACAGAATTGCATGGATGAGATGACTTCTAAGACCTCTTCCTCTAAAAAGTTGGTGCTTCCTCTGTCACCAATAGAGTCACAGCTTCCTTTCCTCCTCCTCCCAGTAAATCAGACCCAGGACAGGAAACAGTTCCCTGGAAACTCCAAGTAGTATCATTTCTCCTTCAGTCACCAGAGTTAAACATATATCCAGTGAGGTCCCTGGAAACATGTCAAGGAAGAGGAACAAACGTGACATAGGGAAAGAAACTGGAGTCCGTGGTGGAAGTATTTGTGTTTTTTTCCTGTTTTAAACTAAAAGCATCATAAGATTGTCAACACTGAAATCCAAGTCGCTCATGAGGATCTTGGTACTGTTTCCCCTTGTTGGCTTGCTAAAAACCCTACTACACATCTTCAGCTTCAGGTCAAATTACTTTTTCCATGCACTGACCTGGATCCATGTCACTATATCACTGGATGTCTGACACATATAAGCTATCCATGAACATGAGTATATAAAAGCATCTAAATTCTGAAGAGGTCTCTGGCCAATCATGAAAGAAAGATACTTTATCTGTGTGTACTCATACCATTAGGACACATATTAAAACTTAACATCCAATAAATCGCCCTAGGCCACCACCTAGGTCACCATTACTTCATACCACAAACTTCCTCTCTGTAAGCATTTTTCCCACACACAGAAAACATGTATGTGGGATCATAAACTCAAAATTCTAGTCCAAAGGTCTTGATCATAAATGATTACAATGGTAGAGGACAGTGCCCTACTTCCATAGAGTAGCAAGGTCCACCCTCTGTCTTGCTGGCTTTGTCCCTAGACTCCAATGGAGGAAACAGTCATTCATCTTTGCCTACTTAACAAGAGTTCTTGCCAAGCCATTTACCACATACTGAGAGCTCACCAAACAAGGGCAAAGATCATTTCAGGATAAACTTCACCAAAATATCATCAAACCATCACCAAATCACTTACAAAGACTGAACAAACAAGACTTCTTTCCAAGTATCAACCATAAATAATCAATCACTTCCTCTCCACCATTACCACCCCCAACCCCATTCCTCCCTGGTTCTCTGTTTCTCTCTTACCTGGGATGATGGAGACTGTGTCTTTCTCCCAGGACACAACGCTAACATATTCCTGCACTGAAGAGGGGATGAGGCACTTGAAGACAGCCACGTTTCCACGCATTGACCTTTGATCCTCCACCCGGACGGTGTAGGGTTCCCTGAAAACTGCAGCAATGGAGATTGGGGAGAAAGTATAGAATCAACATTGAGCTGCAACATGGCAAGAACCTGAAGAATTGCATAAACCATATGCTCCAGAAATATAATATCTTAAAAGCTATCTAGTCCAATCAGTTTGCTTGGGAAAAAAATGAAACCCAAAGAAATTAACTTATCCAAAATCAACTGCTTCTGCTAGTCCTTACCCCTTGCATGCCTTCCATCCTCCTAACCTTCTTCCTGATGTGCCTCTTATTACAACATTCATCCCCCACTCCTTCTGTCTGCAGTTCCTTTAAGCACCTTCTGTACTGCCCCCAACCCATACCCCATTAGCATCAGACTTCTGGAAGCCTATCTTCTATGGGGAACTCTTTGTTCCTGAAGTATCCCCTCTAAGAACCAATCACTCCATCAACAAGTATTCATTTTTGTGCCAATTGTGGGCTAGGTAATGGGCTAAAGTTTGGAATACAAGAAATTAAATAATCCTTACTCCAAAGAACTTCCATTCTAATGAGAAAGATAGTAAGTACAAATGAAAATATAAAGTGAATAAATACAAATACATACAAAGTAAGTCCCAGGTAGTTTAGGGAGATCACGAATTGGAAGAATCAGGAAATAAAAACTAGAATTTATGTAGTACCTACTATGTATCAGAAATTGTGCTGAGAACTCCACAGATATTATTCCCTCCTCTGGGAAGGAAGTGTTATCATACCTAATTCACAGATGAGGACACTGAAGCTGACAGAGGTAAAGAGACTTGCACAAGGTCACAAAGTTATGATGTATCTGAATTTGAATTTGGACTTTTTGACTCCAGGACCATCTCTCTATTCACTGTGGCACCTGTCTATTTTTTTTTTTTTTTTTAGTTTTTGCAAGGCAGTGGGGTTAAGTGGCTTGCCCAAGGCTACACAGCTAGGTAATTATTGTGTCTGAGGTCGGATTTGAACTCAGGTACTCCTGACTCCAGGGCTGGTGCTCTATCCACTGCACCACTTAGATGCCCCCTGTCTATTAAGGCAAAAGATGATACCTAAAGTATATCTAAAAACAAGAGACTCTATCAGAGAAAAATAATGAGACAAGGTGTTCCATACAACAGTGATAACCAGTTCAAATATGGGAAGATGGGAGACTGAGCATTCTGTGTAAAGAAAAGAAAGAAGTCCAGTTTGGCTAGACTAAAGAATGTGGGAGAGGGAGTATTATCTATTGGGTTTGGAAAATTAATTGGGTTCAGGGCACATAGGGATTTCAAAGCTAACCAGAAGGGTTTATATTGGATCCTAGAGGAAATAGGAAGAAGCCAGAGTTGGTTGAGTAGAGGAGTAACATGATCAAATCTTCATTTAAGGAAAATTTCTTTGGCAGTATAGGATGGATTATAATGGGGAGAGATGAGACAGAAAGACAAATTAAGAGACTGTTAACTAAATTAAATAATTAAGAGATTAGAAGTGGGACAGCTAGGTGGCACAGTAGATAGAGAATGGACCCTGGAGTCAAGAGGACCTGAATTCAAATCTAACCTGAGACACTTAATACTTACTAGCTATGTGACCTTGGGCAAGTCACTTAACCCCATTGCCTTGCAAAAAGAAAAAAGAAAAAAGTGTCATTTAGCTAAGTTTGTAGCTGGGGTTGGACTTGAAGATAGACTATTTGTCTAAAATTGAGGACTGGAGACAGGAATGCCACCTGCCTAGTCCACCAGGAGGAGCTCCGCCATCTAGGGAAAAGGCCAGAGGGAGGGAAGGGACCTCTGCTTTTGGTATGTGATAGTTCTATGGTATCATAATAATTGATATTTATACATAAAGTTTGCAAAATGCTTTTCTTGCAACAACCCAGTGCGCTAAGGTAACACAAGTATTAATATCACCATTTTATAGATGAGGAAATTGAGGTTTGTGACCATGGCAAGTTGTTTCACTGGAGGATGTATAAAACCTCAGAGATCCCTTCTAACACTAAGAATCTGGGGCCTAGGGGTGGCTAGGTGGTGCAGTGGATAGAGCACTGGCCCTGGAATCAGGACTACCTGAGTTCAAATCCAGCCTCAGACACTTAATAATTACCTAGCTGTGTGGCCTTGGGCAAGCCATTTAACCCCATTGCCTTGCAAAAATAATTAATTAAAAAAAAGAATCTGGGGGGGTCTCCTCTGAACCTCAGTTTCTTTATTTATAAAATGTAAGACTGTACTTGAGATGCAGTATGGTGTAGGGGATTATGGAGCTGATTTCAAAGCCAAGAAGACCTAGGTTCAAGTCCTATCTCTGCCACATCCTGGTTGTGTGACTGGTCACATCATCTACTCTCTCAGTATTCTGGACAACTTGTATTGGGATGGAGATGCCTTATTCAGGAGATTCTTATATCAGCGAAATGACAAGTCCAGCCCCCCTCCCTATCTTTAAAAACATGTTCATGTGAAATATAATAATACTTGTACTCTCTGCTTCATGGGATCATAAGGAAAGCACTTCATAAACCTTAAAACTGCAGAAATTCAAGGCTTTATAATTTTGCATTTGAGAAAGAAAATAGCTTTCTCTCCATCTGCCTTGTGTCCTAGACTACATGTTCCTTAGGGTAGAAGTGCATTCTTTAATTTAATTGCATGCAGCACCAAACACAACAGGCATCTCTAAGAGCTATTAATAAGAGAGCTAGATGAATACAGAGGACACTTGATTCTCTATACTTTTTCCCTTAAATTTAGGACATAGCCTCTAAAAGTCTTCCTTAGTAAAAGTCCCTACCTCCTAAGCTCTGCCTCAGTCAGTTTCCCCTAGGGCCAGTCCTTCAGAGCCATACCCTATCATCCAACCACCAAGAAAAACTCCTGCTTCCATCCTCTTTTTACAGCCTTCTAACTGAGGATATTCCCCACCTCAACTCCTCAAGTCATTGTAATTTGGAGTGATGAGGCTCATCTGATAAAACTGATCCATGTTGTGATGCAATGAAAAAAAAGAGTTGACTCTGAAATTAGGAAGACTTGAATTAAATTTCTGGTTCTGATATGCAGAAGCTGACACTAGGCAAATCATTCATCATTCCAAACCTCAATTTCCTCATCTGTAAAATGGTGATATTAATACTTGTGTTACCTTAGCGCACTGGGTTGTTGCAAGAAAAGCATTTTGCAAACTTTATGTATAAATATCAATTATTATGATACCATAGAACTATCACATACCAAAAGCAGAGGTCCCTTCCCTCCCTCTGGCCTTTTCCCTAGATGGCGGAGCTCCTCCTGGTGGACTAGGCAGGTGGCATTCCTGTCTCCAGTCCTCAATTTTAGACAAATAGTCTATTCCCTTCTAGACCCATTCCTTGGAACAACAGCCCAGCTAAAGATCCCCGCATCCTCTATCTCCCTCCTTTGCCCAGCATGAGGCACCTGGGCCAATTCCCCTCCCCCACATTCAGGCATGGTTGCCAAGGCAACATTTAGGGTCCCCTCACTGTGCACCTGCAGCCCCTCTGTCCTCATCAAGAGTCACATAATTGGTTTTGAACATTTTTCAGCCTTGCTCCCTCCTCCTCTTACAAATCTTCCTTCTTTATGGTATGAATGCTATGGAGAAGGAGAAAGTGAAAGTGATGAAGGAGCCTCCATTCTAGGGTTCCATTGTATGTTGTGATGAATGCATAGATCTGTGGCTCTTCTCTGAGACACTGTAGTCCTCATTCTCCTCCCCAATATTGGACAGAACGAGAGGACTCTCCTACTAGGGAGATGTGAGGAGAGGAGAGATCCACAGAGAGATAAGTTCACAGAGTATCCAGTCCTAAAGACTGATTTTCCATGCAAGAGATAAATTTCAAACCAAGAGCACAAAACATTTCTCTAGAGAAGGAGCTGGAAAACATATTCCTAGACTCCCTTCCCACCATCCAGAATAAGTGTCACAAACAGGTGCTCTGGCTTCAAACCAATAAAGTGGGTAAGTAGACTCCTAAGCCCTGTTTGCCTAGGGACCAAAAATATATCACCTTAACCAACAAAATCTACTATCTCTCTCCAATGGACCTTGTTCTACTGAATAGGGACTTTATAGGGAGAGATTTAAGAAAAGAGATGGTTATTTTTGCTTTTTCTTATTTTTATTAATGCTACAAGCCTTCTTCCTTTAAAAGGAACATTTCAAGTCTATCATTAGTAACAGGGGTTTGCAGGTCTTTGGTTATATTCCTTTGACCCAAATTCTCATTCTGTTGTAAATACAACCTTGGGCCAATTCTCTTACTAATAACCATTGTGGTTGGATTCTGCCTTATGATAGGGAGCACGGGGCATGCCATTCCCTAGTTACCCCAACAAACACCATTGTTATCTGGTCATACTCAAGCAGGTGTTCCCTTCCCCACTCCCCATTCCTCAAAAAAAGGTGGAGCAGACTCTGATGTCTGGAGACAGACTCTCTTAAACATGAACCAAATGACAAAATCTTTACAATAAGTATTCATAAGCTCAGACCAGGAAGATGAAAAATCTCTTGTCTTAAAGAAACCTTCACAAATAAAGACTCCATATTCCCCTTCAAGCATCTTCCCCAATGTTTAACCAAGCTGCTTCATCTTGAAATTCTATCTTGTGTCTTATCTCTCTTCCTAGAGAATATTTAAAAGAAAAATCACCCCAATCAACTGTCAAGAAGCCCTACTTTGATTTTTCTTGGAATATTTCTAAATACTTAACATATAAGACTTCACAAGTGTACTACTCCCAAAAGAAAATACTATGAAATCATAAGGAATGGAAATGGTTCCAAAACTAGACATGAGAGGATACCTCCTCCCACTCCTTCACCAAGATGATAGTCTACGCATGTAGAATGATGCATTCTTTTTCAGATTCCTCCTCTCCATATAATCAATTGAGACTTGCTTATTGGTTTGCCTTTTCTACTTTTTCTTTTAACAAATATTCTTTGTAATATAGGATGGTTTTCTAGAAGAGACGGGGGGAAAGGATAAAGAAGAAAATTTGTGTAATATAAAAACATCAATAAAGTTAATTCATTTTTAAATAAAAATTATATTTAAAAACTCTAGTATTGTTTCTCATCCTCATTTTCAGAATTTAGTTTGGGAGAGAGAAAGCAGGAATATGCTTATTGATGGTATGAGGGAAAGAGTACTGAATTTAGAATCTAGGATCTGGATACAAATTCTGATTCTGCTGCCTACTTAGCTGTGTGATCTTAGACCACTCACCTGACTGTCCTGGATCTCAACTCTTTTATTTACAAAAAAAAAAGTGGTTGTATTAGATCAACACTCAGATTCCTTCCTAGATTCTAGGATGATGTCCTTCCTTACACTCACTTGTCTCCTCCCCACCTTCCCTGCCCCAACCTAGTTCTTCCCTTACCTGCTTTGACCCGGATATTGGGACTCCGGATTTTCCCTGCAGCATTTTCTGCGGTACAGAAGTAATCATTGTCGTGGATAAAGCTATTGAAGGCAGAGGGCGAAAAGGGGTAGAGCTGCAGCGTCCCATTGGCATGGACATGGCGGATGTGTGGCACATCATAGATGTCATCACCTGTGGCAAGATACCATCGAAGGACGGCGCTGGGGGAGCCTGTGGCCGGGCAGGGCACCACGACCCCCACAGAACTGGAAAAGGTCACCTGCTGCAAGGAGTCATTCACAAAGTAGAGGCTGGTGCCAACATCTTCAGGGCGGGCTGTGGGGAGGGCAGAAAAGAGATACCATTAAGGTTTTAACCTTTCCCATCCCTTGAGAGCCCATGACAGTCAAGGTCCTTCAAGAGGAATCTGATTGTCCTCTGCACTATTCAGATTACATTGGAGTAGAACTGATTTCTTTGGGGATGTGTCTTAAGTTGGTGTAATGGGTTGGGGGTGGGGAGATGTTTGAAAGAATTAGAATCATAGAATCTAACTTCTGGGAGGGAAATAGGAGTATAGATTTAGATAGGTAAGAGAATTTGGAGATCATTTTGGAGTCTCTCATTTCTTTTATAGATCAGAAAATTGAGGTCCAGAGAATGAAATGGTTCACCCAAGATCACTAGAGTAGTCAGTATTAGTCAAACCTATCACTCCAAATCCAACACCTACTCCAGTAAATGCATCCAGTTACCTGAGCAAGATACTCTAGGCCTTCTAGTGCCTGAATTCTTTCTAAAATATCTCTAAAAAGAAGTTCTTACTCAACTTGAGTATCTCCAGCAATGGGAAGATCATTCCACTTTTGGACAGTTATCATAGTTAGGATTGATTAAAACCTCTACCAGCTTCCACCCGATATTAGTTTAAATCTATAGCACTAAACCCAACAAATCTAGTCCTCCTTCCACATACCAACCCTTCAAATATTTGAAGATAGTTATCTTCTCCCTCCCTAAGTTTTCTCTTCCATATGCAACACAACTGCTTCCTTCAAGGTCCACTCAGGTTCTATCTCCTTCATTTCCTGCCACCTACTTTCACATTTGCTCACCATACTGCCTAGTCACCTTCTCCTGGACAACCTCTGGTGTATCTTCATCATATTGTGTCCAGAACTAGATATTTTACTCCAGATACATATATGACAGAGTGTGTACAATAAATTCATTCTCTAGATACTATACATCTCTAAAGACAGTCTATTAGAATTAGCTGTTTTTGGCTGCCATGTCATGCTGTTAACAATCCACTTAACCCTTCCAGATCTTTTCTCACAGGGATACTTGTCTAGCCATGAGATTCACACACTATATTTTTGGCATATAAGTGTAGAACTTCACATTTCTTCCTATTAAATTTATTTTTATTAGACTTTGTCCATTGCTTTTAACCTGTCAAGATCTTTTTGGGTGTACCTATGTTATTTGATAGTAGATAATTCTCTAAACTTTACCTCATCCACAAATTTGACAAATAAATAATCTCTGCTTTGTCTGAGATCAATAAAAGGGTTAGCTTGCACAGGACTAAGGACAGATCACTGAGATATTCCAATATATTTTTCCTGTAGCTGAGTATTATTAGTCCATTACTGATGAGCGACTAGATGTCTCACAACTAATTCTGAATCTATCCATTTGTACTAGCTTCTTGCCTATATCTTTTGATCTAATCTACAAATAGAAATTTCTTCAAGTGTTTAGCTGAAATCTAAATCTATATCTCCAACATTCCCATGATCTTGTGAGGGGACTCCCTCTGCCAGTGAAAATGAGCATATTTTCTGCAATTTTTAAATTTAGAATAGGGGTTCTCAACCTTTGAATGTATCATGGGCAATCTAGTGAAACCTATGGAATCCTCAGGATTTTTTAAATGAATGAATAAAATACATAGAATTTCAATGGAAACCAATTACACTGAAATCCAGATGTCAAAATATTTTTTTAAAAACAAATCCATAGATACTTCCCTCCACAAGGTTAAGAATTTCCATCTTAGAAAGTTGCCCAAGGAACAAACAGAGATTTAAGAGACTTGCCCAGGGTCTCAGATCCACCACATGTCAACCTTCTGACTTTATGATCACTCAGACCAGTACAGGACCTTTCTTATCCTTTTAGAAAATGGAAACTAGACCAGACCTGTTCTTTTTTATTATTATTATTATTTTCAAGGCAATGGGGTTAAGTGGCTTGCCCAAGGCCACATGGCTAGGTAATTATTAAGTGTCTGAGGTCAAATTTGAACCCAGGTACTCCCGACTCCAAGGCCAGTGCTCTATTCACTGCACCACCTAGCTGCCCCCAGACCTGTTCTTGATGAAAATATATCTTTTATGTCTTTACTGCTTCCCTTTCTAAGTGTTCATCATCTTAAAATATGTTCCAAACCTTTGTCAGAAATTTAAATCAGGGGTGGCTAGGTGGCACAGTGGATAGAGCACTGGCCCTGGAGTTCAAATCCAGCCTCAGACACTTAATAATTACCTAGCTGTGTGGCCCTGAGCAAGCCACTTAACCCCATTTGCCTTGCAAAAAAACATAAAACCCTAGAAAGTGCTTTAAGTTTCCAGATTCTAACTCCTTTCCTATTTTGAAAGATGGTACAAAATTTGCTCTTCTCTATGACTTAGATGTTCTCCTGTTCTCCAATATCTTTAAGACAATGACACAGCATTCACCTCTGTCATTACTTTTGGTGTCCTGAGAGATCTTTCACCTGGGTCTGAAGATTGGAGTTTTGACTACTTGCTAATCATTTTTCAGTCTGCTCTTCCTCAAGCAAAACAAAGGAAAAAATCATCCTTTTTAGAAGTAAAAATGAGTTCATCATGGTTGATCATCCCAATATTGCAGTTAATTTGTGCAATGTTCTCCTGGCTCTGCTCACGTCATTCAATTCCACTCAGCAGTTCAGTGATCAAGGACAATCCCAAGAGACCTGTTATGGAAAATGCCATCCACATCTAAAGAAAAAACTATGGAGTTTGAATGCAGAGTAAAGCATTCTACGTTCACTTTTTAAAACTTCTTTTATGCTTTTCTTTCTTTATCATGGTTTTTCCTCCCCTTAGTTCTAATTCTTCTTTTACAACATGACTAATACGCAAATATGTTAAATACAATTGCACATGCACATTATTTGCTGCCATGAGGAAGGGAGGAGAGAAGGGAAGGTGGTGGAAAAATGTGGAACTCAAAAATTTGCACAAGGATGAATGTTGAAAACTATCTTTGCATGAAATTGGAAAAAAATAAAATAATTTTTTAAGTTAAAAAAGAAAGAAGAAAACCTAATATCTAGTATCAAAAATTGAAAAGAATGAAATCACTGCCAATTAAAAAGAAATTAAAACAATCATTAGGGAATATTTTGCCTAATTATAGGCCAATAAATCTGGTAATTTGATTCAAAGAACAAAAACAAAAACCAAAAACAAAAAATGAGAACAAAAAAGGCATTATTTCAGCCTTCCCTCCATTGTTTTTTATCATCATTTCATCCATCCCAAGAAATGGTCCCTATACCTCCATGGATTCTTCTCTAATCCCCAAACATCTTGACTTCAGGCATTGACCTGGACAGAGCTAGTTTTAAAAAAAGCCAAAATTTCCCACTATATCCAAAGGTCATCTCCAGTCATCCTGAGCCATATTTAGCCACTGGATCCA
This sequence comes from Macrotis lagotis, assembly GCF_037893015.1. Taxonomy (NCBI): domain Eukaryota; kingdom Metazoa; phylum Chordata; class Mammalia; order Peramelemorphia; family Peramelidae; genus Macrotis; species Macrotis lagotis. The sequence continues at coordinate 796,028,861 of NC_133658.1, forward strand.
GATGCCTCTGAAGGAGAAAGTCAGGCTGGTGACTCTGCACAGTATCCCCCTCACTTAAATTCAACTCACTTGAATGTCATGGCATCATCTCCCTGATGTTATGGTTTTCTTTGAGAATGAATGACAAGTATCATCAGTCCTCCAACATAGTTTTTTTTTAATAGTTTACTATATCAGATCAGGGTCCTAAACTCTTACCTGCCTCTCATTTGTTCTGAGACCTTGAGGCAAACCTTGTAACCCTATTTAGGCCTCAATTTTGTCATGTCAGCTACAAATTCTATAAGACATTCAAAGGGAAGCAAACAGTGAATGTAAAACTATTGCCAAAAAAAAAGAATCTATTGGATTAATGGCTCTTAGCTATTGAAGAAGTTAGATTACTGGTCTTGGAATTAGGTGAACCTGAGTCCAAATCCTGCCTTGAATTCTTAGCTTTATGACACAGGGGGAGTCTAACTTCTCTCAAGCTCAGTTAAGGAGTTGTGAAACAGGGATATTTCTAGCATTTAACCTAAGTTACTGAAAGGATAATGAGATCATTTGAGACAACATATGTAAATACCATTATTGTTATTATCTAGCTATATTTAACCTGGATAAGTGATAAGTGAGGGGAGGCATATAGACTCTCTTTACATATTTGAAACTCTGTCCTACAGAATACTGATTCTAGTGGGTCCCATGTTGCCCTAGAGCAGCAGGTTTTCTTAGGTAGGATACCACCTTCATTTGTTGTATCATGGAATTTTGAATATTACATTATTTTCAGATGAAATAAAATTGATAAATAATTATGTTTCTTTTTTAAGAAAGATTTTATTTATTTTGAATTTTACAATTTTATCCAATCTTGCTCCCCCCCTACTGAAGGCAGTTTGTTAATCTTTACATTAAAAAATAATAATTATGTTTCATATAAATTTTACTTATTCAACAAAAAAGAAAACCAAACCAAACTTGTTACACATATCCTAGTGGTCAGAGTAGGAATAGGGATTTTCCCTTGGGATTTCACTAATATAAGGACCTTCCAGATGAAGAAAACTCTCTCCGTCAATGCAAGTCAGTACCTTCTCTTTCATTTTGAGCCTTAGAAAGTTGCCTAGACTGATGCCCAGAATCATCTAATATACTAATTATGCACTAACCTTAAACATATTAGACTTAGAACTCACATAGAATTCAATAAAAATGATAGTTCTTATTATAGCTAAACTGTGCACATGCAAATCTGATTTTTTTCCTCTAGTAGTAAAGTCAACTAAAATGTTCAGATGTCTCATAGCAAAGAATCCCAGACCGTAAGAGGGAAAAATGATTGAGAAGGTATTTGTCATCTATTCTGTGTCATGCACTCCTTTGATAGCCTTCTGAAACCTATGATCCCTTTCCTAGAATGCTTTTAAATATTTAAATAAAATACAGATTACAAAGAAAAAGTTATATTGAAAGATGATTATATCTGTCTTGTTGTGTGTGTGTGTGTGTGTGTGTGTGTACACACAGGCCCCAGGTTAAGAATTTCTGCCCTAGAGGGAAGAACGCAGATCCATAAATGGACATTACAGAAAAAAGCTCTAAAAATGAGAGCTGTCCCAAACCAGAATGGGATCAGGAGATAGTGAGTAAATGCTCTATTACCAGAGATATATATACACTGAGATTGAGAACTGCTCCTTGTCAAATATATTGCAGGGATTGAGGGGTGGGGGGTGGAGGGGGGTGCATTAGCTGAAGGTTGAACTAGAAAGACTTTCTACTCTTAGATTGTGTGATTCTCCAGTGAGCTTTACACAAAAGGAAATCAAATATTTGCACAGTGGCACAGTAGGTTTTTTCTCCTAGTGTAAAGGTACAACAATGCCTGCGGCTCTTGGGCATTCTCTTTAGTGATTTAGAATTAAAGAAGGCTATTTATTCTAGGGAGGGTCTCTTCACAATATCTTTTATATATATATATATATATATATATATATATATATATATGTATATATATATATATATATATATATATATTTATCTCCTCTCCTCTTAACTCACATAGCCACTACCTGAGTTCAAGCCCTTACTGCTCCTTTCAGTTGGACTACTGATGAGTGCTTAACTTCTCTCCAGTCTATTCTCTATACAACTACCAAAGTAATCTTAAGCAATAGGCCTGGCTCTCCATTGCCCAAAGGATAAAATGCCAATTCCTCAGTCTACATTCCAAGCCTTCCCTAAGTTGTCTTCAACTGATTTGTATAGCATTATTTAACAGAATTCTCCCCTACATTCATGCTACATTCTACCCAGACCAGGCTAGTCCCCAACATGATCTACCATCTCTTGTCTCTGTTCTTATCCTCATTCCTATCTGTTAAAGGCCTTCCCTCCTTTCAAAACTCAGTTGAGATGCTGCTTCCTCCACGAAGCTTTCCCTGATTTGAATCCTTATTCCAGCTAACAATGACTTCTCTCTTCTCAAATTTTCCTAGAAAGTTTTGGTTGCCTCTCCCCTTTGCCTTTCTCATTTTCTTCCTAGTATTACACCTGGATTGTTTATGGGTCACATCATTCCCAACAGACTAGGCAATGTGGTACAACAGAACGAACACTGGCTCTGAAGCCAAGGGAATTCAAATTCCATCTCATATCTGAGGCAGGTAAGGGGCAGAGGAGAAAGCATAAGGCCTGAAGTCAGGAAGACCTGAGTTGAAAACCAACCTCATACACTACTTATGTGACCCTGGATAAGTCACTAAAGCCCACTCATCTCAGGTTCCTCATCTGTAAAAATGCAAATAATAATAGCAGCTCTCTTTCAGTGCTTTGTGAGGATCAAATAAGATAATAATTGTAAAAGCTCTTAGCCTTCACACCTACTTAATATCCCAATTAGTACATAGTTAAATACTAAATGCTAGCTTTCATTATTACTATTTGTTGGACCAAGGATAAGTCACTAAACCTCAGGTTCCTCATCTGTAAAGAGTCTTTCTTAGTTGTCTTTAGAGTTTCCTTCCAGCTCTAAACCAATATTCCCTGAGGGCAAGGACTGTAATATTTTCCACTTTTGTGTCCCTACCAGTTGGCAGAATGCCTTGTAATAGTGGACCATTAAGATGTTTATTGTGGAAATTTGATTGTCTCTTCCTGATGGCTATCCGTAACTGTGTGACCTTGGGTAAGTTACTTGATCTTTCTTTACCTCAGTTTCCTCATATGTAAAAGAAGTAGATTACACCCTTTGGTCTCTAAGGTCCCTTTAGCCTCTAAATCCTTTGTATGATCTTTCCTTCCCAGCCACCTCTGGTGAGTAATAACTTGTACCAAGTTAGTGGAAAAGAAACCATATTCATTAATTTTGCTCCCTCTGGGAGGAGCATGGTCTGGTGAAATGTGATGGTGGTTTAGAGTTTATTTGTTCAACTCCCGAAAACAAAGCCAAGCACTCATCACTTCCCATGTCCCTGGCATTTCTGGTCCTTACCTTTGGAATTAGGGGCACCTCTCACTTTGAGGAGAGACTTCTTTAGACAGGTGAAGGTGTTATGAAAATGAGGGTGTCCTTCACTCTTACACACAAAGACTTCCTGCCCCTCTCCTTCCACAATGGGAGATCAATGAGCAAACAAACTCTCAGCTGTTTGTTTAAAGAGTCACCAAGGACCAAGCTGACCTCAATTTCCACAACTTTATGAGGAAGGGGGAGGGGAAAGCACCCCATCATGCCATATTAATATTCTCAGCTTAACTCTGAACCACCCCTCCAGGGAGAAGGAATGCACAGGGACAACTCATTTGAGGAAGACCCATTAAGCCTCATTGGCCAGAGCAATTCAGAGCGTCTCATAAAAAGCCCTGATGAGCCCATTAGCAGCTTCTCTCTGAAAACACATTTGTGGGCTCCTGGCTACAGTGTCAGTGGCTCCCTCCTCTCTGTGCCAAATACATTTGCTGCTGTCACAGTTAAAAAATGCATTGAGTATCTCTGCAAGAGCTTGGGGAGGGGAGATTCCCTTACGGCTTTTCCAGTTCTCCCCAGCTCTCTACCTCCCATCTAAAATTTTCATAAAAGTGATCCTATTGCAACCTAGTTTTTCTTTAAAAAGGGGGGGGGGAATTGATCCTTTCAGCTTAACCTAAGAGCTACCATCTAAGTTTAACCTAAAAGAGCTCACATCTATATTTTCATAAAGGGGATCCTATTGCAAACTAGTCTCTCTTTAAAAAAAGAAAAAAAGGGAAGACTGATACTTCCCCTAAAGGGCTCAGGGAATCCCTGAATCACAGTGACTAGAACTATACAGAAAGAGAAGACTTAGCACTGGAAGATACCTTAGTGGCTATCTAGCTCCACCTGAAATACCTCTCAAAAGTGAGGAACTTATCCCTAATTAACAGGCAAGCAAATAAAGCCCTCAAGAATCTGTTCTCAGACTGCATGCTTACCCTTCCCGTTATGCATAATCATTAACCTCCTCCAGGAAGACTTCCTTGATTAAATGTTAAGGATAGATTTCTATCTCTGTTTAATACAGGCAGTTAGTTATTCATGTTCACTCATCATCTCATGCCTGTAGATAGGGGGGCATGTCTATGTTCTACACAGCACATGCTTCATTGTCAGCAGCATCAGCATTAGTAGCAATATCACAAGGAAGAGGAACAAGTAAATTCTCATGGACAAGTCTTCCTGTGAGACCTTGGAGAATACTTCCCCATCCCTAGAATGTTCTCTTGCCTCACCTTCATCTCACAGAATCTCTTGCATCCCTTAAGATGGAGGTTAAATAATATCTCCACAGAACCTTTCCTGATCCCCCTAAATGGCCTCCCCCCTTAAATAAAGTTTATGTTGATTTTGAGTTTATTTTATATATAATTATTCTGAGATAGTATGACAGTGAATAAAAAGCTAGCCCTGAAGACAGGAAGATCTGGATTCTGGTCCTACTCTGCCATTATCTAACCTCTCAGTACTTTTGGCCAAAAGTCAGTAAACTATGACCCATTGGCTAAATTCAGCCAACTCATTGTTTTTGCTTGGCTTTTACATTCTAAAACAATTTAAAAACTATTCTTAGCTTGTGGACTACATAAAAGAAACAAATAGTTGGCTGCATTTGGTCCATGGGGCATAGTTTGCCAATCCCACCTCTAGAAAGCTCCTTAAGATTGTAGGAACATCTAGAAGGTGCAATGGTTAGGGCAATGGCCCTGGAGTTGGGAGGATTTGAGTTCAGATCTGACCTCAGAAACTCATTACTTGCTGTATGACCTTGAGCAAGTCATTTAACCCTGATTTTCCTCAGATCCATCTCCAGTCATCCTAATTCATATCTGGCCACTGGACACATATGATTCTGGAGGAGAAAGTGAGACTGGTGACTTAACATAGCACCCACCCCCCTCACTCAAATCTAATTTCCTTGCTTGACATTGCAATCGCATCCCTGATGTCATGGTCTTCTTTGAGTACAAAGAATGAACACCATCAATCTATTCAAAGCTCCCCCCACCAAATTTGCAAACCAGAGAGATGGTCAAAATTGGATCCTTGGGTTTAAGAGGTAAACTTTCTTATCCTACTCCATGCCTACCCCTTCTCCTATAATTAGAAATTCATTTCTCTTTATATTCAGCTTCCCCAAACTCCATTCCCCATGCTTCCCTTAGCTCTAAGCAGAAACATCAACCATGATGACAGAGCTGCCTTCTCTGAGCTTCTAGGGCCTCAGATTCCTCCGAAGCCAAGGACACAAGGTTCTCAGAAACTACAAATTGGGAGATTTAATTGATGAATTGACTAGGATTGTCCAACCACCTGTCAAGGCTGATGAAACTGCAAATTTATAGCAGAAGAAGAGTAGCTTCATATTTCTCTAACCCTGGGATGTGAGTTGCTGTCTTCTGAGTCTGGGGGAGTTGGGGAGGATTAGACAAACCATTCATTTTTGCTTACTGTCCTGACAGCACATTGCCATTATGAAACATCACCCTCAGGTGTAAAACAATAGCATTTTGCACTTATATCCTGTTCATATTTCACAATCACAAGGTACCTGTCAGCCCTGAATCCAGGAGTCCTTAACGAAACATTAATTTTGCCTCACCTCATCTGACAGAAGAAAAAAGCAAGCAATCCAAGAAAGAGGCAAACTGAGGCACTAAGGGTCCCACTGAGTTCAAGGCAACAATAATTTCTTATTATTAAGGACTAAGTACAAGACAGAGCATTGCATCTGGAGGACAAGGTGATGTGATTCCAGATGGGTCAGTAGGGAACTTTTCCAGTAACCCAAAGATCTTATATATGTATTTATACTTTCTATAGAATCACAAAATAGAAACAGTGCAATGAGACATAGAGGACATAGAACCTTAAATTAGAACCTTAAAGGTCTTCTAGTATAAACCCCTTATTTTACAGGTGAGAAAATTGAGGTCCTGAGAGGTTTCATAGTAATGAAAGAACCAAAACTGGAATCCAAGTCTTCCCACTCTCAGAATAATATTATTTCCACTGTATCCTATTCCTTTTCAGAGAAAGAGGGAGAGTGGGGAGTGGCAGGAGTTGATGTCCTTGCTTTCTCTAATTTGCAGGTTGCATCCATAGAAGACACAATTCAAACTCTAACTTCAGGAAGTACCCAAAGACTAGGAAGCTAAAGGTTCTTTTACTGGCCCTGTCTCTGAACTAGTGGAATCTCAGTCATCAGATCCTCGGGTGTCTTGTTTGTATAACAAAGATCTGAGGTCTGACTTTACTTATAACCAATCCCTCATATAGTTTTTGATCTAGTGACACTGACTTTACTGTTCCTGATACATCTCCCAACTTTGAGGTATTTTCACTGAATACCTAGAATTCTCTTTCTCCTTATCTCTGCTTCTTGGCTTCCCTGAATTCTTTCAAATCCCAGCTAAAATTCTACTTTCTACAGAAGCCTTTTCCCAACCCTCTCCAATGCTAGTGCCTTCCCTCTATTGATTATCTCCAGTTTAACCTTATTTGTATATAGCTTATTTGTACACAGTTATTTGCATGTCATCTCCTCTATTAGACTATGTGTCCATAAGAGCAAGGATTGTCTTTTATTTTTATGTGTATCCTTAGAACTTAGTACAAGCTTAGAACTTAATCAATACTTGATTGAGTTACTGACCAGTCGAAAAGAGGTATTTCAAGGAATAGAGTTACAGGGTCCTCATACCTAGTCTTGCTGCAGAAGCAAGTCCTGTTGGCTTTTGAGTATTATTTACCTGTAAACAAAATCTACACTATCTAATTACCACTTGCTAATCTCTCAACCTGTTCACATTTGTTTACTACCTTATGTATTCCTTTTTATTTCTCCCCTCATCTCATTGATAGAAGATGTCTTAGACGATATATCTTCTCAAAGCAAACATGCTCATAGTTTTCTCTTGGCCACTTAAAATCCCCTTAAAATCATTCATTCATTCATTCAATCAGCAAAAAAATTATAAAGTACCAACTGTGCAAACCATCGAGGTCAATCAGAGGATAGGGATCTAACCAGTACACAAGGCAGGAATAGAGAGCAATATAAGGCCATGTGATCAGATGACAAAACTGGATGTAATTCAATAATGCAACCTGGGAGGGCTAAAGGAGTCCAGGTTCCTTATATCTAGAAGTAGATGAGATATTAGGAATGATTTAGATTAATGCTTCTAAAACTTCTGATTTTATTGAGAACCCAAAGAGTTTATGCATATATGGCTCATAGTTATTGATGTTTACCATATTAGAAATTAAAATTAATATATTTTAAAATATTAATTCACTTAAAAATAACAATAAACCTATATTATATGAACATAAATAACATTTTGTGAAAATTTTTAAATTGCAGCGAGAATGGAACTGTTTTATATAATTTTGTAAATCTAATATCTGGCTTAATGAAAAATAGCTAGATTCTCATACCTGCTTCTGCATTGAGATGCTGGGATATGTTTGGTATCTTAGTATTATTGTGAATAGTTTTGACCTTTCAGACCCTCTGAAAGAGTCTCAGGGACTCCCAGGAGGCCTACAATACCTATTTTGAGAATCTTTCATCTAGAACAACACTTTCACTTTAAAAGTATGAAAATTGCTGCCCAGAGAGGTGTGGTCACCAAGGCAATAAATAGCAGAACTGAGCTTCACAAAAAAGAGGTTATGATTCCAAACCCAGTGCTCTTTTACAACATCAGCTTCCCTTCCCAGTACCATCATAACAAGTCACTAACTGCCTGCCCTTCAAGCAAGCACTTACTAAATATCTATTCCAGGGCAGGTGTTGTTTGTTGTTGGCCACACAGTCAAGCTGTGCTCCTTCGGATGGGCCAAGCTCCTTGAGAAGCTTACATTCTATTGGGTAGAAACTATAACTATATAGATAAATAAGTGCAAAATGAATATAAAATAAAAGCAAAAACTAATTGAGAGGAGCAATGCTAACAATCAGGAGGATTATAATTCTCATGGAGATGTGCCACTGAGCCTTAAAGAAGCTGGGAGGTAGAGAGAAAGAAGGGTATTCCAGACATGGGGGATAGACTATATGAGAATATGAAGATGGCAAAGGAATGCCTAAATTCAGGTTAGCCAGTGTGGCAGAAAATAGAGGGTGCGTGAAACTGGGCAATGTCCAATGAACCAGACCATAAAAAGCTTTCAGTTAGCCAAACTGTGGAATAAGTGTTTTATTCTGGAGGTGATGGGGAGCCTTAAAAGTTTCCTGAGGAGTTGAATTATTCTTTGGGAAGATTATTTTAGCAGCTGTGTGGAGGAATGACATTTGTCTGGATGTTCTTGACGTCGAATGTTAGAATAGTCAAATTCTGGTCCCTTTGAAATTCCAATCACCACTGAACAGAATAGGTTTCTCCTCCATCTCTCCTTGGAAAGAAGCCCAAATTTATAGATCAAATCCCAAGGTTAGAAAACTGCAACTATCTCCTTAAATCCCAGTCTTTCTCCATCAACTCTCCATCCCCAATGCAGTCAGAATCAGGCATATTTAAAAGGAAAAAGGAAAGGAGTGGAAAAATACCTCATAAATAAAGAGAGAGAGAGAGATTCAGATTACCAGTAAAGCTGCTTCTGGTCAAAGGGGGAAGTGGATTTTTAATAGAAAATGGAAGTTATGGGATTGGTTGTTATGTGACAGACGCGCAGAGTTAAAGACATTTAATCTTTCACCATTTAACACTGAGCATCATCCAAATGCTGTGTTTCATAAAAAACAACCTCCAAATCGCTGAGAGATTAAAAATGTAGAAATAGCACAGCAATATTTTTAAACAAAAATCACCCCCAGGCATCTGGGCTGCAGCTTCCAGGGTCATTGCCCCCTGAAATCTATCTATACTCCCCAACTATTCATTCACCCTCCCATGTCTTGGCACCTAGATTAAGGTGGAGGAGAACAAAAATGCAGGATGCTTATGTCTGGAAAATCTGACAAAAAATGTGCCCCTTCCTCTCCATCCATTCCCTCTCTACTCTGAGTCTGGCTACTTCCTTCAAAGATTCCTCACCTTGACTACTCCTGAGGTGTACCTTGAATCACCCCAGGATCATCCTCTTAAATCACTAAAAATGGCAACCGGAGGGGACTGAAATATTAAAGTCTCACCACCCCCACACAGAATAGCAGCTCACTGTGTTCTCATCCTTTAAGTGATATTTGCTCATCTTAATCACTGTACTTTCCCACCAGTATGGTGTACTTGAGCTGAGACTCCTAACAGCAAAAGAAGGACCATGACTCAACTTTTAGGAGCCTGGGAAAAAATCAGGTCCTTTATAGTCACAGTTATCGGAAACTTGAGAAAATGTCATTTATCATATAATGACATCAATTTGGGTAGCAGCAAGAATGTCATAATACCACATTATTTCTTATACAAGATTCATTTATTCAATCATGCAAAACATGAATTAATTTATTTTACTTTGGAAAGATGAAAAGCAAAATATGATCCCTTCCCTTAAGGAGCATACAATCTATTGGAAGAGATAAGATGGTAGACAAAAGATAAAATGGAATGATAATTCAGAAGGAGAAGAGGGCATTATAAGACATACAACTGGCAGGATTTTAAAATGGGATTAATGAATATATGAATGAATTTAATAAAATTCTAGTGGTTGTAATAATAATAGATATAATGAAGCTAATATTTATATAGTGCCTCCTATGGGTCATGTACTCTTCTAAGTGCTTTATAATTATTATCACATTTGATTCCCCCATAATAATCTTGGCAAGTAGGGATCATTATCTCAATTTTACATATGAATAAACTGAGGCAATTGAAAGTTAAGTCACTTTCCCAATGTTAAATAGTTAATGAGCTCCTCATTTGAACTCAGGTCTGGCACTCTATTCACTTTACCACTTAGCTGCCCAATGAATGAATCACAGCAGAATATACAAATAGCCATTCATTCCCTCCTCTAAATTCCCCTGAAAAATAATTGACAAAAACATGGACTTGGGAATTTGAGGTATCTATTTTCAAAGTTCTGTCATTTCCAATGCATTTTCACAACATCTCCAGAGAACTTCCATCTCTTCACACTCTACTTGGTTTTTTTTTTGCAAAGTAGTGGGGTTAAGTGACTTGCCCAAGGTCACACAGCTATGTAATTATTATGTGTCTGAGACTGGATTTGAATTCAGATCCTCCTGACTCCAGGGCCAGTGCTCTATCCACTGTGTCACCTAGCTGCTCCCCTCACATTCTACTTGTAAGAGAAGAGAAAGGATTTTCATTTACATTTCACAACTAAAGAAATTGAGGTCCATAGCTCAGGGGTTGAATCATAGTCAAACACTAACCCAGTCACAGAACCTAGACCAGACCTAGTTGGCCAAGATTCTTAACTTCTGGCTTAGAAACTCTTCAACATGTAATACCAGTGGGATCGAACCTTTGGAAAACTCTTGAGCCTAGATTTCAGGAAAGGAGAAAAAGATAGTAACCAATATTTCCTGTCTGAACATTTACTAGAGTCTCTGTCTTTTATAACACTACCAAATCAAGTCTTTCCAGAATGATGATCTGAACATGTCACTTTTCTGATCAAAACTCTTCAACAACTCTTGACTATTTAATGGAATCAAATCCAAATTAATTCTACAATCAAGGCTCTCCATTAATTCAGCTTGCTCCTACCTCTCTGGACTTATTTCAAACTCATCCTTTCTTCATATGCCACTCTCTGGTCAAACTAGACTTCTCCTAGTCCCTCAAAAATATTTAGTGTTTTCACATTATTCCCTATATCTGGAATTTCCTCCTTCCATTCCCTCAACCCTTAACTTCCAATTATTTAAATCTTCATCCTTCAAAACCCTTACATGAAGCCTTCCCTGATTTCTCCAGTCAAATTTTTTTTTCTTCTTTGGATCTCATATAGAACTTTATGTTCATCATTTGCTGTTCATCATATTATATTCTTTATATTATTCCTTCCCTTTGAATCACATCACCCCCCACACACACACACCCTTTTAGTGCCACTTCTACATTGTAGGTTCTACTGTTGTAATTATCTTTATCCTTCCCCTGGTGACTAACAAAGTCCTTTGGACAATCTTTTTTTCACTGAGTGAAAGAAATAAATGGCAATTTCCCCTGATCTAGTTAGAGATTTAAATAGTTGGTGGGTGAGTGAATGAATGAATGAATGAAACATTTACCCGGTGGCCTATGAAGATAGCTCTACTGTTTGTACTTGTCCAACAGAGAAGAGGGAACAGCAGTGACCTGAGACCCAGAACCCTCTGCTCAGAACCCCAGACATACCTGACCTGTTTAGAAAATTATTTTACAGGATACCAGCTTCACCAGAAACGAACAACTGAGTTTTGTTTTTGTTGTTATTGCTTTTGGTGGGTCTAGCAGTAACCTTTCCCAGAGTGTCTCTAAGGGTCCTTCAGGACAAGAATGTGAGGAATAATGTACTACACTATACAGATGAACAGATCCTTTCTTCTGGACAAGGCCTTTCAAATGAAGATCTAGACTCAGTCTCTAGCTTTGAGCACTAGAAGAGGCCTTGAAGATGATTTATTTGCTTATACTACTATTATCTAACTCTCCACCCCACTATTTTACAGAGATGGAAAACTTAGACCTAAAGAAAGGATTTACTGAAGGTCACACAGCTAAGGGATGCTCAGACTATCACCCAAATCTCCTAATGACAACATCCACACTTGTTCCATTACATTACTCCTGACTTTTCTGTGCAGGAAGGAAAGAGAAGAGAATACAACATAGTCTTAGGGTAGCCATGAGGACGTATTAAGTTTTTTTTGAAATTATAATAATTATATCTCATTCTTCATATAAATTTGTAATGCTAAATAGGTTTGGTATGGATTTTACACACACACACACACACACACACACACACACACACACACATACACACACTCATTTCCCCTTCAAGATCAGTTTTATCTGCATATGACTACTTAGGGAATATTTGAATAACTTTGTTCTTAATGAAGATGATGACCTTGGAGGCTATTGGAGTAAATGATATCTTGTGGAGTCTGGATGAGCATGGAGCGATGCAGAGATAAGCAACTGAGAAGCAATAGGTGGTATCCAAGGCAAAAACCAGCTTTCTCAAGCAATCAGGAAAACAATTGTTAAATAAGACTAGTTGACTATACACACACCCTATGGGAGGACACATCAACCATCCCCAAACAATGCAAAATATTTTACCCTTTATGTCAAATCCTGCTCCCACAAAATAGCTTTGATGATGAGTCCTTCAAGAATCAGGTTATGCCAACTAGATGCATCCAGAAACTCACAAAGGTGACCTGGGATGAGTTATAACAAGGGTGTTCTACTGGTAAAAGACTATTTCAAAAGCAGGTTTGTCCTGGCAATGGAGAGGAGTATCTAAAGAATCCTAAGGCCTTAAGTATTCATTAAAGGTACTCTAACCCCTCTATTACATAATGTCAGAAATAAAAGGTATCTAAGAGATCATCGAATTCAATACATAGTTGAATAGGTATCTCCTTTACTACTTTTTTACATGACCATCTAATGACAATAATAAATAATGATAAATAGGAAATCTTACAATAGATAAACACCATTGGATTTTTTGAACATTACTACAAGTGGTTTTCTTTTGTCTGGAGAGGATAAAATGGCTAAGGATCAAGAATGGAATCAAAAGGCCCTCCACAGGCAACATACAGATGGATTCAGTCAAGTCTATGTTAAAAAAGAAACATCAGAACTAATGACTGAATCATGTGGATTTGTTTGTGAAACTGAAGAAAATTATTATATCCACTCAGAATAAGGCCATTGCCAACAGAAATTATAGAAGGATTATCTTGGAGAATTCCAGACTTGGTGAACAGTATGGAAATTATGCAAATAAATGATAGAAACGATATAAGATATCACTGACAGACTGTAAAAATTTAGTACCTGCCAAATGCCTAGCAAGATATAACCTGGTACTTAAACTTGTACATCAGAAACGTACAATCTTCTGTGTGAACTGACAGATGATAAATCCCCCTACTACGAATTCAGACCTCAAAATATCTTGGAGAACTCAATCAATAAACTGTATTAGCTAATTTAAGTGAGATGATATGCTTATTTTGGAATCATAGATTTTATGTCTTTTCATCTTTGTATCTGGTAATTTTCTTGTGAAAGAACATAAACCAATATATAACCCACACATCTATCCTGTTGCCATTGGTAGAATCCCCAGATGTTTTGGAAATAATCCTTTCGTTGCCAACCTAGAAGCATTCCTAAAACCTATCATTTCATATCTTCTAAGGACTAATACTTAATTGAAAGAAATTTCTAAAAACCATTTGAGCAGCAGTTTGAGAGGCAGGGAGATAAGCGCCAATTGAAGGTAGAAGTCCCTGGGTCAAGGCTTAGTCATTTGCTATCTTTGTGACCTTAGACTAGTCTTTCCATTTTTTGAGTCCCAGTTTCGTTTTCTGCCAAATCAAGGGATTGGACATAATTCTCTCAGAAGTCTAACAGGCTATGAAAATAAAATTATTTCTCCTCTCTCTTCCATTCACTCTTGGTATCCAGGGAGCAGGACAGCCAAATGAAGGCTCTGTACTATCAAGGGAGCAACTCTATAGCCACCCAATCCTTTCATCAACTCTCTAATATTATTTATAAGGTGCCTCTGAGCTTCCTGACTGGCTATTAGGGAAGAGCTGGAATTGGGATTTATAGATGCAGTGCCATTCAGTGACAAGAGAACTAGACTCAGTCTTAAAAGACCTGCACCTGAGCTTAGGATACTTTACTAGCCCTATGTCATTTAGCCTTTAATCTATAAACTGGTTAGTTACAGATGCACTCATGTAATAGCTGTATCTATCTCAAAGGGTCATTGTGAGAAAAGTACTTTATAAACCCTAAAGTTCTTTATAAAGGTGAATTTTTTTTCTTTAACAAAACCTGTGGTCTTCTTGGTGTTGAGAATTCCATTTGAGGAAATACTGTCCTTGGAAGGGTAAGCTTAAGTTTCTGACTTCCAAATCTATCTCTCTTTTCATTGCATTGTCTTTCCAATCTCACAGGATTACTAGGAGAATCAAATGAGATCATGCATATATACTTTGTAAACTGCAGAGCACTATGCAAATTTATTGTTCGATGTTGTATGAACTGACTGCACCACTGCCATCCCCAGGCACCAAATTGCTGTGAGGAGGTGAACCTGGGATCTCAGAGGCTCAACCAATGTAGATCAAGCACTGCCAGGTCCTATGAAATAGGAAAGGAAAAGTGATTTGTCAGGCAAGGCTTTTAAGAGGCACATACCAAGGGTTAGACAACAGAAAAATCATGACTTTTTTTTTAATCACATCAACTCATGAAACATCTCCTAGGGTACAGAGTTACCAGGGGAGAAAGTCTCCTCACTCATGAGGACATAGATCCCTGGAATAAAAATGAATGGGTCACCTACATTGTAATCTTCATCTTCAGGGCAGCTAGATGATGCAAAAGATAGAATGCTGAACCTGGTCAGGAAGATCTGAATTCAGTCTGGTCTCAGACAAATTACTCACTATGTGACCCAGGGAAAGTCTCTGTTTGCCTCAATTTCCTCAGCTGAAAAATGGCAGAAATGATAGCTCCTCCCTGCTAGAACTGTTGTAAGAATAAGATGAGATCATATTTTAAAGCACTGAGCAAAGTCCCTAGCAGATAATAGGCAGATTAAATGTCTGTTTCCTCCCTTCCAGTGTTTCAAGGTCTAGGCAGAGCAATATGCCCTAGAAAAGCATAGCCCTTGACACTGGGGTTTAGTGTTGCTGTTTAGAAAGGGACCTGAAAATATGAGAAAGTGATGAAGAAGGTCTGATCCTGGACAAACAAGGGTCTAGGGACACCAGGAAAAACAAAGAACTAAGCCAGTTTATGTCATCTGCTCCAGGAATCTCCAGGATCTTTCCTAGGCTCCTTCTGCCCTGATATCAAATGCATTCTGCAAACTTAGGGTCTTCTTGAACATCTCAATGACCTCATGACTTTTCCCCAGGTTGGGGGTAAGGGGCAGAATGACAGATGGGATGAAGTAAAACTTTCTACTGGTTTGTTTGTTTTTTCTCCAAATTCTAAGTTGAACCTTCACATAAAGAGGAACAAATTTAGAGCCAGAAATGGAACATCAAGGATCATCAAAGTCCCCACCTTGATCATCAGGGGTTCCTCACCTTAAAGATAAGGAAACTCCAGAAGAATCGAACAAATTGCTCTCACACAAATTGTAAGTAACAGAGACAGAATTAAATGCCAATTCTTTCTGACTTCAAACCTAGGTTCCTTCTGCTAGACCTCACTGCTACTAGATCTCTCATCTCCAACACCATTCCATTCCCAACACAATTTAAACCAGGGATTCTTAAAGCTTTTTGTGTTGTGACCCACCTGGCAATTTATGGAAGCCTATGGATTCCTTCTCAAAATAATGTTTTCAAATAGAATTCCAAAGGGAACCAATAATTGTATAAATATAGTTAGTCCATCTATCTATCTATCTATCTATCTATCTATCTATCTATCTATCTATCTATCATCAGCTAGATGGTAAACTTAGAGCACCAGTCCTTGAGTAGGGAGGACCTGAGTTCAAATCTCAATCTAGTCACTTACTAGCTGTGTGACCCTGAACAAATAACTTAATCCTGTTTGTTTCAGTTTCTTCATCTGTAAAATGAACTGCAGAAGGAAATGGCAAATCACTGTAGTATATCTGCCAAGAAAACCCCAGATGGGGTCACAGAGTTAGACCCAACTGAAACAACTGAACTAACAACTATCATCTATCTACCTATCAATTTAGATAAAGAATTCCTTACACACACACACACACACACACACACACACACACACACACCAGGTCTACCTAGATATCCCACATGACTAGGAATCATCAAATCAGGAAGAAAAAGATAACAACAGACCTAGGTAATCTTGAATCCTTTCATAAAAAATACTATATAAGTACTCTTTTGAGATCATCTGATCAGTAGGAAAAATATAGAAACAGATGGAAAATACCCATGTGTCCTACCTATATTTGGACATTTGGGAGTAGGTAAGATCAGAAAAGGAAGATATACTGTCTAAAACAATAACAGAAGAACTATGTGTTAGAGATAAGGAAGGATGTTGGCGATTGCAAATGTTGTTCAATACAGAAAAGATGGATGCATTGGAGGGGAGGGGAGAATTGGAGGGAAGGGACCTGAGTTGGTGTGTCATTTGTCAAAAAGAGAAAGTCCTAAGAATTTTTCCCTTTCTTTCCCCACATTTCCCCTTCTATATCCCTAGTTCTGGTCTTATATCCTCAAAGGGCAGAATTGGGAGGGGGGAGTGTAAGTGAAGAAATAGAGAGTCACAAACTTCCTAGAATAGAAATGAAAATAAGTACCATGGAGATGACACAGAAAGATGACACAGATGACACATAGCTTGAAGCAAGTTTTGTTTTCTTCCTGGGCACCCTGCACACATACCTCATTTACCCCCCAGACAACTCTGGGCAATGGGTTGTCTTCTAGAATCTAATCCTGTTCTTTTTGGTCAAGAGTGTTGATGCTAGGTATCAATGGGATTTGTAGTTTGGCATTTCCTTTCTTTGTTTTCCCCATCCAGGAAAGTCATTCTCATTTACTCTCCTAGATTCTCATCCAACTAGTTCATGAGGAAAAAATGCACTAGGACCAGTGTAACTTTGGGCAAATGGCTTAGCCTCTCTGAGTCTCATTTTCCTCATCTGTAAAATGGGGTGATATTTGCATTAACTACATCAGAGAGGTGTTATAAGGAAGAAATTTTGTAAGATAGATAATATAAATATGAGCTATTAATATTAGTAGTTGTGTTAGTATAGAATGAGGAAGTGACAAGATAGAATTTTGGAGGGGGAAGGGAGGTACTAAATCTGGGCTTCAGTTCCCACGATCCATCTGACACTTGTTTAGGTTTAAAAGCACCAGAAAGAGGGAAATAAACCCAGCTGGTGAGAGAAGCCAAAGCAAGAGCCAGAGAGAGAGAGAGAGACACGCAGGTCAGATTTGAGGCCTTGACTACTCAGTAATCAGCTTCCCCTCACTCTCAGCAAGTGCTTCTCCATCTATGAACCATAATGATAAACATCAGCTCTTTCTATTTCCGGGGAATCTGCACGTCTCGACAGATGGCTGATGTTAGCACTGGATTCCTATTAACTGGGTGTGCGTCCCCCACTATCTTCTCTCTTCTCCTTCACCCCCTGCACCTCGTCAGAGAAATCGGCAAGAAGACTCCGGCCAAGTAAAAAGGACAAATAACACCCTCTGTTCCTCAGCACTCTTAAACATAGATCCCCACCCCCAACACTCTGATTCTGGATACACAGACCCAGAAAGATTGGGGCTTCCTGACCCCAGAAGACCCCAAATGAATAGGGAAAAGCCTGTATTGGGAACATCAGATCCCAACACAGAAAGGAGAACCAGCACTGAGAAGTCTCCCGTAAGAAAGGAAAGGATCTATGTGGTTGATCCAGAAAACCAGATGTGACATGGCCTTTTATCTGGGTTAGCTGGGGAGACAATTCACTCCACAGAGACAAACCTGGACCTGCTCTGATCCTGGTTCTTTAAGGTATCTGCTGTTCAGTATAAAACCCCACTCAGGGTTAAAGGAGTTCTGTCTCCCATCTTGACTATTGCCAACCTACATTACACTTTCACAAATTCTGTCTTACCAAAAGAAAATACACTGGGTAACTGCCAAGATTCTTCCCATCTGCAGACCCACCACACAATATCTGCCTGTTGCCCACCCGTTCCTTACATACTTAAACATATTCATCAGATCATAGATTTAATCCTGAAAGCAACTTTATAAGCCACTGAACATACTCAGTGGTTCGTTAAAGGAAGTTAGGTTGAGTGACTTGCTAGGGTCACACAGTTCCTGTTACAGGTAGGATTGAATCCAGGTCTTCCTAATGTCAAGTCTAGCATTCTGCCCACTCAACCACAGTGGCCTCTCTTCCATCCTGTACCCCTCATACAACAATTCAAATTGTCTCCAACTCAGCAAGGAGAGAGACATTGTGTTACAAAAATCCAGTGCCTGTTGGCTATTATTGCTACTCCAAGGACCCTTCACTAAGAGCAGTAAGCATTCTAGGAAATAAGAGGCCAATAAAGGTTGTCATCAAATTTGAAACTGGAGATGGCTAGTGCAAGAATATCATTTAGTTTGATTCCCTTCGATTGGTAAATGAAGGAACTGAAGTCCAGGCAAGGAAATGGCTCTCCCAAGGTCAAACAGATTGTAAGATAGGAGGACAAGGCTTGAACTCAGATTCAACACTTTTGCTCTCCCCATCACCTCGGCAGAGTCCTGGAAAGCATTTGGTCAGTTCACTTACCTGGTGGGATTACAATCTAAACACTCCCTATTTGTTCCTCATCCTCCCTGCTCTGGTTCAGATCTCCTCTCTGTTTGTCTAGTAAGCCATTGCTCAGAAAAATTCCCCAATTGTTTGCTGACCAACTGCCTCTCTCTTCCTGAAGGTAAAGAAATAAACAGGTAGCCCCAGTCCACTGGGACTCACTCAACTTCAGTTCTGTCTTTGGGTCAACTGCTTACTTGCATTATGTTTCTAATTGAGCTTCCCCATCCTGCTGCAGAAATAGATTAAAGGCAGCTGCCTTTGATGCCCAGAAATATGAAGGGTCTGAAAGGTTTATCGGGCATTAAAGCAATTCCATTTTTCATCGTGTTGTTCCAGTAATGAAGTCCCCGGGTCTTCTCCCTCTGCTCTCTCCCCCCACTGCTTCATTCCCAATGCTTTCACCCAGCTCAAGAAGTTGCTTTGCTGTTGGGATATTTCAAAAATGTATTCTCCCCCACCCCCTTTTTAATTAGACGCCACACAGAGCATGGGAGATTTTCTTAATGGTCTGACAGAGGCTTTTAATTTGGTCTTCTAGGGAAGAGGAAAAAAACAAAACATGAGCCCCCAGTCCCTGTGGCTTTGGTGGAAAATGAAAAATTGATGCAAAGCATTATTTTGGCTTTTAGAAAACAGGAATTTTAGGGCTGCGGACGGTTGTTATTTTACACTGTAGAAATGCAAATTCACGCAACACAGATGCTGGCACGCTGACTATAGCAACCGTCCTAAATGCACTGAGAGCAGAGATGGGCTTCATCCAGATGCCCAAATCTGGGTTTGCCTTTGCAATAATAAGACGTCATTGGATGCTCAATAACCAATTATTAAAATAATTCCCCAGGTTTAGCTCGGGGAGATGAAATCAACATGTGCTCGGTTTCTATCAAATAAAATATTTTGAAGAGAAGGGGATTAATAGAGGTTTTAACCATATTCAGTAACTGCTTTAGTTCACCCAAGGGGCTTGTTCCCTCCAATCTCATCGTGTTTTCCTCCCTCTTGTTCTGCCTTCTCTCCAGTCTCACAGATGGACATACAAATTATTACAGGAGGATATCGTTTCCTGAAACAGCAGACTCCAACATTTACATTTTCTTCTGTTTCCACTGTGAATGGTAGTAAGGGAGAAAACACCAAACCTCATTTTACCCAATACCTCCCCCCACCCTCAAGGTAGAACAGTCACCAAATCCAGCATGGCGCCTGAGACCCAATTAAGGGCAGAAAGAGAAAGAAAGGGATGCATGATGAGCATCACTGGTACATAAACCAGGGGGAGCTTCATTCCAAACTGCAATGGTACCACAGCTCCCACAGAGCAAAACCTACCATACAGGCCCCTTGCCTCATCCTGCCAGGATCATGCTGCCCATTGGCTCACAGCCCACCCTAGAAACTTCATTCTCAAGTTAAAGGCAATCTTTCTTCTCTTGGTATTTTGCCTTCTGGCTTTCTCTCCCTCCTCTCCCTGCTCCCTATCAAATAGCTAAGGTTTCATTTATTAATGCAGATTTTCCTGGAAGAAAGGGGGAAGGTGAATCTTTAGCTTGAAGTTTAAGTTCCTCCTGTCCTTGCCCCAAGGATGGGAGACAAGGGAAGGGAGCATCTGTAAAGTAAAGGGGGTGAAAGGGGCTGGAGGACAAAGCTGGGGGAATGGCAAGCAGCCTTCCTTCCCATGGTAGGGTTTCTATGCTTGGCAAACAAGAGACTGGGAGAGGGAAATGAGAGTAGGGGGTGGAAAGGGAAATGATCGGGATACAGGGAGGAAAGAGCGAGAGAGAAAAAGGAGGGAGGGAGGGAGAGAAAGAAAAGGAGAGAG
Organism: Macrotis lagotis; assembly: GCF_037893015.1. NCBI lineage: Eukaryota > Metazoa > Chordata > Mammalia > Peramelemorphia > Peramelidae > Macrotis > Macrotis lagotis. The sequence continues at coordinate 796,049,686 of NC_133658.1, forward strand.
AGAGAGAGAGAGAGAGAGAGAGAGAGAGAGAGAGAGAGAGAGAGCTGCCGCTCCTCACCTTATGTATTTTTAATATTAATGTAATTAAAGCCTAGAGCTTGAGCAAGCCTGTGGGGGCGGAGAGAGGCAAGAGGAGCCAAAGGGAGAGAGGAAGGAGGGAAACTAGGGTGGGGTGGGAGGAGGGAGACTTGGGGTTGAAAGTGGGAGAAAGGAAGGTTGGCTTTTTGATCCTCCAAAGGTAAGGTATAGAAGGAGAGGGGAGCCGCTAGACTTTAACCCCGTAGTAGGAACCGGGCTTATGCTGCTCTGGGTTAGGCCTTTCAGGTTTCCCTGGCACCCCCATTACCCGCTCACCTGCAAGTAAACTCCGCAACTTAGCGTCCTCCCCAGCCTCTGGACTGCCCCCCCCCCCCTCGCCAGGCAAAGCCGGGAAGCGCATCCTAGCCTCGGGCAGGCTGGGCCGAAATCCGCAAAACGCGAGGGATTCGATCCCACTTCCCCATTGCCGAACCCACGAATGTATGGTAATCCCTTCTACCCCTTCTGCTCCCCATCCCCTAGGTCTGGGTCGGGGTGAGTGGCATCTGCAAGGGCGGGTCTAGGATCTCTCCAGGGAGCCCTTGGGCGTTTGCTACCCCCACCCACAGGGGAGAAAGCCCCAGTCCCACCTGCCGGAGTAAAGGGGCAAAGGAGCGCCCCAGAGGGCGAGAGAAGGAGAAAAGTTGGAGGCGGCTGGTTGGACAGGTGGAGCTCTGTGTATGTGTGTGTGTTCGTGCGCGTCTCTTTGCTTGTATGAGAGAGAGAGAGAGAGAGAGAGAGAGAGAGAGAGAGAGAGAGCTGCACGCGCATACTAGAGAGGGCAAGGGCCACGGAGTTCAGCAGCCCAGTCTCCCCTTGTCCCAAAAGAAGGCCCGCTGGGGAACTCGGGGCCATCCTCACTCCCTAGCCCAGGTGCCTTCGGGAGCACCCCCTGCAGGCCCCCACTTCCTCCCAGAGCAGGTGCGCAGGGCCTGGGCCGCAGGTCTGGACATGCCGGACACCTGACTCCACCCCTAGCAACCCCCTCTGGGGGAGGAGGAGAGGGTCCCGCTGCCACCCAGGGCGGGGATCGGCCTCCCCAGGAGGAGCTGCTCCCTGCCACCCAGAGACCAACCGAAGGGACAGCGACTCTCTCACCTTGGGGCAGGCGGAGGCGCCTGGGGATGGAGAGAGCCCCTTGATGCAGAGAAGGAGGAAGCCGCCGGGGCCAAGAGATCAGATCAGATGTAGGGAACAAACTTCCAACTGGGCAGACCTCACCTCTCCGGACCGAACCCCCAGAGGGAGAAGGGGGAGTAGCAAGTCCCCCCCCCCCCGGAGGTGTATGTTAGGGCAGGGAGAGGGAAGGGTAGCATAAAGCCGCTAGGTAAGGAGTGGGGTGATCCAAGGAGGACCGGACCCCCTCTTGGGAGCTCCCCACTGGGTCCCACGGCAAGTGATCCACTAAAGCTGGTAAAGGGGATGGAGGGGGGCGGGGCAGGAGGGGAATGGAGATCACGATGTTCCAGGAAAAAACTCGGGAGGCGAATAGTCCTGCGGGCACTACATTTCTCTTCCCTCCCCTTCGCCTTCTTTTTTTCTCCCTGTCCCCCTCTCTTTCCTTTCCTCCCTTCTCCTGCCACACACCCCCCCCTCCCCACCAGCGGCAGCTAGCGGGGAAACAGAGCGAACCCGAGGGAGAGAAGGCTGAGGGAGGCAGGACTCGTCCTCGGTCTCCCGTCCCGATTCTTGGCTCCCCCGTGCCCAGGGAAACGGGGCTGCGCGCCACCGGGGCGAGGATGGAAACCCGCCCCCCCCCAAGTCCAGCCTGGACCAGCTGGGCACCCTCCTCCCCCCCACCCCCACCCCCACCGCATCCCCATCCCCTGCCCAAGCAGGTCTCACCTTTGTGCAAAGAGTCCAGGAGCAGGAGGAAAGTTACCAGCCACATGCCATAAAGAGCCCCTATTCTCCCGGGGAGGTGGTCCTAGGGCCGGCCGTGCAGCAGCGCCTCTCCCCCGCTGTAGCGCGCTCCCAGCCGCCCGCACTCCGCGCCCCGCTCCGCTCTCGCTGCTCCACAGCCCAGCTCTCGGCGGCTCCTCCCTCCTCCGCTCCCCAGCTCCTGTCATCGCCAGGGCTGGGCTAGGCTGCCGCTCTCCCCGCCCCTGCCACCACCCCCCACCCCCCGGCGGCACCCTGTGTGGGGGAGCACCGCGTCTAGCTCCGAGCCCATAGGGCCCCCGACCCGGAGGCAGGAGCATGGGGGAGGTGCGTGCAAGGTTGGGACCTAGAGCGGTTGCAGCCCCGCCTGGTCCCCTTCTCCTGTCACCTGAAGCTGGGAGGTCGGGATGGGGTAACGGAACGTGCATAGATGTTACACGGTACCCTCGTCATACAAGGTTTACAGGAAGATCTCAGGGAGATGGTGCCAGGATCCAGAACAGTTGGGTCCTTCCGTCCCACTCTCTTTGCTTTTCCTTCCACCTCACTTTAGCCTCTCCTCCATCCGCTATCCCTAACAGGGTCAAGTTGAACAAAATTGAACTAGATTGGGTATTTTCTAAATGATTAACCCAGAACTCGATATCCTACGGCAACTGATGTCACTTGTGCAGCACCTGTTATTGGATTGGGATGAGAGTGGGGCTACTGAGCCGATTGACCCAGTGCACTTGGCTACACAGGACAGCAGGAGAGGTGCTGACTTCAAGAATCAATGAATTCCTCGCTGGTACCCTCTAAGACAAAAATAATTAATCTTCCTGCCAAATCTACTTTCCCCACCTCCATTCTTCTCCTTCCCGCCAACCCGCACCAACCCTCAATCAAAGCAGGCACCCAGAAGGATCCTTCCTCCAACCTGGATAAGGTTAGTGGTATTGAAGGGAAATGGGGCTTAAGATAGCTCTCTCCTTTCAGATCTGGGAATCCATATTTCACACACACACACACACACACACACACACACACACACACACACACACATTAATTTGTTTCCTTCCTTTCTGGATAACTTGGAGAGGGACCCCTGATGTCAGACAGAGGGGATCCTCTTCCCTTATTGAAAGCCTAAGGCTTTTTTCTTTTTCATTTCATGGGAAACATGGGATTCCTGGAGGACATCTAATTTGTCCAAAGAGAGAACTGCTTACAGAGTTAATACAGTTGTGAATTCACCTTAGCTTCCTCACTCCCCTCTCTGGGGCTACCAGAATTCTTAACCATTTATTCAAGTCACAGCAGGATGGATAATACAGTTTCGTTCCATTTTCCAGACAGACTTAAATTGATTTTTTTTCTACTCCCCTTCCCTTTTCTCTGAGGTTCACCAATCTAACTCACCTCCTAATGCTTAGCCTGAACAAGTCCATGAGAGTTTTGAACTTCAAGACTGTCTAACGAACCTAAACCATTTTGAGTGAATTATAGCTATATTTAAAAGCACAGTACAGTCAAACAACGCAGGGTCCACTTTCATGGTGCCAAAGATCTCCTTTTACAGAATTTTTCACTTTTTACCCCAGAGTCGGGACACTTGAAGGTTTCTTCCAAGTATGTGAGCTTGACCAGCCATCCTGTCCCCTTTTTTAATAAGGAGAATAGACAGAGAGGAATCCGGTTATTTAAAACTAAGCCTATTGACCCAGTGCACTTGGCTAGGCACTGCCAAAAATAAACCATTAAGCAGGGCAGGATAAAAGTAGGGAACCACCTGTGGGGGAAGAGCAGGAGCCTGTAGAGAAAAGTGGAAGAGGCTTTGGAAGATAGGCAGATCATCACAAATTCCCTGCTCTCAATTTCTCCCCCAGCACCCAAACTGCAGAAGCACTTAGAATCTAGGATCCAGAACTGGAGAGGACTTTAGAATCTATTGACTCCAATCCCTTTATTACACAGAGGAGAAAACAGAGTCCCAAGGAAATATAAATGACTTTCCCAAGTGCACTCAGCCAACAAGGAACAGAACAAGGTTTGAAATTCAAGCCTTAACTCCAAATTCAGTTCTTTTTTCACAGCACTATATTGACCCTCAGCAGAATCTCCAATGTGCTTTGAAGGGTGGAAGCCCAAAGACACCCACAGAATATTCATGCCAAAATGTAAATTGGGACATTCTTATACATTTAAATATGAATGTTCCAGGTAATTATGAACTCACTTTAACTCCATCTCATACCTAGACTCAGACACAAAACCTCTACACTGCCAATAAACACAAGTCTCTGTTTTTAATATGTCCAGGATTTGTGATTTTCTTGGGAGGAGTTCTTTGTTCTAACAGGGTTGTCCAACCTTTGAGATCTGGACTGTTTCCTAACAAAAACACCTCAAAGACTGCATACAGAATTCAAAACCCATTCATGAACACAATGAAAGGACAACAACAACAAAGGGGGGACCCCTTGAATGGGCCCACAGGACTGCTTAGGCCTGAAGGCCTAGGTTGGACACACCTGTCAAAACTTAGTAAATGGTCATCAAGGGTTGATATGTCCCCCCAAAATCATTACTCCTTGACCAAAGTGGTGATGAGCCTCCACAAACTTAGCTAAGCTAGTCCTCAGATACACGTGGTTATATTTCCTACTAGACTCACACTTCAAACCGTCTCATCAGTAGGATGTTTCAAAGTGTGTGCTCCAATGCTATAGCCTTGAAAACTACAGGGCTACCTCCATCTAGAACAAGGAATTAGAGAAATTGTTAGAGAAGGATGTATTTTAGAGCTGTCATTAAGTTTGATATATTGTTTCCTTGGAAACCTAAATGATAATTTAGCTACTTTATTTACCAAAGCTAACTGAGAAGCAGCATGGTGAGGTGGACAGGACACTGGACTTGGAGTAAGCTACTCATCAGCTCTGTGACCCTGAGCAAGTCACTCTCTATACCTCAGTTTCCTCATCTATAAAAGAAAGGGGTTGTAATTGATGGCCTCCACAGTACTATGTATGCTATTAGAAGCAAAAAAAAAAAAAAAGAAAAGAAAAAGAAATCTTGGGAAAGTGAATTGTGAGCAATTCAGATTTATTCATTCTGAAGTTAAGTATAGTTATAAGTGTTATGTACCTCATTGTATCTGGGGGGATTGATATTTGTAAGTCACTTGCAGTATATCATCATGAATATGCAAGAAGAAGTGGCATCACATATAAGCAGAAAAGCTTGGAGGCTGATTTTCTGATGAAAATAACAAATGGTCAGGCTTCCATTAGATGGGAAGAACTTCTTTGGCAGATCTATTGAAGAAATGTGAACAAGAGTCATAGAAAACGAGGTGTGGGGAGGATTTGCACCTAGAGAGGTCTTTAACTCAGGCATGAAGCCTGAAAGAAGAAACTTAAGGACATAAACCATCACCAAATATAGTTAATATGCTAACTTTAATTTGAAATAGGGACTAGACATATGATTTCTTTGTTACTGGGAACTGCCTGGTAAGGAAACTCCCTCTATCAATATAGATCATTACCTTTCTCTGCAGCAGGATGGTGCACTGGATCCTTGAGTCAATAAGAACTGACTTCACATCCAGCCTCAGATACTTTCTAGTTAGATGACTCTGGATAAGTCACTTAACTCCTGTCTGCCTCAGTTTCCTCAATGGTAAAATAGGAATCACAACCACAGCTGCCTCCCAGGTTTATTGTGAAGATCAAATGAGATATTTGGTAGATACATAGTACAGTGCCTATCCATAGTTGGGCATATTTGTTTCCTACTTTCCTTCCATTTCATAGCCTTAGAGATTTTCTTAGAGCACTAAAAGTTTGAGTGACTTGCTCAGTGTTAATACAAAGTATGTGTCAAAAGCATGACTTGAACCCAGAGCTTCTGATCTTCAAGGCAGACTCTCTGTACACGATGCAATGTAGTCACGACTGAAAAACAACTGAGAAGGTGAGGGAGCAGGGTGCTGCTCAACCCTCCAATCCTATAGATGTTAGGATGATAGAGTCATAGATTTAGGGTTGAAAGAGTGCCTTGTATCTTTGTAGAAAGGCAGCCCTTTGAGTGACAAGAACCTAGGATCTCAATTTAGCTTAAAGTTTAAGAGTCCTTAGAATGAAACTATCTCTGGGTAGCCCTTAAAGTTCACCCTAGTAAAAATGCAAGATCTCAGAGTTCACAAAGGTGAGAAGAGGGGGAGCAAGTTTGAAGGTGTTTGGCAGGAGGGAAAAGGCAGGGAAAGAAAGCAAGCAAACTTTACCTGCTTCAGGATTCCGCCTGAGGCCAGCCCTACCAGAGCTGACACAGCCTCTGTAAACATCCTCATAGCCCCTAATCTGGGCCTGGGAACCTATGTCTTGGGAGTAAACAGAGGACACACTTTCTGTCACATTTACAAGTCTTTTTCTTCTGGTGATCTACTGTGCACATTTTCAGTGCTGAATTTTCCAACTTTCTGCAATGGTTTCTCACCTTCTCTCCCACTCCCAATTTCTCCCATTCCCTTGGCTATCTCCTCTTCCACTTCTAGGCATTATAGGCTTAGAGAACATCAGATGATTTGAAGATCAATTCAAGGAAAACAGAATTAGGAAAGTAATGATAAAAAGTTCTACAAAATTAAGCAAAGTTGACTTTTGAATGGCTTGGTGTTTTGTACTATTTAACTTTAGATACCTTCTTTTTATTCATTTATTTTTTTAAATTTTATTTATTTAAGGCAATGGGGTTAAATGACTTGCCCAAGGTCATACAGCTGGGTAATTACTAAGTGTCTGAGGCCAGATTTGAACCCAGGTTCTCCTGACTCCAGGGCTGATGCTCTATCCACTGCACCACCTAGTTGCCCTGGCTTCATTCACTTAACAAGTATTTTATTGAACACCTATTTTGTATAAGGAATTGTAAGGGACAGATATTGGATAAACTATCCTGTTTGGGGTCAGGAGAAATACAGGTTCATTGAATGGTGGAACTATGACATAGCACTTGTGTGACTCTTGCCAAGTCACCCAACTTCTCTTAACTTAGTTTCCTTTTGTTAAAAAATAATGAGATTAATTCCTGGTTCTTGAGGTTCTTGTTTGTAATGATGATGATGATGATGTAAAAATAATAATTTTAATTATCATAGCACTTTATATGGTAATTTAAGATTTGAAAAACTTTTACAGTTATCCCTTCCATATCTCAGGGTTAGGGGCAAGGTTCTTAGAGATCTAGAAAATCTGTATATAATTTTTTGACCCTCCTTTTATAACTAAAGAAGCCTGAATTTTTCTCTTTTTTTTAAATGAGGTGTTTTCAGTAACTTATTGCAAAATTTCAGTAAAATATTTGGTCATAGGTTTTCTATAGATCAGTGCTAAATAAAAATGCTAGCTTTTGTGTGTCATCTGCTGACTTTCCCTTCCCCCCCCACAAACTAACTTTTTACTTATTTTAACTTTAAAAAAGAAATGTGTGTGTATTTATGGTATTAAAAGACAAAATGAGTTAAGATTATACAATGTTATATATAATATATAATATGCATTTCTGATTTTCTAAACTTTTTCTGTGTCATCTGGTGGTCTTTGAGTATAGTCTGAGGTTTCTGCAAAATTCCAAAAAACTTCCCATTTAATTTCTTATGCCAACTTGCCATATATTGAAACTGAGATGGGGAAAGTTATAATGTGGAAGGGATAACTTTTTATTTTTATCTCATTTTTTCCTTACAGCAACCCAGTAAAGTGAATGCTATTATTATCCTCATTTTATAAATGAGGAAGCTGAGGCAGACAGAGGTTAAGTGGCTTACCCAGGATCTCACAGCTAAGTTAAATAACTGAGGTAAGATTTGAACTCAGGTCTTCTTGATTCCAAGTCTAATAGTTTATCCACTGGATGGCCTAGTAAATCTCAATATGCCAAATTAATATCATTGTTTTTCTTATTGCAATGAAGCTCCAGTTCTTGTTTTAAGAGACCTATAGTCAATGAAATATATTCAACCCTAATAGCAGTACAAGATTGCCTAAGAGCCTTTTGACAGACATAAACACAACACAAAGGGACATGGCAAACTCATTCTATATTTTGCAGATATTCATGTGTTTTATATAATGCATATTTACATAGTTATGTGTATTTATGTGTTTATAAATATATATACATGTGGATTGCTAGGTGGCATAGTCAATAGAGATCTAGGCCTAGAATCAGAAAGACTCATCTTCTTGAGTTCAAATCTGGTCTCAGACTAGATGTGTGACTCTGGACAAGTCATTTCATTTTGCATCAGTTTTCTCATTTGTAAAATGAGCTGGAGAAGGAAATGGCAAACTACTCCATTATCTCTGCCAAGAAAACTTCAAATGGGGTTGTGAAGAGTTGGACACGATGAAAATGGCAGAATAGCAACAAAGGAATAGATATAGACATATAAAAAGTATATATGGAAAATCCCAGACTTGAGTAACTGCATTCAGCAGGGTTTGGCTCCTGACAAAAGTAGGCACATGGGAACAGAACACAGGCTTTGGCTTCTTCTGCACAAGGCTTTCCAAGGTTACCACATAATAGAAAACTACAACATAAGCCTTTGTGGTCACAGTCTGTGCCAATACCAGGGTTCCTTAGAAGGTCCTTGGTACTGATCGGGATGTGCTCCTCAAGGATGATCTTCATCTCTTGAAGATCCAGTTAAAAGTTAAAGAGAAAGCAAATCAACCAATTAATTAATCAACTAACATTTATTAAGCATCTATTATGTGCCAGATACTGTGTTAAATGTTAGGGACTCAGTCTAAAAGAATGAAGCAATTTCAGGATATGATCCAGGGGTTCTACTTTCTGGAGTTTGAAGACAAATTTTCCCAGGCTGGCATAGAGTCATCTGACTGTAGTCTTGTTGATTTTGTACAGGAATGAGTGATGAATTGGTTAGAATAATGAGAATAAACTAAGATATTTAACAGACTGACTTTGATACACCAGTCCAGGAGGTCCTACAATACTTTAGTCTAAAAAAAGCCCCAACAAGATAGACAGAGCATCTTACAGCTAAGGAACTCCACTGCATTCACCAAGAATTTATATTAACTATGGTAACTGTTCCATCTGTTTCCTTAAATATGACCTACTATCTTCTTCTATCTTTATGTGTTTACATATCCCATCCTCCATACCTAGAATACATTCATTCTTCTTTCACACATTTTTCCAGGACACAAGTCAACTCCCAGATCCCAGGAGACTGTCTGTCTTCATTCTAGCCCTGAGGTTGAGACATTATCAATACTGATATTGAGTTGTTTCAGTCATATCTTACTCTTTGTTATCCCATTGGAGGTTTTCTTGCCAAAGATACTGGAATGTTTTCCCATTTATTTCTCCAGCTTGTCTTACAGGTGAGAAAACTGAGGCAAACCAGATTAAGTGACTTACCTGGATTCATGTAGCTAGTAAGTGATTTGAACACAGGAAGATGAGTCTTCTTGAGCCCAGGGCTGCTATTCTATCCACTGTGCCATCTAACTGCCCCTTTATTATTATGAAATTAAAATACCTTCTAGACCTGGAAGGAACTCTGATTGATGGATTTTGTGGGGGAAAAAAAGGTGGAGGAAACTAATTCTATAATCATTACTGAATCCCTAATACTACCACAGTCTGAAACCATTGCCCCTTTGATCCTCATCTCAGATCTCTTGAGTCAACTTTTTTAGTACTCAATACACAGTGTTCAGTGCTGAGTACTTGGTACTCAAGCAAGATTTTATGGAGCATACAGATAGATACAGGTGTGGGATGGAAGAAAAATTCAGTTCAACTTAGTAAATTCTACAGGTTATTGATTTCCTACATTATTCCCATCTCTAGGGAACTGCTAGTTTTTGAAGATAGAAAGACAATAACAAAAGCATCCCTGACCTCAAGAAATTTTTTATTTTGTTTTTGAAAGACAATAGGGTTAAGCGACTTGCCCAAGGTCACACAGCTAGGTGATTATTAAATGTTTGATACCACATTTGAAATCAGGTCCTACTGACTCCAGAGCTGATCCATGTACCATCTAGCTGCCCCCCTGGACCTCAAGAAATTAATATTTTACTGAGGAGTGGGGATAGCCCTTCCACAGAAAACTAAATCCAAACTATATATGAAATCTTTAGAAAGTAATGGAGAAGGGGTGGGAAGGGAGGGTGGAAGGAAATCATGTAACTTAAAAATATGCATATTCACATGAATGAATGTTGAAAAACTTTTATCACATGTAATTAAAAAAATAAAATATCAATTAAAAAAAGAGAACACAAATAGTTTTTAAAAAGTGATGAAGAGGGGCAGCTAAGTGGCACAGTGGATAGAACACCAATCCTGGAGTCAGAAGGACCAGAGTTCAAATCCAACCTCAGACTTAATAGCTCTATGTGACCTTGGGCAAATCACTTTAAACCTATTGTTCCCCACCACCACCACTACACACACAAAAAAGTAAAGGAGAGAGGCAGGGCACTGAATAAATCAGGAAAGCTCTTTTGAAGAAGGTTTTCTATAAGTTGAACCTTGAAAAGAACTTGGGATACTAAGAACTGGAGATGAGGAGGGAGAACATTGCCAAGAGGAGGATACCCTGTGCAAAGTAAATGGAATGTTGTATGAGGAAAACAGAGGCTTTCGAGAGTCATAAAAGTTTCTTTTTAGGAGTAGCATAGACAGAACTATGCTTTAGAAATATCAGTCTGATAGTTGTATGGAAGTTGGATTGGAGAAGTAAGAGGATAAAAGTTCAGGAATCAATTGGCAATAGTTCAAGTGAGAGGAAATAAAGGCCTGAATTAAGGATGAATGGAAAATGACTCTTTATATTCACTATAAAGATAGGAGATGGTAGGTTAAGTTTAAGGCCTATCCAATAGCTCAGTTTGACTAGAAGGTAGATTACACAAAAATGGATATTGTGAACTATCAGCTAAGTGGGAACCAAATTATAGAGGGCTTTAAATTTCAGGCTATGTCTGAATTTTACCCTCCAGAGCAATGAGGAACCATGGAAGGTTTTTGAGCAGGAAAGTAACAGGGTCAGTCTTGTTCCTTAGGAAAATTATTTTGGCAGCTATATAGTGGATTGATTGAAATAAGACTGGAATCAGGGAGACCAAATAGGAGGCTCTTACAATAGAAATGATGAAGACCAGTCCTTGAGTGGTGACCCTGTGAATAGAGCAGAGGGAACAGATGTGAGAGATATCATGGAGAGAACCTTCATAGAGCAGGTTTATCTAATTCAGATAGTTCTAGTCTACTAGGAAAAATAATGGAGATTACTGTTGATCCCTTCCCACCTAAAAAAAAATCATGCCAATATTTGATTATTCTCTGTTTACATGTCAACTAAAAAATAAAGACACTCAAAGAAGAAAGAAAAGAGAGGTGGTCATTCTACTAAACTATTGTACTTTATGCTGATCTATATTAACCACTATCTTCAATTTGAGGTGGCACATTTTAGGAGAAATGTTGAAAAGTTGAAATATCAGGACAGTGAAGACCGAAGTCATGTTCTATGTGATATTGTTAAAGAAATCAGAAGGGAAAGGTAGAGAAAAGAAAACGTGAGCACTATCACTATTTTTAAGTATTTCTAGGATTGTCAGGTAGAAGAGGGATTATTACTTATTCTTCTTGACCCCCAGAAAACAGAACTAGTACTGATGTAGGGAAGCAGATATAAACTCAACAAAAAGAATTTTATAACAACTAAGAATTGTTCAAGAGGCAGCTAGGTGGTGCAGTAGATAAAGCACTAGGCCCTGGAGTCAGGAGTACCTGGGTTCAAATCCCGTCTCAGACATTTAATAATTGCCTGGCTGTGTGATCTTGGGCAAGCCACTTAACCCCATTTGCCTTGCAAAAACTAGAGAGAGAGAGAGAGAGAGAGAGAGAGAGAGAGAGAGAGAGAGAGAGAGAGAGAGAGAGAGAGAGAGATCCTTGAGATCCCCTAGTGAAAAAAAGAATTGTTCAAGAACAAAATAGAATACTTCGTGAGATTGGCTCCCTATGAATAGAAAATAGTCCAACAGACTAGACCATTTGTTGGATTATAAAAGCCATTCACATATTGGTTAGGAGGTTTTAGACTAGATAACCTCAAAGCTACCTTCAAATCCCTCCCAATATTCTACAAGTTTCAGTTTTCAAATATGACAAAATGAAACAGTTTAATTAGATAACCTCTAAGGTCCCTCCTACCTCCACGTCACATTCCATGATTCTATAACTCTAAATTACACAGCAGAGAAAATAGAAATTGTATTTTAGAGCGGAAGGCAAGAAATATTGCTTAGAAAAGTTAAGGTAGAGCTTCAAGCACAGGGAGGAGGAGGCTATGTCTTGAATTGGGCAAGCTATGGAGAGTCAAAGAGGAGGCAGCAATAGGTTCTTTTGAAATTTTGGGAAAAGATAAGGATCAAAGATTTAGAGTTGGTAAAATAGTAGAGGTCATCTAGTCTAACATCCTTATTTTAAAGATGAGGAAATTGATGTAAAAAGAATTTATTTACCTATTTGAATATTCATCACTAGAACATAAGCTCCTTGAGGGCAGATATTGTTTTTGCTTGTCTTTGTATCATCATTTAGTACAGTACCTATTAAATGCATAATACATGCTTGCAGATTGATTAAATTACTTACCCAAAGTCACCCAACTAGGAAGTGGCAGAAGTACAATTAAAATCTGTCTCTTCTGAGTCTAGACTCAATATACTTTCCATTTAACTGTTATAGGGCAGAGACAGGGAAAGTGGGCCAGTGGGGTGTTGTAAATATTCTTGGAGATATTTCTATGATGTTTCTCACTTTTTTTCCATTATATAATTCCTGGGGAGTACCTACAAGGGACTTTATGTCTTGTTCAGTATTGATAATCACAAGATCAAAACACGAAGTTATCTCTGGAAGACACTTTGTTGGAGTAAAGACTTTAAAGTGTTGCCAATCCAAAGTGTTGGATTGAATTAGATCATATAACAAGATGATTAAGTCATTTAATTGTCTAGACTAATCTTTCTTTTATTTTTGAATTGACAAAATTATCTCCTGATGGGGGTTGGGGGGATAGGGGTAGCATAGATTCACAGACTCTTAGACTAAAACAAACCTTATGAAGTCAGCTCCCTATTTTGGGTAGCTCACTCCCTAATTTTTCTAGTTCCAAAGAATATCTGTCATACTCTTAAAAACTTCTGAGAACCTCCTTTGCCAGTCTAGAGACTACCTCTCAGTGTAGAGAGTTGTTCCTCCTAACATCTTGCTAAAGTCTGTTGCTAAGGCCTATGCCCCATTCTCTTTTGTTCTGACCTGTGTGATGAGAAAAGAACTTGCTCTTTCCCTCACCTTAGAAATCCACTTTAGGGACGGCTAGGTGGTGCAGTGGATAGAGCACTGGCCCTGGAGTCAGGAGTACCTGAGTTCAAATCTGACCTCAGACACTTAATAATTACCTAACTGTGTGGCCTTGGGCAAGCCACTTAACCTCATTTGCCTTGCAAAAACCTAAAAAAAAAAAAAATCCACTTTAGCAACCTTACAGGTTTGAAGATCCTTATCTGGTTTCTTGACTAACCTTTCCCAACCTAGTCAGTTAACTGATCTGGAAAGTAAAAGGGCTGGATTAAATCAAAGATTCTTGGATTCCAGGAAGCTTGTGAACTTGTAAGAGAATACAAATTACGTCTTTATTTTAATATAATTGATTTTCTTTGAATGAATCCTATGTATTTTATTTTAAATATTTAAAAACATCATTCTGAGAAAAGATCACTAGATTGCCAAAGTGATACATGACACACAAAAAAAGGCCAAGAGCTCCTGAATTAAATGATCCCTGAGTTCCTTTACACCTCTTTTTTAACAATTTTATTAATTTAAGGCAATGGGGTTAAGTGACTTGCCCAAGGTCATACAGCTAGGCAATTATTAAGTGTATGAGAGTGCATTTGAACTCAGGTACTCCTGACTCCAGGGCCTGTGCTCTATCCACTGTGCCACCTAGCTTCCCCCCTTTACACCTCTTACATTCTATTCCTTTTTTTTCTTCTCCTTAGGAAAACAACACCAACTCTTCCCCCAGCCCTTTGAATAACTTTACCTAATATTTTCTGGCTCATAGACTATGATTATCTTTCATATACCTGAAAACCTAAATCAGAGATAATGACCCACAAAGAGGAAATGGATTCCCCTAACATCCATTAAACTAAGAAGAGCAGATAAGATGTATTTTTAAAATGGCGTTGACAGACCACTTCCTCTGACCAATGGGTGGCAGCAGTCAAGGATTCTATCATTGCTCACTTTTACTTAATTTACAAAGCACTTTTATTCAACTTAATTTATAAAGCACAATAACAGTATGAAATAGGTAGTGTGAGTATCATCATCCCCATTTTACAATAAAGAAAACTAAAACTCAGAGACATTGACTAGTTCTCTAGGTTAGCAATTATTGAAAGTGGTCTTCCGAGATTTCTTCTTTGACTCAGAAACCAACTATTCATTATTTTTATATGATCTCATTTCATCTTCCCAACAACTATGAAAGTTACACAGAACAAATATATTAGTTCATTTGAATAGATGAAGAGATTCAGACCCAGAGATAGATGTACCTTTTGGAAAGTGACTTACCCTGAGCATGAGTCTCTGATTCCCAATGTTATCCATGGGCACCTTGGTGCCTTTCTAAGATGGGGAGATCATTATCCTGTCATTTAGGCAAATCCTCTCATCTTTAACACAGCTTAAGACCCACCATTCAAGTCTATCAAGGAAGTAGAGGTTGTTTCTAGAAGAGCATTCCAATTGACCAATCTGGAGTAAGGCAGATGAAGGAAGGAAGACATAACTAATATTTTTAGAATTTGGGGAATTTACAGAAAAATCATCCAGTTAGAATTCCCTTTGGTCAGAGTTTATTGGGACCTTGTTACAGGACAGTAGATACCCTCCCTAGAGCAGCCTAGAAATATCCTTGTGCTGCCCAGCCCAATGTAAAAAGTACCTAGAGATGCCAGACCTCCTTTGCCTCCCTAGGAACAGTGTACAAAGTTCTTTCACTCAGTTTTCCCAAACCCATGGCCCTTTTTCCTCTGATATAATTCTCTTCATCCAGGTCTACCATGTCTGTCTCCCCTCCCTGGATTTCTGACAGACCAGATTATAGAGGCACTTTTGTTTTACTGTTGTTCATTGAAAATCATCTCCATAGGTTTTCCATAAGTATCCTCCCTTTCTCTACTGATTGGAGAGGAGAGAAAATTAGTCCTAGACTCTCGAACACAAAAAGAAATCATAGCAACAAACAGTTTTGGGGGGGGGGGGGAGAAGAATTCAATTATCTGCCCAGAGACCCCAAGAACCATAGGTTAGTTAAAAAAAAAAAGCATGAGCCTGGGACTATGAACACCTGATTATAGCCCTGTGTGGACTTGGATTCTTAACCTCTCATTCATAAAACAATGGGTTTGGGGTAGGTGATTTAAAAGATCACTTGCAGTTTTAAATCTATGATTCTAGGACTTCTTTCCTTCTGGGTCTTCTCTTCACTTGGGATGATCTATAAAATCCCTTCCAGATCTAACATTCTAGAAATTTATGACTCTAAGGCTAGTGGCAAACAGAGAATCCTAGTTCAGGTCCTTGGATACTGAGAAGGGGAGCTCCTTTGTGGTTAAGGGAATATTTATTGAGTAGGTGCTATGACCTATGGTCTAACCTGTTTGCACATTATTGGGGAAGGGAAATGGCAGCAATGGTCCTGAGGGCAGGGACATATGCCCATATTCCTTTGGAAAGGATATCCTATTCTAGCCCACTGTAAAGAATGAGATGTCTGGTCACCCTTTAGCTGGAAATGCAACATGTTTATGCTCTTCTAAGGTGTGCTGGCCCTTCCGCATTCTCTAAGAAGTGAATCTAGTTGACTGCCTCCCTCTAGTGTTATGGGAAAGGAATGTGATAGCAGCAAGGGGGTTGTTAGGGTTCTTCGAACAAAATATGTGTGATAAGAGAAATTGATACATATACGTATTATATACATATGGGAGGGAAGAGGAACTTGTTTCTTAGTTTCCCAAGGGTATATATATATATATATATATATATATATATGTATATGTATATATACATATATATATATATATATATTCTTCTCATCCCCTTAACCCTTCCCCCAGCTCTGCCGAGGAAGCAGATTTAGTTTGCTTTGTTGTCCCAAGACTCCCATTCTCATCCTATCTTCCACAGGCTTTTACAATGATCCCCCCCCACTCTTTTTTCCACATTTCCCCCCCTAATAATCAAAATAACCCCAGAGGACATGGGGGAACATAACCTTTACTGTAGGCTGAAGTTGGATGAAGAGGAGCAAATGGGCAGGTGTTATTGACTTACCTGGTGTTGGATGACACCCAGAGCTTGAAGTAGAAAAAGGACTGAGGATTTCAAATTTAGTTAACCAGCATTAGATAGATTCTGATTTGCCTAGGATTATGTCCCAGGGCTGGGATTCAGGGAACCTTCGATTCATTTATCCTCTGTGCAAGCAGAAGTTTTATACCCCAAAGCCCTGCAATGGAAAAAAAGAACAGTGGGGAAAGGGTGCTGAGGAGATGCAAGGAAAGTAAGGACAGCCTGGAAAACACAAATGGTACCTTACCTACAGATAAATTGGACAGTACCCCCTTCCTGTCTCCTAAGACAGTGGTCCAGTACTGAAGGAGAAAGAGGCAGAAAAGGGATAATTAAATTCAGCCAATCTCTCTTAAACAGATAAAAAGTTTAGTTAAGACTTCATTAACACTACTCTCTCAGTAATATGGCATAGAATACTTGGAGTCAAAACCCACATGTTAGAGTCATAGTTAAACATGGAACAAATTGAACTTTGTCCATGGGCACCTACATGGAGGAGAGTTCCTTCCTATGGCACCAGTAGTCCTTGTGCCTCCTCTAAAAGTCCTTTGCCATATTGTCACTTCTAGTCAAATAGTCCTTTACATAACTCCTATCACCTCAACTATTTTGGTCCTTAGGTGAAAGAGTTCCATAGCTCTTAGACTTAGATTCAGGTCTCAGCTTTAACAGTAAAGTGACCATGGAGTATTTCACCTCCAGGAGTCTCAGTTTCCTTATCTATAAAACAGAAATAATGCTCTTTATATACTACTTACCTCATAGAGATTATTTTATAAACCCTAAATCTTTTCAGAAATGTGAGGAAGCATTATTATACTTTGATAAGAGTAAAGACAGGAAGTCCCTAAAGGAAACCATGGGACCGTCTGAGATATGTCCCTGGAGATTGATCTTTGTTCTCCCACAGTGCCCCAGTGGCTCAGACTGTTCCCTCTTACAGAGCCCACAAAAACTGACTATCCCTGTTGCCATCCTTTGCCACTCTTGCTAGCTGGCAGGCACCAGTTTGAGGTGCCCTAGGTCAATCCCTAATAAAAAACTGCTGTGGGGGCATATGTAACATCGAAATGAGAACTGAAATCGTATTTACTTTAGAGGAGAGGACAATTTATTACCATGTAGGACTGTGTTTTTGGCTTGCACTCTGTTATTGATTGATAGGCCTTTCAGGAAACAAAAACCCGGGGAGAATACACCCGGCTGGCTCCTGGCTCCCTGCCAAGGCAGCCTCATCTCCTCTGCTTTGTCAAGTATTTTTTTTTTGTCTGCATTTATCACTCTCTGAGGCTTCTCTGTTTTAACTAATGTGAGGGCCAGTCTTGTAAGTGTGTGTGTGTGTGTGTGTGTGTGTGTGTGTGTGTGTGTGTGTGTGTGTAAATAGGAGCTTGTGTGTTCTAGGCTCATTGCTAAGCATGGTTCCTCTGGGTGGGGAAGGAGGGAGCAAGAGGGTCAGCCAAAGATAACATGAGGTTTCCCATTCCTTGCCCTGTCTTCCATCTCTCCTGCTCTGACCTTCGATGCTACTGCTATGGGCTTGCCAAAAGTGGCAAACAGGTTTTATGTGTGTGTGTGTGCCTCTGAATATATGTATAGGTAGATTTTGGGGGAAGAGGTTAAGGAGAAGACTGTTATGTCAGTTAATGAGTTAAATTCTCTATTGTTCATTTAATTTAGGATCAGCAATGTAGCTTGGTAGAAAGTAAACAGAATTTAGGAGAAAGGGATTCAAATCTTAAAGACACAACAGATGTCTTTGTGTGACCTTGTATAAGTCACTTCCTTCTGAATTTCAGTTTCCTCACATGTAAAACAGGAATAAATTAGAGTCCCCTACAGTTCTAATCTTTATGATTTTTCAAGGGCATTTTGGTTTTTTTTGAGTCTTTTCCCCTCAGAGTTGGGACCAGAGAGAGACTGTGCCCAAGGTTATATAGGTAGGACAGAATCCCCTTCTCCATTTCCTTCAGATTTGACATTTCCCAAATCATCTTCCTTTTTTTTTGTCTTTGGAATTGAATATTGATTACCAGAAGGTAAGATTCCTTCTGGCCCTGGTCTTGAGGTCTAAGTATGAAATTAGGAGCAAAAGAGTAAATGGAAGTGAAAACACTTACTAACTATGATTTAATATATAAATAAGAACTATTCTTCTTTTCATTAAAAGAATCTTCTCTGGATTGTCACTTCAGGATCATTACAATGATCAAAATTCAATCAATCAATCAATCAATCAATGAACATTTATTAAATGTCTGCTCTATTCCAGGCAGTATGTTAAGGACTGGAAATACAAAAAAAAATGCAAAAGCCAATACTTTTCTCCAAAGAGCTTATAATCTAATGGATTTTCCCCAAAGTAGCTGAGTATAGGGCAAAGGGCAAGGGGAATTCTCTGAAAGGAAGCTTTGGTCTAGCTATAGGGCTCTAGGATTGCCAGAGACCAACAAAGCGCAGCCAATCCAAGTGTTTAGTGGAAGATGAATAGTTCCCCAGAGCAACAACTCCAGGTCAGAGTCACTAGCATGCTCCAAGGGAGTTGGATAAATCATGAGAAACAAGGGAATAGTGAGGAGAGCAGGTCATTGTAGATGCTAGTAACACATAAGAAAAAGCAATGAGCACCTTAATGTCCAGACAGAGGCACCAGAAGAATTCCAAGCAATTCCTGATTTTCTAAGGCATACCTTGCTATTTCTTAGATATTGCCAGCTTCTATGATGACCAACCCAAAGAAGCAAACAAGGAAAGGAAAATATGGAAATTTTTTTGGACATGGGAAAGTAGTTTTTAGACAGTTTTTCAAGGAACATAGAAATCAAAACCAGTTCAAATGGTTTGAATTTCTTAATTGCCCTAGATATCAAATAAATAAGATTTAAAAAAATTTTTGCAGTCTATTTTTGAAATTTTTTTCAGATTACTAAAATGGAAATGGGGATCCTTGAAGGCACCATTTTGAAAACGTCCAAAAAAATTAGAGAAATCTATTCTGTTGTTCAAATAAATGCTTGCTGAAAAGACATAAATGAACAAATGTATCAATTTAATCAAAATAAATTGATAAATTTGTTCACTTAAACTCAGAATTAGAGATCTTCAAATGGGCTTGAATTTCTTCAAAACTCTCCTTTACCCAAACTGAAGATGATTTAAAATGTTCCCCCTGCACCATGCCCAGTCTGGTACAAGGATATTCCAAGTGAAGGACTGTTTGGAGGATAGCATAGGAAAATTCTCAGGAATTGATTTGCCAAAGGCTCATGTGAGGGAGTGGGCTACAATAGAAACACCAGTGATCAGTAGTCAGATATCCTAGGTTCAGATTCTAGCTTTGCTAATTGCTGTGTGTGTGTGTGTGTGTGTGTGTGTGTGTGTGTGTGTGTGTGACTTTGGGCAAAAATCATAAGTGATCTTGGGTCTCAGTTTCCTCAGATGTGGAAATTGAAGGAGTTCTAAATGGATGAAGCTATTCATATCCAGGGCTTGCTTTACCTGTTTGTGCTCCTTTCTCCCAGTTCAGTCCTTCTTCTCTAAATGGACATCTGTGACTAGTCAATCAATAGACATGTACTAATTCATACTAACTCAGTACCATATACTGTTTTTGAGAATGTAAGGTAAGACAAAAGACAGTCCTATTCTCAAAGAGCTCAGTCTTATAGGGGAATAACATTTGAACAACTATGTACAAAGAAGTCATATACTGTATAGGTTGGAAAGATAAAGAGAGTGAAGAAAAACCTTCTTACAGAATCTGGGGAAGGAAGCTAGAAGAAGAAGGAATTTTAACTGAAACTTAAAGGAAGTTCAGAAAGCCAGGAGGTAGAGATGAGAGGAGAAAGAGAATTCCAGGTAAGGGGACACTTAGGAGAAATACCCTGAGATGCAATAGTCTGAGCAAGGAAGGGTAAAGAGGGTAGTGTTCAAGGTCAAGTGTTAAAGCCATGAGTTTGTTGCTGGAGAAAGGAGCAGCTATGGTTTGTTTTGGTTACAAAATCACCTAACTCTGACTCAGGGAGTTAAGAAAGGCTTAGACTTTAATTAACAGCTTTCACAAACTGTTTACAAAACGTTCACAAATTAGATTCTTTGGAGAAGCAGCTAAATAGTGAGTTTCAGTGAGCTAAAGGGAGAGAGGGACTAAGAGGCAGGCTGATTAGCAGAAGTTGGAGGAAAGAAAGGCTAAAATGAAGGCAGGAAACCACTGATCCCTAATGAGGGAGAGTAGGTCACATGGAATCAAGTTTAGGCACTTTATCAAGATAAGAGATGGCTGAGGGAGAATGGCAAAGGGGATAGTCAAGTTAAAGAGGGTGAGTTTCTAAGAAGATAATAAGGTTAAACAAAAAGAGACAGTTGAGGGAGAATAGCAAAGAGGACAGTCAAGTTAAGAAAAGGGAAATGGGAAAAGGAAAAGAAACAGCCACTAGGTAGTGACTGGGCTTAGATCAACATAGATCCAGTTGCATGGAGCTGGGACCACATAGATCCATCCTGGAGAAGGAAGGTGGCATCACATTTTCTGTGATGGGAGGAGCAAGAGTGGTGCTTGAGGAATGGTTTAACACCCTGACATAGGTATGGTTTTCACTGTGCATGCCACAGGGACAGTCCTTAAGAAGAGGCTTAGGGGCAGCTAGGTGACACAGTAGATATAGCACCAGCCCTGGAGTCAGGAGTATCTGAGTTCAAATCCAACCTCAGACACTTAATAATTACCTAGCTGTGTGGCCTTGGGCAAACCACTCAACCCCACTGCCTTGCAAAAAACTAAAAAAAAAAAGAGGAGGCTTAATGCCACATGTAAGGCTTTATCCAGTGCCCATATGTAGAGTTTATTGCCTACTGAGAATGCTTGGCATCTATTGTTATTGTGCATGTTGCTGCCTGTAGGGCATGACCAAGATCAGACATGTGGTCATCCACCAGGTCAATGTAGAGCAGTATAGCACTTTAACAGAACAGAAAAAGTCAAAAGATTTGTTCCCAAGATAAAAAGATCGTAATATTTCTCTATCTCCAGAACTCCCCCTGCTATAAATTTAAAAATAAATCAGCTTTAATTGAGATACCAGGGTAGCAAGCCTGCCACCCTGGGGAATGTCCAGTGGATTTTCCAACCAAAGAGGTCTTTCAAAATTGTATAGTTTACTGGGTCTATACCCCAAAGAGATTATGAAAAAGAGTAAAAATATCACTTGTGACTATTACCTTGAATTTAGAAAAAAAACCTGTTATCTTATTTTCTGATCTTGCTATCTCTTATACTTTGTTTCTTCCTTAGGGATATGATTTCTCTCTCATTACATTCAATTTGGATCAATTATACCATGGAAAAATGTAAAGACTGGCAAATTGCCTTCTGTGGGGAGGTGGGGGGAGGGAATTAGATTAGGGAGAAAATTGTAAAAGTCAAAATAAATAAAATCTTTATAATAAAAAATAATATCACTTATACAAAAACATTCATAGCAGCCCTGTTTGTGGTGGCAAAGAATTGGAAATTAAGTGAATGTTCTTCAATTGGAAAATGGCTTAATAAACTGTGTTATATGTATGCCATGGAACACTATTGCTCTATTAGAAACCATGAGGGATGGGAATTCAAGGAAACATGGAAGGATTTGCATGAACTGATGCTGAGCGAGATGAGCAGAACCAGAAAAACATTGTACACCCTAACAACAACTTGGGGGTGATGATAAACTTTGATGGACTTGCTCATTCCTTCAGTGCAACAATCAGGGACAATTTTGGGATATCTGTGATGGAGAATACCATCTGTATCCAGAGAAAGAATTGTAGAGTTTGAACAAAAACCAAAGACTTATTACCTTCAATTTAGAAAGAAAAACCCATTATCTTATGTAATTTTGCTATCTCTTATATTTTATTTTTCTTCCTTAAGGATATGATTTCTCAGGGCAGCTAGATGGCGTAGTGGATAAAGTACTGGCCTTGGAGTCAGGAGTACCTGGGTTAAAATCCAGTCTCAGACATTTAATAATTACCTTGCTGTGTAGCCTTGGGCAAGCCACACCACTTAACCCCATTGCCTTGCAAAAACTTAAAAAAAAAAAAAGATATGATTTCTCTCTCATCACATTCAACTGAGATCAATGTATATCATGGAAACAATGTAAAGACTAATAGTCTGCTTTCTGTAGGGGTAGGGGGTTGGGGGGAGGAAAGTGAGATTAGGGGGAAAATTGTAAAATTCAAAATAAATAAAATCTTTCTTAAAAAAAGAAAATTGTATAATTTTAGGAGGAGGAGGGAAGGGGCAGCATGAGGGTAGCAAGACCTGGTCCTGAAAACCCAGTGGCCCTTGGTAATCTGGGCAAGAAAAGCTATTTCATTCTGCCCTTCATGTCCTGAATTCTAATGGAAGGGAGCAAGAATGTCAAAGGAGCAACCAACCACACTGGACCCAGTTTTGTTTATGAGGAAAGATTCTGAGGTGAGGGCTTGAAGATTCCAGGGTGGAGGTGGAAAGTGTGGTTCAGCTCAGTCCAATCTCATTATTTTATAGATAGGATTGCAAGGACATTTCTAAAATTTTGACTTCGTCAGGATCCTTTAAAGGAGTGGCAGTCCATATTACATTAGGTATTAACAATTTCTGTTGTTTGTTTTTTTGAATGCTATTTTATTTTATTTTTTTCAATTACATGTAAAGTTAGTTTTCAGCATTCATCTTTTTTGTAAGCTTTTCATACACATTTTTCTACCTACCTCCATCCTTTTCATGGCAGAAAATAATCTGATATTTTAGAAATGAACAATAATATTTTCAATATATTTCCATATTAGGCTGTGAAAGAAGAATCAGAACTAAAGGGAGAAAAATGTGAGAAAAAGAAAAAAAATGGAGCAAGTTTTAAAAAGTGAAAATAGATTCCATAAGTTTTTCCTTTGGATGGGGATGGCATTTTCTATCACAAGTATTTTAAAGCTGTCCTTGATCATGGAACTGCTGAGAACTAAGTCCATCATAGTTGACCATAGTTGGTTTTATGTTTTATCTATCTATCTATCTATCTATCTATCTATCTATCTATCTATCTATTTTTTATTTATTTTTTATTAGTTTACAATTTTCCCCCCCTAATCTCACTTCCCTCCCTCCACCCCCCACCCTACAGAAGGCAGTCTGTCAGTCTTTGCATTGTTTCCATGATGTACTTGATCTAAATTGAATGTGATGAGAGAGAAATCTTATCCTCAAGGAAAAAAATAAAGTATAAGAGAAAGCAAAATTACATAATAAGATAATGTTTTTTTTAATTAAAGGTCTTTGATCTTTGTTCAAGCTCCACAATTCTTTCTCTGAATACAGATGGCATTCTCCACCCAAGATAACCCAAAATTGTGCCTGATTGTTGCACTGATAGAATAAGCAAGTCCATTAAGGTTGATCATCACCCCCATGCTGCTGTTAAGGTGTACAGTGTTTTTCTGCTTCTGCTCATCTCACTCAGCATCAGTTCATGCAAATCCTTCCAGGCTTCCCTGAATTCCCATCCCTCCTAGTTTCTGATAGAACAATGGTGTTCCATCACATGCATATACCACAGTTTATTAAGCCATTCCCCAATTGATGGACATTCACTCAATTTCCAATTCTTTGCTACCCCAAACATTCTTTGCTATAAATATTTTTGTACAAGTGATGTCTTTACCCTTTTTCACAATCTCTTCAGGTGTAGATCCAGTAATGGTATTGCTGGATCAAGGGTATGCACATTTTTGTTGCCCTTTGGGCATAATTCCAAATTGCTTTCCAGAAAGGTTGGATGAGTTCACAGCTTCACCAACAATGTATTAGTATCCCAGATTTCCCACATCCCTTCCAACATTGATCATTGTCCTTTCTGGTCATATTGACCAGTCTGAGAGGTGCGAGGTGATACCTCAGAGATGCCTTAATTTGCATTTCCCTAATAAGTAGTGATTTAGAGAAATTTTTCATATGACTATGGATAGCTTTGATTTCCTCATCTGTAAATTGCCTTTGCATATCCTTTGACCATTTATCAATCGGGGAATGGCTTATTTTTTTAAAAAAATTTGACTCAGTTCTCTGTATATTTTAGAAATGACTCTTTGTCAGAAATACTAGTTTATAAAAATTGTTTCCCGTTTTTTTTCTATATTTTTGATCTTGGTTACAGTGATTTTTGTCTGTGCAAAAGCCTTTTAATTTAATGTAACTAAAATTATCTAGTTTGTTTTTAATGATGTTCTCCACCTCTTCCTTGGTCATAAACTGCTTCCCTTTCCATAGATCTGACAGGTAAACTATTCCTTGATCTCCTAATTTGCTTATAATATTGTTTTTTATTTCTAAATCCCCTTTATCCAGTTTGATCTTATCTTGGTATAAGGTGAGAGGTGTTGGTCTAATCCAAGTTTTTGCCAGACTTACTTCCAATTTTCCCAAAAGATTTTATCTGAGAGAGTTTTTATCCCAATAGCTGGACTTGTTGCTGTGTTTTTTTAAAGTAAAAAAACAAGTTTGCTTCAATCTGTATTCAACTCTTAATTTCTATCATTCTAACAACTTAACAATTTTCTATCAGTAGTATCACTAGATTTCAAAGTTACATGGCAAGGAGTAAGGTGTAAAAAGACTGGAAAGGTGTGGGGTAGGGTGAAGGAGGGTTATGAAGGTATTTGAATGCCAGAGAGATTTTGTATTTAATCTTAGAGATAATAGGAAACTTCTGGAATTTATTGAATTGTGAGGTGACATGATCAAACCTGTGCTTTTGGCACTTTGGCAGATGAGGGGAAAAAATAGACTGGAGTAGGGAGAGACTTGTGGCAGGGACTAAGCAGCATGTTTTTGCTATAGTCCATGCATGAGGTGATGAGGCTGGCATCAGAATGCTAGCACTACCAGAAGACAGAATGGATCATCTGTGAGAGATGTTATAGATCTTGGCAACTGATTGGCAACTGATGACGAATGAAAGAGAGTGAAAAGTCAAGGATGATATAACTAGTTGGGTGACTGGCATGTTGGCAGTCTTCTTGACAGAGTAGGGAAGAAGACAGGAGGGTTTGGAGGGAAAGATACCAAGTTCAATTTTGAACATATTGAGTTTAAGATATCTATAGGACACAATTTGAGATGTCCAGGTGAAAATGTGAGACTGGAGGTTAACAAAGAGGTTATTGCTGGCTAGATAGATTTGACAATCATCAACACAAGAGATAATTGCAACTATGAAAGCTGATGAAACCACCAAGTGAAATCTGATAGAGAAAGAGAGCCTTGGACAGAATCCTTCTGTACACCCATAGTCAGAGCTCAGGGGACTTGATCCCTATTATTCTTTCTGACCAAAAGAATTGTATTATGAGGTAAAGGAGCCAAGGCTGTAACATTTGCCTGTATTCTGACTCCACTATTTGTCATCTAGGGAGTGAAGAATAGATACATAATGAGGAATCTGATTATGCCTGAGAGATCCCCACTGAGTAGCAGTTCAGTGCTCTGGCCTCCTCAGTCCATGAATCAAGGGTAAGGCTATTAATCTCCATGAGATATGTCTGGGTGCCATCTGTGGGGGCTATGGGCATGGAGGAGGGAGTGGATCATCAATGAAGGGAATAATCCTATATTACCCTTCTTAATCCACAGAAGGGGAGGGAGTTGCTGCTTATTTGATTACTCTAGATTCTGATGAAGATGTTGAAAGAAAGATCTATTGAGGCATGGGGGGAGAGATATTTTCCCCAACTATCACTTCATTAAACAGTGGTAGAGAATGAGTTTCCATGGTATAGTT
Source organism: Macrotis lagotis (assembly GCF_037893015.1). NCBI lineage: Eukaryota > Metazoa > Chordata > Mammalia > Peramelemorphia > Peramelidae > Macrotis > Macrotis lagotis. Next base: position 796,075,917 of record NC_133658.1, read on the forward strand.
AGCTGAAAAGGCATTTGAGCTAACATTGAAAACTCTGGGTTTAAATCTGCCACTGACTGAACAAATCACATAATCTCTCTGTGCCTTAGTTTCCTCACCATTGTCATGGTGATAGAGAAGATTGATCAGGAGAGCCTAATCAACTCTAATGCAGTTTCCAGAGAGAAATCTTTGGGGTGGCAATGGGGGGGGGGAGTGGGGAAAGGCATGGGGTAGAACTGAGAGAGCTGAGTTCAGATAGATTAGATAATTTTAAAGAACTACAGCAAAGTTGAGTCTCGGAGTGTGAGAAAATGTGTACATATTTACAATATCTCTCCCTCAATTTCAAACCAAGAATGTCAGCTTTAAGTGAGCAGGAGCAAAAGTATATCGAATTTCTATGTGTTATCATCTACAATGGCTGAGAAAAACTATCTTCAGGCATTTCAATCACAATAGAAGAAAGGATGGACCTACATAGATTGAATACATTTAGAGCATGGGGGGTGGGGAGGGCAAGATTCTAGTCTCTAAAGTTCCTTCCTTGTCAAGTAGTAGTAGTAGTAGTAGTAGTAGTAGTAGTAGTAGTAGTAGTAGTAGTAGTAGTAGTAGTAGTAGAGAGAGAGAGAGAGAGAAGAGACATAATCCTTTAGTCAGAGAAATGGAAGTTTTACTATTCACATAGACACTCCAAATTATGAATGTTCCTGAACCCCAACCTTTTGGAGGAATGCTGAGAGTCCTGTGACCTCAGTCTTCAAGAATTTTTGGACTGGGAATCTAGCACGTGACCCCAGAGCTGGAGGACTAGTGAAGATATGCAGAATCAAAAAAGTGGAATTCTCTTCTTTCACTATACTGGATTATTCTTGCAATGCAGCTCCAATGGCAAAAAGGCTTGTTTCTTTAACAACCCTGAATTTGTTCCTTTACTGTGGAGATTTCAAATTAAGGTATGAGAGAGTATAGGCCCCTAAAGTGAAAACTGATTGACTAGAATATAAGGGTTAGGGGTTGCCTTATTAGCAAAGCTAGGTTCAAATTCTAATGGGGATACAGAAAATCTAGAGGCTTATATGGTATAAGTCACTTGCTGGAAAGGGGACCAGAATTGTATTGACTTTTTCTGGCTAATAGGAGTCCTTCATGTTGATTTTCAGTTTCTGTGAAATTAAATATATACCAATATTCATTGATATCTTGAATAATTGTAGGAACTAGGGACCTTTGTACACACACATCTATGGAAAACTACATGTGAGCTATATATCCTTGTTTTACCAGAGGAAACCCTGGGGCTGGGAAGGGGAGAGGAAAATTAACCAAAGAATCATGATTTGAGGGTTGCCTTCTTAAAATTGAACTCAATCCCATGATGAAGAATTTGAGGTTCTGGACCTTTGGTTATAGGGATAAGAACATCTCTGTAGCATCTTATCAGAGCATCAGTTTGAGAATCAAATTAGAAAGAATCTCAGAATAGGATCTCCAGGATAATCCTGTTTATCTACTACCCCACACAAAAATCTTGTTTATAACATTCCTAACATGTGGCCACTTAGCTTCCACTTGACAGAGAAATCACTGTCCCTAGAGGCAGCATATGAATAGCTCTTAATTGTTGGGAAGATATTCATATGTTGAGCTGAAATCTTCTTTCCTGGCATTTCCAAGCATAGGTCCTCATTCTGCCTTGGAGAACAAGTCTCATTTCCCTTCACAGGACAATTCTGCCAATGCTTGAAGACAGCTATCATGGTCCCTTTAAGTCTTTTCCCCCAATTTTTTACTTCTAAAGAATGGGTTGAGTCCCCCTGAATATCACAGATGTAAATAAAGCACCTGGGAATCTGGAGGTATTACATAAATGTTCATTGTAGTTTATATACTACTACTACTACTACTGGACCATAAATACCATGAGGGTGGAGATCAAGTTTTTTCTCTAAACTTTGTATTTCCTCCAATATCTAAAGCAGATAGTATGCAATTTAAAATTTGGAACTGAGAAGTAGGGTGATGTATTAAAGGGATGCCTGGACTTGGAGTTGGGTGCTACCTGGATTTGAAACAAATCTTGGACACTTGCTGGCTGGACAGTCCACTGACCCTCTTGGGGTCTCAGGCAAATCTCAAAGTCTATCAGCTCTAGGAAGTCATTGATTACATTAACAAGTCAAATTTTCTCACTAGGAGCTCTCTACACTTATTAAAGGCACAGGTCTAAACTAATGAGTGTGTGTATGACTGTGCATCTGTGGGTTGGGTGCATTGTGTGTTGTATTTATATGTATTCTATGTGTGTTAGCAGGAATTTTAATCAAGTTAATAAAAATTATTAGGGACAGCTAGGTGATTACCAGTGATAGAGCACTGGTCCTGGAGATTTAACTCATAGGACCTGTGTAACCCTGGGATAAGTCACTTAATTCTGTTTGATTCAGTTTCCTCATCTGGAAAATGAGTTGAAAGAATTGGTAAACTTTGCCAAGAAAACCCCAATATGGTCATGAAGACAAAAATGTATTTATTTGCCAGGCCCTAAAACAGATCAAAACCATGAGTTGAGGAATAAAAAGTCTTTAACTGATATAATAGGATAGTAACCCTTGGGGATATACCTTGAGTGCAGAGCACAATGGATTTCCCAAGTCCTAGAAATCAATCTAATCAAGACTAAATATCTATTATTTTTTAGGTTTTTGCAAGGCAATGAGGCTAAGTGATTTGCCCTAGGTCACACAGCTAGGTAATTATTAAGTGTCTGAGATCAGATTTGAACTCAGGTCCTCCTGACTCCAGGGACAGTGCTCTATCCACTGTTCCACCTAGCTGTCACTTGTCCTCATTCTTTTTTCTTTTAAGGTTTTTGCAAGGCAAATGGGGTTAAGTGGCTTGTCCAAGGCCACACAGCTAGGTAATTATTAAGTGTCTGAGGTTGGATTTGAACTCAGGTACTCCTGACTCCAGGGCCAGTGCTCTATCTACTACTCCACCTAGCCACCCTCCTTGTCCTTCATTCTTGAAGAAGACCGTGACATCAGGAAGGTGATGCCATGACAAGCAAGTGATTTGGACTTGGCCTAAGGAGTGCTGTGTTAAGTCATGAGCCTCTTTTTCCTCTGGAGTCATCTGGGTCCAATTCATGTGCTTGTCACAGTATCACCTTCCCTGATGTCACGGTCTTCTTTGAGAATGAAGGACAAATATCACTCACTCTAAATTACAGGAATGGTGAATAGTAATATGGGATGTAAATAGATTGACATATCCCTTCTAGGAGTAATAAGTGAGTTAATTTGACCATGGTTCCAAAACTGGAGTTTTGCTAGGGATTGTGTGTGTGTGTGTGTGTGTGTTGGGGTAAGGCTTGTACATGGCACCAAATGTTGAGTAGAGCTGGATCCTATTTGAGGTACTGGGCCAGATGTGGCAGTTACCTATTGGAACAGTGGGGCCCGAGGGCAGAAGTTCCACAGTTATTAAAAGGCAATGTCTTTGGTCCTTTGGTTGAGAGTTAGTGAAAAAGTGATTATAGTTGGGATCTTGGGAATTTCCTCTTTTCAGGGCAACCTCAATACAAACATCTAGTTCTAGGCTGTTACCTAATTTAGATGGGAAAAAAATCCCTTCCAAGAACTTTAGAAGAACCCTAGACCTGGAGTTATGAGTCTTAGGTTTGAATCTGACCCTGATACTCAACCAGAACAAGCCACTTAAGGTTCACTCAAACTCAGTTACTTCATGTAAAATATGATAGCAAGCACCTTCATTGTGCTTTGTAAGCCTTGAGAGCCCTATACCAATATGTTGGCAATAATATTGCTGATCTCAGATCCTCAGGAATTTATAGAAATTCAGAATCTGAATGGAAATGGACCTCAGAAGTTTTGTAGCCAGACCCACACCTGATTGAGAATACATTTTATCATGTGAGTGGTAAAATTTCCAAAGAAGGAGAAACCTATTAATAATATTTGCAATTTCTAATATTAGCCTGGCCCGTAGTAGACACTATATAACTGCTTATTCCCTGTCCTTCTTTGTCTTCTTCCTTTTTCCTTCCCTCTCCCCTTCCTTCACACACTAGTGTGTGGTAGAATACTAATATTCTAAAAAAAATGAGGAAATATATAACATGACTAATATGAAATGTTTAACATGATCACATATATAATTTATAATAGATTGCTTGCCATCTTGGGAAGGGCAATAGGAAGAAGGGAGAAAAATTTGGAACTCAAAATCTTATAAAAAATGAATGTTGAATACTATCTTTACATGTAATTGGAAAAAATACTATTAAAAATAAAAGGAGGGGCAGCTTGGTGGTGCAGTGGATAGAGCACCAACCCTGAAGTCAGGAGGACCTGAGTCTAAATCCAATCTCAGACACTTAAAAATTACTTAGCTGGGTGACCTTGGGCAGATCTCTTAATCCCATTGCCTTGCAAAAAAAAAAAAACCCACTCAAAAAAAGAAGAAATGAAGAAATAGATGATATCAAGAAAACATGGAAAAAGATTTATGAACTGATTTAGAGGGAAGTAATCAGAGCCAAAAGAATAATTTATATTATAATCTCAATATCATAAAAAAACCTTTGAAGACTTCTATAAACTGTGGAGAGTAAAATAAATAAAACCAGTATAAATAAACAAACAACAACATTGTAAAGGTAAACATCCCTGTAAGTTATTAGAACTAGGATTAATTCAGTGACTATCCATGATTCCAAAGGACCAATCGATGAAGCATGCTCTATTTCCTAACACAGAGAAGATGGATTCAGGATACCAAATGAAATTAGTTTTTTTAACACAATTAGTGAGGGAATTTATTTGGCTCAGCTCTGTATATTTGTTATAAGGCATTCTTTTTCTTCTTAGTGGGATTAGGGGTGAAAGAGGAAGAATTAAATTTTTTGATTAAAAGAATTAAACAACAACAAAAATATGTCCCAGAAACCTTGCTCTTGGCTCCAGTTTTTTTCTTTTATCTACTTTCTCAATCCTTACTGATCACTAAACCCTAACTCACAGTAGTACCAAGTCCATATATCATCTTGGTCCCTGAGTCCCCTTGGCTGTCTAGATTCAGAGATCTGCTGTAACCAATCCCAAATTACTTTTCTCTGTGTCTTCTGCCTTTGACACAGTAACTCAGTGCTCAGGTCTATCATCTCATCTTACTTTAGTTCATTTTACCCCAATAATGATTTATTAAGCTCCTATTAAATGGAAGTATGGCTTCTATGAATGGTTTTGATGGACAGATTAGCCAGCTATGGGCTAGTAATGAGTAGAACCTGAGAGAATGGAAATAGGACAGGCCAGTTTCAATGGGTCTGTGTATGAATTAACAGCTGACTGTTGATAGGAAATGAATATAATTTTGACTGGTTATGTACTGTATTATGGATGAATTTTCAGCATTTGAGTGAATACTTTCTTGGAGAGATCATATGATATGTAATAGTATACCTTAACTTGAGAAAGTATGAAAATTTGTTAAATGCTGTCTTGCAAGCTATCCCCATAATTTGGGTTTAGGCTAGAAATATGATCTAAAGTCAGCATATCTACTGACTTTAGCTGGAAATCAGACCAAATTAGCTAAGACCATCTCTTATGCTTAGATTAGAGGTGTTTTAAGATTAAATTTGCTTTATTATTTCCCAGAGCTGCTCTGTCCTTTTGTCTCTTGAATAATAATTAATAATAATAGTAATAACTAATGTTTACTAGCACCTTCTATTTGCCAGGCAAATTTGATCTTCACAGCAATCCTGAGAGGTTATCCTCATTTTACATTTCTAGAAAACTGAGACAAAATAATTTTAAATGCTTATCAAGTTATGTAGAGCAATCTTTTCTCAGTCTTGTTGCATTAAGAACATTCATACCTTGGTACAAGCAGTGGAGATACAGAAGGGGACTCACTCCCAAAGCTCAGGAATGCCAATCAGTAGAGGTTGTCTAGAGCAGACATTGGGAACACCCTTGACCTTCCTGTTTGGAATCTATTTCCTTACAGTTCAAAGAAATGAAAATATTCAAGAGTAGGGAAACTTGGAAGCATGGGGCACTAAGGAGAAGTGACTGAGAGAGGAAAAGAATTGTAGAATTACAGTGTAACAGGATGGCTGGTCAATATGTCCAGTTCTCAAGAATATTGCTCAACTGATGCAATCCCTATTTGGATTTTGAAGCGTACACAGATTGTTTATAACTGGTTCTGCTAACCAGGTGGTGAAGACAGAACTTCTTTGATTGGCTGTGGAGTTGGAACTGTGGTACATTCGGAAATCACACACCAGTCCAAACCAGTCCCTTCTTGTTCTGGCTTTTTCCTGTCTGATAGTTTTTTTTATGGATACAGACTATGGTTTAAGAGGAGAGGCCTCAGGCCTTCCCCATCTGAGACCTTCATGAAACCCATGAATATAGGCTTCTGTTCTTTGTCTCTGTTTCTATTTTTCCTGGTTCTAGGGCAGGTGTAGTATTGGAGTAATGTGCAACCCTTGTGGGCTTTGAAAGGTCAAAATGGTGAGCCCTTAGAGGTATGAGAAGAGAGTCCATGCCAGGACTTGCCAGATTCCAGATGATGAGGAGTGAGATATCAAACAATTTCTTTGACCTAGCCCAATGGAAGCTAAGACAAAGACTTATCCAGTGGCTCAAATGTGACAACATTTGAAAGTGAACTTGTTGGAATTCATGCTATGTAGAAACTTCTTTAAGATTCTGCTGACTTTTCCGAGACACTGAGGTGATATAAAAGAAAGTATGCCTCTCAGGTGTTGAGAGGAAATGTTAGTACTTTTGTCCTTATATGTCATCACAGTAAATATTGGTTGGTTAAAAGGAACTAGGGCTCTAATGACTGGAGGCTGATAATTTAGAGAATGTGCTGGAATAGCTCTGGAGCTGAAAGCTTTAGAGATAGACACTCCTAACCCTTCCAGGTGTCCTAAGAGGAAATCTAGCCAGCCTGGTTCTCCTGACTATAACACATCAGTATTGTAGAGTAGAGACATTATTACAACACATCTTGAGAGAGAGAAGTAAAAGGGACCTCTGAGATCATTTAGTCTAATCCTCTGCTCTATAGATAAGGAACCTCAAGCCAGGAGAAATTGAATGATGTGCTCAGGAAGCAGAAGTAGGATTGGAACTCAGGTCAAAGAATGGTAAGATCTTATTTCTAGAATTAGAAAAATCCTCAAAAGCCCTTCATATTACAAATTAGGAAAGTGGGATCCAGGGAAGCTTAATGACTGACCTGGTTTCTAATAGTAAAAAGTATCAGAAATGGAATGTGAGTGCAGGTCCTTTGACTAGAGAACCTGTGTTCTTTCTACTATAGCACAAACTGCCCAGAACCAACTTTTTCTACTATAGAGATTTTTGTGGAGTCATATCATTTTCATTTCTAAATATGAAGGGGATTCACAACTGAATTGTGATGTCTAACTTAAGGAGAGAATCTGGGTATAGGTATGGGACAAAGAAATGGGTATAAAGAGAAGTGGGGTATTTATGCATTCTTGTATGTGCTAATGATATTGATGTTTACCCTTTCTTCCTCTTTTTAAAAAAAATTATTTATTTAGAATTTTACAATTTTTCCCCTAATCTTGCTTCTCTCCTCCCACCTCCCACAGAAGGAAGTCTGTTAGTCTTTACATTGTTTCCATGGTATACATTGATCTGAGTTGAAAGTGATGAAAAAAATCATAATCTTAAGGAAGAAAAATAAAGTATAAGAGATAGCAAAATTACATAATAAGATAATGTTTTTTAATTAAAGGTAATAATCTTTGGTTTTTATTCAAACTCCACAATTCTTTCTCTGGATACAGTTGGTATTCTCCATCACAGATATCCCAAAATTGTGTCTGTTATTGCAATGATGGAATGAGTAAGTCCATAAGGTTGATCATCACTCCCATGTTGTTGGTGTACAATGTTCTTCTGGTTCTGCTCATCTCACTCAGCATCAGTTTGTGCAAATCCCTCCAGGCTTTTCTGAATTCCCATCCCTCCTGGTTTCTAATAGAACAGTAGTGTTCCATCACATACATATGCCACAGTTTGTTAAGCCATTTTATCCTTTGTTCTTGAAGCAGACCATGACATCAGGGAGGTGACACCATGATAAGCAAAGAAATTGTGTGCTAAGTTACCAGCCTCACTTTTTCCTCAGAAATCATCTGGGTCAAATGGCCAGTTATGAATGAGGATGTTTGGAGATGACCCTGGATGCAAGTGCCCAAAATCACTCAAAATCTTTAAAGGGGATCTGACCATTCCCAGTCTCTATACTTAACCCTCTCTTTCTACCTGATTTGATTCAATTCAGTAAGTATGTGTGTAATTATTAACCTTACTAAGTCTAAAGAATATGCAAAGGAAATATTCTCTGAATATTCTCATAGAAGTTAGGTGGCTTGCTTACTGTCAGTCAATAAGAACTTATTAAATGCTTTCAAAGTGATTTTAAAGAAAGGGTGAAAATTGTCCCTGCCCTCAAGGAGCTTACATTCAATTAGGAGAGAAAAGGTGTACATAGCCATGTATATACAAAATCTTTATAGAATAGATGGAAGATAATATGGAAAAGTCCTGGAGTGGGGCAGGAATAGACATCCAGGACCAGAATCACCTCCTACAGAAAAGATGAGATTTGAGTTGAGTCTTGAAAGAATCTAAGAGATGAAGGTGAGGAGTAGAGACATAGTTCTACCTTTGTGTCCAACCTATGTAAATATCCTAGCCAATATAATAGCCAGTGGATGACCTGTGCTCTGCCTTGGCTTCCCTTGGTATTGAAAGTGAGGGGGGTGGCTAGGTGGCAAAGGGGTGGCTAGGTGGTGCAGTGGATAGAGCACCGGCCCTGGAGTCAGGAGTACCTGAGTTCAAATCAGGCCTTAATAATTACCTAGCTGTGTGACCTTGGGCAAGCCAGTTAACCCCATTTGCCTTGCTAGAACTTAAAAAAAAAGTGAGGAAGTCTCTAAGCATGTTCAGTATTCCTCTTTGTGGGAAGATATGAACAAGAATGTCATGGGGTGGGGAGGAATGGATGGGTGTTGGTCTACATCACTGGAGGAAGTATACCCATCAGAGAAATCACCGATCTCTTTAAATATTTTAAAATTAAGACACAGCATGGCATCAAGTAACTCTAGCAAGAGAATCAAGTGCCATAGTGCCCTAAGAATCATCTACTAAGTCACACAAGATGTCAGGGCTCACAACCATCTTTCTACACTTGGTTTACATTGCTCCACTTCCCACACTCAATGACCCAACTGAACTAGCCTTCCTATTGTCCTTGGCCCACAATTCTCCATCTCCCGTTTTCTTGCCTCTGCATGTGATGTCCCTTATGCTTGGAAATTCCCACTCTTCATCTTTCCCCTTCTTAGGATCATCCTTCCTTCAAAGTTCTGTCAAGAGCAACCTTCTACAAAAGTTGTTTTTCTCATCTCTTCATCAGCTGATGCCACCCCCCCCCAACAAATTATATTGTGTTTATTTTTTCTTAATGTTTGTTTATATTTGCATGTTGTTGTTCAGTAGTGACTGACTCTTTTTGAAGTTTTCTTGGCAATGATAAAGGAGTAGTTTGTCATTTCTTTCTCCAGCTTATTTTTTTACAAATGAGGAAACTTGCTCAGGGTTACCCAGCTAGTAAGCATCTGAGGTCAGATATGACTCAGGTCTTCCTAACTCCAGGTCTGGTACTCTTAACTCTGGCACAGTCTAACTGCCCATATGTATGCATAGAGAATGGAATCTCTCCCCACAGAATGTAAGCTCCTTGAAGGCAGAGACTGTTTCATTTTCCAGCATTTAGGATCCATATCAGGTGCTCAATAAATGATTTTTGATTTTTTTTCTTGTTATCTACATTGGAAAAATGGAGTTCCTAAACTAGAATGTCCTCTTGTGGATATATTCATTGATTCCTAAAGTATTTTTATGATTAAATATCTCTAGGGGTGGCTGGGTGGTACAGTGGATAGAGCACCAGCCCTGGAGTCACGAGTACCTGAGTTCAAATCCAGCCTCAGACACTTAATAATTACCTAGTTGTATGGCCTTGGGCAAGACACTTAACCCCATTTGCCTTGCAAAAAGCTAAAATAAAAATCTCTAGGCCTCAATTTCCTTTTCTGCAAAATGGGAATACTTCAGATTTTTAAATAAAGATCAAGTGAGGTCAAACATGTTAATTGCTTTTAAAAATTGTCAGTTATCAGCATCATCATTATCTAATCATTTGATTGCAGGCATATAAATATGTGACTGATTTTATTCCTTAGCTTTCTGTTAAAAGTATACAAATTTGAGCACAGCACATAGTAGGTTCTTAACAGATCCCAAATGAATGATCCTAAATGCCCAAGAGCTAGGAAATTTATATTACCTATTTCAACCAGAAGCTTTAGAAGCTGTTGAGAGAAACTGTAGAGGATAGGATTCAACTAGAAATAAATGTCAGAGAACATGACAAAAATAACATGTACTCATTCATTTAAGATAGAGTCATATACTCCAACTATTTACTCTAATTTATCTACTATGAAAAGCCTGAACTCCTTGGAGTAGATCAGATGTCTTCCCTACTCAACAGGGCCATGGCCCTGGGCAGTGTCAGAAAGAATTAAAGATATAGACATCAGAACGCTCCTAGTCCAACTGCCCCATTCTACAAATGAAGGAATGCAAACCCAGAGAGATGAAGGAATAAGTCTAAGATCAGAGGGATAGAAAATGTCAGAAGGGAGATTTGAACCCAGTACTCTTTCTGCTGTACTATGCTGTTGCCATAAATAACAAAGTCAAAACTTGAGTTTCCCACTTTTCTTCTCTCCTGAAAAGTGTATTAGGCTGAAAGTTATTACATGTAATTGGGGAAAAAAAGAATACAAAAATTTTCACTTAAAGTGTATTAGATTAAAGGGGTATGTGGGTGAAATGGAGACTCTCCCTTTCACAGACCAGTGAGTAAATGCCCCATTGTCTTCCCTCTTTGGTCACCCTGCCAAGGAAGAAGGATTGCATTTCTCAGACCAGACTGGGACAAGCAAAGGAAGAGAGAACAAAATTTCAGACTAAATTCAAAGTAGATTCAGAATGGATCCCATGCACCCTCTAAGGGTCACAAAGGAAATAACACTGTGTAATTTTAAATCCCTCTAGGGATAATGATAACGGTCCTCATTTATATAATCCCTTTTAAAATTTTCAAAATATTTTACTCTTAACAACCCTGTGAGTTAGGTAGTTTATATATCATTACCCCCATTTAATTTAATATTTAATGTAGGAAATTGAGGTCCAGAGTTGGAGTGATTTGCCCAAGGTCACACTTCCTAAGTATCAAAAGGATTTAAATCTCTTTTAACTCCAAGTACAACACTCTTTACAATATACCACACTATCTCTCATAGTGACTAAATTAGCAGTTAATTAATTTTGGTGACTAAACTAAATAGTGACTGTGGAAAGCTAGAAATATCCATTTGAAGTGGAAGTTGGAGGCAGAATTCCCCTATTATAAACAGTCCAAGAAGGAAGTTACTGTGATGAAGAAGGGAAAGTGTTGAAAGCCTGAAAATGGAGTCATTTTGTCCTCTCAGATAGCATAGGAATTCCCCTTTGAGTGTGATAATCCCACTGGACAATAGAATGAGGAAAAACTTCTCAAAATGACTTTACACTACCACAACTTTTCCTGAATTGAACCATAGGTTTGAAAATTCACTTTGAACTCTCACTTTCCTGTGTATGAATTTTCCTCTTTTCAATCATTTAAGCAGCTCCTAAGATCCCATCACCCCAGATCTTGTACAGGTAACACCATCTGGCAAGGGGGTGGCTAACTACAATCCCCCCTGAGATTTGGAGTTCCCCCTAGTTTAAAAAAAAGAGGAAACTAATACAAGAATAGTCCTTGATCAGGGAATGGAGTTTTTTCATGATAGTGAGACTCTTGAGGAGAATAAGTGGAGAAGGAAGAAGTGACATGGAAGTAATGTTGACTGGCAACAGTCAATGTCTGCCACATTTATGATTACCTTTTTTAGATCAGGGAGAGATAACTTTCAAATGCACAAGTTGGAAGGTTCTTATCAAGTTGGTGTTCTTATCTTAGAAGATGCCTTGAGAGAAGTGATAAGAGAAATAAGACAGCTGAGAAGAACAAATGGGTCAACCTTACTTTCACTTAATTGCATTTTAAAAAATGTATTCTGTTAAAGGAATACATTTGCCTGATTTAATGCTATTTCTCATAAAGACCTGTTACCGAACCTGTTGCTAAGTATCCTTTTATTTTTTCATTCCGAAGGCACAATGGGAGTCACAGAGGAGAGAGGCAGCTTTCCTAGCACTTTGGGAGCTCAATTCCCAGCCCATTGTTAGAGTTTTGCTCTCAACCTAAGGGCAGAATCATGAATCATTTTAATTTTTTTTGTGGGTGTGACTTTACTTTTTCCAATTACATCTAAAGATAGTTTTCAATATTAATTTTTGGTAAGGTTTTGAGTTCCATATTTTTCTCCCTACCCCCCTTTCTCCTTCCTTTCCTTGATAGCAACTATTCTGATATAGGTTATACATATAGAATTATGTAAAACATATTTCCATATTAATAATATTTGTTCTTCATTCTTGAAGAAGACCATGACATCAGGGAGGTGATGACTAAAGCATGTGCATTGGATTTGAGTGAGGGGATGTGCTAAATTATTAAGCCTCACTTTCTCCTCCAGAGTCATCTGGGTCCATTGGCCAGATATGAATCAGGGTGACTGGAGATGGCCCAGGAAGTGAGGTAATCAGGGTTAAGTGACTTGCCCAGGGTCACACAGCTAAAGTCACTTGTTTGAGTCCAGATTCAAACTGTGGTCCTCCTGACTCCAAACCCAGTGCTCTTAGTCATGTTGTGAAAGAAGAATAAGAACAAAAGTGAAAGAAAAAAAAAAACATGAGAGGGGGAGAAAACACAAAACATAAAGCAAATTTTAAAAATTGAAAATACTATGCTTTATTATGTCTTCAGATTCCATAGTTCTTTCTGTAGATATGGATGGTATCTTCCTTCACAATTCTTTTAGAATTGTCTTTGCATTGTACTGCTGAGAAGCACTAAGAGTATTTTAGTTGATCATGCATGAACCATTTTATAAAGATGCTTTTAAGTACAGAATTATTATGAAAGCAGGCCACATTTAATTGATTTGCCTTTTAGATGTGAGCCATGGTCAGTAATTATAACCTGGTTTCCCTAGTTTCTCTGAAAATGAATTTAACCTCGTCAAAAAAAAAAAGACACTTGTCCTGATTTCATGCTGTACCTTCACGTTTTATTCTGTCATCTTATGGACTCCACATTAGAACTTCCTGAATCACTGGGCTATCATGAAGACAACCCAGAAAAGTCACAGACATTCAGATTTACCCAAAGCCTTCTCATGTTCCTTTGTCTCCCTCCCTTTGTTCCTGTCCCTCCTACGCTCTCTCCATTTGTAAAGATGTGACTTATCCTAGTGATCATTCTGCTGCTGGAGATGGGGAGGAGGAGGTTTCCAACTCTAGTCAGTCAAAGGAATGATGGAAAGGCTGGGTCATCTGATCAACATATAGATAGATATATCTATATCTATATCTATATATATATATAAAGAGAGAGAGAGAGGATCATAATTGGGTTTGGAGAGAGAGAAGATGACAGAAAAATGAATAAAATTGGAAATGGAGATAGCAGATGAAATAGGATTTGAGCCTTGTTAGCATGTTAATAAAGGTCATAAATTTAGAATTCAAAGAAAAACAGAACTAAAATCAACTTTTTGTTTTTAAAAATTAATTTTAATTTCTTCAATTAAGAAAAATTTAATTTTTATCCTGCCTACTTTTTGCTTCCTTCATTGAAAATGAAAAATAAATACATAAAACTTGTAACAGATCTGCAGTCAAGCAAAACAAATTCCTTCATTAGCCATGTCCAAAAATATGCTTCATTCAGTTTCTTAAGTTCATGAACTTTTTATCCTGAGATGGGCAACATGTTTTGCCATATATCCTCTAGAATTGTCAGTCCCCTCATTTTACAGATGAAGAAAATGAATCAAAGAGAGTTTTAGAAATTCATCTAACATCACATAGGTAGTAAGTAGCAGAAGTAGAGTCTGGTGATTTAAGTTTTTATAGACTTGTCAATTTATACCTCTGCATTTGTTTTTATTCATTTCTTCTTCCTTTACTTAACTGGTAAAGCTTTAAGTCATTGTTGTGGTTATTATTGCTTTAATTTCACCCTGTCAAGTCAAATAAAAAATTTTACTGCTTACAAGGTTGGGAAAGTTGGGGGAGAATAACATACTCATGACAGAAACCCAGATTAGGTTGAACAGCTTGGGTAGAAAATAGTTGGTGTTGCTGTAATAGAAAGGTGAATTCTGCCTTCTATTCTCTTAGAATAGACTTTTGGATCTCAGGGCCCATTTACACTCTTAAAAATTATTGAGCACTACTAAAAGCTCTTATGTAAGTTGGTTGTAGCTATTGATAGAAATTAAGATATGCTAAATTATTATGAAAAATTTTGACTTCTTGGACCCCTAAAAAGATTTTACTTTCTGAACCACACTCTGATAACTATTGACGTAGCATCTAATGGAGTGTGGTCTTGAAAGGTCCTTTGGAAGCACCAATTCTCTCTTCCTCTTGGAGGCATTTTCTGACTCTACTCTCCTAATCAAACCCCAATTTTCATCTCTGGGCATCAAAACCAAGCCCTGGATTGGAGTGCTAAGGAAAACATAGATGCAATTTGGCTACCTTGGAATTAACAGAGTTAGGGAGCCCTGATCAACAAATATGTCTTTCTTAACTGTAAACTCCTAGGGAGGGGCCTATGTTGATCTAACTTATATCAATATGATACTGTATACCCTGCAATTCTCCAATGGATCTATGAACTCTTTGTGAGAGTATTTCCTTCAACAATACAGAAACCAATTTTTCTGTAGCTGCTCATCACAGACTTTCATAAACTCATCACAGATGCTTAATCCAATATTCTAGGAGCTTTTTCTTGATTTCTCTTGATATTCCAAGAATACCAATGGAGCACATGAGCTTTTCAAATGGATCTTAGAGGTAAATCCAACTCCCTCATTTTTATTTTTTTAAATCAAATCCAAATTTTTTTCATTTAACAAAAATTTAATTTTTTTCCTCCTTCCTATCTTCTCTTCCTCCATTGAAAAAGAAAAAGTAAAACAAATATGTAATAAATATGTACCATCATGCTAAACAAATTCCTGAATTGGTCATGTCCAAAAATAACTGACTCATCCTGCCCCTTGAATTCTTGGATTATGTGTTGTAGTTGATTGATACCTACAAGGTTCCCCATTGTCCTTTGGGTGATCCTCAATTTCAATTTTTCAGAGACTAATGTTCTATGACTTGTAGCCACACAACAGTCAAAACCAGGAGGATATTAGTATTAAAAAGGTGGGTCTTTGTTTCAAAAAGAAGCTTGGGATTGTTATGCATGTATAACCTATTTCAGATTACTAGCTGTCATGAGGAAGGGAGAGGGAAAAGAGGGGAGGTAGAAAAACATGGAACTAACTCAAAATCTTACAAAAAGATGGATGTTGAGAACTATCTTTGCACGCAATTGAAAAATAAAATAACATCCAACCCACCACCCAAAAACCAAAAACAAAAAGAACTTCCCAAGGGCAATCTAGCCCACTCTACTCATATTCTATTCTGGGCCCAATTCATCATTCATTTCAGCATATGTCCAAGACATATATATTAACTGATGGATTATAGAAACTGACAGTCCAACTGTTTGACCAATTGGTATCTACTTCATCCACTAGGCTTTTCCTGAGTAGACAAGTCAAATTCTATTGAGTGGGTATGACTCTACACTGAAAAAAAGCCTTGGGAAAGAACAGCATGCTTATGACCATGAACACTGAAATGGAAAAAGGATGCTGGACTGTTTTATTTGTTCAGATACTACTAATTACCTGTGTTATCCTGGACAAGCCATCTAGATTCTCAAAGTCTCAATTTCTTCATCTATAAAATGGAGAGAGTAATGCTTATACGACCAGAATAACAAGTTGTCATAGGATGAAATGAAATAACGTAAGTGAGGGTTCTAAGTCACTGGCTATATAAATGCAGGGTGAGAGAAATGATCTTGCCCTCCTCCATGATACCTAATCATTATTGACCAGCCCACTCACTCTGGGATTGGTCACAGCCTCCCTTGTCCTGTTCTTCTTTCATGTATAAAAGTCCTTGTTACTCCAAATAGAGTGAAAATTCCTTGTTGATAGGAAGGATACCTCTTTTTCCTTCAAAGGGTCAGAGCTAGGTATGTAGCAGTTACGCTAAACAATAAGTAAAGATGGGGTGGCTAGGTGGCCGTGGATAAAGCACCGGCCCTGGAGTCAGGAGTACCTGGGTTCAAATCTGGTCTCAGACACTTAATTACCTAGCTGTGTGTGGCCTTGGGCAAGCCACTTAACCCTATTTACCTTGCAAAAACCTAAAAAATAAAAAAGTAATTATCTAGCTGTGTGGCCTTGGGCAAGCCACTTAACCCCATTTGCCTTGCAAAAATCTAAAAAAAAAACCCCAATAAGTAAAGTTTTTTTGAGATGAAGTACAATTAATGGAACCCACCTTCATACCTTCCTTCTTTCCTCATTACCTCCATTTGTCTCTCTCCCCACCTTTCTTTACAATTTCCCTCTTTAGGTCTTCAGCAACTGATTTTCCTTCTTTATCTCTGTCTCATCTCTAGTTATGCCACCTTGGTGACAATAATAATGATAATGGAAATAACTGGGAAGAGAATTGATGTTGATGAGAATTAGCATTTATCTGACATTTTTAGGTTTGCAAAGTGCTTTACACATATTATCTCATTTACATAATTCCCTTTGATAGTCTGATTTACTTTGGGGTTTGACTGAGAGGGACAGGAGAAGAGTAGAGGAAACCAGACAAGAGATAGAGAGGGATACCAATGTCCCCACAAAAGGAAGCAGTACTGATTCCACATCCACAGTCTGAGCTGAATCAAGAAATTCATAGCCACTAGATGGTGGCATTGTCACAGTCATCCACCATCTACTCCTGGATCAGATAGACTAATTGGAACTCTTAAGAAATTGAGAAGGGGGAAGGTGGAGGTCAATTATGAATATACTAATTATTTTAGAGGTGCCCCAACAATGTGCCCGTGCCCTACCAGAAGCTCCCAGAATCTGGTATTCAGAAATGAAGCTCTATGGGGCTCCATGTGCTTTGCCCAAACCTGGTGGCATGTATCAGACACTACAGACCTCACATACCCCATGACTCCAGGGTTGGCTTTTATGCTCTAGGGTTGGGTGAATGTTCCTGGGGAAGGACTCCTTATCACTCTTGTACTCTATCTTAAGGCATGAACTTATTTTTATGTTCCCTATGTTCCTCTCTCTCAATCCTTGAGGATTGTGGGGTTATAGCTCTAGAGCTAGGTCTTAGAAGTTTATTTCAACACCCTCACTATTCAGAGGGGAAACCTGAGGACCAGAGAGGTTAAGTGATTTGTCTAAGGTCACACATAAATTTTAACCAATTTCTCCTGACTTTTTACGCCTCTATTCTTTTTTTCCATGTTATAATATAAGAACTATGCTTTTCATCTTTGAATTTCCAGTGTTAATATAGTACTTAACATGTCAGATCTTTTATAAATATATGATAAATTGAATCAGTGAATGTTACAGTCAATGGAGAAAAAAACATGAAATTTGGATGCAGAAGATCTGTTTGACCCCTGGCTAGACCCGGTACTACTGCCTGAGTGACCTGGAGCATGTCTCTTGATCTTTCTCAGTCTCATAGAGACTTGAATGTAAAATGAGGGGATTGGAATAGATGCCTTCTAACATTAATACATCACAAATGAATAGAATTCACAAGGGAATTGAGCACCACACCTGGAGTCAGGAAGACCTAGGTTCAAATCCAACCTTAGATGTTTCCTAACTGTGGTGTGACCGTGGAAGAGTCACTTAATCTCCATTTTCCTCATTTTCTTCAACTGTAAAATAAGGTTAATAATAATTATAAAGGTGTCTTGCATAGAGTAGCCACTATAAAAATATAAGTGGTTATGATGGTGACTTATTTAAAGTCTCTTTATCTGTCCTGAAGGAGAGATCCTTGATCTGCTAGGTTCCACCTGTGGGACCTCAGGCAAGTCAGGATCTCTGGAATCTCAATCATCCTAAGTCTACAACAGGGTTTCTTAAGGTTCCTTTTTTTGTGTCATGGATCCCTTTGACAGTCTGCAGAAGCCTATGGATTCCTCAGATGACTTTTTTAAACACATACCTTAAAAAATTTAGTATTACAAAGCAAAACATTTGCAATGAAATAATGATCAAAATATTTTTTAAAAAATCACAACCCTTGGGGCCGGCTAGGTAGTGCAGTGGATAGAGCACTGGCCCTGGAGTCAGGAGGACCAGAGTTCAAATGCGGCCTCAGACACTTAATAATTACCTAGCTGCGTGGCCTTGGCAAGCCACTTAACTCCATTGCCTTGCAAAAAAAAATCATGACCCCCCCCCAGGAAGAGTTCCTTTTCTACATGCTATGGCCTGATGGACTAGAATCCCCTTTTCTCCAATTCAGAACAGGACAGGGAAGGTGCCCTCTCATGAACAGCTTTATTTCGAACACAAAGAAGCCTAAGAATGGAGAGAAGCAAGTGTTGTAGACAATAAAGTCCAAACCAGTATTGACCTTGGGGAAAAGTTCCAGTGGCAAAGGCAAACATGACAACAGGACAGTGAGGAGGTCTCCACAATAGGTACGGCTCCTTTGAATCAATGGAATATTATAGATTCTGCAGGCATGGTTGTGACTGGCTCTGAAAAGAAAAAGACAGAACCTACAGTATGAATTATCATAGGCCTTTAGGAAAGTGTCTCTTCTGTTCTAAGACTCCCCAAAATAACTTTCCTAGCAAACTTTGCCCAGTGAACTGGAATTAAGGATCAGGTGGAGCTTAGTAGGGTCCCACCATTCCTTGTTTCTTGCCTTGAGACAATATTACAAAGAACATTGAACTTAGAATGTTAAGATTTGAATTCAAATTCTGACTCAGGTTGGAAGTATACCCTGAGTAATATGGAGAGAGTACTGAATTAAAGATGTAGACTTTGCCATTAAATACATTTGTGACCAAGGGTAAATCATTTAACTTCCCTATTTCTTAGTTTCCTTAATGGTAAAATGGAGATACAATATCCACTGTACAAGAATATTTTGAGTATCAAAATGAGAGATAACATATGGAGGAAGATTTGTATTTAGGACCAGGGTACCTTGCTTGAATCCTATCTTAAACACTTAGTAGCTTCATAAACTTGAGCAAATCAACTGCTCAGAGCCTCTCAAGGTTATTTCATGAAGCAAATGACTTTCCAACCTCAAAGAACTATAGAAATGCGAATAATTAAATGGCACATAATGTCCATGACAGGGTTTTGATAAAACAAATGTGCCCCAGAGATGTATTCTGTGTAATCAGTACTCTGGTTATTATATCCAGTCCACTCTTTGTCATGGTTACACTCAATTCTAATGAATGGAGAATTCTATTAGACCCCAGGGATTAGGGTAATATTGTTTGGAGATGCTATTAGTCAGTGTTCTAGGTATTACTATCACTGCTCACCCCTATCCCCAACCACCCACCAAGCTCCACCGGAGCTATTTTCAAGTTATTATATAAGATTTATTCAGTCCAATTCAGTTCAAGTATTTAAGTAGCTATTATATACTTTTGTACAAGGTATCAGGAAAGACCCAAAGATGGAAGTCAAAGAGCCTGACCTCAGGGACATAATCAAGTAGGCAGAAAAAAAAATATCATTAAAGAATGAACTCTTAGAGATTTAGAGATTTTGAGGAAGTAATTTTTTTTCATGTAGAGACACAGAACATCTCTAAGTAGGTGTTACTACTTAAAGTAACACACAGGTACAAACATATAGACATACATATATATGTACATAAATATATTTTTAGATACTTAAATCCCTTAACAGATTTGTCTAGATACAAATTCCAGGCTCTCCATGCTTTCCAACATGCAGAACTTCTTGAATTACTGTAGCTAAAAACCAATTATCCCCAGTAGTTATTGAGTCTTTTAATCATTAGATCATGATTATAATATTCATTACTGGTCATGTAGATAAAGCTTTTCAGTATAATAGGACATGTCAGAGTTTGGTAAAGCTTCATTACCAAAGCCTTCAAGATCCCAGGGTCATACTCAGGTCATGAAACAACATCAGAGGAAGACCTTAGTTGTGGCCACCTGTATCTACCTATCTGTGTGTGTGTATGTATGCATACATACACACACACAGATAGATATATAGATCAGTTGATCATCAGACAATCAATCAATAAATCAGGAAGTAGACAGATATACATTTGTGGGAAAGTGTTATGCACACCTTTCAGGTATACTTATATTGTTCTTTGAATTGTGGTTATTTGGTTATAATTATCTTACCTTTCTTTTTTTTTAAGGTTTTTGCAAAGTAATGGGGTTAAGTGGCTTGCCCAAGGCCACACAGCTAGGTAATTATTAAGTGTCTGAGATCAGATCTGAACTCAGGTACTCCAGAGCCAGTGCTCTATCCACTGCACCACCTAGCTGCCCCTCTTACTTTTCTTAATAGATTATCAATTTCTTAGAGACCATGACTTACTTAACTTCATAGGTCCTCTTGTACCTAAAGCTAAGTGACTCAGTAAATAGAGCACTAGGTCTAAAGTCAGGAAGAGCTTGATTCAAATCCATTTTCGGGCATTTAGGAGTTATGATCCTGGGCATGCCACTTAACCTTTGGCTTCTTCAGTTTCCTCAACTGTAAAATAAGGAAAATAACAACAGCTACCTCAAAGGGATAATGTGAAGTTCAAATGGGATAATATTTGCAAAGTGCTTAGCATAGTGCTTATACACGGAAGATGATTAATAAATGATTTTTGCATGCCCTTCCCCTGGTTTCGTATCTAATATGCTATTAAGTAGTCAGCTAGATACATAGGAACTATTTATTGAATGAAGAAAACAGGGACCAGATCTCTGGACTTGTTAGTCAGGAGATGCCACTTACCAGCTGAATAACTAAGTGCATTAGTTAAATCACTTGATGCCTCAGTTTCATCATCTGTAAAAGTGTGGATTATAATCCTTGACCCGCCTACCTCACAGGGCTATTGTAAAGGAAGTTATTTATAGCATACTAGATGGATTATGATTATTATTCTGCATGGAGACATCTAAATTAAGTGGCATTTGTTTGTATGTCTTAATGTTACAACAGCCTTTGAATTAGCACCTTCCTTGCAAACATCCTAGATCATTAAACCCAGGCTGTGTCTCTGGTCTAAACTGTTCAGGCTCATATATGACTTGTCTGTTTTTATTTGTTCTTTACAAGGTCCTTTACAAGGACCTCTGTGAGTCATAGTCTCCTCATCTATAAAATGGGGGGGCAAAAATACTTTTGCTATAAATTTCTCAGGGTTCTTGTTCCAAAAATTGATATCACAAGCTCTTTCCTCAAAGCAAATTCCCTGAGGTAGATATTGCAAACATTATTGTCCTCATTTTACAGATGAAGAAACTGAGGCTTTGACACCAAAATCCAGACACCTCAACTCCAGGAACAATATTTTTCTGCTATATCCAGAAAGCACTTTGTAAACTTTAAAGTAGGAAAGCTAGGTGTCACCATGGTGCACAGAGCACTGCAGGCATGGAGTTAGGGAGACTCATCTTACTGAGTTCAAATCTGGCCTCAGACATTTATTAACTGCTTGACCTTAGGCAAGTCACTTAACTGTTTGCCCCAATTTCCTCATCTATGAAATGAGCTGGAGAAGGAGATGGTAAACCACTTCATTATCTCTGCCAAGAAAATTTCAAATGGGGTCATGGGGAATAGGACACGACTGAAAAAAAACTGAATCAAGTTAAAATGTTATATAGATATGAATAATGGTTAATGATCTTGGAAATAATAATAATTCCTATTGCAGTTCTCTCATCTAATAACCAAGAAAATAACAGAGGTAAGTAGACCAGTTAGGAGGCTCTGGCAATGAATGGCAATGAAGTCCTAAGTAGGGTAAGAGCAGGGAGTGTATAAAAATAAAGGTATTATTTTGGGAGAACTGTGAGCAGCTCTTGTAGTTTCCCTTTCCTGTCCATACTATGGTGTAACCCCCACCTCAAAGCATATTGATATAGGACTTTCTTCTTTTTGGGAGGGATGAAAGTATGGAACTCCCTCCTTTTTGGGGACTTCCTCCTTATTGGTGGAGATAAAAGTATGGGACTCTCTTCTTATTGTGGGAGATGAAGATATGATGCTCCCTATTGATGAAAGTGAAGGTATGGAACTCTCTCCTTATTGGTGAAGTTGAAGCCTTCTTCATTGATTTGGGAGTCTCTCCTTATTGGGGGAGATGAAGGTATGGAACTTTCTAATGATGGAAGTGAGGGGGAACTCTCTCCTTATTGATGGAGATGAAGCCTTGGATTCTGTCCTTAATGGTGAAGATGAAAGTATGGGTCTCTCTAATTGATAGAGATGAAGGAATGGGTATCTCTCCTTACAGATGAGATGAAGCTGGAGAGAGTCCCATGCCAATGAACAGGCATTACAGGAATTACAAGGATTTTAGCACAGGTCTAGGCAAATAATAAACACTTAAAATTTTGACCAATTAATTAATTGTTCTATTTTTCTGTCCAGTCTCAAACTTTTCTGCTTTGTCTCTTGTTTGGTTCTTTATCTATGTGAAGGACAACTCTTGCATTCTCCATTTAACCCCACCCTCAAACTCTGCCCTCCTGGCACATACCTGTACTTAAAGTTCATCTTCATTGATTGGCCTAAGGAAGAAAGAAGAAAGAAAAGTCTATTTTTAATCCTTGTCAGATGGAAGGGAGAAGAGAGAGGGAAAAAAAAAAAGGAGGGCTAGGACAGGATGGGGAGTGGCATAAATCTAAGAGATCTTGCCCTCCAACCTCAGGGACAAAAATCTCAGTTTTCTCAACTGAAAAATAAGGAGGTTGGACTGCATTCTATCTAATTCTCAGTTAAGCTCCAAGGTTCTGACTCTTAAGACTCTGCATCTCTGTAGGATCCTCTGATCGGACACTTCCTCTTCTCCCCCTTCTCCTCACCCCTAACTTGTCCAGTAACTCACCGGCGTTTCTTCTTGCCCCCACAACGAAGTCTTTTGCCTTTGAAAACAGACAAGATAATTTATTTTCATTAACTTCTTTCAAAAAAAAATCTACTTCCCCTCCTGTAACTCCAGCTCTTTCATTCTCTTTCATTTCCTTCCGTCCCACCTCTATATTTGGTGCAGACTTTGGTTCCCTCAGGATCCTCCATCAGTGACTAAATTTCATAGAGATAATGAATAGTACAGAGGGAAAAAAAGAAATTCCTCTATTTGGAGTCCCAAGACTTGAGTACAGATTCTAGGCTTTGCCACAAGTCAGCTTTGTGATCTTCAGTAAGATATTTCTCTTCTCTGGACCTCGATTTTTTCATCTATATGTTATTACACATATGGAATATTTTATATATATATATGTATATATATATGACCTATGAAAAAGTAAAAGTCTAATGTTTACTGGAGTGTAAGAAATCCCTCATTCCTCTGTTTGTCTTGGGAATTTCCCTAATTCTATATATAAGCCTTGGGTCAGACTGTGACTAAAGAACTAGCTAATCTGAGAGAAAAGAAGGCCACAGTTCCAGATAGAGGTAAATAAATGGACCCAGAGTTCAACTTGAAGGGACTGTACCTTAGTGATGGAAAGAACAACCTTCCTTACTGGAGGCAGTTGGTGGCCCAGTGGATAGAGTCCTGGGCCCATTCCTTCACTCCTAATGGAATTGCTGAGTCAGAAAGACCTGAGTTCAAATCAAATTTCGGATATATACTAGCTCTATAACCTGAGCAAGTAACAATGTTTGTCTGATGTAGTTTCTTCAACTATAAAATGGGGTAATTTACTAGTTGTACAACTCTGGGCAAGTCATTTAATCTTGTTTGCCTAAGTTTCCTTATCTGTAAAATGAACTGGAGAAATGGCAAACAACTCCAGTATCTTTGTCAGGAAAACCCTGAGTGGAGTCATGAAGAATTGGATATGATTGAAAATAGCCAATTAGTAACAAAAATACCTTGAGGTATTGTAACTAGGATCAAAAGAGATAATGTTTGTAAAAAAAATGCTTAGTAAAATGCCTATAATAGGCACTACATGAAGACTTATCCCCCCCCCCCCCAATACCTACACTATTGCTACAAGTAAAATGATCAGACTGGATAAGATTATCTCTCTGGGTCTCTTTCCAGCTGTAATTTTTAGCATCATGCTAGAATGTTCTAGATATACTCGAAGACATAGTAAATGAATGATATAGTGCCTGACTTCAAGGAACTTTGAGTCTAAAGGGAAGGAGACAGGATGAACAAGTATGAGGCAACTGAAGGATAATGAAAACTTATGCTCTACTGATGATGAAACCTTATGGGAGTTCAGGGAAGAGAAAGACTTTTTGGAGAAAGATTGAAATGGAAAACTTCACAGAGAAAGTAAAAATTAAACTGGAGAAGGATTCAGATGAGGCAAAGGGAGGAAAAAATGTGGATGAAAAACTTTATGTTGAGAATGGGTGTAGAAGAAAAGAAACAATATGGTACAGCACAAAGATCACTAAATGTGAAATCAGAGAATCTAGGTTAGATCCCAGGTCTGCCATCTATTGCCATTGGTGTGACCTTAGGCAGGTCACTCAAATAAATGCTCTTGGCTTCAATTCCTTTGTTAATAAAATGAAGAGGTTCAACTAGATGGCCTCTAGAATTACTTTTCATTCTAAATCTAGAATTCTACATGTTCAAGAGACAATAAGGAGCTACTGAAGCATCCCTTGTCCACCAAGGAAGGGTGGGAGATGTGTTTAGCTGGATGGTTAGAACAGGGTCAAGACTTTCAATGTCAATGTCAACCAGAGAAAACCTAAATAAGATTTCTGAGTCTAAGTTCAAGACCTTGTTCTTCTCTTCTTCAATCCACTTAATTCTCCAAAATTCTGCTACTGAAGGGATGAAGGTGTAGATCCTCCAAACCTGTCTTGCTATGTCATTTCTCTTGCTCTTTTGGGCCATACATTTCTCCTGAACTCAGTCTTCCCTTATTCCATTGCCAAGGAAATGGATAGCAGCCAAGATGCTGGTCCTCCCTCATCCTTTCAACCTCCCTTTATTATTCACCTCCTTTCTTATACCTCTGAAACAGATTTACTGCTCCAATAGAAAAGAACTTCCTCTAGTCCCCTGTACCCAACTTATGATCCAAGGATTTTTGCAATGAAAAAGACCTTAGGACTCAACTAATCTAAAGATTTAAAATTGTGAGGGATTTTAGGGTTCATCTAGTCCAGTTGCCTCATTTTATGAATGAAGAAACTAAGGGCCAGCAAAGCTAAAGGACTTGTCCAAGGTCACTTGCATAGTAAGTAGCAGAACTGGGATTCGAACCTAGATTCTCTGCCTTGATTTTTTTTTTTAGGATTTTGCAAGGCAAATAGGGTTAAGTGGCTTGCCCAAGGCCACACAGCTAGGTCAATATTAGGTGTCTGAGACCAGATTTGAACCCAGGTACTCCTGACTCCAAGGCCGGTGCTTTATCTGCTATGCTATCTAGCCTCCCCTCTCTGCCTTGATTTTAACATTTTCATATCACTGGAGAGGAAACAAATGCACATAGAAGAACAGCTACTTATGCAAAGTCACATGGGTAATACAAATGATAAGAGTTGGTCAGGATTCGAACTCAGATCTTCTGATCCTATATTTAAGGTTCTTTTGTTTCCCAAGACTCTGATGTTGGGGCTATTAAGGGCATTGCTATCACTTAACTAGTTGCTAGTAACTTTTCTCTTCCTGGTTCCACTAGTTGATGGGACCCCCCTCCCCTTGCTCACCGAGGATGCCTCTCTGCTTTATGACTAAGGACAACTCTCCCAAGGTGTTCTTACAACCTCTATGAGAGGTCATCTCATGATCTCCACTTGGCTCCATCTGATTCCTCTTTTCTTCCTGCTGCCCTACTTACCTAGGATGATGATCAGACCCACGATGAATGCCAAGCCAGCAAATATCAGTCCTCCATTTCGGATGGTGTCATAGTCTCAGGGAGGGGGAAAAAGAAGATGAGAGTAGCCAAAGGGAAGGTGATTATGCCTTGGGATAAGCTAAGTGGGGAACTGGACAGCTACAAGAAAGTAAGTAGGACTGCCCCCAAAATAGAAGAGTTGGACAATCCAAGCTCTCTTGCATCCCATTATGCCAGTAATCCACCAGTATCCAGCCTCCCCTCCACCCACCTCTCCAGTTAACATTTCAGCATTCTCATGTAAAGGTATAGGAGAATATGGGGGAAGGGAGGACAATTCAGACATCCATCTAGGAAAGATTTGGGGTTTCATTTAGAAAAGTTCCAGGCTTACCATATAGGAATCTCTCCTGATCCCCCTTGGGACTACCACCTGAGAAAGAAAAAAGAGAAGCAGAAACCACTAAGGACAAGCCTAGGCCAGAACAGCATCAGCCAGGCCTTCTCTCCTTGGAGACCCATGAATACCATGGACCATGGGAAACTGAAATTAATGAAGTAAAGGTCAACTGGAAGAAGAAGAGGCTGAAATACTGGCTAAGCAGGTACTAGACTGGGGCATTGGAATGGGGGCCCCAGCTCTGCCATCCACATGCTATATGACCTTGTGCGTGCCCTTCATCACTGCAATGCCTCTTCTAGGTTTTATCTGGAAAAACAGAAGACTCCTTGTTATAGGAATGAAGTGGGGTGTAGTATCCTGTGAGTGGATTAGGGGAGGATGAACATTGGCTACTCATTGGTTACTCATTGGTCAAATGTGAAGTCATCAGAAATCCAACAGCCAAAAAATGGGACAAGGGATTGAACAATACAAAGCATGCTGTGTCTCTGGGTATAACAGATAGTTCTGTTCAAGAAAGCTTTCAATTCCTCTCTTCTCTCTACCTCACAAAACAATGGGGCTTTTCCCCAAATCCAATATTTTATTTTTTCTTAACTTAATATTTATTTTTTTCTAATAATAAATTTAGTTTTCACAAAACAATTTTTAAAAAGATTGGGCAAAAATTTTCTTAATAGAAACCTAGAGATAGAAGGGATCTGAACTAGGGAGGTAATTGGACTGCAGCATCCTCCATTTATAAATGAGGAAACTAATTCAGTTTGGAGAACACAGGAGACATTGGGACCAGGGAGGACAGAGTGAGGTGTGGCAGTTAGAGAGGGGATGACACAGGAATCATTGTAAGGGTCAGAACCCAAAGTAAACAAGGCACCCTCATGCCTTGGCCGCAGTCACCGAGTCTGGGAAGAAAGACAGCTGAAGGGATCCACCCCAAGGTCACACATGCTCAAGGTCAGAGCCAGAGAGGGCCTGGAACTCCAAAATCAGCACCTTTCTATCTTGTCACCTTAGCGTTCTTACCTGGAGGGTCAAGTTCTCTTGTCTTGCCCTCTGATGCCGGCAGGATGGCCTCTTCTCTAAGTCCAAATACTCTGTGGCTCTCAGTGAATACCAAAGGTGGTGCTTATATAGAACTTGGAGGCGCACGCACACACACACACACACACACACACAGAGACACATATATATATATATATATGATTTTTTTTTTAATTCTCACAACCACCTGGTATTGTTTTGTTGAGTCTTTTCAGTCGTGCCTGACTCTTTGTGCCCCCTTTGGGATTTTCTTGGCAAAGATGCTGTAAAGTATCTTTCTTCAGTTCTTAATTTCCTTCTTCAGTTTATTTTTCAGATGAGGAAACTGAGGCAAACAGGGTTGACTTGTCTAGGGTCACAAAGTTAGAAAGTATCTGAGGCTGAATTTGTACTCAGGAAGATGAATCTCCCTGACTCCAAGTCTGATGCTCTAACCACAGCCCTACTACCTACCTAGATGCTCTACAACCCTGTGAGGTAGGTACCATTAATTATCTTTATTTTACAAATGAGGAAATTGTGGCTTATAATAATTAAATGACTTGAACAGGGTCATACAGCTAATTAAGTGTGTGCGGTAGGATTTGAACTCAGGTCTTTCTGACTGAGTCTGATGCTCTATTTACTGCACCACCTGTTAGGTAATACATACCAGGTTCTAAGAAGCAGGAGCAGCCCACAGTAGTCTATCAATGACAGGAATTTTTGAAACCCTTGCTAATCCTGTTGGGCTTCCTCACATAAATGCATTACTGGACTCCTTGGGCACTAGCAGAACAGTATTTACTTTTCTAAACTGAAGCTCTAAAAATGCATCTGTCAACAGCTGTGTGGTACACTGTTAAATTCTGGGGAGGGTTCAGTCTCCTGAGCAGCCTAGCCTTATTCCTTTGACTGGGCAGGATTTAAAGGAAGATGAGTTCTCTATTCCTGAGAAAAGTTTCAAATAAGGGAAGGTCAGTGGAACTTACTCTTTAGGAATCAAGGGAAAAGCCCAGACTTCTGGTTCATAGTCCCATCCCCTTGCAATGTACACCACTGAGAGAGGGTCTTGATAAGACTGGGAGTTGAGATTGGGGAGGAAAGAGTCTTCCTCTGGGCCACATGTGCCTCCTGAAGTCCCCTGATTACCTACAACTGGGTCCCAGAGAGTGGTCTGGGAGGATTATGTAGTTGGGACATTTGTCAGTCCTCTGCCTCTCTGCCTGAGCCTAGGCTTTCTTCAAAATCAAGCAAAAAAAAAAGGCTCTTTCTCCCTTCAGTATGAGGTGAGCAGAGCACCAGGAAGGGGAAGAAAAGAAGCAAACACACAAGAACAAATTCCAACTGCATTTCTCAACCAGTTTTTTCCAAAACTCGCTCTGCTCTCTTCCCAGGATGCAAAGGAGTCAGTCTACCTCTGATCCATGACCACCCCTCTAAGTGCTCTGAAGGGGAAGAAATCTCCTCCTATATAGGTAGACGTCATACATACATTCATACATACATATATACACACTTACTTGTAGCCATCATCATCCCTGGCATCGTGCTGGCTATGTCTCTTCTATGGCTGCCTGTTTACTGAGTGTGTCTAAGGTGGGGGAGGATGGGTGGGTGGATAAGAGTGTAGGACTAGAAGGGGGCATTAAACATTAACAATGCCAGGATAATATTTACCCTGATCACAAGGAGAGCTTTGGGAAAACTGGGTTGGGGGGAGGTGGAGAGGACAAAAGAGCACATCTAAGTCTATGAAGAGGGAATGAGGACAAATTAATAGGATTTGTGACACAGTCTGGATTTAGGAAACAAGGGAATGGAACCATGGTGTATATGTATGTGTGTGTGTGTGTGTGTGT
Organism: Macrotis lagotis; assembly: GCF_037893015.1. Lineage (NCBI taxonomy): Eukaryota > Metazoa > Chordata > Mammalia > Peramelemorphia > Peramelidae > Macrotis > Macrotis lagotis. The sequence goes on from NC_133658.1 coordinate 796,105,476, forward strand.
GTGTGTGTGTGTGCGTGCCCATATGAGATGAAGAGGGAAAGAAGGTCGGAAGGGTACATTGTACTATTTCTTCTCAAAGGAAATTTCCAAAGCTCTGAGAATCTGACCTTAGTCAAGATGTCATTCTCTCCTGCCTGACAAATTACAACTAGAACTTTGTTCAAGGGCTGCAAGGTACTAGGGAACTTTGGGGACTCATGATTGGATGGGAGTAGGAAGCTAACATTTCACTCTCCCCAAGTCAGATACCTGTATCACCAGCCATAGTTCAGGTGAATGCCACTTCTCACATTCAGGGGTCAGGGAATACCAGACCTCCTTTGACTTTGTTATAGTCTCTATTCCCAGGAATCTATTAAATACAAGGAATCTCATTTTGGAGAACAAGAAAGGAAAGACAGGGTAAGAGAAATTCTTTATATTATTTTTTTTAGGTTTTTTTCCAAGGCAAATGGGGTTAAATGGCTTGCCCAAGGCCACACAGCTAGGTCAATATTAGGTGTCTGAGACCGGGTTTGAACCCAGGTACTCCTGACTCCAGGACTGGTGCTTTATCCACTGCGCCACCTAGCCACCCTGAGAAATTCTTTTATGTTTCATTTACATTGGTGGACATTAGCTGAACATAAGGTATATTACCTTCCCTCTTCCTCTCCCTTTTCCACTCTCCCCCTTCCCCCATTGGTAAAAAAAAAAAAGGGCAGTGGGGGTAGGATGGGGAAGGGGGGAAAAGGCATAATGATAATGGTTTACATTTTTATGATTGATTTAACCCATTATATTGCATGATCTCCACAATATTACAGATGAGGAAACAGGCTAGAGAAGTGAATTCACTTTCCCAAAGTCACATACCTGAGAAGTGGTAGAAATAGGACTTGAACTTGGAGCTGCTGAATCCAAGTTCAAGTTCCATATTTTCCCCCTATGACACAATAAGTGTCAAGGATCATAAATTTCAGTCTGGAAGAACCCTTAAAACTTTCCAATTCAGCACCCCCTCTCATTTTTTTACAGAAGGGCAAACTGAGGCTAAGAGAAGGGTGGCTTGCCACCATCACATAGATAGTGGGTAGCAGCTGCTCCTACAATCTTTTGCCATAAGCAAGGCATGTAGGAGAAAAGACCACTGGATTTGGGATTAAATGCTAGTTCGGATCCTAGCTCTGTTACTGACTTCCACCTGTGCAACTAGAGGCAAATCAGGGTATGTCTCTATGCTTCAGTTTCTTTATATATATAAAATGAGGGCTATGGAGCAGGTAATCCAGAGGTCCCTTGTAGCTTGAAATCTCATAATTCCCATTTTACACATCAGAAAATAAAGACTAAAAGAGTTAGGGACTGCCTCAAATCATAGACAATAAGTCATGAAAACAGAATCAGAATCCAGATGTTTGGACTCTTAATTCCAGTTTCCTGTTCTCATCTAGATAGAGGATATGAAACACATGCATTTCTACCCCATTCTTATTCTTCATCCTGTTGCCCAAAGTCCTAGGGGTCTCTCATCCAAGCGGTTTCACCAAGGATCCCTTGGCTTGAAAAGATCAAAGAAGATCGCAACATGCAGTGTTTGACTCACCAAAATATATTCTATCCATGTTCTCAGGCTTCTGTCTGTGTGTGTGGAGGTCAGGGAGGAGAGAGGTATGAGGAGAGGATCTCCAGGGATGAAAACAGTGGCAGTTTCCACCCTACCCACACCTCATCTGAGCCCACAGATGGGGAGTGGGGAGGGAGGAGGAGGAGGGGGAGAAAAAAAACAAGGAGGAGTGGCTGCCAGTACTATCCTCACCTAATACCTTATACAGGAAAGGAGAAGGATACACGTGAGACTGAGGTAAAGTTGTCTGAATGCTACCTGGCCCCAGGTGGAGGAGGAAGTTGGAAGCCTCTGAAGAGCAAACCACAGCCTCCATGTCTGTTCTGAGCTCAGGTTACAGGATGCAAAGTCATAGCCTACATCTAAGAAATCCAGGGTATTCCCACTGGAGCTAGGGGGCAGGGAGGGGAAAGCATTGCATTTGGAGGAAGAAAATGGAAGTTTGAATCCTGACTCTGCTTCCTTGAACCTGTGTGATCTTGGTCTAGGCACTGGGCCTCAATTTCCTCAACTACAAATTGAGAGGCTGGATTAGATGTTCTTTAGATTTAAATCCTATAATCCCATGATCCGCGACAGGTGGTGGTGGGAGAGGTGGAGGTTTTCCAGCCAAATCAGAAGAAAATGAGCCAGAGATTCCGATTTCTCTGAAGCTCACAATTGACAAGAGGAAAGTGGAGGCAGCTGAGGGTTAATAGTCCCAAAAGGCAGAATTTCAGTTTCCTATCTATGAAATGAGATAAAACAAAATGTAATCTCAGGGTCCTTCTCTCTCTAAAACTCCTTATCATAATATCTTAGTTTAGCCTACTACAGTCTCACTGAGAGGTGTTTGATGAGTCTAGATTCTCTGTTCTACGTCCTATAAATACTCACATCTTTGAAGACCTTTCCCTGGACTTACCCAGTTGGATAAGTTTGATGTAGCCCAGCTGGAGCTATTTTGATCTAGGATCTTTTCTGCTCTCAAAGGGAGTATCTCCAATCTAGAAGACCTTGGAGTCTATTATTATCAGCCTTTGACAGAGACTCAAGCCCAAGGTCATAACCTTCCTTAGCTGATCTCCCCAAGATTGGTTATCCAGACTCACATAAGTCAGACAGACTTGTGGAGAAATGGGGCCATGAAATTGAACTCATGCTTGGAGATCATTCCCATGGCAGCACAGCCTTCCTCCAGTGGAAGAGATGCTCCCTTGGGCCTTACTGCACCTTCAGTGTCACCTCAGGAAGTAGCGACAGCAGGGTGCGGCTTTCTCTTACAGCTCCATCCTGGCCAGTGCCAGAAGCATGGTGGCATAATGAGGTCTCTTTGGGATGCCTGCTAATGTCAGACAGGAAGTGGCTAGAAAGGCAGCACCTCTCGGTTTCATTTTCAGGGATGGAAGGAAAAACAGAAACATCTAGCCCAGCTCATACCTGAATAAAAATCTGTCCTTGCCTGAAGATTTCTGGAGAGGAGGAGCCCACTGCCTCTGAAGATAGCCCTGTTTTTGATGACTGTTCCACTCTGAGATAGCTCTCATCTTTAGGCAATATTTTCCTTATATGAAATATATTATTTACTTTATTACCTTGTTAACAACCTCTATCCATCCCTCCTAGTTCTGCTCTTTGAAGTCAAGCAGAACAAAATTCCTTTGCTACATGATGGTTCTACAAATATCCTAAGGCAGTTGTGCTATTCTTCACCAAGTTAAACATTTCTAGTTCCTTCCATTGATCCTCATGTGGCATGACCTCAAGGTCCATCACCATCCATCTTGCCCTGCTTTGGACCCTGTCCAGCTTATCAATGTCCTTCCCAAAACCAAATGCCCAGAACTGAACATATGGGAAGATAAGAGTAAGGTCAGGGTGGGGAGCAGAGAAAGAGACTGAAGAAGGAGGGGGAGAAAGAAGACTGACAGAAAGGAAAAAAAGAAAAATAGACACAAAGATAGGAGAAGAAAAGAGAGAGAAAACAGACATAAAGGAAGGAGGAGAGAGAGAGAGAGAGAGAGAGAGAGAGAGAGAGACAGAGAGACAGAGAGAGAGAGAGAGAGAGACAGAGAGACAGAGAGAGACAGAGAGAGAGACAGAGAGAGAGAGACAGAGGAAGAAGGGAGAGAAAGAGGCCAGGAAGAAAAGCAGATGGAGACATAGATGCATAGAAAGAGGAAAGAGGGAGAAAAAGAAGACAGAGAAACAGAAAGAACAACAGCAGGAGTCCAGAGAGAGACAGAGGAAGAAGAGAGACAGACAGACAGGAAGGAGGGAGAGAAAGAAGACATTAGAAAAAAGGAGGAAAGACAGAGGAAGGAGGCTATTCAGAGACAGAGATAGAGGAAGGAAGGAGATAGAAGACAAAGATAGAAAGGATGAGACACAAAGATACAAAGAGATAGAGGAAAGAGGGAGAGAGAGAAGACACAGAATGGAAGGTGGGGAGGCAGAGAGACAGAAAAAGATGGAGTAAGAAGGGAGAAAGAGAAAGACAGAGTTAAGGAGCTTTATTAAGCCAGCTTCCCCCAAATTTCCTGACCAATGCTTACCAGTTCAGAAAACTGTTCAGTTTTGTTGCTTACCAACAGAGGATCTGGGTTCAAATCTCAGTTCCCTTATTTATCACCTCTGTGACCTTAAGAAAGCTACATTAAAGTTGCCAGACTTGGAGTCAGGGAGACCAGAATTCAAATCCAGCCTAGTCACCTACTAGATATGTCACCCAGGGCAAGTCACTCTTCTGTGCTCTTCCAATAAAATGGAGAAAATAAAAGCATCCACTTCATAGAGTTGTGAGGATCAAGTGTTTTGCCAGCCTTCAAGCCCTGTCCAAATGTGATCTATTTTTATCTTAAGGCATTTAGACTAGATGACCTCTAAGGTCCTTTATGAAGGTGGGAGCTAAAAATGCAGAAAACCATAATCTGAATTCCTGAAGTTAATTCTATTCTCTACAGAATCCTCAGTAATCTCACTTCCTTCCCCTGTGGAGAATTCTAACTTTTACCCCAGAGGGGAATAGCTAATGAAGATGATGGAAAAGAAACTCAGAGATGGAAACTGTTCTAAAAATTCTAAAACATGTGATCAACACCATATGGTATATTATTAATGTATTAATGTCACCCGTGTGACATAGGAAGGTTCATTGGAAAGAGCACCAGCAACAAAAAATTTTAATTAAAAAACTTAAGATTGAAAAGTATTAAATTATATTTTTCATTTAAAATTTAAATTTTTTTTTAAAAAAACAGTACCACCTTAGAAGCCTGGATTCAAGTAAACACAAAGCCATGAGTAGTGTGATTTTTTTTTGGTCTCAGTTTCCTTGTTTATAAAATGACAGGATTGGTCTAGCTGGTCTCCAAAATCCTTTCCAGTTCTTTATTCCACACCCTTTTTTCTATCATTGTTTGTTCTTAGGCTGTTAACCAGGAGGCACAATGGCTAGAATTCTGGGTCTGGAGTTGGGGAAACTTGAATTCAAATTTGGCCTGAGACACTTATCAGCTTGTTATTTAAATTGTTTCCAACTCTTTGTGACCTCATTTGAAGTTTTCTTGGCAAAGATTCAGTTTGTTTTATAGGAAAGGAAACTGAGGTAAACAGGGTGAAGTGACTTGCCCATAGTCTGAGACTAGATTTGGACTCATCAAGATGAGTCTACCTGACTCCAGAACTGGTACTGTATCTACTCTGCCACCTAGCTTTACCATTAGCTGTGTAATCCTGGGCAAGTAAATTATCCTTGCTGCCTCAGTTTCCTCATCTGTCAGATGGGATAATTATAACACCTCCTTCCCAGGACAATTGAGAAATTTGTTTACATTGCTTTTAATTTAAAGCAAATGGGGTTGCCCAAAGTCACACAGCCAGGTAATTAAGTGTCTTAGGTCAGTTTTGAACTCAGGTCCTCCTGACTCCAGGGCCAGTGCTCTATCCACTGTGTCACTCAGCTTCCCCTCAGATGAGATATTTGTAAAGCACTTAACACAGTGAATGAAATTTAATAGGTACTTAAGGGGCTTTACCTCCCCCCACCCCTTTCCCTTTCAGCTCTGTATTCTATGTCCCTAGTTCTAATATTCTTTGTTCTAAGGTTCTTTTACATTATGACATTCTAAGGATAGACAGAGCTAGACTAATAGTACATGGATAATAATAAGCTGACCTCAAGGACAATGCTTGTTCAGTGCCACCAAGGCAAATCTGCACCTTAATTGCCAACCAGCCATCATGGATTGGATATTGGAGTTATCTGGGCTCATATTTTTGTCCTCACTGTTGAGTGGACTATTATCCAAATTTATTGCTTTGTGAATTTTACCCTCAGGCTAGGCCTAGTGACATCTCAACCTGATATTACTTAATCTAAAATGATGGCCAACTTTTGAAGGAAGAGTGTTTCTACCAAACAGACCCTGAATCATAGAATCTTCTAACTGGAAGGAATTACTGATATGATCCATTTTCCCTTTTTTACATTTGAGGAAACTGAGACTCAGAGATAAAAAATCACTTGGTATAAAGTCATAAAGCTAGTGAATAGTGGACCTGGACCAGGAATACGAATCTCCTGACAACCAGCCTCTAATAGCTTGTTCCCTTAAACTATTCTAATCTACAAAAAGAATTGGGATTTTGTTAAACTTTTGGGGGAGAAAAATTATTTTTTAACCAGTGCCTTCACTTCCTCACTACCCACTTTCTAGCCTAAGCCATTACTATTGGGTTCCCCATTCCACTTCCTTGTCAAATGCTATTTTATGAAAACTATTTTCTGCTAAGTCGCTAGTCATTTCCCAATGAAATCCAATGTCCTTTTTCAGTCATTGTCCACTTTGACTTCTCAAAATTTGATATTCTTAACCACTAGTCTTTCTTCCTGTGGCTTCAGAGATATAATCTTTTTGTTTTTTAGGTTTTTGCAAGGCAAATGGGGTTAAGTGGCTTGCCCAAGGCCACACAGCTAGGTAATTATTAAGTGTCTGAGGTTGGATTTCAACTCAGGTACTCCTGACTCCAGGGCCAGTGCTCTATCCACTACACCACCTAGCTGCCCCAAAATATTTGGTTTCTTAAAACTCAATTTCCACCTAGGGAAGGAAGGGAGGTATGGAGAAAATTTTACAAAAATGAATGTTGAGGGGCAGCTAGGTGGTGGATAGAGCACTGGCCCTGGAGTCAGGAGTACCTGAGTTCAAATTCCGCCTCAGACACTTAATAATTGCCTAGCTGTGTGACTTTGGGCAAGTCACTTAACCCCATTGCCTTAAATAAATTTTTTTTTTAAATGAATGTTGAAAACTACCTCATTATAATGGGGGGGGTTGCATAAAAGAAAATAAATAAATTAATACTAAAAAGAAAAGTTCATTTCCACATCTGAAAAATGAAATAATCGAATTAGGTGACTTTTTAAAGATTCTTTCCAGCTCTAAATCTATGATCTAAGACTTCTACCTGGATGCAACAGAGATCATGCCCTAAAATGAACTATTTGTCATTCTGTGTAAGCCATCCCCCCTTTTGACTTCATTGTTTCTATCCATATCCAAACAGTTGCCAAATCTTGTGATTTCTACCTTCACATCATCCCTCCCATCCCAGCCCTTCTCTCTACTCACAGTGGTAGTTTAATCCTTCATCACCCTTCCCCTACATTATTGTAATAGTCTCCTGATTGATCTCTCCCTGCCTCAAGTCTCCCCAGTCCAGTGTATTCTAACCACTGCTGTCAGAGTAATTTTCCTTAAGCTTTGATGTGACCAGGTGACTCCTCTGTGGAGCAATTCCACTGTGGAGAAAGGAAGGGAACAAACGATTATGAAAAACATCTGTCAGGTGCCAAGCAATAGTCTAAGAACTTTACAAATATTATCTCATCTGATCTTCTGATTTGAAGGTCTACTTATGGTGGCTTTGGACCAAAGATAAACTCCTCTGTTTAGTTTTAAAAGCGCTCTACAGCCTGGCCCCTATTTGTCTTTTCAGTCTCATTGGATATTATATTCCTATTGCACTCTCAGGAATAGCCTGGTCTTATCTCTGTTCCTTACAGAGGATATTTCATTGTCCATTTGCCTACCTTTTCACTGATGTGAACCACATGCCCCAATGAGCTGCCTCCATACCTCCCCTCATGGACTCCCTTTTTCTTGTAAATGCAGCTCAAACACAGTTAACTACATATTTTTCTGATTCTTCAAAGTGCTAGTTAAATCTTTATGTTTAATACATATTTATATTTATACTTATTTATGTAACATATGTATATATATGCATATATATATGCTATACACAAACATATATGTACTTATATATAAAAACACATAGACTACCAAACTGGAGATCTACAGCACCATTGTGCTGATCTCATTGCCATGTTCCTATGAAACCTGGATACCATAGGTGTGCCAGAAAACTGAATTACTTCCATTTAAATTGTCTTAGGAAAATCCTGAAGATCACATGGCAGGAGAAGATACCAGACACTGAGATCCTTTCTCGGACTATACTGCTAGGCATAGCTCTACCAAGAGTGCAACTCTTATGGGCCATGTTGTCTGAATGCCAATGTTGAATGTACTCTTGTTTAAAAGACTATTTTATGGAGAACTCGCCCAGGACAAGAGCTCAGATGATGGTCAGAAAAAGCGATACAAAAACACTCTCAAGGTTTCAAGAGCTTTGGATTTGATTGCATGAGTGAGAGACACTGGCACAGGATCGCCCAGAATGATGTGCCCTCATCAGAGAAGGTGCTGTGCTTTACAAGCAAAGCAGAATTGAAATAACCTCTAAAGGATGTTCACATGGTCTATTTGTGCCCAATCTGTGATATCTGTGATAGAGAATTCCAAGCTTGTATTGGTCTGATTCAGCCCCAGTTAGACACAAATGCCACTAACATGATGTCATTTTGATTCTCTCAGAGAATGAAGAACAACCAACTATAAAAACATGTTTGTGTGTGTATTTATATATATTCATATATTTACTTGTTTTCCCTCATAAAGATGAAAGCTCCATTTGGGAAGGCATTGTGTCATTCTTTGTACCTGTAGTCTCAATACACAACAATATCTGGAACTTAATAAGTACCTATTTATTAATTGCTGTTCCTTGACCAACCATTCATCCAACTATCAATGTCTGTAACCTTGCAGTTACCTTTAACATTTCTTGCTAACTTTGTAAAAATTTTCTAAGACCTACTTGATTCTATCTCTTGAATGTCTATCATGCATTTGGGTCTCCTCTATTATTCCCACTGCCAGAACCCCAAATGCAATGGCCTCTTTACAGGTCTTCTCATTTCCATTTTCCTCTCCCTGTCTAAAAATATCTTTATACTGTTGTTAAACTAACCCTTTTTTATATACAGACCTGTCCATATCACTCTACATTCAAAAGTCTTCATTAATTTTCTATTGCCCAAAAAAGTAGAGTTCAAACTCCCCTGCTTAGCATTCAATATAGTCTCAGCCTTCTTTATTATTCTCCTCCTCTATGTTCTTTGCCCTCAAACTAGAATGGATACATACACACTGTTATCCTGTCTCCATTGCAGTGGTTCATGTCTTTACCCTATGCCTAGAAGGCCTGTCCCCCATTTTTGCCTGTCAAATTTCTCTTCATATTTTAAGCCAGCCTAAATATCATCATCTTCAAAACCTGCCCTCTTCCTCTTCAGTAATAATAATAATAATAGTAATAGAAATAACCATAATAGCAACTAATACTTGCATGGCACTTTAATTGATTTAAAAAGCACTTTACATATATAATCTTATTTGATCCTCTATATAATCCAATGGGGTAGGTGCTAATACCTCCTTCTGAGAGATAAGGAAACAGGCTAAGGACTGATCCAAAGCTTGAAAGTATTTGAGTAAAAGTAAGTTTGGTCTTCTCGATTAAAAGGTCAGTGATGAATCTACCATCCTCCCTAGCTAGCTAAAGAACTTTCCCTCTCAGATCTCATATAACATTTTATTTTGTATCTCTCTGTTATGTTCATCATTCAATATTGTGATTTATAGTGTTGGTATCATCTCCCTACCAGTCTGTTAGTAGCTTTATAAGGGCACAGATGGTATTTTAACTAAGCTTTGTATCTTTGCCAGTGATCAACAAAATACTCAAAATACAAAAAAGGATATATATATATATAGTCCTTGCATTCAACCAGCAAAGAAAGGAGTTGACATTTGTCTACCTTCTTCCCATTCAAAATATACTAATCAAGGCCTAGTGATCTAAGAGCTTCACTTCTTGGAAAAGATCAGAGATTCCACAAATAAACCCTGCACCCAGGACCCCTGCAAAGAGATGTCTAGAATATGTCACTTCCCTCTGGACCAGATTGGTCTCAGGAAACCACATCCATGGAGGTCAGGAAATTCATCTGGGCAGAATTCTCTGTGAATTTCTTGTCATTGCCTTCTTCTCTTTGAGCAATAGTAATTCCCATTAGCCTTCTCCTACTGTCATCTGGTCACTGTTCTTTGCCATCTAACTCAGAGGGGTCCTCAAACTCTTCCTATCAAAGAAGACAATCCCAGTTTCTTCCATGGGTCAGACTGAATAAGAATATTGTGCCCCCGTCCTGGGAAGGTTATAGGGTGCCTTGAACATTCAAGATCAAAGTTTAAACCATTTTCATTTTTAATTGAAGACAGGGAAGTGGAAAACCAAATAGGATAAAGTCAAACATTTCTAGGACCGTCTTCAGCATGGGCCATTGAATATGAGCTTCATATCTGTTTCCATATATCCACCTCAAGAACTATATCACAAAAGACACTGTCATTGACCTAATCCCACGCCTTTTCTTTGGTTACTGAAGTTTTAGAAAAAGTGTTGGTGGGGAGGGGAAGGCGGGGAAAGAGAAAGGACAATCTGGCCAGGATGGTGTAGTAAGTCCCGGAAGAATAGAGGAATTCTATTGAAGTTTTCCTCCTTGGCTTTAAAGGAAGTTTTGGCAAAAATCTATAGAAATGTTTTTCCCCAGGCAGTCACTTCTCCTGTTCCCTACTTGGCTAGGGGACCCAGTAGATATAGCACTGGGTTGAGAACCAGAAAGACTTATCTTCATGAGTTCAAATATGGCCTAAGATACTAACCATGTGACCCTGGGCAAATCACTTAACTCTTCTTTAATTTCCTCATCAATAAAATAAGCTGGAGAAGAAATGGCAAATTGCTCCAGTATCCTTTACCAAGAAAACCCCAAATAGGATCATGAAGAGTTAGATATGACTGAAATGATTCAACAAGTCGGCTCTTAACTATCGCACAACTTTCCCAGGATTGATGAAAACCTTGATTAATACACATGGCTTCCCATTTCAGATCTGTAGGCAGTTAGTTACATCAGCAGTCACTTCCAGAAGTTGGTACCTGGGCTATGGAAGTTTGCACCAGGTTCTCAGCTCCCCCAGGTCCACAAAAAGTCATCCCCAGCTCCTGTGAGTCTTCAGGATACAAAAACAGGGTAGTGGCAGCCAGGTGACAGAAGAGCAAGACAGCCTTAGAGATATCAGATGTAAATCTAGTTTTCCCTAACCCAGGATGTCCTCATTCTCCTTCTGCTCAGAAGTATGATCATTACTCTTCTGAGCACCGTCTCCTTCTATGGCCTAGAAAGACAATGTGACTGGTGTCTTATAAGATGGGGTTAGGAAGGAGGTGTGCCCAGAAGGGATTGTTTTCTTAAGTGTTTACAAGGTTGCTGAGGCCAATGAGGTGTGAAGCTCCAAGAAAGTCCAGGAGGCAGACCCCATGGAGTGGTAAGGCTGCCAACCCTTTTTTAAGTCCTGATCTGGCAGGAAGGCAGGGGGAGCACTCTGACATTTCCAGTTAGGGCTACAAGGGCAAAACCATTGGGTTTGCCTTTCCCACAGTGAAATACCCTGCAGTGAAATTCATTCTTATTCTCAGAATTTATGGCTGTGCCTGGATTATTCCTTGAACTCCTCCCCCTCTACCAAGTCATGGATTTTTCCTTCATTAAAATTCAACTTGATAATCCTCCTCCAATAAACCTTTGGTGCTGAATTCTACCCAACTCTAGTTGTTTCTTGACTTTCACTAAGGCAATTTATACTCTTATAATGTATACTCCCTCTAGGGACTTCTTCCTTCCCTGCTTATCTTGTTGTGGAGGTGACCTTGGATTCCCTAAGATACAAACTCTGTTAGAAAGATTTTGAGTATAGGCCTAGTGATAGATTATGCTTGCCATATGAAGACCAGACTACATTAGGAGAGGCCACCAAGTGATGATTTTTAGATCATTTCAATTTATGAATTCTGTCTATTAAATAAGGTAGGCCTATATACATCAATGGAAGAAATTCCTATACCATCAAAATCATGGATCCTAGAAATAATTTTCATTTATTTATAATAATTATAAATCATATTTGTAGATTAGTAGTTTTCTATCATATGTGACTCTTCATGATGCCTTTTGAAGTTTTCTTGGCAAAGATACTGGAGTGGTTTGCCATTTTCTTTTCCAGTTCATTTTATAGTTGAGGAAACTAAGGTAAATAGGGTTAAGTGACATAGGATCATACAGTAAATATTTGAGAGTCGGGAAGATGAGTCTTCCTGACTCCAGGTCCTGTCTAGCTTTCCAACTCACAACCACATTTGTGAGACAGGTAATACAAAGATCATCATCTTTACAGATAAGGAACTTGAGACTTAAAGAGGTTACAGTCGAGGTCATTTACCATTAAATGATACAAATCTAGGTGCTTTGATTCCAAATCCAAGGATCTTCCTACCATAGAACTCTACCAGTCTCATCTATAAATTGATTTATACATATTCTTAACCATGGCATTTTACGTATCCCTGGTTAGCCACAGAACCCTTAAAATCAGGGGCCATACTTTTAGTTTTTTCTAAATATCCTCAATGTCTATTATGAACTCTTTCCTTCCTTCCTATTTTTTTAATACTCATTCTTTTTGAATGACCAATGAACATAGTGGATAAGGTTAGAGAAAGAGGAATGGGAAAGGAATAAGGGAAGAAATCACTTAGAACTTAAATGGCATAAGACTTGGAAAACACCATAGGGAACCCCCCCCCCTTCTTTGAGGTAGGAAAGTTAAAAGTCTCAGAGCTGAGATTTACATTTTCTTACTCCAAATTCTAGCCACTGTCCACCAGACTACATGGACTCTGTCTAAAGTCTTCCTTAATAATTTTGGGCTATCTGCAATGGAGAATACCATCTGTATCCAGAGAAAGAATTGTGGAATTTGAACAAAGACCAAAAACTATTACCTTCAATTTAGGGGGAAAAAAACTATTATCTTATTATGTAATTTTGCTATCTCTTATACTTTTTTTTTCTTCCTTAAGCATATGATTTCTCTCTCATCACATTCAACTTAGATCAATGTATACCATGGAAACAAAGTAAAGACTAACAGACTGCCTTCTGTGGGGGGGATGGGGGAGGGAAGCAACAATAGGGGAAAAATTGTAAAACTCAAAATAAGTAAAATCTTTCTTTTAAAAAAATTAAAAATAAATAAAGTCCTCCTTACTTTCCCCTCTCATTCCAACTCTTCCCTATCCCCCACTCCCTCATTCCCTTAGGTCAAATAGTTCAATGATAAACAAAATGTTCACATATTAAGAGTAATCTTGATAGGAAAGCTGTTTGAGATAGCTTGTTAGTCACTCCTGGTAGGATTTTTATAAATGTGGTACAGACAAGACCATCATAGGGTCACAGATTTGTTATTAGAAGAGCTTAGATATCACCTCAGACAAAACTCCATCATTTTATAGATGAGAAAACTGAGGAGTTAAGTATATTACTTAAGATCCCATGGCTAGTTTGCAGAGAGTTAGGCAATTCCATTTGAATTAAGGTAATCAATGTATTTATTTGAATTGTAAATTATTACTGAATTAATTTAATTTTGAATTAATTTTATTATAATAATTATTTTTTCTCTGTTCTGATTCCTAAATCAGTGCAATTCACTTCTGGGGTCAACACGAGGTTCTAGGATAAGAAACAATGACAGACAAAATGCAAATAACTATACATAAAATTGCTTAAAAAGTTGAACTACTAGTTTTCAAATGGAAAGTTCCTTTTAAAACAAACTTCTAATTACCATAGTATAAAATTTCTGACCTGGAACATTCTCTCCATCTGGAAGATTTCACTTTTTAATATTTTCATGACAGTTTTCACTTCTGGTTCTCCTCCTACCTGTGTGACCCTTCCTACTGTTTTTTTTTTTATTAATTAAAAAACTCTTTTTTCAGGAAATAAATTTTGTTAAAGAAAAAAAGTGAAAAACAGCTTGCTTTCCTCCATCCTTCTACCTCCTCTCACTCCCCCCCAAAAAGAAAAGAAAATCCTGTAACAAATATGCACAGTCAAGAAAAATAAATTTAAAAAATAGATGTCTTATTCTTCATATTTAGTCTATCACTTTTTTGTCAGGATGGGGTAATGTTCTTCTGGAATCATGATTGCTGATTACTCAGACTCCTGTGCTGGCTCAACATAATATATCATGTACCCTAACTGAGTGTTTTCTCTAAGCTTTGTCCTAGACTCTCTTCTTGTTTTTTGCACTTAATAGTATTTTTGCCAATTACATGTAAAGATAGTTTTCAACATTCATTTTTATAAGATTTTGAGTTCTAAATTTTTCTCTTCCTCTTTTCCCTCCCCCTCCCCAAGACAGTAAGCAATATGATATATATTATACATGTACAATCATGTTAAACATATTTCTTTGTGTTTTCATGACATCACTCTCTCCACAACCCTTCTACCTTTCTGCTCCTTCTCAGTTACACTCTGTCAACATCCATAGTGCTGCCTCTATGAGTGAACCCTGAGGCTCTGTCATGGCTCCTTTTCTCTCTCTCTTTACATTCCCTCTCTCCCCTTATCTCATCATTTCTCATGGATTTAACTATCAGCTCTCTGTAGCTGACTCTCAAGTTCCCATGGGTTTAACTAATAGCTCTATGTAGCTGACTCCCAATTTGTATGGATGACTCCCAGATCTGCATAGACACCTCATTTGCTTTCCTGAAATCCAGTCCAGTGTCACTTTGGGGGGAGAAGATGGAGAGAATATAGGGAGAAGATTAGAAAAGGGTTTTTCACAGTTTCAATTCCACCACTGATGGTCATGGAAGCTTTGACCTGTGGTTTCTGAACTGAGTTGGTCCACCCCTCCTTAGACAGCCTGGGAACCCCCCATTCCCAGGGATTCACCATATTAGTGTCTAGGCAATGCAGAAGCCTCATCAACTTAGCTCATAATAGTTCAGAACTTCTGAGCTTAAGTGATCTACTCTTTGCTTATATGACCATTCCTAGAGGTCCTGAATCATTTCTCCTTAGACATCTCAAATTCAATGTATCTTAAACAAAACTCATGATCTCATCATTATATCTCCCCAAACAAATACTTCTATTAAATTTTCCTATTCTTTCCAAGGTCACCACTATCTTCACAGTCTCCCAGGTTCATACTTCAGCATTATCCTTGATTTCTCTTTTTTTCTCATCCCACATATTCAATCAGTTGTCAAATCTTGCCATTCCTATAGTTGCAAAATTCCTTCTACTGATCTTGGAATATCTATCTAATTTCATATCCTCATTACCTCTTCCCTAGTGATACAATCTTCTTTTACCCTAATTCTGAGATCTTCCTGCCCCAGTTCTGTCCCTGCTCTAATCCACCCTCCATATAGTTGCCCAAGTGATTTTCTTCCAGTGCCAATGTGACCATGTCACACCTCCCCCACCAACATTTAATCAACCTCAATGGTTCCTTTTTGACTATAGGATAAAATATAAATGTCTTTGTTTTAGTTTTTAATACCATTAACACCCACTTTTCTGCCTCATACATTGCTCCCCAAACTGACTATAGTCTAGCCAGTTCCTCACATTTGACATTCTATCTTCCCATCACCTTAATGTGCTCTGCTTATCCTCCATATCTAAATGTATTTACTCCCTCCCCACCCTCACCTTCAAGCCTCAGTCTAAATGCTACTTTCTATGAGAAGACTTTCCTGATTCCACTAACAGCTAATTCTTTTTCTCTTTCCTTAACTAATTTGTATTTAATTATCAAGAAATTAGGACAACTAGGGGTGCAGTGGATGGAGTACTGGGTCTGGAGTCCGGTACACTGACTGAATTCAAATCTAGCCTCAAATACTTAGAAGTTGTATGACCCTGGGCAAGTTCCTTAACCCTATTTGCCTTAGTTCCCTCATCAGCAAAATGAGCTGGAGGAGGAAATGACAAATTACTCTAATATCTTTGCCAAGAAAACCCAAATGTAATTATGGAGAATCTGACATGGCTAAAAAAAAATTCAGCAAGAAAATTAATTTTGTATATTTTCCATAAATAGTCTTATGGATGTGTGAGTATGTATGCAAGTATCTTATAAGTCTAATATAAGCTCTAGGCCTCTTGTCCAAGACTTCAACTCAAATTGGTAGGTTGGGCCCCAGAAGATGACTGCTACTTGTCTTTTCAGGTTTCTAGGGATAACTAAAAGGATTACAAGTGGTTTTTTCATGTTATCACTCATGAAAACTCAACAATGCTCTTTCCTCCATGCTTCTAGAAGAAGAAAGAAGAAAAAAAAGGAAGAAGAAAAAGGAGGAAGAACAAGAAGAAGAAGCAGAAGAACAAAAACAAGAAGAAGAAGAAGAATATTTGATGATTCAGAAGGCACTAAAGGATCCAACAAGGATGGTCACCAGGGAGGAAATTGTAGTGTGTAGTGTAAGTAAGTGAGGACACATCATTTAACTTCTTTCCTCTTATGTAAAAGTGCTGAAAGATCTATATAATTCTAATTACAGATACCAATGTTAATCAAGGACACCACCAATACCAAAAATTCCACTTTTCATTGTACCCATACTATAGATGTAGATGGGGATAATGGTATTTGTCCTGACCCTTTGAAGCTACTTAAAAAAAATTCCGGGTAACAGTTTGTTTTTTGCCTAGGGTACAGAAAGTGCAGTCGCATAACTTATGTTTACAGAGTTGGTCACTGGAGACTTTTAATTGGCATAGCAATGAATAAACCAGTTTTTATTAGTGCTATACCAAGCTGCCTGGGCATGTTTCTGGGGAAACTTGGGAAAGGACTTTTCTTCCCTTTTGGTCTTCTTGACAAGGTGGGAAGCTCCTTATGTCTCTGGTTCTGGGTTTTTTCTATTCTTCAGTTCTTGTGGTGATACATTAAAGAATGAATTATTCTAGTATGAGAGGACTTTCTGGAAGTAGTGGCCTGGAGTTGGAATAAGTCACCTTAAAAAAAAATTTAACTCATGTTAATGAAATTATCCCTGTGACATTTTTAAGGAGGACAACAGATTTTTTAAAAAGAAATCTTTATATATTTTTCATCAATGATCATGAAGCTACTATATTTAGACTTTATTTTATTTTTAATAATATTTTATTTTCCCCCAATTACATGCCAAAACAATTTTAACAATATTTTTTAAGTTTTGACTTGCCTTCCCTCCATTCCCTTCCCCCTCCCTGAGACAGTAAGCAATCTGATATTAGTTCTACATGTATAATCATGTGAAACATATTTCTAGATTAGTCATTTTGTGAAAGAAAATACAAGCAAAAAAAAGAAGAAAGTGAAAAATAGTATGCTTCCATCTGTAGTCATAGTATCAGTTCTTCTCTGAAGATAGCATTTTTCATCTTGAGTCCTTTGGGATTGTCCTGAATCCATATTTAGACTTTAACATCACAGTCCCCGATATATTTTACAAGCAAATAGAAAGGGCATTAAAGAAAGAAAAGATTATAAGAACAACTGTATTATATCAAGTATACACAGATAAGGTCTTTGATAGAAGTGACACAATTTTGAGGATTTTGAGGCAACAGTTTTCAAGTTTTCTAAGAGACAAGAGGATAACAAAAGTTTCTAGAAATTTTCAGACCTTACTGTTTCCTCCCAAAAATGATTAGGCTAGTTGAATTGGTGCAGATCTGTAATTCCAATTAAATGTAAGATTGGAACTTGTCTGTTTATTGAGTTATTAAGTTCTGAGGTATAGTGGCCTGAACCAAATAGGTGTCTGAACTAAGTCCTTCACAATACTGTGGTGAGTATTCTCCAGGGAACACTCTCTCCACCAGACTACCCAAGGAAGATCAAAGCAGAATGTGTTGGAAATGGAACAGGCTAAAATTCCTGTTCTGAGTGGGACTGGGTTCATGACTAGTCTCTGAATGTCTAGCCTGGGTGAGAAAGGGAGACCCAGTCTGTTAACAAAAGAAAAAAATGGTTGAAAGATGCTTTGAAAATTGTTAATAACTCTATAGCATTCTGAGAAAAATCTCTATTAACAAGAATATTGAATCTATTAGAGAACTCAGCTCTGCTTCTTAGAAGAAGCAGACTTTTACCTCTTCTGTTAATTTCCCTTTTTAAACCTCAGTTTCCTTGTTTGTAAAATGGGGAATTGGCCTTTAAGATATTCTCAAAGGTTCCTTCTAGCTATGAATTCATGATGCCATGATTCCTTCCTATTTTTTTAGAAAAACATGACTTATAGATTTTAGTATTTCCATAACTCTGTTTATAATTTTGCCCCCCTTCAGACTTGAGACTATCTTAAGATGGGTCCTGTGTCTCTCTTCACACTGTAACCCAGAGTGATTGATTTTTTGACTAGGTAAATGAGCCATTATCATTATTATTATTATTATTATTTCATTTCTTCCCTAACCTTAATCACTGAAAGGGTGTAGCATCAGAAAACTGAGACTTAGGAAAAGACCTTAGTTTTAAAAGGCTTCCTACTGTGTCTATCTAAAGCCATCTCCAGCTGTCCAGATCTATGTCTTGCCACTGGACCCAGATAGCTCTGGAAGAGAAAGTAAACCTGGTGAACTTTGCACAGCCCTCCCTCATTTAAATCCAGTTCATTTTCATATTATGGAATCACCTTTCTCAGGTCATGGTCCTCTTCTAGAATAAAGGACAAACAATAACAACATTTTGAATTCACTCACAGTTAATAGGCTAAGTTTATACTTTTCCCCAGTGGGAGGGTGCAGTAGAGGTAATGGAACTTCCTTCCTGGCTGACAAGGCTTTCTTTGATTCCATCATACTTCTGGATGGGATGGAATGAGGACTAGTAGGGGCAGTGAAGCCACTAAATATCTCATCTCCTTACCTGATAGCTACAGTTCATTTCTCCACGTTTTTATGGGGAAAAAAAACTAACATAAAAAGGGGAAATCCATAAGAGGCTGCCACAGACGGCAGTCACACCTAGACTCAACTAAAAGGATAAGAGTAGCTGGAACAATTGCCAAGAATTTCTCTTCTATTTTGATCTACCTCTCCTAAATGAGTTTATTTTCACTAGCTATATTCATCCCTCATACAATATAGACTCCTAACAATAGCCAGTGGTAATGGATTTCTCAAGAAACCCCTTAGACTTGCAAAAGGTACAATGATTCCAACTCGTAGGAACGTAGGGCTATGTGTTCCTAATCTAAAGCATGAGCAAATGGAGACCTATAAAGATAAGTGATTTGTCCAAGGTCTCTTAACTAGCATCTGAGTTGGCACTAGAATCCAAATCTCCTACCCTCCAAACTAGTACTTTCTCTAGTAACCACACTACTACCCCATTCATAGGATCATAGAATTAGAGATAGAGGTATCTTAGAGACTAATTTATTTCCTCCATTTACAAATAAGGAAACTAAGGCACAGAAAGATTAAGTGGCTTGGCCAGGACAATACCAAGAGTAAGCAAGCATCTAAGATGGAAATTTGAATCCAGGTCTTTCCAAGTCCAGTCCTCTGTGCACTACTTCACATTGCTTCTGATGACCACAGACCATTCAAGATCCATCGTCCATGATTCATTTTCTCCAAATGTAGAGTGTTACATGGCAATTAAGAGACTTGGATTTTAGTCTTTCACTCTCATCTCTTTCTGTTTTGTATTTCTGCTAGTCCCATTTCTCTTCCATACTTTTTCTTCTGCCTCCATATCATGCAGACTGGTAGGATGGTACAAAAGAAAGAACTGGTATTGATTGTATCAGGGTCAGAAGGCCAGGGTTCTATTAATTCTGCTCTTAAGCACATCTACAATCATGACCAAGGAACTTCTCTCTGGGACTCAGTTTCCTCATCTGTAAAATAAAGAATTTGGGCTAGGTGACTTCTATAGACCTTTCCAGCTCTGACATTGACTTTAATTTTTTCCTCAGATACAGACTTTCTTAATTTCTTGGATAATACTACTCAGCACTACACCAGTATATTGGCAGTTGACCCCAGTTTGCTAAGCATAGAACAGCCCTTTTTTCAAGATCATTGAACCTCTCATCTCCCGTTCCATTGACACCATTTTGTGCCTCCATCCCCCACCTTTATACAAGTCCTGTCATTGTGCTGCAAGCTGGGAGGGTATGTCAATAAAATCAACAGACATTTGGCTTGATCTGGCTTATTCTGCTCCCTTGGAGCTCAGCCCAGACACAATAAATCAGACTAATGGTGAAAAGAAGCCATAGTACCTATGTGTGGCCTGGAGACAAATATTTCCTATAGCTCCTCCCCTATCCATTCTCAATGAAGCCTGACCTTCTCTTTCTACCCCCATTCCCCTATCCCCACCCCCAGCCCAGATCTGGACTCAGAGGATTCTGACACAAGGTGGGCTGAGCCAGATGGATCTGGAGCACACCTCAATAAATCCTCTCCCCTCTTCAGTCAACAGTCACATGAATGTCTCTGATTTAGAGAAAACAGTGGAGCTCTCTCATGATCCTGGGATAGGTACTTTCCCTTCCTCCTACACTAGGATAGGGAAAGCAATGATCCTGGTGACCTTGAAGAAATGTGTTATTTTAGGTTAGTCCTCTGCTACTCTCTTCTTATTACAGCTATGTGAATTTTGTAGACAGAAGTCCTGGGTTCAAGTTCAGGCCTGTCATTAAGTGACCTTAGGCATCTGAACCTGAGTTTCTTTTTTTTTTTTAGGTTTTTTGCAAGACAATGGGGTTAAGTGGCTTGCCCAAGGCCACACAGCTAGGCAATTATTAAGTGTCTGAGGCAGGATTTGAACTCAGGTACTCCTGACTTCAGGGGGCCAGTGCTCTATCCACTGCACCACCTAGCTACCCTCCTGAGTTTCTTTATATGTGAAATGGGAATAATACCTGTTCTCTTAGAATAGGCCACAAGATCACATATTTGCAAGGAGAGGCAGAGAGAGAGAAAAACAAAGACAGAGAGATAGAAAGAAAGAGGAGGGGAGAAAGGGGAGAGAGGGGGATATAGACAGAGATAGATAGAGAGAAGCAGACAGAGAGAAGCAGAGAAAGATCTTCAGGAGGATAGCTTGGAAATCAGAAAACCCAGGTCCCCTCCTCAACTCTGGAATAATTGTCTATGTGGCCCTATGTTAGGATCTCAGCTGTCAGTCTGGGTCACTTGGGGCTCAAAGCCCCAGTTCAAGATTGAGCTTGTAGCAATATGCTACAAGAATGCATTTCATCCCCAGGTTCTTAACACTATCAAAGTCATTGAGTTATGCTCACAGGAAGAAAGATAAAGACCAAAATGAGTTAAAAATGAAAATTTGCTTCTCTTTTGACCTGAATGGAGGAATTAGGTGCAGCCATGAGTATCTTGGATCATAGAACCAGGAGGGAAAAATCCAGCACAGTTGCCTGGATATAATCCTCTTGTTAGTTCCCCCAAGGTTCCTGAATCTCATAGTTATACTTAGATTTTTTCTACTATGACTTAGAGGTGGCAGGTCTGGCATTAAATGACTGTTCAGAAGGAGCAGACTAAGTTCCTTTCCCTTCACTGTGAGATTTTTAAATAAATATTCTCTTCTTCATTACAGAAGCAGTAACTGGGTTTGAATAACTCCTATTATCTGAATGAACTTGGAAAAGTCATTTAGCCTCCAGAAGACTCAATTTCCCCTCTAACTTCTAAGGTCCTTTCTGGTTTTGAAACTATGATTGGTAAAAAATGACTCTTAGAGGTCACATAATTGTTGTTTTTTCTTAATTTTTACAAGTTTATTATTTATTTTTAAGATTTTAAAAAATTTGAAGTTCCAACTTCCCTCTAACCCCACACCCACCCATTGAGAAGGTAAGTTATATATCAATCATACAAGTGAAATTATGCAAAACATATTTCCATATTATTCATGTTGAAAAAAACAGCAAGAAAAAGGGGTAGCTTGGTGATGCAGTGTCCTGGAGTCAGGAGAACCTGAATTCAAATCTGGCCTCAGGCACTTAAATAATTACCTAGCTGTGGGACCTTGGGCAAGTCACCTAACCCCATTGCCTTTCAAAAAAAAAGTTAAAAAAAAAACCCCAGCAAGAAAATAAAGTGAATATATATATATATATATATTTCAATTTGCACTCAGAATTCATTAGTTCTTTCTAGAGGTGGATAGCATTTTTTTTTTCATTATGTGTTCTTTGGAACTGTCCTAGAGCAGTGTATTAATTAGAATAGCTCAATCTTTCACTGTTGATCTTTGTTAGAATATTGTTCTAACTCATGTAGTTGTAAGAGATGATACCAGGACATCTAGGGGGCACAGTGGAGCCCTGGAGTCAGGAGGACCTGAGTTCAAATCCAGCCTAGCCATGTGACCCTGGAAAAGTCACTTAACCTCATTGCCTTGCAAAAACAAACAAAAGAGTCAGTGCTTCAGTACTGAAATCCATTTTTTTTTAAAGAAATGAGTGAAATAGAGAGCTACTGAGTAGGGGTCTGGGGGCTGAAGCCTTACTTAGAAAGCCACCACTTTGCTGGCTGAATGGAAGATAGAGTTTTGGAGAGGACAGATAACTTGCCAAAGGATACACAGTAAGTAGTCAAACCGATACTAGAACTTATATCTTCTGATTCCCATCTTTCTGCAGGCAAGAGTCATCTATGCCATCTTGACCAAGCCCCCACATCTTTCTGATCTCCAGTTTCATCACTTAAAAAAAATGAGGGGGCTCATCTGGGTGACTTCTAAGGTGACTTCCCAGCTCTGACATTCTCTGGTGTTGCATGTTTAATAAATTCTGGATATTTGCAACTAACTGTTAATGTATGACAGAATAGAGAACAAAGAGTGCAAGTTGCTATGGAGATTAGGTGTGTGTGTGGCAGGGGTAGGGATGGGATCTGGGAACAAAAATGTCAAAGTCAGATGAGTCAGAGATGGGAGAAAGAACTCAAGCTTTGATTTAAAGGTCAAGAGCACATGGACAGATTAGGAAATTAAGACTGACTAGATACTTGCAAAAGAGTAAGTGACCTTAGAAGTCCTTCCTATTTCTGATTCTTCTGGAAGGCTTCTAATTAGGAGGAGGACTCTGGAGAAAGGACAGCCAGTTTGGAAAGTTTAGGGAGCTGCCTTGAACTTATATCCTCATTCTAGGGTTTTAAGACTAGAAAACTAGATAGAAAATGATGTTTTCTCAGAAGTGTTTAAAATATCTAGAATCATAAAGGCAATGTGATGTAATGATTAGGAGCCTGGCTTTAGAGTCAGGAAAACTTGGGTTCAAATCTTGCCTCTAACAAGTACTACTGTATGATCCTGGGGCAAGTCACTTAACAGCTCCAATGCCTCAGACAACTCTTCAGGCCTATGAGATGAAGAGAAAGTCAGTCTGCCTTGACAGAGAGAAATTCTGTTTGGCAATTACCTGGGAAGGTCCAGTTGGGGCAAAAGGAGGGGAAAGAATCACTGGAGTTGGAAAGGATTTAGATTATCCACTTAAAATTACTTCCTGTCCAGAGATGGGATTCATGCCACAATACCTATGAGAGATGGTCCTCCAGTGTCTATTTGAAAAATGCATTGAAGGGGTAACATTCCCATTCAATTGTTAGCTGTTTCTCATTACTCCTGTCTGATGTTGATCTGAAATCCGCCTTTCTTGGATGCATAGACATCTCTATTCCTTCTAAGTGACACTAATTAAAAATATTCAAAGACAGTATCCCAGATTTGAAGCAAGGGAAAGAGCCTCCACAAACATCTAAAGCAGAGACAGACAGGAATTCCCTCCATAGTATCCCCATAAGGGGATCATTCAACCTTAACTTAGAGATAGGATTCTCTGTTTCACAAGCCTGCTCATAGCCAGCCTTTTGGATTTAGATGAATGAATGAATGAATTAATAGATGGATTTAAACTTCCCACAGTCACTTGGACCAAAGGAGAGAGGGAAAAACAAGCACTCTTTTATGAAATATATTCCCCAGAGAAAACCTCCTGCCAAAGTAATTGGTAAATAAGCATTTATTAGGAACTTACTATGTGTGGGGTAGGGCAGCTAAAAGATGCAGTGGTTGGTGTTGCTCCTAGAGTCAGAAAGACTCATCTTCCTGAATTCGAATCTAGCTTCTAGACAGTTATTAGCTCTTTGACCCTGGGGAGGCACTTAGACCTCATCTGTTAAATGAACTGGAGAAGGAAATTAAAAACCATTCCAGTGGCTTTGCTAAGAAAACCTCACATGGCATCACAAAGAGTCAGACAGTACTGAAAAATAACTGAGCAAGCCATTGTGCTAAGCACTGGAGATAGAAAAAAGAGACAAAAAGGAAGTCTCTGCTCTCAAGGACCTTACAGTCTAATAAAGGAGGCAACATACAAATAATTATATATAAATAATTTAAAAAGGGAAAGTACTGGGGCAGCTAGGTGGTGCAGTGGATAGAGCACCGGCCCTGGAATCAGGAGTACCTGAGTTCAAATCCGGCCTCAGACACTTCATAATTACCTAGCTATGTGGTCTTGGGCAAGCCACTTAACCCCATTGCCTTGCAAAAACTAAAAAAAAAAAAAAAAAAAAGGAAAGTATTTGAATTAAGAAGGGAGGGAAGGAGGGAAGTTATAAAATAGATAATTTTGATTATAAAAAATTAAAAAGGTTTTTCTATATGATTCCTGAATAAGATAGGATTTTAGTTATGACTTAAAGGAAGGTAGGGAGGATAGTTGTTGGACAAGAGGAGGGAGAATGTTCTAGGTATAGGTAGGGAGAAAGTCACCATTTTGGTGGCTGAATGGAAGATATTGGTATGGGGAGAAATCTGAGGAGGGCACACTTCCAACAGCCTATTGCAATGGTCCAGGAGTGAGATGATAAAGACTTGAACTAGAAGCAATGGCATTGTCAGAGGACAGAAGAAGTATTCAAGATATATTGAAAAGGTAAAATTAACAAACTTTGACCATGGCTTAGGTATGGTGGGTAAGAGATTGTGAGGAATTCAGGATGATGTCCAG
Source organism: Macrotis lagotis (assembly GCF_037893015.1). Classification (NCBI taxonomy): domain Eukaryota; kingdom Metazoa; phylum Chordata; class Mammalia; order Peramelemorphia; family Peramelidae; genus Macrotis; species Macrotis lagotis. Next base: position 796,130,449 of record NC_133658.1, read on the forward strand.
ATAGAAATCTGAGGAACAGGAGGGATGGTATTCTATTCTGGTTGGTTCTTGTCCTTCATTATTGAAGAAGACCAAAATGACATCACAATAGTAGAGATGAGTTACAGTGTGTCTGACCATGTCTGATCAGAGTGATTGGAGCTCAGAATGCCACAGGTCAGACACAAATATTCTATGTGAACACCAGGGTGGTTACTCTAAACTTATGTATCTCACCTTTCCTTTGACCTGTTTCCATTCTGCCTTGCTCATGGAGCACATCACCCTCTCTGAAGAGGGCTTGTCATGCTGGGTGTCTTCCATGCTATATAATCAATTCTAAAATTCTTAAGAGAAGCCTTTGTATCCCTGTATCTCTTCTTTTGATCCCACTGTGAGCATTTGCCCTCACTGTGAACATTTGCTCTATGTGAGTTCTCCATAAAGTCTTTTTGGCAGGAATATGTTTGACATTCTGATAACATGGTCAGTCCATTGTAGTTACACTGTCTGTAATAATGTTTGAATACTTGGCAGTTTATCTGGAGAAAGGACCTCAGTGTCTGGTGTCTTCTCAAGCCAAGTTATCTTCAGAATTTTCTTAAGACAATTTAAATAGAAATGATTCAGTTTCCTGGCATGGCATGTTGAGTTTATGATGTCTACTAGACATCCAGTTTGAGATATCTGAAAGGCAGTTGGAGATCTGAGATTGGAGGGCAGCAGAAATGTTAGGGGTAGGATAGATAGATTTGAGAATCATTAGTACTTTGTTGTTAATTTCATTTTCAGTCATATCTGACCTTGTGACCCTATTTTGGAGGGTTTTTTAGTAAAGACACTGGAGAGATATGCCATTTTCTTCTCCAGCTCCTTTTACAGATGAGCATCTGAAGCACAGGAGATTAAATTATCTGCCCAGTTAACTTGTTCCACACAGCTAGCATTTGAAGTCAGATCTAAGCTCTTGAAGACGAATCTTACTGATTCCAAGTCTGGTGCTCTATTCCTTGCATCACAGAGAAGGTAATTTAACCATATGAACTGAGCAAGTCACTAGGTTACATAACAGAGGAAGAAGAGGACATCTATAGTGAAAAGACATGATCTGGATGAAGCTTTAGCAAAGGAGACGGAGAAGGAATGATCACTCCTTGGTGATAGCTTCTCAGCCAGGTAAGAGGAGAACCAGGAGAGATAACCTAGTGAGAAGGTTTTCATGAAGAGTCGAGTGATCAATTGTGTCAACAATGCAGTGAGGTCAAGAGGAAGATTGAGAAAAGGGCACTGGATTAGGAAATAAGAGATCAGCCTGGGAGTGAAGGAGATGTGGAAAAGAGCTTCTGATCCATAAACAGCCTCCCCCCCAATTCAAGAACATCTAGCTTCAGGTTCTGCCTTTGACTATACTCTATGACTTAGGCCGATGGGGCAACTCCCCAAAGACTTAAAATCACAAAAGAGATGTTGATTTGCATTGGTAGAAGGTGTGTCCTCACTGTGAGTTCTCTACACCAACATATTCAGAAATTTAATCCAAAATAAAGATTGGGACTGGACCTGTAATTTATTAGGATGAGGAAATCCTAAATAAAGAATTCCTTCCATCATTGCTGGTCAGCACCTTCCCTGCTACAAGAGTTGAATGAATGATTAGTTCTCAAATGTTTTGGTCTCAAGACCTCTTTTATACTTTTTTTTAAAATGTAATTTTTTGGTTACATTTTAAATTCTAAATTATCTTCCTCCCTCCCTGTCCCATACTAGAAAAAGCCATAATTTGAGATACATGTATGTATGTATATATATATATATATCTTTATATATTATGTATATGTGTGTGTGCATACATGTCTTGTGTATATGTATATATAACACCATACTATGAAAACTTATATTTGTATACTTCTATTGATAAATTCTATCTCTAGAGTGGGTATCAATTCCTTATAGGTCTTTTGTAGCAGTTTTGAATAGTTGTAATACTCAGAACAGCTTAGTTTACAGTTATGCTTTAAACAATATTGTTTTTTTTGGGGGGGGGTTAGGTTTTTGCAAGGCAAATGGGGTTAAGTGGCTTGCCCAAGGCCACACAGCTAGGTAATTATTAAGTGTCTGAGACTGGATTCGAACCCAGGTACTCCTGACTCCAGGGCTGGTGCTTTATCCACTACACCACCTAGCCGCCCCAGCAATATTGTTTTTACTGTATACAATGTTCTTTTGGTTCTGAACAATTCACTCTTCATTATTTCAGACATGTCTTTCCATGTTTTTCTAAAATCAACCTGCTCATCATTTCTTACAGTATGTATCATTCCATTACAATTATATGCCACAACTCATTTAACCATTTCCCAATTGGTGGGCATCCTCTCAATTTCCAATTCTTTGTAACCACAAAGAGAACTGCTATAAATTTTAGAATATAAAGACTTTTTTCCTTTTTCTCTCTGATCACCCTGGGAAACAGATCTAAGAGTGATATTTTAGGGTTAAAAGGTAAACATAAAGAATAAAAACTATTTGGGCATAATTCCAGGTTAATTTCCAAAATTTGATCAATTCGCAATTCCACCAACAGTGTATTAGTGTTCCAATCTTTCTATTTCCCCTCCAACCTTTGTCATTTTCCCCTTCTATCATTTTCCTTTTACACTATTAAAAACTATTGAGGTCCTCAAAGAGCTTTTGTTTATGTGGGTTATATATAATAATATTACCATATTAAATACTGAAATAAATTTTAAAATCTTTGCCAACTCATTTAAATAAACCAATTATAAGTTAACATAAATATCATTTTTATGAAAAATAACCATATTTTCCAAAAAAAATTTAGTGAGAGGAGTGGCATAATTTTACATTTTTTGCAGATATTTTTAATGCCTAATTTAATAGAAGACAGTCTTAGATATGACTTCTATAACATTTACATCAAATCTGCTGAGATATGTTGCTTTGGCTGAAGTATATGAAGATAATCCAACTTTACAGATATATAGTTGACTAAAAAAATTAACTTTTTTCAGACAATTGTGAATACTCTTCTTTGATATTATACCAAAACTCAACAAGTGGTAATAGTTGCAGCATAGAATCTATCAATAATTTTTCCATGCTTTGTTATAGAGCACTGGTCAATTGTACACTGTGAATGGATCTTTTACCCATGCATTTTTCATGCATTGGTAATTTGTAAAATATTGCTTCACTGAGTTATTACAGATCTTCCATTTCATTGTACAACATCAAAAAAAATCACATTCATCACTATCACTACCAGTCTCATTAGAAAATTATTTCAGTATTGGGAAGATGTCAAGATTGCAGCTACAAGTTTTCTAAAATCCTAATTTTCACTTGAAAGCTCATATTTTATCACTGGCAAAAATACTGTCAGTAGTTTTTTCCTGATATGACAGGCTCACTTTGTTCATTTTCTAGGAAATGTCTGCCAAATACTCGAGTCTGAGTAAACATAGTTTGTCTGTTAGTCATTATTTCAAGTAAGAATGGTGTTACATAAAGAAAGTGCTAGTTCAGCTCATGAGTTAAAGAACTGCACAGGACTTTACCTTAATATGTTTAACATGATTGCACATATATGACCTATATCAGAGTGCTTGTTGTCTTGGGGAGGAGGGAGAGTGGAAGAGAGAGAGAAAAACTTAGAACTTGAAATCTTATAAAAAATGAATGTTGATCTTGGGAGGGGGAGGGAAGAGAGGGAGGTAGAAAATTTTATAAAAATGAATCTGGAAAATTACTTATGTGAAATTGGAAAAACAAAGTAATATTAAAAAAAAGAAATCATACAAAAGGAAAGAAAAAGGTTAAGCTACTTGCAAGAGACCATTTCCCTGGTCCATTTTTATAAAAAGACAAATATCTAAATTGCATCCAATATTTTTTACTTTTTGATTAAAAATAACCCAAAAGTTGATACCTCTGTATAGGCTGCCATGGATGGTAATTTATAATAGTAATTTATTCCCAAATTTTTCATTTTGTTTCAGTTTGAATGCAAATAGAAAACAATCAAACAAAAACAAGAACTTTTCCTTGAGACAACCATCCTACATTGGAAGTAATAAAAGTCTTGTGCACACTTCCCATTTTGTCACCTTGAATATTCAAAAAATATATACTTGAAGGCCAAGATTTAATAAAATTAATACTTTTTTTGCTTTACTAAGGACATTCTTAAATGAAACTGGTGTTTTATTTTAATTTAATTTTTATTTTTTACAGTGAGTATCTGGCAGTGAAGTTCACAATGGTAAGTACGATTTGACTCATTGTCTTGATTCTCTCTGAGGCAACAGCGTTTGGTAAAATTATTGCTTTTGTAACATTAACACAAATACTGCTTGCAGTTGCCCCAGAAGAAATCATTCAATCTATCAATTAACACTTATTAAGTGCCTACTATATTCTAGGAACATAAAGGACATTCTTCAATGCTTTGTTGATACTGATTCTAGAACAAAGTAAAACAGAAAGTTCAATCATATCTATAGATTTGTTCTTTTGAAGAGCAAATTATCTAGATGAAATAGTAACAATTTTCTTGTTTGCTGTGAAATAAGTGAGTTCGTGTCTATCTGGAAAGGAGTTCTGATGTGATTTCTTTATAGGCTTCTCATCCAGCAGGTATGCAATGTCAACTGTTCAGTGCTTTAGTAGTCTTTCAGCTATTGTCTGCACATCTCCAATTAATGGAATAAAATAAACTTGTAAGATACTTCAGTGACTTTTTTCATTCCTAGTTTAAGAAGCAAAGATGAACAATTTTTGGCTTTTAAAAAACTAATTAGGGGCAGCTAGGTGGCGCAGTGGATAGAGCACTGGCCCTGGAGTCAGGAGTACCTGAGTTCAAATCCAGCCTCAGATACTTAATAATTACCTAGCTGTGTGGCCTTGGGCAAGCCACTTAACCCCCATTACCTTGCAAAAACTAAAAAAAAACCCAAAAAACTAATTATGTCAGTGTTTAAATCATTCAATTCTGGGACAGCTAAGTAGCACAATGGATAGAGCACGGGGATCTGAGTTCAAATACTACCCCATAGACTCACTAGTTGTGTGAGCTTGGGAGGTCACTTAACCCCAATTGCCTTCCCCAAAAGAAAAAAGTATAATTGAGAAATAAAATATTAAATTCTTTTTTCTTTAATTCTGAATGATTATTCTCCAAAAAATGGTACTATAATACTATTTAAAATGTTTCCTTTTCATAAAAAAGCAATAAGGTAAATGAATAATATCTTTATAGTCTCTGAAAAACTCTACTATATACTTGTGAGAGAATGAGAGTGAAAAAGGTACACAAGGCATTAATATTTTATAAAAGAGGTCTTTTCCTCCAGGAACCCTAGAAAGTGTCTTGGGACTCACAGGGTCCTCAGATCATACTTTCAGATTCTCTTGGAGAATCTTGGAGCAATGAGAAACTAAATAACTTGCCACAGACCACACAGCTAATATGTGTTATAGGAAAGACTTGTATCCATTTTTTTTCTGGCTTGGAGGCCAGCTCTCTATAACACCAAGCCGCCTCTCAATCCAAAAATGGATGAATAAAAAAAATATAGAGAGTACATTGAGCTCCACAGAGACAGTGCTGGAGCTAGTAAAAACTCAATGGTTAGTGGGCTACTCTTTGGCACTGAGGGAAAGTAATAAATAGTGAACAAAGGTGATCCCAAGAAACTGAAACTTTTTTCAAGTGAACCTATTAAGAGGACCAAGAGAAGAAACATTGAGATGCTTCTGTGAACTTTTAAGAATTTAATTAAAAATGCTCAGAAAGGTAGAAGACAATGTCTTCTAAAGAAAAAAGAAAATTTGAGGATATGGCAAAAACTGATAATGTTTGTAATGAAATGGAAATGAAAACCTACATTCAACCTAAAGCAGAAACAAAAAAAGAAGTTTAAGGATCCCAATGCACTGAAGAGGTCTCCTTTGGCATTTTCCATTACTCTGTTCTAAGTATCATCCTAAAATCAAAGGGGAATATCCTGGTCTTTCTGTTGGAGATGTGGCAAAAAAAAGAATTGGGAGAAATATGGAACAATACTGTTGGAGAAGACAAGCAACTTTATGAAAAGAAGGCAGTTAAATTGAAGAGAAAATATGAAAAGGATTTTACTACCTGCCAGGCTAAAGGAAAACCTGATGTGGGCAAAAAGGAAAGAGTTGTCAAGGCTGAGAAGAACAAGAAAAACGAGGAGAAGGAGATGAGGAAGATGAAGTAGACAAGGAAGGAAAAGAAGATGATGAAAAATGAACAAGTTCTAGAGCAGTTTCTTTTTTAGTCTACAATGTATTTTAACCCATTGTATATAATTTGCTCCTTTTAAAGGAAAAAATGGAAATGCAAGGCTGTTTTTAAACTGTACAGTGTCTTTTTCTGTATAGTTAATATACTACTGAATGTCTTTAGATAGCCTTGTCCTTTAATGGGATTTTCTTTTTTCTTTTTTTTTTGCAAGAAAAGAACTTTTTAAATAGAATATAAGTTTTAAAGTTTATAGTCACTCTCCAAATACAAAAAGCAAATACAATTCAACTCAGCATAGAAGTAGATTTGCAAAGTTACCAGAACTTAGACATTGCATAAAAAGTTAGACTAAAGATGATTTTGTGGTTTCATTTCCTAAGGGGAGGCATGCTCTTCCTCAGTTACTGAACACAGTAAAGAAATTGTTACTTTGATGAAATAGTAACAACTGTTCCATAATAAAAACTGACATAAATTCTAAAAATTAAAAAAGCATAGTTACATAATCACAACGTTTCTCCTCCCTCCATCTTTTTAGCATTTTCTCTTTTTTTGTTTTTTGTTTTTCTTTTGTGCAGTCTCAGAAAATAATATATCTCCAATAAGGGTTGTTTTCAAAAAGGGCTGGAAAACTGAGGGGGGGGGAGGAGGAGAAGTCAAGGGCAGCAGACATGGCCACCCCCAGGCTCCAAGAGAACATTTGATAACAAGGTTTGGGACATGAAGGACTCATCCCACACTGATGCTGATTTTAGATATATACTTGATGTAACCAATGTTATGGAGGAACTGAGTTTAAGTTTTCAACCTCCTTCTCCAGAGATGAAGGTGGTATAAGAGAGAGTATACCTCAAAGGTTTTATCTCTTTGTTAAAGTTCTTTGTAATCCTTAAGTGCTTAAAGAGAACTGGGATGCTAGTTATTGGATCCCATAATAATGGGAGGAATATAACCAGTGGGTACTTGAGTGGTGATGTTTGTCCTTTCTTGAAGAAGATCATGGCATCAGGGAGGTGATGCACATGAACTGGATTTGAGTGAGGGGATGCTCTGCTAAGTCACCAGCCTCTTTCTCTTCCAGAATCACGACTACTGGAGATCCTGGAGGAGAGGCAAAATTGCCCCAAATTACACAATTAGTGACAATTGCCTGAGGTTGTATTTGAACTCCTCTCCTCCTAACTCCAAGACCAGTGCTCTATCCACTGTGCCACTTAACTTCCCTACTCGAGTGGTGGAAGAGAAGCTCAGGATACCCTGGAGCCCTCAGGACCAACTATATAACTCTGCCTTATACCGAGCAAGGGGAGCCAGAGCACATAGGCTATAATGCAATTGGTAATTTAGCACATGTGTGGGATATGGATTAGGAGACAGACAAAAGGTAAGAAAACTGATTAGGAGGCTGCTTACTAGCCCAGGAAAAGAAGATCATGGCAGCCTGAATGTGGGTGATAGCCATGTAGACTTTCACTGAGTGGAATAGTGGGCAGAGCATGGGACTTGAATTCAGGAAGACCTGAATTTATATCCATCTTTAGACACTTACTGACTGCATGATTCTAGGAAAGTCATTTGATCTCTATTTGTCTAAATTTTCCCACCTGTGAGAGTAATGAGGCTAGTGGTAGCACCTACCTCCAATGGTTATCATGAGTATCAAATGAGGAAGTACTTGTAAAGCACAGGGTTTAGCACACAGGAAGCACCATATAAATGTGAGCTTAATGAAACTGAAGAAAAGACCAGAGCAGAAGAGAAAATGTGACATTCAAGCAAAAGACCCAAGAGACTCATATAAAGGTTATTGGTAAGTGAGAAATCATAAAAGACTTATTTAAGTCATATTTGAAAATTATTCACTAGTAATTAGAGAAATAAAAATTAAAACAACTCTGAAGTACTACCTCACACTCCTGAGATTGACCAGCAAGCCAGAGAGGGAAAGTAAAAAATTGGAAAATAGGTATACTATTATTGTTGGCACAGTTGAGATCTAGTCCAACCATTCTGGGGGATTTTCAATAGCTACTCACCTTTCTTGTTACAGTATGAGAATTGCAAATTGGTATGGAAATTTAAAGCAGGTTCTTGTTGGTGCACAGCACAAATTAGTTATATATGGGGATGTAGGTCATTTTCATTTTTAGTTATCTTTGATGCTGCATATGAAATAATTATTGTTCTGTTAACTGAATATGTAACTATTTTGTTGACATTCTGAAAGTTTCCAAGTAAATTAATTTTTTAATAAATAAATAAATATATATGTATATATATATATAATAAATATATATATGTATATATATAATATATATATATATACACTTTAGAGACCAATTATATATCTATGGGCATTACATTTTTTCATATATGTCTAGTTGCTGCTACAATTAATATATTTAATATGATTAATTGTACTTTAATTCAATTAATCCAATTGATTGATTAATATGACTAGTTTCACTTTAAAATGTTACTGAATTCAGAACAAGTTTTTGCCATTTAATGTTTCCTCAATTAATGAAAAGTAATAATCCAATTATTTTCTCATGGGAGAGGCATGGCTCTTTTTTTGAATGTTAAATAAACCTTAACACTTAAAACTAGAGTAGTTCAAAAGAGGGGAAACCCCTGTGGGCTGGATTCACATGACTGAATCAAATTTGAACTAGGTCTTGAGAGATCAGTAGGATTTCAACAGACAAGGCAGAAGAATGGAAGACATACCGAACTATGGGAGAAGGAAGCATTGAAAGGTGGGGAAAATAGTACCAGAGTACCAGACTTAGAGTTAGGAGGACTTGACTAATAGACTAAAACTGTGTGACCCTGGGCAAGTCACTTAACTTCTCTCAAATTCATCTGTAAAATGGGGATAATAGTAGAACTTTCTTCAGTGTTGCCATTATGATCAAATGAGATACCTACATTAAAAACTCTTTGCAAAACTTAAAGGGCTATATAAATGCTAGATATAATAATAGCTGAAACTTTTAGAGGACTTTAAGAGCTGCAAAGTATTTAACAAACATCATTCCATTTCATCCTGCCAGTTCTGTGAAATAGGTCCTAGAAGCATTAATATATCCATTTTACAGATGGGAATACTGTGGTTCAATGACTTGTTCATGGTCACAAAGCTAGTAAAGGCTATAGGAAAACCTCTCAACCCTGAGTCTCACATTCTCTTCATGATAGTATCAGAGGGACCTGGCATTAGGGTATTCAGTTCTCAAAGAAGGGGTCTTTGCCTTGTCATCATCTTCCTTTCTAAATAATATTATTCCCTTAGCTCAGACCCTACTAACCCATTCCATTTAGGGAACATCGAAGCCTCTCTATAAGGAGTCCATTTTTTCTCATTCCCTTTGTCACTTGCTTGGGATAAAAAAGATCCCGACTGAAAACAGGATCACAACAAATAGCTATTCCTCAGACTAAGGTAGTCTGTAGATTAAGAGGAAGCAGCCTGATTTGAATAAAAAGGAAGGAGGAGGTTATAGGTAGGCAGCTCCCAAGACCCTTTCTTCTTATAGCCTCCTTTCCACTGCTTTACAGCTAGGAGATGGGAGGATCACTCATCCTTGACCAAAATGGCTTGGCACCAGCAGGTAAAATTTATGTGGACATTGCCATTTGAAAAAGGGATAATCTATCCTCCCATTCTTTGTTCTAGTATAGACCCTATTCTGGGAATTTTCCTATACTCAATCCTACTTCTTTCCTTCTTAAGGTTTTTCTCAGAGAAAATTTGCTATCAATTCCTCCTGACAGTTCAATTCCTATATAATCAAAGGCCTACCCTATTCTGAAAATTTTTCTAATAGAATGCTCTCAAGAGTGATATCATGTATTAGCAATGTGATCAATATATAGCTATCCTATATAGCTAGAAATTTAAGCTTTGAAGTTTTTAACAGTTACTATCACAAATAAGGACAAATTAAAACTGCAGAAGAAAAAATAAAAGCAAGTGATGAATTTTAAGTGAAATTTCTTGTTTGTTTGAACTGGTAAACATTTATTGCTTATAGAAACCCAGAAGAGAAAACAATTCTATCTAGCCTTGTTTTAACTGATGGAGTTTGCTATTTGGGGGTAAAAGACTTTGAGACTATTGATAAATTTTATTCTAAGGTTTGACTTTAGTCATCATTGTCTGATGGATCATTAAGTCAGTAACTAATGTTACAAGCTACTCAGAGGAAGTGAGAACCTAAAGTGGTTTCTGGAAACAGGCTGAACAATCTTTGGACTCCGAATAAAACAGGGTCCTTCTAGTTCAGTTTCTCCATTATGATCCTTTGAAAAGGAATGTTTTCCTGAACCATGACTACATGACTGACTATTAACTGTGACACTTATGTAAAGTCAAACAGAGCTAAGGATGTTTGATCCTGCTGTATATGTGCTGGTCACCAGGGATTAATTTGAGTTTTTTTTAATCATGTCCCAGCTTTTTCTCTCTTCAGTAGATTTCCACAATCAGAGCAATTAGCCAATGAAAGACATAGGTGTATGCACAATATGCCCTGATACCATGCAGTATTCCTCTCTATATGGAAAAAGATCAATGCTGCCTGGATTGGATGTCTCTTATATGATATATACTAGTTACTTTGATTCAACTACCAAAATCATAGAATATCATTTTGTCATCCCTACTTCCCTGTATTATTATTATTATTATTATTCATTTTTGATATTGCTGTAAGCATGTTATCAACTCCCATTAGGCTGGCCTCTGGACTGGAGTATATCATGAAAAAGATCCAAAGCTGAAGACCTTCATTTTCTCTTTAAAATGAAAATGATTCTTTGATGACCTTTAAGTACCCCCTTGGCTTCTGTTTTTGCTTGTCCTCTCATCATCTATTTTGTTCTTTTTTTTTCATCCATTTGTACAAGCATATTTCCAAGTTACAAAATTTCCTTCCACCCTCCCTTCCTACCTTGCTCTGCTCTGCAGGGAACACTCAGTTTAGCATTTTACATACGTATTTTGTTAAATATATTTACAAATTAGTAATTTTTGACATGAGGAATTAGGATTAAGGGAAAACACATGAGATAATTTTTATAAAGTGTTCAGCTTCAGAAGGGGTAGTTATTTTTTCCTATGTGTTTTTTTTATTTTTCTTCCTCTGATTGGAGATAATATAGTCCATAACCAGTCAAATACAGTTGTCCTAGCTCTCTGGACTGTCCAGACTTCCATCAAGGTTGTTCATCTCATAATGTTGTTGATGTGTATATTGTTCTCTTGGCTTTGCTCCTTTCGCTCAGGCTTCTCTAGAGTTAAGACCATTTTATGGTTTCTTATAGAACAATAATATTCTATAGTATTCATGTACCATAATTTGTTTAGCCATTTGCCAATTGATGGGCATCCTCTCCATTTCCAATTCTTTGCCACTACAAAAAGAGCTGCTATGAATATTTTGAAACATGTAGGACTTTTCCCATTTTTATAGTTTCTTCTGGATATAGGACTAGAATTGGAATTGTTGGGTCAAAGGGTATGAACAGTTTATTGCTCTTTGGCCATAGTTCAATAGTGCTCTCCAGAAAGGCTGGATCTCTTCACAACTCCACCAGCAATTCATCAATGTCCCATTCTTCCCACAACCTCTCCTACATTGATCATCTTATCTTTTTCTCACCTGGGCTAATCTAATAGGTGTGAAATGATACCTTGTTGTTGTTTGAATTTGCATTTCTCTAATCAATAGTGATTTGGAGCATTTTTTCATATGATTATATATAGCTTTAATTTCTTTATTTGAAAACTGTCTGTTCATATCATTTCACCATTTATCAACTTGTGATCTTGTAAATTTGATGCAATTCTCTATATATTTTAGAAATGAGACCTTTATCAGAACTCCTGGTTATGAAGATTTGTTTCTCAGTTTTCTGCTTTTCTTCTAAATTAAGCAGCATTGATCTTATTAGTGCAAAACCTTCTTAATTTAATATAGTCAAAATCATTCATTTTGTAGTTTATAATGTGCTCTAATTCTTGATTGATCATAAATTTATCCCTTTTCCATAGATCAGACAGGTAGAGTATTTCTTGGTCTATTAATTTATCTATGGTATCACTCTTTATATCTAAATCATGTACCCATTTTGACCTTATTTTGATATAGGGGATGAGATGTGGATCTATGCCTAGTTTTTGTCATACTATTTTCCAGTTTTCCCAACAATTTTCTTCAAATAGTGAGTTCTTATCCCAGAGGCTGATGTCTTGGGGTTTGTCAAATAGTAGATTGCTGTAGTCATTTATTGCATTTTCTTTTGAACCCATCCTAATCCACTGATCCATTACTCTATTTCTTAGCTAGTACCATGCAGTTTTGAGCACTGCTGCTTTATAGTATAGTTTTAGATCTGGTAGAGCTACGCCACCTTCCTTTACATTTTTTTTCCCATCAGTTTCCTTGCTATTCTTGCCCTTTTGTTGCTCCAGATGAATTTTGTTACTATTTTTTTTAGCTCAGTAGTTATTTGGTAGTTTGATTGGCATGGCACTGAATAAGTAATTTAATTTGAGTAGAATTGTCATTTTTATTATATTAGTTTGACCTAACCATGAGCATTTGACATTTTTTCAATTATTTAGATCTGACTTTATGTGGGTGAGGAGAGCTTTATAATTGTATTCATACAGTTTCTGGGTTTGTCTTGGGAGGTGGATTCTCAAGTATTTAATGTTGTGGAATTAATGTGGAATTTCTCTTTCTTTCTCCTGTTCTTGGGCTTTATTGTTCATATATAGAAATGACGATGATGATTTATGTGGGTTTATTTTATATCTTGCTACTTTGCTGAATTTGTTAATTGTTTCAAGGAGTTTTTTAGATGATTTTCTCAGGTTGTCTAGGTATACCATCATATCACCTGCAAAGAGGGAAAGTGTTGCTTCCTCATTGCCAATTCTGATTCCTTCAATTTCTTTTTCTTTCCTCATTGCTATTGCTAGCATTCCTAATACTATATTGAATAATAATGGTGATAATGGGCATCCTTGTTTCACCCCTGATTAAATTGGAAATGATCTGAGTTTATTCCTATTAAATATGATATGTATTATTTATTTATTTATTTGTTTGTTTGTTTGTTTATTGCAAGACAAATTAGGTTAAGTGGCTTGCCCAAGGCCACACAGTTAGGTAATTATTAAGTGTCTGAGGATAGATTTGAACTCAGGTACACCTGACTCCAGGGCTGGTGCTCTATCCACTGAGCCACCTAGCCACCCCCCCCCCCATTTAGAGTTTTTGTTCATCTTTGCTGTTTTGTATCTACTCCTATATGGAGTATAGATGACAGTTTTTATTTTGCTGGGGCTGGGATCTGATCCCTGGCTTGTTGTTGGCCAAGATGTTGCCTATGTAGTCCAGGCCTTGCTTTTGCAGAGGTTTTTTTCCCCCTCCTTTATGTCCAGGTTCTGACTTAACAGTGGATTATTCCTGATCCAGTCCTGTCTTTTATACTGGTGTTTTCAGAGTTCAGACTTTCTTTAGGGTTGGGATCCTCCCTGCTGGCTTGCTATCTAGCTACCAGGACCTTTGTTATTGTTAAGCTGTCAGGACCTGGATTGCACTGTGGCTAAAGTCTCCTGCTGGCTTTTCCCCGCTTTCCTGCCTCCTGGACTTTACTTCCCCTTTCCCCCCAAAGAAATAAACTTTTACAGAAGACCCTCCACGATGTCTACAGTTGAAAACTTCTTTTAATCTTTTCTTCTTTCTTGGTGGGATCTGTGTGTGAATGTCAGAGTAGAGGCTTCAGTTATTTTTGGTAGGGAAAGACCAATCAATCCTTTAATTTCTCCAAGATGGATGTTGCTGGAGTCAGCTGGAATAAATTCATTTCCCTGAAAGAGTTGATTGTTAAATTTTGCATTAGTATTTACATGCCAGAAATCTGAAAATCTTATCCAAAATACCTTAATTTATTGGTTTGTTGGTTGTCTAGAATTAAGAAAATGATGGAGAAAATGTTAAAAATTTAGATAAACTTAAAAGTGTGTTATGAGTTCATTTATTCCTTTAGAAATCTGGTTTGTTAAACATTTGTGAGTACTCTGCTATTTTCAAACCTTGGCTTCTTCAACTGTATTAAAAAGGACTTAAACTAAATGATTCCAAGATTCCTCCCCTTTTAAAATCTGTGGTCCTTTGATCCTATGATTAATTTATTACAGCCATTTCAATTCAAGAAACACTTATTAAGCACCAACTCTTCAAAGCCGTGTTCAACACCCAATACAAGTCTCTGCCATCATGTAGCTTGCATTCTCCTAGCTGTACAGATGTGTTATTCAGTCATATGTGTAAGCTTTACCATCCCATTTGCTATTTTCTTGGAAAAGATACTAGATACTATTAACTTCTCCAGCTCATTTTACAGATGAGAAAACTGAGTCAGACAGGATTAAATGATTTGCCCAGAGTTATAAAGCTTGTAAATGCCTGAGGCCAAGACTCAGATACTCCAAAATCCAGGGCTGGTAAGTTTTATCTGTTGTACCACCTAGAAACCATTGTATAAAGATAAGGAAATACAAAATACATGCTAAATAAATACAAAATAAATGGGGATGGTGGGCCATCCAAGAAGCACAGTTATGGTTGGAAAGTCATTTTAGAGTCCCTAGATTTCATTTCTATCAGCTGGAAAATTAGAGGGTTAAATCATTTCCAATTCTAAAATTCTTTACTGTATTTCTTTCAATAAAGAATAGGAAGAGTTATCCAGGAGGCTTTGGGCATTGCAGATTGACATAGGAGTGGACAGTGTTGAAAGGAAAATTCTTCATTTGAAATTTCACCCTATGATTAACAAGGCAAAACTTGGGACAAAGAGATTAAAAGAATTTTCTTATAAATTTGTCAAGGTGGCAATAAATTAGTGAGTTGATCGCTGGTAATCAGTAATGGCTTCAAGGTGGGGACATTTTTCATAGGCATTTTTCAGACAATGCAGATAGGTGCCCCTCAGAAAAGAGGGTGGGTTCTTGAAGCTCAGTTCCTTCTCAAGGAAGCAAATATGTGACATCTTGCAAATAGGGCTAAGTGACAAAGAGTAAGTAATACAAAATGCTGCTGACTTGGTATCTCCTCAGTCAAAGCCTCCCCTAACACTGATTGAAAACTGGGAGCAACGAATTACTGTGTCATCATGATCATGATGCTGAACAAGTAGTAGAACCATTTTCATAAAACATTACATATGAATTGTTCAATAGATTTCCTGAAGGCCATGTCTCAGGTAAATATCTCTTTGAAGAAGGCAATCCTTTGTTATGACTTTCTTAGGAAGAGAGAAGAAGAGCCATGGGTATGAGTGGTGACAGGGAAAGTATGAATGAGATATTTTCCTCTCACATTTTGAAAGGATCTCTCTTTTCATTCATAGTCTTAGAAAACTTCCACTTTTAAGTTGATAATGGTTTACATTGATTTTTTCTTTCCTTTTGAATGTTTTTTTTATTTTTTCCAATTACATGAAAAGATAATTTTCAACAATCATCTTTTTGTAAACTTTTTGAGTTCCATATTTTTCTGCCTCTCTCCCCTCCCTCTTCCCTCCCCAAGACAATGAATAGTCTGGTATGCTATACATGTATAATCATGTTTAGCACATTTACATATTAGCCAACACATATACTTCTGAATAAAGATGTGGACTGTGGTATAAAAATAGTAGCCACTGTGATTCTCTATAGTCATAAGCACAGATAACTCTTCAGGCAACATTATTCCTTTATGGTCAAGAACATACCCAGTTACCTAGCACCTCCAAATCCCAGGAATTATCTTGAAAAGTATAATGTGTACATAAAAACTTTAGCAAAACTCTAATTTTGTCCTGGTTGTTGGACACCACCTGCTGGACACTTACATATATCACACTCTTCAAATTGTCAGATATGACGCCTGGGTAGGCTATTTCTTGTGATGCCATTGTGGAGAGAGGAAGAGTGAATTTAATGAATTGTAGTGTTAATGTTTCATGGGGTGGTGCAGGGGTATGAAGTGTGCACCAACCATGTAGGATAACACAATGATATTCAGGAAAATTACTGGCAATAGGAGGGGCAGATCTATGGAATTAGGAACAGGGCTTTTTCTTTTTTTAATCATTAAGTAGGTGGGACAGTGTGTGAATTGCTTATTTAGAAAAACCTAGTGCTTCCTTCTCTCCCCTTGCTGGAACTTCTACAATAGATGTTTAATCCATACCAGAACTATGAATGACCATATTCATGATTCTAGATATGGAGTTTGAATCACATTGGGCATGATATCAGATGTACTGGTGGGTCACTGAGTGGAATTCAGTAGCATGCACTAGTATACTAAAGGAGAAAGACTGTTGTCTTTGAACAGCACGTTGGAAAACTGAGGGTCATTCTTTTCTATTTATCTTCCCCTTCTCCTTTTTTACTTCCTTCATCTCCCCCCTTTCCCCCCTTAATTTCTTCTCTTTCCTTCCCCCTTCCCCCTTTTCTCCTGTATTTCTTTCCCTTCCCTTCCTCTTCTCCTTCCTCTTTTCTTTCCCCTTCCCTTTCCCCCCATCTCTTCTCATTCTCTCCCCTCTCTTTCTCCCTCTATTCTCCCCTTCTTCCATGAACTCTCTCTCTCTCTCTCTCTCTCTCTCTCTCTCTCTCTCTCTCTCTCTCTCTCTCTCTGTACTGTCTCTTTCCTTTTCTAAATTTCTTCCTTTGGAAAACCTTTCTTTTGGTTCATTTTTTTTTTCTCTGTAGGGAGAGTCCCAGTAAATCTGTTGTTCAACCATTTTCAATTTTGTCTGACTTGTGACTCTATTTGGGGTTTTCTTGGCACATGTACTAGAGTGGTTGAACATTTCCTTCTACAGCTCATTTGACAGATGGGCAAACTGAGGCAAATAGGGTGAAGTGGTTTCTCCAGAGTCACATAGCCAGTAAGTGTCTGAGTTTAGATTTAAACTTTGGAAGCTCATTTGGCTTCTAGTTTTGAGCAAAAAGTTATGCTATTCCAGACTTTCTTCCTGTGCCTGAAGAAAGACTTTTAGAAGAAGCTGATATGACACAAGTGCTGGTTTCTTTACCAAAAAAAAAAAAGTACTCTGTAAATATTTTGGTGTATGATAAGATTTTCTTCATGTCAATGACATCTTTCAAGTTATGCCTACTATTGGAATATCAGAATTGGAAGGTATGTAGTTTGGTCCTTTTATTTGTATGATTCCAAAATTCTTTCCAAAATGTTTGTATTGATTCATAGCTCGAATACATGCCTAATGTTCAAGTCTGGTCATTTTAAAATCTTGTTTAGTGTGTTTACTACCTTCTAGTTTTATATCATCTTCAAATGCCTTGTCTGCATTCTATTCATGTTCTGTATTAAAAACAAAACAAAACAAACAAACAAAAGAAAAGAAAAGAAAAACCTTAACCAGACATCAAGGGACCAAGCATAGGCCTCAGAGATGGATGTTTTGGAAAACTGACTTTCTGGGGAAAAGAAAACAGACCAGAGTTGTCCTCCTTAGTAGAGTGCACATTTTGTGATTGATGCTGCTATTGTTGTGGGTAAGGGTAAGTGGAAGCTTTATATGTGTATATATTTTATGTCCCTGTGTGCTTAAGTTTTCACCTAAATACATCACTCCAAACAACAATATGTAATTGCATTATATGTTATTTTCAGTCAAAGATGGTCTCTTAGTTGGAATGTTCAAGAGTTAGTGCTATCAAACTTAGCATCTGGGATCCTTGTTTTCCATGCTTCCTGAGTAAATCCAATCTGGTATTTCCATTGATAAAATTCATTTAAATAATGTGTTTTTGATTCTGTTATAACCATTATTTTACTGAATTGATCCATAAATAATGTTTTTTGAAAGGCGGCCTGGCCCTCCAAGGACTTGAATTAATTGGGAGATTGGAAAATTCACTTATAATTTATAGTAAACAGATTATTTTCATGAGATTAGAACTTTACAAAACTGGGGGCAACTAGATGATGCAATGGACAGAGCACTGGCCCTGGAGTCAGGGGGACCTGAGTTCAAATCCAACCTTAGACATTTAATAATTACCTAGCTCTGTGACCTTGGGCAAGTCACTTAACCACATTGCCTTAAAAAAAACTTTACAAAATTCATAAGCATTTTATTAATTTATGACATCATTACAGCCTTACTCTCTATATAATCAAGGTAGATATTAAATGTGTACCAAACTTTAATGGACTTATTTAATGAAATTAAACTAGATTCCCAGTAATCTCAAGCACTTATGTCCAGAATGTAACAATGTGGCTCTAATAAGACCATTTTTGCTTCCAACACTCAAGGTTTATGGGTGGTAATGGGTTAAATAGGATGCTTAGATTAAAGTTTCCCTTTAGTCCAGTTTAACCTTTTTTAAAATTTAATTTTGTTGTGTGCTTTACAACTGAGCTATGTTCTTTCCATCAAAACAAAACATTTTAAAAGGATCAAGTCATGATATTAGTCCAAATAAGATGTTATAAGTGCTGCTGATTCTTCATTGAGTAACATGTCACCATTATTAGAGAATTTTATTTTAAAACTATCATCATAAACTTCAGTTTGCCTGTTACCTGTAAATGTTATAATTACACATTCCAAAGAAGTCTTCTCAAAATGGACACTTAACCTACTTAAATATTCCCAATATATCCTTCTTGACCTGTTGTTCCAAAGTAATTTTTAAAGGTTTTTTTCCCCCTCCATCTTTTAAAACAAAAGAAGATAAATTTGCTGGTGAATTCTAATTGTTCCTAGAGGTTAATTTTTGTGAATGTTTAGATGGTAATGGAGGGTATCATTAACACTATAGAAACATCTGAGTGTGTGTGTGTGTGTGTGTGTGTGTGTGAGAGAGACAGAGAGAGACAGAGAGAGACAGAGAGAGACAGAGAGAGAGAGAGAGACAGAGAGAAATCCCTAATCGATGAGTGACTTCTAAACTCACATTTTTAGGGCAACTAATGATGGATAGACAATAATGCAATTTTCAACATTTTAAGTAAGCATTTTTGTTCAAAGTATTTAGATCACTTAGACATCTAATTCAAAATATGGGTCTATCACACTTCCCCCAACAAAATATTATTAGGAAATGGAAGAAGGAATTGGTTATTACTTATGTAAGCCTTGTGCCTTTTCTAGATTATGTACTTCACAAATGTTACATTGAATTTTAGCACTTTATTTGAATTCCATTTATGTCCTAATAGAGGCAATTGTTAGCATAATGGATAGCGTGCTAGAGTCTTGAACTCCTAAATGCAAACCTGTGCTCAGACATTTACTAGTTGTGTGATCTTGGGCAAGTCACAACTTCTATTTGCCTCTGTTTTCTCCACTATAAATTGGAGATAATAGCACCTTATCAAGAAAAGGTTGTAACACTAGAAAGATGTTTATTCCCTTTCCTTCCTTCCCTACTCTCCTCTAATCAGATTGTTGAAGTAATGCTTTTTTATTGGATAGAAAGACATTGACTTTATTGTAACAAAGGTCCCATTTGGATTCTACTATTATAGGTTTTAACCTGGTATAAAGCAAATTTAAATTAATTAATGTAATGTATAATATATACACTGTTTTATATTTGTCATGAAATGTCCTGAAACTTGTTACTTCCATTATTATTATTAAATTATTAAAATCATAATGATTTGGTAGTAATTGACAGGATATGTACTGCTCTGAAAAAGTTAATAAAAACAATTTTTCTTAATAGCCAGCTTCTTTGGTCGTTTTCCTAAGAAAATTGAGCAAAGGACAAAGTGCACTCATCAGTAAAATGTAGCTATTAATTAGTTCTGCACTGAGGGAATATACAGCAATTGAATCATGGAAATTGAATATTTCAAATTTTCTTGGCTCATGATTTCTAATAACTGAAAAGTGATCAATATCTTATCAAGACAACAATGTATTGTTTCAAGTTTTCTTACATCAACATACTATCAATAACGAAGTGGAATTTAACTAAAAATGAAATAAATAGGCAGCCCATTAACATATTTTATAATATATTTAATATACTTTAAATTTTCCAGTGATAACATTAGACAATGTCTTGTCATTACTAAAGCTTTTTTAAAATGTAGCTTTTCTTTGCTGTGGGCATGACCACTCATATGCAAAAATTACCCAATAGACTTTTTTTATTGGCTACTTTGATACAATTTAGCTTAAAAGGAATACTTGAACATGGGGTCCAGTAACAGACTTTAATTGTATTGTATTGACAAGGTTATATAGAGATGTTCTAATCTTTTTGGTAATTTTAGATCAACTCAATGGTAAACTGGAGCTGTGCTATATTTAATTTTGTAATGTTTTTATTGATGTCCCTTTTCTTAAATGCTCTCATAGTTTCCACCAATATGCCTTCTCTACTACCTCCCACAGAACCATTCTACATAGCAAGTAGTAATTTATAGACAAAAAACAAAGAAAAAATTAGCACACTTGATCAACACTTTGAAAAAGACTGGAAACATTCTCAGTGTGTAATATATGTGAAATTTCCACTTCCAGGAAGGGGTGAGTTGGGGGTATCTTCTGCTATCTCTTAATTTGAATCATGTTTTTTAAAAAATGTTATCATTGTTTTCTTTTTTTTACATCACCATGGTTGTCCTCAGTGTCCCTTCCCATCCCCTCCCCATCTCCCAGGAAGCCTTTCAATATAACAAATAGTATTTTTCAATACCAAAAGAAGAGGAAGAAGCAGAAGAAAAGGAAGAGGAAAAAGTCAACACAACTGATTGCTACAAAGAAATAAATCCAAAAATATGTGTAATGTGTAACATTAAAGGAACCCCCACTTCGACAAAGAGATGGGTTATGGGTATCCTCGCTTTTCTTTGTTGTTGTTGTTTAATCATGACTAACTCTTGGTGACCCCTTTTGGGATTTCCTTTACAAAAATACAGGAGTGGCTTGCCACTTCCTTCTACAGTTCATTTTACAGGTGAGAAAACTAAGACAAACAGGGTTAAGTGATTACCTAGGGTAATTGCTATTAAGTTTCTGGGCTCCCATTTGATCTAGAATAATGATTCTAGGGAGGGTGCACAATCCTTTGCACTACCTGCTTGCCCCTCATCTCTTTATTTGAGTCACGTTTGATCTTTATAATTTTGTTATATTCACTTAGAGTGTTGTAGTGATTTGGTTTAATTTCTTGGCTTTACATACTTCAGTTTATAACAATTCATGTATATTTGGAAATATACTTCTGTGTATTCATCACACACATCATTTCTTATAGCACAATCACATTCCATGGCATTTCAGGCACTATTTTTTTTTTTTAGTCATTTACTATTTGATGGGCATCTACTTTGTTTACAAGTCTTTGCCATCACAAAAATTGCTGTTATAAATATTTTGATGTATATAGGAACATTCTTCTTTTCAATGGCTTCCTTGGAATATAAGCACAATGAATGGAATCTCATAGATTGAGGACATTTTAATTACTTTATTTGCATAATTTCAAATTGCTTTCCAAAATAATGTAACTGATTTACTACCCCATCAGTGTGCCTATCATTCTACAGTCCTTCTAACATTGACTATTGGCATTTTAAATCTTTGCCAATTTAAAAGCCTCCAGATTGTTTTGAATTTCTCTTATTAAATCATTTGGAGCTTTCTTTCATGAAGTCTTGAATACTTTGCAATTATTATTTTTTAAATTTTTAAATGGTATTTTCACCAATTGCATATAAAGGCAATTTTAACATTTTTTTTAAATTTAGAGTTCCAAATTTTTTGTTTCCTCTTTCACCCATCTCTCTACTGAGATGGTAAGCAATGTGAAACAGGTTATACATGTGCAATCATGCAATTATTCTTTTGAGAAGTATTTGTTAATACCCATTAACTATCTTATTTATTATCTAAATATCTTGAACATCTAACCCTTATCAGACAAATTTGATACAAAGATTATTATCCTCTTTTGAGCACTTCCTATATGCATCAGTGTTATAAATGTTATAGTTATAAATGTTATAAATAAAAAATTATTAAAATGTTTTTTTTAATTAAGATATCTTAATAACTGGCATACCTCTCTCAAGGGGAGAGGGGCACCGAAATCTAGAACTGCCAGGTGTTATATGTACTTTGAAAGGCTTTGTTCCTCCTCCTTCATGCCAGTCATTGGCTGGGGTCACAATCTAATTGATACTTTTGTCCCCATAAGTTTTCCCTGTCCTACTCATTATACTAATGGGCAAGAACAGCTACCTCCTTGAACATGCTCAAAGGAGAAGAACATAGACCCTAGGTTAATCTCAAGAGCTAGGTGGGGCAGATTTGACCTAATTTCTCACATACCTGCCCATAGTCGGCAATACAAACAGACCCCAGTCTTTGTAATGTAAATTAACAATTCTCCCTTCACATTCTTGTGGAACCCAAACATCCCCATATTGCTCACAATCCCAGTGGTCTGAATGGAAGTATACAGTTTGATGTAATCATTGGTACCTAGATTATCTTTTGTAATAACTCTATATCTGTTATTTGGTTAAAATTACATATCTTACCTGTAGCTGAATAATACATGATCTGTTTCTCTTCTAATTTTTAATAGTATGATTTTGAATATTAAGGTCAAAAATCCACCTGGAAAGTATTGTAGAATATGGCCAATTGTCTTTGTAACTAGGACCCCACATGTTTGTTGATCAACCAATATATGACTCAGGTGTTTATTATTTTCACATGAAGGCATGAGGTTTGTACTAAGTAAGATTCTACCAACATATACTAAGAACCTATTGTGTATATAAGGCATGGTTGTAGGTCCTGAGGGATCATATAAAGATAAAGAACACACAAGCTTTGCTCTCAGACAGCTTGCAATCTGCTCTACTCACCATTATTCCACTTATATAGTCACCAACAATTCCTGCTATCAGTGAGGATGTTCAAGGCCATATGACACATATACAAGAATATAACTTAAATATTTAACATATTACACATATAAATAGATCAGGTAAGAAAAAGAAGAAAAAAGATTGTCTGGGGAGGAGGTAAAGAAATAAATGAGGAAATGCCACCTGAGCTTGATATTTATTTATTTATTTAAATGTTTTTATTTATTTGTTTTTCTAACAACATGCAACAGTAGTTTTCATCAATTTTTTTTTGCAGTTTTGAGTTTTACATTTTTCTCCCTCTCTCCCTTCTGTTCCCCTCTTCCCTGACAGAAAGCAATCTAATATAGGCTCTTCATGTATAATTATACTAAACATAGATCCATATTAATCATGTTGGGAAAGAAGAATCACCTCTAAGAGGAGGAAAAAGAAACATAAAAGACATAATACATAAGGCAACTTTTAAAAATTGAAGATAGTAAGTTTTGGTCTGCATTTAAACTGCACAGTTCTTTCTCTGTATATGAATGATATTTTCCATCAGGAGTCTTTTAGAATTGTCTTTGATTATTGTACTGCTTAAATGAACAAGTCCATCATAGTTGATCATCACCCAATCTTGCTGTTAGTGTGCACAATGTTCTTTTGGTTCTGCTCATTTCACACTGTATCAGTTCATCTAAGTCTTTCTAGGCTTTTCTGAAATCCCATCCCTTATGACTTCTTGTAGAAAAATAGCATTCTGTAATAGTCATATACCACAATTTGTTTAGCCATTTCTCAATTGATGGACATCCCTTCAATTTTCAATTCTTGGCCTTTATAAAAAAAAGTTGCTATGAATATTTTTATATATGTGGGATTTTTACTCTTTTTCATTATCTCTTCAGGATAAAGACCCACTGTGGTATTGCTGGATCAAAAGGTATATCCATTTTTGTTTCCCTTTGGGCATAATTCCATATTTGAGCTTGGTATTTAAAGGAAGAAAAGATGTCCAACCCTTTCTCCTCTCTCTAGCTCTCTTAAAATAGCAATCTGTATGACAAATTGCTGACTATCAGGGGCAGGATCCCTAGGAAAGATGCAGGATCTCCATATTTGAATATTTTTTTTGAGTGATGCCTGATGGAAATCTACTGAGGGAAATCATCTTACTTCTCTAAGATGATCTTAAAGTCATATTGTAGCCAATGGGATTTGGGGTAACCAGATAAGCATAGGAATTTGGGAGCCACTGGAAAGCAAAGGAATTTATACACCCTCTCTGGAATGTTAAAATTGCTCAGGATTTTATTATGAAATATAACAAAGTAAATAGGTAAAAGAAACTTTCCTCCTGAAGGATCAGTAAGCACTTAACATGGAATGAATAACAAAGGACTAGTAAGGAGAGAGAAAGGCAGAGATGGTGAGAGGGAGGCAAGACAGTCTGAGAGAGAGCTGACTGGTGGTGGTGGGGGGGGTCTGACCCTGAGCAGAGGTCCACCTCAGGTTTTATAGCCTTGCCCCTTATCTGGGTACTGAAGGCAAAAAACAAACCCCACCCCCCCTTACATGTCCAGAATCAGGTAGAGGGTTGAAGACTGGGGGTTGGAAATGAGGAGTTCAGGATACAAATCTTACATTAATCTCTGAAATAATGGGAGTCAATTTACATCTCAAGATCCAGGAACTTCCACCCATTTAACAAGATGCAACAGCATTTAAGATTACAGAATTTTGTTTCTGCTACATTCATAATTCTCTCATAATTCTCTGAATCTTTATTGTCTGGAAGTACTTTAGAGAGATGACTTTCAAGAAGTGTCAACGCTAGTATCAATTCATCAGACACCCACATATCCCCTGACTCAAAAAGAAGCTTGATGGAGGAAGAAAAAAGGAAGGAGAGAGGACAACATAAAATAGAGTGGAATTCCTCTTTACTTTACCCCCAGGTAGTAAGATTTCTGCTCAGGGAACCCTGGGGAATCCTGCACATTTTTCCAAGTAGTTTGAGGCCAGTAGTGACTGAGGTTCTAAATGATCTTCCTGTCTCATGGCCAGAAGTCCCTGGAACATTCCAAGCAAGGTTTGGAGAGATTATTCAATATCTAGAAACTTCCCCAAATCCTTGATGTATCCAGAGGAGTTGCCATGTTCCAGTTCCTCTGGCAGCCACTGGAGGACAGGATTGCTCTAGGAATAGCTGGCACTCTCAAAGGAATGGAGAATTTAGTAAATCAAATTAAAACAGATGTACAAAGACAAACAAAAAAACAGTTATTAAGCTTTGTGCTAAGAGTGCTACTAAGATACAAATGGCAAAAAGAAAGGCAGACCCTGCCCTCAAGGAGCTTACAATCTAATGAGACAAGACAATATGGAAAAGGAAGCTGAAAGGGTTAAGTGAGGTGAGAAGGGAGAACCTAGGGTTATGATGATGGTGTAGTGCAAGCCAAAGAGTACAGCTGATGAGAAGTGAAGAATTGACTGGCATTCTGAACCCTCTTCTCATGGAGGCTTTGGGAGAAAAGTTTTGCTTCTTCCTCAAGTTCCCAGAGGAGCAGAGACAAAGGAGGGTATGGTACCTGGTGAGGTGTGCTTATGAAAGCTGATGCAATGTCTTTGATGAGTACTCTGGTGATGAGCTTTGGGGGAAGTGAGGGGGCAGGAAGCAGTAGGTCATGGTCTTGTGGAGTCAAATCCAAAGGATGAACCTTATGAGAAACAAGACCTGAATGATCAAGTCATCGGGTACTTAACTTTCCTGTCCAGCTCAGCTCTGGGCACTAGTCAAAGTATGGGACTTTGTCCCTACTGTTCTAGAATTCCTGATCCAGTTGGAGAGATATGATCAGAGTAAGAAAGGATTAAACCAGTGTGATATGAACTGTGAATGACCTGTCCTGCAGGAATTCAAATGAAAGGGACCTCTCTGGGGGCTTCCTGGAGAAAATAGATTTGAATTGGGGTGTCTATTATAGCCAAGAGGCTATAATAGGTGCAGAAAAAGGGTCCTTGTCTCAGACCTCAAACCAAGAGATGGGGAAGCAATTTGTGGGGTTGAGATTTCTAACTGATTTGCCAAAACAAAATACCAAAGCTCTGCCCTTTTGATACCTGGAGTTACTTCCTTACATTCTCCCCACAGGACCCCATTTTACACATCTCCCTATTTATCCATACTAAGTCACTGACCCTTACTCAGATGCTTCACTATTTGAGAACTAGGTCACATCTCTGGAATTTTAGGATTAGTAACCAGTTTTTAGGGGCAGATGTCACAGTAGATACTGGACCTGGAGTCAGGAAGGCCCATCTTCCTGAATTCAAATCCAGCCTCAGACACTGTGTGACCCTGGGGTAAGTCATTTAACTCTGCCTCAATTTCCTCCTCCATATAATGAACTGGAAGAAGAAATGACAAATGATTCCAATATCTTTTCTGGGAAAAACCCAATTGGGGTCACCAAGAGTCAGAATTGACTTAAGACAACAAATGAGCAGAACCAACTTTTTTTTTCAGAAAATTCCTCTCCAAGCCTTCTGGACCTAGCCCCTAGAGTTAATACATACATGCAAACAACTTTTGGCCCAGAGTGTGGGAAGCAGCATGATAAAAGGGCAACAAGACTGTATTCAAATTCTGACTCCACCTTTTACTTCCTTATGACCTTGGGCAATTTTGGATTCTCGGATGATTAACCTATAAAATGATAAGATTGGATCCTATCCAATTGTAGATCCAGAATTCTTAAGATCTGAGTTGACCAGAGGGGCTGTGAAACTTGACCTTCAGCTCCTGGGAAAATGCTTACAGATGTGGAGAATGTTTTGAACTAGGTACTGACAAAGCAATGCATTTTTTTCTGAGGTGAGAAGGAAGGGCTCTCTTCTAGGAAGCCACAGTAGAAAGAAAGGCAGACAGTTCCATGGACTGGAAAGAAAAGTAGATGGAATTTGCTGCATAATGTAGAGCCTAAATCATGCATCTTTCACATGGGAGATCAGGGAACTCACTATTTCTACACACACACACACACACATAACACAGAACTTCCTAGCCCAGGAAGCAAAGACTCCTGTTCCTGTTGCCCTTCTCTACCCAGCCTTTGATTTCCAAGAAAGGGAATCTTTTCCTCACAGACTTACCAAAACTACAATTCACTTCCCATTCCTTCCATTTTCCTCCTTTTCCTTTCCCTAAGTGAAGAAGCTGGGCTAGTGGGAGGTAGAGAACAAAGCATCTGGGAGCTACCCAAGTCAGAAAAATTAGAAATCCCAAGAATGCCCGAAGGAAAAAAGAGTAAGACTTCTGAAGATATTGACCCCACCGGGCAAAACCCAACTTTTCACTCCCCAGAGCTCAAATACTTCCCATTATCTTCCAAGGATACTGATTTGCCCTATGAAAAAATGCTTAATTATATTGTTCAGAAGACTTATTATTCTATTTAAATCTAACTTTATAGGACTATGAAACCATGAAAACAACTCAAGGAAAGAGGGGCTTAAGAATAGATCCAGAACCTGACTTATAACACTTTTCTCCTGCTCCTGACTTTCTTCAGAACTCTGCTCCAATCCTACTGTCTGCAAGAGGCTTTTCCTAGTTAGTCCTCCTTAATGCTGGTTCCTTTCCTCTGACATTACTTTCTATTTAGTGTGTATGAATATAATACTATATATATTATATATAATTTATGCAATGTCTTCCTCATGATCTGAAATGTGCTCTTCTTTTGGGACCTTGTTTTTATTTTTTATTTTTATTAAAGATATTTGATTTTTACAATTTTCCCCCAATCTTACTTCCCTCCCCCCACCCCCCTCACGGAAAACAATCTGTCAGTCTTTACTTTGTTTCCATGTTGTACCTTGATCCAAATTGGGTGTGATGAGAGAAATCATATCCTTAAAGAAGAGACAAGAAATCTAAGAGGTAACAAGATCAGACAATAAGATATGGTTTTTTCTAAATTAAAGGGAATAGTCCTTGAACTTTGTTCAAACTCCACAGCTCCTTATCTGGATACAGATGGCACTCTCCTTTGCAGACAGCCCAAAATTGTTCCTGATTGTTGCACTGATGGAATGAGTAAGTTCTTCAAGATTGATCATCACTCCCATGTTACTGTTAGGGTGTACAGTGTTTTTCTGGTTCTGCTCATCTCACTCAGCAGCAGTTCATGCAAATCCCTCCAGGCTTCCCTGAAATCCCATCTCTTCTGGTTTCTAATAGAACAATAGTGTTCCATGACATACATATACCACAGTTTGTTAAGCCATTCCCCAATTGAAGGATGTTTACTTGATTTCCAATTCTTTGCCACCACAAACAGGGCTGCTATGAATATTTTTGTACAAGTGATGTTTTTACCCTTTTTCATCATCTCTTCAGGATATAGACCCAGCAGTAGTATTGCTGGGTCAAAGGGTATGCACATTTTTGTTGCCCTTTGGGCGTAGTTCCAAATAGCTCTCCAGAAGGGTTGGATGAGTTCACAGCTCCACCAACAGTGTAATAGTGGGACCTTGTTTTAAATGGGACTTTATACCCAAATTAAAAAAAAATGGTAAAATACAGAATCTAATTAGTTGATAGACCTTGTTCTTGAAGGCCAAAAATTATATATTAGCCTGGGAATCATGGATTGGGCATTTCCACTCACTAAGTGGCCATAAGATAGTTGTAAGATATACAGGCTACTTCTTAGGTTAGGCAGGAGGAGATGACATAGATAATACATCCTAACTAGGTAGTCATAAAATGGTTGGAGGTACAAAAATAAATTGGGACTTTCTATGTAATTGAGTCACCTTTGTTACATGGAATTTGGCCACAAGGAAAACAAGGAAAAACAAGGAAGACAAGGAAAAAGAGGGGTTAAGGCTTTTAGCTAGCTTCCTATGATTGTGCAAGTGATCTTACCATCTGCAGTTCAAAGCTCTGGGACTCAATACACAGAGCTTAGAATCATATCAGATTGATATTAAGTAGAATTTGAACAGGAGTTCTCACTCATTAAATCAACTTCCTCGTGTCAAATACAGGACTTAAACCTATATTTTCTTCCCTCTGAAGTCAGCTCTGTATCCATGATGCTGTTATGCCTCTAGTTGTATATATTTTATACATAATTATATATGTACATGTTGCTTCCCCTAATGGCACGTAAGCTCCTTGAGGGAAGGGACTGTTTCATTTTTAACTTTGAATCTCTACCACTTTATCTAACACATAGAAAATATTTAATGAATGCTTGTAGACTGATGACCTGAAAGAAGGAGAAGAAAACAAACTTTTATTAAATACCATATTATCTCTTTTGATTCTCACAACCACCCTATGAGGTGGGTGCTATCATCATTTTAAAGTTGATGAAACTGAGGTAAACAGGATAAATGACTTGCCTAGGACCACACAACTAGTATCTGAAGTCAGATGACTCCAAGTTCAGCACTCTATCAATCACAACACCTAGACAACTGAAAATTTGGAGATAATCACCTCTATCTATTATAGTAAGAACAGCACTATGTTTAGAGTTAGAAAACTTCCTTAATCCCTATTTGACCTTGAGATGTGCTAGACTGAGCATCAGGAGGGACCTAGGTTCAAATTCCTCTAACATTCACTAGCTGAGTGACACATGACCAGTTTCTTAATTTCTCTGAGCCTTAGTTTTCTCATATGAATAGTATGTATATAGTATAGTAACATCTGTGGAACATACCTCACAGGATGATTGAGAAGCTGAAATGCCACAATGCATATAAAGTTCTTTCCATACTTTGGAAAGCTACTACAGAATTATAGAACCTCAGTTAGAAGGTGTACTAGAAAGTTATTTGATCCATTCCATAATTGAACAAGATTATCCTCTTCTGTGCAATGAAGGATTGGATTAGATGATAAATTGTTAAAGTCCTTTCAGCTGTAAATGTCCTGATTCAAAGTGTGTTCTCTGGAAAGAGAGCAGCTGAGGCATCAGTCATTCTAAAGAATCCCAGGTCCTGGAAGTATCAAAGCTCATGGGAGATGGGGACAGATGATCCTTTCTAGAGAGGGGACAATGCATTAAGATTATTTGCTACTTTTGGGGCTTTCTGTCATTTAGTCCAGCCCTATCCCTTGTCCCTCACCCCACCACATCGCCCCATCCCCAAAGTGGAAATAATTGTTATCAGCATTCCTTTTTTGCTTTATTTTTACCCCTTTTGTGTGGATAAATTACCAAGAATCCTGTTGTAATCACAGTTTCATCTTAAAGTCTGCTGATTGACCAGTCTTCTAGTATAGGGCTGCTTTTCTCTAAATACAGGAAAATGCAATGAGAAGAGTTTTTCCAGTTAGCTCTGAGGATAAATGTCAACAAGCAATCACAAAGTAAAAACTAAGTCTATAACAAAAGAAATGAACATGTGCTTGGAGCCCAAGAGTTCACAATGCATACTGAAGTTTGCATATCTATGACAGTATAACAAAGGAAGGAGGAAACAAATCTCCACCTAAAGGAGCAAGGCATTGTTGGGGTTCACAGAAATGTTGGGATTTAGTGTGGGATGTTTGAGAAGAATTT
Source organism: Macrotis lagotis (assembly GCF_037893015.1). NCBI lineage: Eukaryota > Metazoa > Chordata > Mammalia > Peramelemorphia > Peramelidae > Macrotis > Macrotis lagotis. The sequence goes on from NC_133658.1 coordinate 796,161,228, forward strand.
ATGAAAGATGGGCTCTCTCCCAGGCAAGAAGACATTTCATTGGGCATTGTGAAGACACAGTGGATGGAGAATTGAGAGATGCTCTAGCAAAGAGAAATCTGGCACATAGTCATTTATATAGGCAGAACAAAAGGAAGTAGAAAAGAAAAATGTTCTTAAAAGATGACTCTCGGGGCTGCTAGGTGGCGCAGTGGATAAAGCACTGGCCCTGCAGTCAGGAGTATCTGGGTTCAAATCCGGTCTCAGACAATAATTACCTAGCTGTGTGGCCTTGGGCAAGCCACTTAACCCCATTTACCTTACCAAAAAAAAAAACCCCTAAAAAAAAAGATGCCTCTCAATGTCAAAATTTTCCCCCAAGAAATGGGGTGACCCTTCCAAGGGACAGTTAGAAGGTACAGAACTTATAATAAGTTATAAATGTGCTGTTAAGGAGGGCTTTGGGATGTCAAAGAGGACCCCAGGTGCTGATAAGAAGTAACTAATTCTCTAGGATAGCCTTAAGCAGGTTAAGCAGAGGCAAGGAGAAACCAGAAGACAAAAGGCCTTGGGTAGAGGCAGAGATAATAGAGGGATCTTGGGCAGAAAAAGAGGCAATGATGCCTATAATTTAGTCATAGCTAGGATTCCTGGTTCTAGCAAAGACCCAGCAAGGGCACTCAGGGGGACTCAGAACAGAGCACGATGTTGTGGAGGGCATTTATTGAGACCCCATCAGCATGAGAGGGGGAAGTACACAGTAAAAGTGGGAAAAGGACAAAACCCATCTTGAAAGGGGAGGAGCAAGGTGATGGCAGGCTCCAAATGTGCAGTCCAAGAGTAGACAGAATAATGCCTATCTTAACTCCCAAGGATATACAGGGAGTCCAGTTAGAAATGCAAACATCAGCTTAGAGGAAGCAGGGCTTGTCCTTGACATATTCAGGGTCTTCTGCATGTCCTAGTTCTAGTTTCTGGAAAACATGGCAACTCAAAAAGACCAGGTGAGGGGACCCCTTAACAGTCCTTAATTATATAATTCCCCTTAATTGCTGGGGAATATGCTACTGAAAAAGAATAGCTGCTAGTTAGTGGAATCAAAACTGTTGTATTCCTTTGAGATAACCTAAGACAGCTTGGTGGTACAAAGGATAGAACACTGGCCTTGTATTCAGGAGGACAAGAGTTTGAATCTGTCCTCAGACATATGCCACTTACTAGCTGTGTGACCTTAGGCAAGTCACTTTACCCTGATTGCCTCACATCCAGGGCCATCTGGTCGTCCTGATTCATATCTGGCCACTGGATCCACTGGAGGAGAAAGTGAGGCTGGTGACTTAACACAGAACCACCTCACTCAAATCCACTTCATGTGCTTGTCATGGCATCACCTCCCTGCTGTCTTCTTCAAAAATGAAAGAGAAACCTTATGATTACTGTACTAGCAACACAATGTGGGAACCTCCAGTCTCCCCTTGCATACTTCAAGTCCTAAATTATCAGAATCCCACCTTTTTTTCCTCCTCTCTCTATAGCCTTTCCTTCCTGTTTCCCCACATCTGGTCTGCTTGGCTCCCATCTGTGGCTCTCAGATTCTAATACTCAGGACATCAGCAACAATATGATCAATGGGGTGGGGGGAGGAGCTAGGTGGCCCAGTGGATAAAGCACCGGCCCTGGAGTCAGGAGTACCTGGGTTCAAATCCAGTCTCGGACACTTAATAATTACCTAGCTGTGTGGCCTTGGGCAAGCCACTTAACCCCATTTGCCTCACAAAAAAAACTAAAAAAAAAAATAGGATCAATAGGTCACTCATAGATGTGTGGAGAGTGCAGGGATAAAATCCCAAAGGTAGATGAACAGCCCTGAAAAGGGCTCAGCAAGCCCACCAACCCAATGGTTAGTAGCAATCTACTAGTCCTCTTTGAACACCCCAGACACCCCAACTTATGTCTATTTCCTCCAGGAAGCCCTCAGAGACGTCCCTCTCATTTGAATTCCTGCAGGACAGGTCATTCACAGTTCATATCACTTACTCTGATCATATCTCTCCAACTAGATCAGGAATTCTGGGATAGTAGGGACAAAGTCCCATACTTTGAATCTCAGATAGTGCCCAGAGCTGAGCTGGACAGGAAAGCTTCTCAATTAAGTACCTGATGATTTGATGATAATTCAAGTCTTGTTTCTCATCAGCTTCATCCTTTGGATTTGACTCCACATGACCATGACCTACCTATTGCTCCCTTCCCCCTCACTTATCACCAGAGTACTCAAAGACATTGCATCAACTTTCATAAGCACACCTCACCAGGTGCCATGTCCTCCTTTGTCTCTACTCCTCTGTTTGGAGACTCAGGGAAGGAGCAAGAATTTTCTCCCAAAGCCTCCATGAGAAGAGGGTTCAGAATCTCAGCCAATTCTTCACTTCTCATCAGCTGTACTCTTTGGTTTGTACTCACCCTTCTCTTTCCACCTAACTCTTTCAGCTTTCTTTTCTGTGTTGTCTTCTCCCATTAGATTGTAAGCTCCTTGAGGGCAGGGTCTGCCTTTTATTTTATTATTTGTATCTTAGTAGCATGCCTAGAACAATGCTTAATAACTTTTTTAAAATTTGTTTTTGTACATCTCTTTTAACTTGAGTTACAAAATTCTACAGTTCTTTGAGAGTGCCAGGTATTTCTAGAACAATCCTGACCTCCAGTGGCTGCCAGAGGAACTGGAACATGGCAACTCCTCTGGATACATCTAGGATTTGGGGAAGTTTCTAGATATATTTAGGGTCTCAGGCACTACTGGCCTCAAACTCCTTGGGAAACTACTTAGGATTCCCTGTAGTTTTCTCAGCATAAATCTTACTACCTGGGGGCAAAGTAAAGAGGAATTCCACTCTATTTTGTGTTCTTTCTCCTTCCTTTTTGTTTTCTCCATCAAACTGCTTTTTGAGTCGGGGGGGATGTGTGTGTGTGTGTGTGTGTGTGTGTGTGTGTGTGTGTGTGTGTGTGTGTGTGTGTGTGTGTGTGTGTGTGTAATGCCAAATGATTTGATTTCAAAACTGAGGACCCCTTTGAGGACTTCTAGACAATATGACTTTTGAATCATCTCAGAGAAATGAAATGATTTCCCTCAGACATCACTCTTTTTTGTTTTGTTTTTTTAATTTGTTTTAGGGTTTTTGTTTTTTTGCAAGGCAAATGGGGTTTAGTGGCTTGCCCAAAGCCACACAGCTAAGTAATTATTAAGTATCTGAGACCGTATTTGAACCCAGGTACTCCTGACTCCAAGGCTGGTGCTTTATCCACTATGCCACCTAGCCGCCCCAAGACATCACGCTTTAAAAAGAATTCAGGCATGGAGATTCTATATCTTGACTTGGGATCCTGACAGCAATTTGTTGTATAGGTTCTCTTTTAAAAGAACTAAAGAGTGGAGAAAGGGTTGGAATTCTCTTCTTCCTTTAAATAACAAGCTCAAATGGCATTTTCTCCTTTATAGCTTCACTTCCCTCCCTAGTCTTTATTCTTCTTACCTGATTTATTTATTTATATATGCAAGGTATTAAATATTTAAAATTATAGTTTATGTATATGCCATATGCTTTTTATTGGACAGCGGGTTTATTGAGGGCAGGAATAATGTGTATATGAGTTGTATAAGGGTGAGTAGAGCAGGTCACAAACTCTAAGAGCAAGGATTGTGTGTTCTTCATCTTTATATGAAGGACCTACACCAATGCCTCATATAACAGGAGCTTAACATATGTTGGGAGAATAAAGTATGCAGGGCCAAGAAAATACATATAATTACTACAACAATTTAAATAAAAAGAACCATATTACTCCAAAATATTAAAAGTGAATGTAACAGGGGCGCCTAGGTAGCCCAGTGGATAAAGCACCGGCCCTGGAGTCAGGAGTACCTGGGTTCAAATCCGGTCTCAGACACTTAATAATTACATAGCTGTGTGGCCTTGGGTAAGCCACTTAATCCCATTTGCCTTGCAAAAACCTAAAAAAAAAAAAGTGAATATAACAAAATCATAAAGATCAAATACAACTAGAGAAAGAGATTGAGGGGCAGGTAGGTGGTGCAATGGAGTTCAAATAGGACCTCAGAAATTTATCCCGTGCAATCACTTAAGCCTGTTTGTCTCAATTCCTGCATCTATAAATCCAGCTGAAGAAGAAAGTGGCAAGCCACTACAGTGTAGTTGGCAAGGAAATCCCAAATGGGGTCACCAGAAGAGGACACCCTTAACACATCCCTTTGTATGGCTGGGAGGGCCTCAGGGTTTTATGCATTATACATGTTTTTGGATTTTTTCAGTCAGTGTACTTGACTTTTTCCCACTTTGCTTCTTCTGCTACTGCTGTCTCTTCTGCTTAGTCTGATGCTTCTGCTTCTGCTGCTGCTGCTTCTGCTTCTTTCCTTTTTTTCAGTGTTTTAAAAAATACTATTTATTATATGGCATGACTTTCTGGGAGGTTGGGGAAAGGGACACTGGAGAAAACTATGATGATGTAAAGATGTCAATAATAATTTATTTTGAAAAGACCAAATATGATTCAAATTAAGTGACAGGAGAGGTTACTCATCCCTTTCTGGAGGTGGGAGGCCCACATACATTGCACATTAAAATGTTTTCAGCCTCTTTTTCAAAATATTGATCAAATGTGCTCATTTCCCTGCCCTTTTTTTTGGCTAAAATACTACTTTCTATAAAGGATAACTTTGTGGGAAGGGAAAGCATACTGGAGGATACTATGAGGATTTTAAAAAAATCAGTAAAAACAAAATTTAGCACAAATTTAGCTTACTCTCAAACTGATATGAAATTACCAAAAAGATTAGACCATTAACCATTTGCAAGATCAAAGTTAATTTGTGATTTTTCATATAATCTCAGGTCAATACAGTACAATAAAAGTCTGTCCTTGGTCATCATGTTTAATTATTCTTAATACACTAAATTCTATCAATGTAATAAATAAAATAAAAAGTCTGTTGAGTGCTGTGTTTGTGTGTGTGAGACTGATTATGTTCACAGCAATCAGAATGGTGAGAATGGTACCTAGAAATTGGTAGATGTTATCACTGGTAAGTTAAAGTATATTAATTGAATATATTATAAAATATATTAATGGGTAATCTACTGTATTTCACTTTTTAGCTAATTCCTCCCCTGCCTTTTACTACCACTTCATTTACTGATAGCTAGGTAGAACCCAAATGGAGCCCATAAAAGCCTACAGCTTGTTACAATAAGGTGAAAATCTTCATATCAGATAACAATGTACTACCTTCAAACAATCCCAAATCAAAACTGATTAGAGGGAAGAAGGGAAAGAAAGGGAATAAGCATCTTTATAGTGTTACAATCTTTTTTAGGTAGATGTTAATATTCCCATTTTATAGTGGAGGAAACAGAGGCAAACGAAGTGACTTGCCCAATATCACACAGCTAATAAGCACCTGAGTCTAGGTTTGATTTCAGAAGTTCATGATTCTAGGCTCAGCATTCTTACTATTGTGCTAAGTTGCCTCCAAACCATAGGACATAAATGGAATTCAACTAAAATCCCAAAATTCAATGACACATTTTTAAAGTACATAATCTGGAAAATGCACTAGACTTCCATAAACCATAACAAATTTATTCTTTTATTTCCTAATAATTTTGTGGGATTGTTAGTGGAGTGTGATAGATCCATACTTTGAATTAGAAGTCTAAGAGATCTAAACTCTTCCTATAAAAATGCTTACTTAAAATGATGAAAATTGCATTGCTGTCTAAATCTTTTGTTTCAAAACTTTGAGTTTACAAAAGTTATTCATCTCTTAGGAACATTTCTATAGTGCTGATTCCCCCCCCCACCACCACCCCAAACATTTACAAAAATCAACCTGGTATGGACAGTTAGCATTCACCAACATAATTATCTTCCCTTGTTTTAAAAGCTAGGACTTGGAGGTGGAGGTGGGAAACCTTTAAGCTACTCTAGAAGAACAGATCATTTTGACAAGACTTCTTTGAAATGTTTAACTGTGAAATTTAACAGAAAATATGAAATTTAAGATGACAATTTTAAAATAAAATGCTCCAGTAATAATGACTTTGATACTTGGAAAATCAGTAGAATTTACAGCATCTTATTTGGATAATTTGATTCTTTTAAAATTTTCAGTTTCAACAGAAAGTAAATTTCTCAATTGTTAAGTATACAGTTAAATATTAAATAAATACAAATAAATTATAAAGTATGCAGTCAACTCATCACACTCATAAACCTTTAGTAATGGAAGCAAAACCTGTCTTAGTGTCACATTGTTACATTGTGAATACAAGTGCTTGAGATCATTGGAAGTCTGATCTAACTTTATTAAGTAATTCCATTAAGGCTTGATATATATTTAATCCACCTTGATTCTTGAGAAAGTGAGACTATAATGATCTCGTGTGTTAATAAAATTTCTATGAATTTTATAAATTTTAATCACATGAAAATAATCTGCTTACCATAAATTATAGCCAAATTTGCCAATCTCTTAAGCAAGCAAGTTTTCAAGTTCTTGGAGGATCATCTTGCCAAAAAAATATTATTTCTGGATCACTTCAGTAGAATAATGGTATCAACAGAACCGAAGGCACAATACTTAAATGAATTTTATCAATGGAAATGCCATATTGAATCTGCGCAGTAAGTATGAAGGGAAAAAGGATCCCAGATACTGAGTTTGATAGCACTATCGCTTGAACATCCCAACTAAGAGACCATCTTTGACTGAAAACACCACACAATAAAATTACATATGGCTGTTTGGAATGTTGTTTTTAGGTGAAGACTTGGATACAGAGGGACATAAAATTCACATGTTTAAAACAGCTTACCTCCACTTTCCCCTACCCACAATAACAGCAACAATCACAGAATGTATGCTATACTCCCCTCTCCCACATCTAGAAGAGCTATGAATGGGTACAAACATTTTGGAAAGTAATTTGGAATCATGCAAATGAAAGGATGAAACTGTTCAAACCCTCCATTCCAGAGATTCCAATAGTAGGTATATATTCCAAGGAAGCCTTTGACCTAAAAAAGTCCTCTCATGCACCAAAATATTTACAGGATCACTTTTTTTTTTTTGAAAGAGGAACCAGAACTTGCATCACATTAGCTTCTTCTATTTCAAATGCTCCCTTTTTAAAAAGGTTTTTTTGCAAGGCAATGGGGTTAAGTGGCTTGCCCAAGGCCACACAGCTAGGTAATTATTAAGCATCTGAGGTCAGATTTGAACTCAGGTACTCCTGACTCCAGGGCAGGTGCTCTATCCACTGTGTCACCTAGAGCCCCACATTAGCTTCTTCCAAAATTCTTCAGAGACCGGAAAAAGGTCTTGAATAGCAGTATTTTTCACTCAAAACTAAAAGTCAAAATCTCTTCCTAAGTTCAAATGATGTCTCAGATACTTAAATAGTAGTGTGACACTGAGTGGGCCACTTTACCCTTTTGTCTCAATTTCCTCTTCAGTCAAATGAATTGGAGAAGGAATTGACAAACCACTCCAGGACATTTGTCAAGAAAACCCCAAACAAGATCAGGAAGAGTCAGACACAATTGGAAATGACTGAACCACAACGAATTTCTGGAGAATGCTCTCCCTATCAAAAAACAAAACAAAACAAAAGAACCATATGAAAGGTTTTCCAAAGACTCAGAAATTTAGAAGAGAAAAAGACAGGTACAAAGAGAAAGACAAAGACACATGGTAGGAGAAGGGGAGAATAGAGGGACAAAGGGAAAGGAGAGAAAGAGGGAGAAGGGGAGAGAGGCAAGAGGAGAGAGGGTAGTAGAGGGAAAGGAAGGGAGGAGAAAAGAAACTGCGGAGAAAAAAGGAGAAGGATGGAGGAAGAAAAGAAGGAGAAGCAGAAGATAAATGGAAAAGATAAAGAGAGTATGCCCTACAGTTTGCCATTCAGTGATTTTCCAGTACAACTGATGTCATGCTCAGTGTGACCCGAACTCAATATCTAGAACCATGAATCTGATCTATCACAGTTCTAGTAAGGATTAAAAATCTATTATAGGATAGACTAAACATCTATTATAGGATTAAGATTTATTTTTATTATGTGTAATTAAATACATTATTAACTATTGATTTAATTAATAATTAGTTATATAAACATTGCATTATTATCATTAATATAAAATTATCTTTAATTATTAATATTTAATATGTAGCAAGGGAAGAGAAACACCTAACAAAACTCTCCTACTTATGTTCCTAATTCCACAGATCTTCCCCTTTTCTGTCCAGTAATTTCCCTGGATATTATTATGTTATCCTAAATGGTAGGTCCACAGTGAAAACCCCTGAAAACACCCCTCTAAAATTTCCAACATTAACAATACAGTTCATTAAATGAATACTTCCTCTCTCCATAATGGACATCACACTGCATCAGAATCAGCCTAGTCAGGTCTTATATCTGATGATTTGAAAAGTGTGATATAAGAAGTGTCCAGCAGGTGGGGTTCAACAACAGTGAAAAATCAGTTTGTCATAGTTTTTTGTACTCCTTGTGGGTGGGGCTTTTTGCAAGGCAAATGGTGTTAAGTGGTTTGCCCAAGGCCACACAGCTAGGTAATTATTAAGTGTCTGAGGTCATATTTGAACTCAGGTCCTCCTGACTCCAGGGCAGGTGCCTTATCCTTTGGGTCACCTAGCTGCCCCTTTTGTATTCATTTTTGTACTTCCTTACAAGATGTTCCTGGGAGTTGGAGGTGCTAGGCATTATTGAGTGATATGTTCTTGGTCATAAAGGAACAATGTTGCCTGAAGACTTATTTATGCTTATGACTGTCCAGAGTCACAATCTTTATATCACAGCCAGCACCACACCATCCATATGTGGAACCATTGATTACAGCAAATGGAGAAGTTCTGAGTACTATGAACCAGTTCACTTATCTTGAGTGTCCTTTCCAGGGAGGTACACAATGACAGTGAGGTTGACACACGCATTACCAGAGCTAGCTCAGTGTTTGAGAGGCTCTGAAAAGTGTATGTGTTGTCTAATATGGAAATGTATCAGATTACTCACTGGCAAGGGGAGGAAAGAGATAAGGGAAAGAGGTGGGAAAATATGGAGCTCTAAAGCTTTTAAAAAGGGGAATGTTGAAAATTAGCTTGTAACTGGAAAAATAAACATTAAAACAAAAGAATTCTATATGAAACAATGGTCACTTTTAACATGAGAGTTTTCTAGGACTTTGATTGAGGAGAGATCATTTCAAAATGTGAGAGAAAAGTAACTCCTTGATACTTTTCCTATCACCATTCAATACTCCCACAGCTTTTCTTTCTTCCTGAAAAAGTCCTAACAAAGGAATGCCTTCTTACAAGGTACTTTCTTGGGTGCAGCTGGGTGGCACAGTGGATAGAGTGCCTACCCTGGAGTCAGGAGGACCTGAGTTCAAATCCTACCTCAGACACGCAGTAATTACCTTAGCTGTGTGACCTTGGGCAAGTCACTTAATCCCATTGCTTTGTAAAAAACAAAAAGTACTTAACTGAGACATGACCTTTAGTCAATCTATGGAACAATTCATAAGTTCATGTTATATGAAAATGATTAATAGCAGAAAATGAAAGTTAGCAGCTTTTCTCCTACCTGCAAGTTGTCACATTCTTGCTACCTTAGGAAGGAACTGAACTTCAAAGAACCTACCCTTTTTGACTTAGGTGCACTATCTGCATTGTTTGGAAGTTATCTATAAAAACCATTGCTGATTTTCAGTTATCAACTCTTCAAAGTGTTGCTATCTTGATATACTTATAAGAAAATCCTTTTAATTCTCTTTGTCCTGAGTTTTGACTCTTCAATAAGGGTGAAAGCCCAAATTATCCTTTCAACACTCTCCATTATCTTATATTTACAATACCCAAGATCACTCGGCTAACTCTTCCTATTTTTTTCTTGAAAGAAATCTTGCTAAAGAATTTTAGAATTGAGGGGCAGCTGGTGGTGCAGTGGATAAAGCACAGGCCCTGGAGTCAGGAGTACCTGGATTCAAATCTGGTCTCAGACACTTAATAATTACCTAGCTGTGTGGCCTTGGGCAAGCCACTTAACTCCATTAGCCTTGCAAAAAAAAAAACAACCTAAAATTTTAACAATCAACTCCCTCAAGGTCTTGAATTTATTCTAATTTGTTCCAGCAACACCCAGCTTTGAAAGGTTAAGTGATTTGCCTACAGCTATTCGATTAGTCATAATTCCATGTTTCCAAGTTTCGGAGCTGCAAAGCAAGTAAAAACTCTTAGTTACCCACACTATCAACAGAGCTTGGACTAGTAAACTTGATGCCCCCAAACTCAGTCTAGTGTTCTTTCTATTGATATTATGAACATAACTTAAAAGAAATCATAGGGAATTGGTAAAAAAAACTGAGACAATAAGTTCAGCAAAGTCCAAGTTTAATAAATAAATCCACCAACAAAGTAGCATTTCTATGTAATAAAAACAAAATCTAAGAAGACATAACAATAAAATTGTTCAATCATTTCAGTTGTGCCTAACTTTTCTGTCCCCATTTCAGGTTTTTTTTTGGACAAAAGTACTGGAATAGTTTGCCATTTCCTTCTCCAGTGTATTTGATAGCTTGGGGAAACTGAGGCAAACAGGGTGAAGTGACTTGCCTAGTCAGTAAGAATCTGAGACTGGATTTGAATTCAGATCTTTCTGACTGAAGGGCCAGCATTCTCTCCACTGTGCCAGCTAGTTGTCCTACACTTGGAGAGATCTACTTAAAAAGAAAAAAGAAAAGGAGAGGGGCTAAAATTTGAACCTCATTCATCTAAATTGATCATAGAAGAATATACACACAGAACTGGTAAAGAAATATTGAAGAGAAGGAAGAAGAGGAAATTAGAAGCCTAGATTATGGAAAGGATTAGTTCTAATTGAAAGAAACTAGATTTATAGTTATTTTGCTTTTATCTATTTTATTATATGTTATAAATGAATGAAAAGAAAAACCTGCTAGAGTGAGAGAAAATTGTGTCAGGTACTTGATACTTAATAGCTATATGACTTTGAACAAGTCACCTAACCTTAATTGCCTTGCATCCAGGGCCAGCTTTAGGCTCATTGGCCATTGGACCCAGAGAGCTCTGGAAGAGAAAGTGAGGATGGTGACTTAAGCACAGCCCCACTTTACTCCAATACAAAAAAAATCTTAATCATCTTCATAACTTTTATTTCTCTAGAAAACAGTTACCTTCTGGTCATTTGAAATTTAAATGTTGCCTAAAACACACTATCATCCTTGCTCCTGTGCAACTGGTAAAACCAAGAACTTCTACAACCTTTCACATTTCCTATTCCATTTTAGTATGGGAAAGATGAGGCCCCTAACAATAGTCATGTAATTAATTTGCTACCAATGCAATGAGCCTGCTTGAAGAGCAGGGCTACATCAGCCTATGGCTCCCAAGGAGATGGAAAAAAAGGATGGCTGGCATCACCCAAACAGGCCACTGAGGCCTTAAATGTTTCCACACCACACTTAGCAACTTGGATTCTAATGAAAAAGCTAAGGAGCTCTGCCAGTAGTGGCTATCAACAAGCATGATGTGGCCCATTCTCAGTGACATCTCCAACAGTAGGCCCTACGTGAGTTCACTGTGACAAATCCAACTGGTCTTGTTTCTGCCTCAGAGGTGAAGGTAAATGGGGAGACCCTTCAATAAGCTCAAGGTATCCAGTGGACACATCCCATCTGAAACAGGGAGAATAGGAATGTCTGGTTTCTTTCTTTGATTTCTGTTTTCCCCTGCCCTCATCATTCTACCCTCTACCCCACTTATCCACTTTACAACTTAGGTACTCCACTGTGCCTGCCCCCAAGATGCTAAACTTCTGAAGCATACAGCTTCTAGACAGAGGACATAGACCATGCCTCCTATGCATCTGCCCCCAGAGATAACTAACAATCATTTGGTGAGAGCAAGTATCTGACTCTAGTATCTAGTATCTAAGAGAAATTTTGCTACTTAGAGAAACATTAGCTGTGTTTTCAATTTCAAGGAAAGCATGAGAAGGGGGGAGGAATTCCATGAGAATTCTGGGAATGGGGACTGGACCTGACCAGAGGTAGTTTGCAAAGATTCCAAGAAAACAGGATGATATTCTTCTATCATAACCCCAAATTGAATGGAACAGATTGCTTTAGAAATGAACAAAAGACCAACTTTTCTTAGAATTCAACTTCAGGGATTTGAATCATTCTTCATAATTAAAAAAACTTTCAAACCTCCCCTTTCCATTCACAGTGCCATCACCTTAATTCTGGCTTTCAACCTGACTTGTATTACTGCTCTAACCTCCTATTTGATCTTTCCTAGTCTAAGCTCAATTCATCTAAGTAAATATTTGAGCAAAGAAATAACCAAACCAACAATGACTCTAAAAGACCAACATGTTTCCAATCTCTTGACACAAAGGTGAAGTTCTAGAGGTTCAGGTGAGACATATGAAATGTTTCTATTTACTGATGCTTATCAAACTTGCTATAAAAAAACTGAAAAGTGATCTTAACAGATCTGACTGATCTCCATTAAATCTTCCATTATGCTAGAGGAAAACAAGAGAACAAGCAGTATTTTCTCTGGAAAAAATGATAGGAAAGGGGCAGTTTAACCTTTCCCAAAGACTAAAAGGAAGGTGGAGTGGTCTAGGAGAAAGCAAAGGTTAGAGAGATTGAAATTTGCTGCAGTTAGTCTTTCACCTGGCCCAATCATTTTTTCAAGATTTTTTTTTTAGCCATTAATCCCCTTCATGGGTTGTTTCTCATCCACAACACTTTTCCTCATCTTTGTTACTCTAGAGCCACTTCCCTTCTTTGGTAAAAAAAAGTGGGCATACAGTCTCATCTCAGAGACAATTTCTCTGATCTCGTGCTCACACTTCCCAGCTTAGTCCTGGCATATCATGGGCCTCATTTCAGCAGACAGGCTTGAGGTGAGGTTTCTACACCATGGGGTTGTAATGTCAGAGATGTCAGGAATGTAAAATCCATAAGCTTGAAAACAGATTGGATGAAGGACATTTGAGAAATCAAGGTTGTAAACCTAAGTGACAGGGAAGAAGTGGTCCTCTTTACAGTAAGAGCAAATTTAGGAAGAACAGGGTGGGAGGGGTTGGAGAAAAATGAACTGTTTCAGACATTGACTTTAAAATGTCTAGATGAGGGGCAGCTAGGTGTTACAAAGGATAAGAGTACACAGGCCCTAGAGTAAGGAGGACTCAAATTCAAATCTGGCCTCTAGCTGTGTGTTTTGGCAAGTCATTTAACCCCAAAGCCTTACGGAATCAAAAAAAATGTCTAGATGAGGAGATGTAGTTCCATATCCAAAAGGCAACTAACAGTCTATTGTAAAGTCAATGGACTTTTAGAAGTACAGGACAAATAGATCTGAGAAACTTAAGTGCTGATGAGATTATGAAATAAATTAGCAAGATTAGAAGTCTGGGGGGGTGGGGTGAAGAGGAAAAGACATCCAAAATTATGAAAGGTCAGGAATACAAACCAGGAAACCCAGAGTGGAATTTTACTAATTCCTTCCTTGAACACACCCATTGAGGCCTGAAGGGACTATTCTTATTTATCTGTACCTCAAACCTTCTGAATAATCAAAGGATAGCACTTAAGGCTTTCAGAAGTAAGTGACATAAAAGTGGTTTGAGAAGGGCAAGGGTGGCTCTTGAAGGTTTGGGGTATACTCTAAACAATCCTTGTTTTTGACCTAACTAATCTAGGAGGACAATTGTGCACAAAAATTTCTAGAGAAACTGAAGTTTTAAAAAAATAAGGTTCTGCACTCTAGATTACTGTGTATCAACCTGTACAATTTCTTGAATAAAGTCTATGTAGCCAAGAAAGGAATGCAGAATTCCTATTACTGTATTGTAGGAAATGAGCTGGTTCTTCATTTAAAAAAGACAAAGATTTAAGGAAGGTGCTATGGATGACAAGTAGAAATATGTATAGTACAGTCTTCCAAATGGATCTATACTTAGATATTTATATCTATGTATAAATATGCATGCATATTTAATTGTAGCCTTAGAAGGACAGTGTGTGTGTGTGGGGGGGGAGAACAGGAAAAAGTACACCAGAGAACAAAAGAAAACCTACAAGGAAGTAAAGAAAAGCTGAGCAGCTTGAAAGCAATGGAAATTCAAAGACAGGACCAACAAGCTTTTATAGATTTATTTTATTTTCTGTTGTAAATTACATTTGTCAGACATAACTGACTTAAGGAGTAAACAATGCAAGATTCCACTGTACTTGGTTTAACAAAATCAAAATTGATATTTACTCTGGTAGAGTAGCACTTAACTTCCAATTCTCCCCAACTAACCCCCCCCCCTTTGCACATAAGATTTAAAAAAAAAAATGGGAAACAGTTCCAGAATCGCCCTGCAATATAGCTCTCCTTGGTTTTGCCCAGGCCTCTGACCTAATGCCATTCTATTTTAGGGCAAGGAGGGAAGTCACAATTCTCCCTTTCAATTGGCAAACAGTAACAAGTGAAGATGGGATAGTCTTCCTTTTCAGAAATACCATCCATGTTGAGCTGGGTAATAGACAAGTCTCTCCCATTCATGTAGTGGAGACTTCCGGAGGTAAAAATGACATACAACTGACCTGAGGCCATATCTGCAAATGTGAAAGTCCTCTTTCTGTCATCATCAGGCAATTCATATGGATAGTGACATAGCAGCTCTCGAGATTCTGTAGAGAATAAAATCATCATCAGTCCAAAGGAGGGTACTTCAAAGTGCTGAGTGAGGTTGGACTCTGTACTGCTGTGTTCTATGGATCCCATTAATTATAGATGTATAGAACAAGAATAACCAGAAAAGAATATTTTCTAGGTAGGATCTGGGCTCCCAACTGTATTGTCTTAGGGAAGTCATTTAATCTTGTTTGTCTCAAATTGCTCATTTGTAAAATGAGCTGAATGAAATGACAAGTCACTTCACTCTTTGCTAAGAAAATCTCAAATAGGAGTCATGGAGAGTTGGACACAACAGAATAGGAAGGAGCTAACTGGAGGCTTCCAGTTCCCATATCCACCATCTGCTAAGGTTTAGACCAGTAATATTTAGTGCCAAAGATTCCCCAGTTTGTCTGGCCCAAGGAGGGGCAAAAAGCTATCTTCCTTCACCAAATTAAGGGTTAAAAGGTCATGTTTTATGTTCCCCTGCTTCAGGAAGGTAATTCTAATTTACCTACTAACCATTGCACCAGTCAAAGTTTCCAAGGATTGGGAGAATCTAGTGGAAACTCTTCCATTTTACATAAGAGTGACAATTATTCAGTTTATAACTACTAGATTCTTGATAGCCAAGAGATCCAAGCCCACAAATTCAAAAAAAAAGTCCAAATCAACTCAAAAGAGTTGATGATCCTTACCTTGAAATTTCCTCAGAAATTCTCTTAAATCCATACAATAAGAATTGCTTAGTTTTGGTGTGAAAGGTTCTGGCCTTTGAAGCAGCAGCAACTCACTCCTAGGAGATTAAAGATACTCAGATATTATTCTTCTGCACACTGCTCTCCATGGCCCCCAAACCCCTGCCTGTTTTAATTACAGTTATTATCTTGCACCCACTCTCCTTGGTGTCCCATTTAGTATTTTCCTTCAGAATATTAACTTACTTGCTTAGTGTGTCTTCTGCATCCTAAAAAAGAGAAACAGAAAAAGTCAAAAGTCTTATAGATTCTGAGATATCACCCTCCTTAATAGGAAATTTTAGAATCTTAGCCCCTGGTAGTTCCTTCACTTAAGATTTTTAGATGAACACATGAGCATTAATTTGCTAAACTAAAATTGGGAAATGAATATGTATTCCAATATTCTTCAGTTTTGCCTTTCATTCCAGGGCTTGGCGGCAAGTTTGTGAAAAGGATCCTTGCTGGAGAGATACTTTTCAGAAGACTTAGCTCTGAAAATCTGAAACAGAAACTGTTGCCCTCAGGTCAGAAACAATCTAAAGGCAGACCTCAAGAGGCCCCAGGAGAAACCTTCTAAAAAGGGACTAAATACACCTTCAGGGCAAAAATGAGGTCATTCCTCAAAGTGCTAGCTAAAAGGCAAATCACCAATTTAGGTAAAATAAAAGAGGGGAATGTGCCAATTGAATCCTGATGAGAAAATTTAAAACCCTTCTCATTTATTTGTACTTTTCACCATTGTCTGGAGTCCAACTTTTCTCACCTGTAGAAGGTCCTTATCTGGCATCTGAAACTTTTCTTCCAATGCTGTGGCCATTGCCCTCAGGTCATTCTTATGTTGGGACAATTTTAAGTTACTCATTCTCTTTTTCTCTCTGTTTTGTATTTCTTCTTCAAACTCCTTCTCTTTTAGCTGCTCAAACATTTCATTCTCCTCCTCATCGAGCTCCACAAGACTCTGGACCTCTTCTTCTTCTTCACTCAGGAATTCACTCATTTCTTGAAACTTTTCCTCAAACATTTCTCTTGACATTTCCACCTGTTCCTAAAGTGATGCATGATTCAGGTTAATTATAGCCACAGCTAGCTTTAATTAACCTCAACTTCTCAGCCTGGTCTGTGAAGTATATTAGAAAAGTACACTAGGCCAAGCAGAATTTAGGTAACTAGAATGGAAGTTCATTAGCAAACTGGGTGATCTCCCTTTCTGGTCTCAAATTATTTTTTAAAAATCATTTTAATCTACACCTTTTAAAAGTTGAGTTTCAAATTCTCTCTTTCCGACCTAGAAGTCAGAGACTGGATTTAAACTCAGGTCCCTCCTAACTCCAGGGCTGGTATGTTATCCACTGTGCCACCTAGCTGCCCCACTTTGATTTGCCTAAAAACTCCCTGTTCATTTTATCTAATGGAGAATAGCTTTTCATTTTTACAAAGTTGATTCATTTCTCTATCTGAGAAACTTGCAAAAAAATTTCACCCCTTCCTTTCAACTTTTCTGCTTTCCTTCTTGATTGCATTGGTTTTATTTGAGGAAGTCCTTTCATTTCTGTTAATCAAATTGTCCATTTTACCTGTTGTGCTCATTTCTATCTTGTCTGACCATAAACTTTCTCACTATCTATAGATTTAATACTTTTTCCCATTATCCCCTTAATTTGCTTATATCATACTTGAGAAGTGGATACTTGCCTTGCAAGGAGTTCTTCAAGCAGAGTACATGACCCTTTGTCAAAGTAAATTATAGTTAGGATTCTTTTTACTTAGGAATTGGATTAGATGGATATTGAAGTACCTTGCAATTCTCAAAACTGTAGGCTTCTGCCTTTGAAGCTTACTATAGTTTTGCCCTCACCCTGTTGACTCTGAAGAGTAAGAAGGGTCTGAAGCATGGTGAGATGGAAGTTCATCTTTTTTTTTAAGAGATTGCTTAGCCACACAACTCAGGAGTTGTGTATCTGAGAGGTTTAATAATAACACTACTTACATGTCACTAGAAGGCTAATATTAAGTAAAAAGTATACAAATTCTTATATGGAAGACAGAGTCCGAGCCAGACACTTACTGTCCACACAACAGCCCATGTCCGAGGTATCTTCTTCTCCTCAAGTATTAGCTTCTGAACATCTTTTAAATTTACATTTACAAGTCTCAGATTTTCCTGGAGTCTTTTCTGCAAAAGACACATGAGAGAGAGCTCCAGTAAGGGACAGGGGTTGAGAAGTTCAGGAGAACTGGGAGGCCACCATTTGGTTTGAAGGGGCCTTATCACCAGCTGTTGGTGCCTTAAAAGAATGACTCGGAGATAGAAATTTAGGAACAGAAAAAATGGGGGGGGACAAAGAGACATTATCTAGACATGAAGTCTCCAGGGGATCTGCATTACTCTATGTCATTTCCTCATCTGAAAATATTGCTAATTCCAGTGCCCCAGTACTCACTCTATAGACCTTAGCAGCCTCTTCCATGGGTAGGACTCTGTGATTCTCATGTTCTTCAGATTGAGAACAGGATACACAGAGTAGGGTCTGATCATTCATACAGAACAACTTCTTGTCCTCCTGGTGTCTGTCACATTTGCTGGGTCCCTCAAATCTCTTCTGTTGTTTGGGGGAACAAGGTTGCCTTTTCCTCCTAGGGAGTTTTCGCCTTCTCCTTAAAATGGCATTAAAAGTTCTTGCCTGGGAGATTTCCTTGCATCTCCG
Organism: Macrotis lagotis; assembly: GCF_037893015.1. NCBI lineage: Eukaryota > Metazoa > Chordata > Mammalia > Peramelemorphia > Peramelidae > Macrotis > Macrotis lagotis. Next base: position 796,179,443 of record NC_133658.1, read on the forward strand.
GCAAGAGATAGGAATGGAAGCTTCACTGGAGTCACTGACACAAGATTGACAAACACTGTGTCCACAAGGGGTAGTCACTGGATCCGTCAGAGAGGCTTGACAAATATTGCAGGTGAGGACATTCTGGAGACCTTCAGTAATCTCTTTCGAAGCCATGATCCTGAGTTAGAAAGAGACAGTGTGAGTTAGGATCATACCTTAACTACCCTTCCTCCAGCAATATAGCTAATTAAGAACAAAGGTCACTTCCCCCCCCCCCCCAACCCAACAGCTGGGGATTCATATTAAGGGCAATCATCACAATAATCTTTTGAGGAATAATCAAGTAATAGAATCCCCAAATCCCAGGAATATTAAGAAAATGGGTAGAAAGCTTAGAGAGTATCCAAATGGGGATTTTGGATGGCTTGACCCTGCATGTTCTATCAAAATTCAAACAAACTGAATGATTCCCATTTTCTTTTTGACATTTCTCTAAGTTTTTCTCTCCTTCACCTCCTTCTCCCCAAACTCCTACAAACTAGATAAAGTTCCTGGTACCTTCTGAACATATTGTCAAGGCTTTCTGGTCAAAGTATAACTAGGCCTACACCTTGAGGTTTGGACCTTCAAGACTTTGTGGATGTCCTCAAACTAGCCCATGAACAAAAGCTAACTGCTTTTATCTCCTTGTTGAAAAATATGTTCAATGAAAGGGTAAAAATCCCACATGTACAAAAATATTCATGGCTGCTGTGTGACCTTGGGCAAGTCACTTAACCCCACTGCCTTACAAAAACTTAAAAAAAAAGAATTGATGCTGAGTAAGATGAACAGAATCAGAAGAACTTTGTACATGGCAACAACATGGGGAGGTGATTAACCTTGAGGGATTTGCTCACCCCCATTAGTGCAATATAAAGATTTCATCAGATAGCCTTTTGTTGGGGAGGGGACAAAGGCGAAAACTCTTTACCAATCCATTTTTTCCCAAGATTATGAGCTTTTCTCCCTCCCTCCCTCCATTGCATGTAATTGGGAAAACAAATAAAATATTTATTTAATAAATACAGAGAATGTGTTCAATGATCTACCAATCCATTTTTTCCCAAGATTATGAGCTTTTCTCCCTCCCTCCCTCCATTGCATGTAATTGGGAAAACAAATAAAATATTTATTTAATAAATACAGAGAATGTGTTCAATGATCTACCAATCCATTTTTTCCCAAGATTATGAGCTTTTCTCCCTCCCTCCATTGCATGTAATTGGGAAAACAAATAAAATATTTATTTATTTAATAAATACAGAGAATGATCTGCATGTGCTACAATCTAATCCAATCTTGAACTTGAATCAAGTGTTCATCCTGAATGAGGGCTGCCACTGCAAATCTTTCAAACTCTCCCTCCATAGGACAGAAAACTCAATAGACAATCACTACAGTCACTCCAAAGTCATTCCCAGACATTCTATTTAGCACTTTCAGACACAAAAATATGGGTAGTCTCTTTAGGAGGATTTAGTCAAACAGATGTTAAATGAAAGAATGATGTTGATTGAGACTAGTAAGAGAATCTGAAGAAAGCCATCTAAAAAACTGGAGGAGGAAGGGTCTAAGGAGAAAGGAGGATGTAGTCAAAAGTAAAATTCTGCCTGAAGGCCAGAAAAGTACTAAGAATCTTAACAAAAGGTCATTGAATTTGACTATTAAGAAACTGTTGGTAGCCATAGGTACATGAAGATGCAAGTAGTTTCAGGAGAGTGGTAGAAAAAAGTCAGATTTCTAGATTAGAAATGAGTAGGAAGTGAGAAAACAGAAGTGAGGTTTTTCTAGGAAAGATGGGAAAATGAGAAATTAAAGGCTGGTGGTTTGAAGCTTGTACAGATAAATATAGTGGATCTGTATGATTCTGGGCAAAAATGAGGTGGAAAAAGAATGACAAATGGCTTCAGTATCTATGCCAAGAAAATTTCAAATGGGGTCTGTTAGAAGTTTGAAGAGATGATAGGATCAAATGAGTGAAGGTATTTTTTTAAAAGAATGGAGGAAAGGGGCAGCTAGGTGGAGCAGTGGATAGAGCACCAGCCCTGAGTCGGGAGTAACTGAGTTCAAATACAGCCTCAGCCACTAATTGCCTGGCTGTGTGACCTTGGGCAAGTCATTCTTAACCCCTTTGCCTAAAATTAAAAAAAAAAAGAATGGCATAACAGATAATACTCACCTCAAGTCAGTAAGACCCAAGTTCTAATCATATCTAAGATTTGAGAACATGAGCAAATCACTTTAACAAAGGTTTTTCTGGTCAAATCTAGGCCTACACCTTGAGGTCTTTGTGTATGTCATCCCTGTTATTGGGGGATGGGTGGTGTAAGAATGATATAAGAAAGGTTATCTACTTCATGTTATAATAAAATAACACAGAAATAAAGATGAGCAAATCATAAAGCTTTTGTCCACTTACATATAAAGCTCTTAAACAATCAGTTACACTCATTTACAGTCATTAAGTTTATTTAAACTGAATCTAAAAGTGTTTTTAGACGGAGCTGCAACAAAATTTATCAAGAATCATTGTAATAAAGCAAACATCTAAACTAAAATTGAGCAGAAATTTGGCTCACTAATGACCACATTCCTGCCACTTCATATCTTGTAGTTGCCCAAAGCTTTCCTTCTTTCTGTATAGAAGACCCCTAGATTAGCTCATTTTCTCCAAGTTAGCTCTTAATGCTTCTTGATTAAATACAGATTAAAAACAGATTGAGAATATGCCTTCTTAAAACTTGAGATAAAATTGTCTGACTATTCCCAGTTGGAGCCCAGTCTTTCATCATCTTGTTTTGCCTTCGGTTCTGTCTTAATGCTGCTCTTGGAGGTCAGTGAGAAAATCTGGCAGGAAGCTTCCCAGGATACTCTTAATTCACAGCTGACTAGCTAGTTCACAAGTGTGGCAAATGCCAACCTCTCTTCCAAGTGCTGGGAATTCAAATCAAAGATTTTTTTTTTTATGCGCAAAACTCCCTTTGGGTGCGGCCACCTAGGTGGCGCCGTGGATAAAGCACTGGCCCTGGAGTCAGGAGTACCTGAGTTCAAATCCACCTCAGAAACTTAATAATTGCCTAGCTGTGTGGCCTTGGGCAAGACACTTAACCCCATTTGTCTTGCAAAAATAAAAACACCTAAAAAAAACTCCGGGAAATAGTATCAAGATTGCCTTAATTATACTCCCAGAACTGGGAAGTAGGTGGAGGTAACCAACTGATTGCCCTAATGAATCCTGCCTCCCCCCCCCCTCCCAAATATACCAGTGGCTCCACCCTTCCCCAATTCCCCATTTACAACCTTTCTCTGGGACTACCTTCTAATTATGCTATGTCAACATATGTAAATCTATGCCTATAAATCTTGAATAGAGTTTGCATGTTGATTCTTTAGGAAGATACACATGCCCAAGTAATGATAATAATGTATATAGCTTATCTTACTTTATCTTCCAACATCAGAAGCAACACAGATGGCTACATTATTCCTAATTTAGGAGCTCAAACTAAGGGAGTTGACTAACCCAGGGTCAAACAGCTGCTAATTATGACAGGGTAGAATTTGACCACAAGAAGGAGGATGTAGTGTAATATAAAGGAGAAAAGAGTTCTGCATTGGAGCTGGTAAGACCGGGGTTCAAAGTCGACTGCCACTTACAAGGAAACTTACCTTGGATAGGTAGACTGCTTTCCTTCTAGAAACTGCAAGCAGGAATGGTGTTGGATCTTCTTAGAGCTGGTTTTTATGTGCTTTCCCCAGGCCCTCCCCTTCCTAATTTACAATAACGAGGTGGAAACCCAAATTCTACGGAAATGCTCTTACTCCGCAGTTGTTAACTAGCTTCTCAACTCAAATTCTTCTACAAAAGACCTCTCCCTGTTCCCCACCCAGGCCTGCCCTCCTCAACATCACGACCCTCCCCCCGCCCACCTTTTGCCTTCCTTCGGGAATCCTTTCCACTTACACTTTATATAGCTTGAATATACAGATTTTTTACACTTTGTTTTTCCCACTAGTATGTGCCTTGAATGTAGAGCCTTTCATCATAACTATTTTGTCAAATTTGTTAAATTCTATATGAGGACTGATTTGATCCCAACTCACCAGTCACAGATACTCAGATGCTTTTCCCCTCCCAGTTTTCCCCCAGGGTATCACCTTTTCAATTTTTAGACAAAGTCTGAATGAAACTAAGTGACAACTGCTCAGAAACAAAGAAAGAATTTACTCATTTCAATCAATCACCCACCTACCTCGAGAAGGGAAAAGTACTTAGAGCAGGGGAGCCCCGCCCTAGGCTGTAAAGTGAATATTCACTCACATTCTCATAACATAAGTTACTAAATCCTGGCTGTACCCTTTGGGAAACCTGTATTAAGTTCCTATTATAAGCCAGGCAATGTGTGAAGCTTTGGGATGGGAAAAAAAAAGGCAAAAGACAGTTCCTGAATAGAGGAAACAATAAACAAACATACTTTAAAAAACTAGGTAGAATAAATAAGAAACAATCAATGAAGGGAAGCACTAGTAGTAAGAGGATTCTGAACATATTCCTGTAGAAAATGAAATTTTAGCTGGGAAGCCACAGAGGCACAGGATTCATATTTTCTGAACTTTTCTGGACTCATCACCAGCAACTGATCCAGAATCTTCAGTGTGAGATTAGTGGCACATATCCTAGCAATATTGGTAAAGGGAAGTCACCTGAGTAATATGGGGCAAGTACGCCCTCTAGAGATGTTGTAGTGGATATGGGACTGGCTTTCCTAGGCTCCCAGGAAGAGTCTGTTACATCAATACAACCAATTAGGTATACTTTATAACTCTTTGTATTTAAATAAATGAGTTCCATAGATTAAAAATAATAATTTGTTGGTCAATCCCACATTTCCACCTTGATTCCATATTCCATCCCTCTTTTAAAAATCATTTTATTTCTGAATTTTTAGGACAAAATAATCATTTCCACATCCACAAAACAGACAAAAAAGTATTCTATATGAAATTATAAATCTCTGTATCGTTTACCTTTTTTTTTTAGGTTTTAAAAGGCTAATGGGGTTAAGTGGCTTGCCCAAGACCACACAGCTAGGTAATTATTAAGTGACTGAGCCTGGATTTGAACTCAGGTACTCCTGACTTCAGGGCCAGTGCACTATCCACTGCACCACTTAACCACCCTTATTATTTACTTTTAAAAATATATATATATATATATAATAAATTCTGCAAATAGTTTTAAACTTTCTGTTTTTCTACCCTTTTTATTAAATTCCTCATCTCATGAATTTTAAAAAGCATTATCCTTTTTTTGATATTACTGTTACCCCCTTTTTCTGATTTTCAATTAAAAACTGAAATTGCTAAAAACAAAAAACAAGAAGAAACAAACCACTTTGAACAAAGGAGAGTTTAGTTGAGCAAGACCAATCCAAACAGAACCTTTGTCAAAAAATGTCTGTGTTAAGCCTTTCCTGCCCATCATCTTTCTGCCCTTGAATTAAGAAAAAAAGTCCCTCCATAACGTAAGCCCTTATGACTACTGGAAGAATGAACATGAATAAGTCTGCTGGTAAAACATTAAAATATATGACTGTAAACTTTTTGTCTCACATCTCTCTAACCACCAGACAGACCTTCTGAATTGTGTGGGATGGAGTGTAGGCTGCTTTGCAACTAAAACTTTTTCATGATTAATGTGGAATGAAGCATATACTATCAGACATAAAAGTGCTGCTTAGTTTTGAAAGAAATGGATTACTAGATAGGGAATGAGAAAGGGATATAGTGTGATATGAAATGTTGAAACAAAAATTAGGGATAAAAATAAGATAACTAAAAGTTACTCAATAAGCATTTATTTAGTATTAAAATATGGGATAGAGTTAATCATGGGGATACAAGCCTAAGTTAAAACAATCTTTGCCCTCAAGGAATTTATATTCATGACTCTACCCTCATATCCCCATCCCCACCTTACTGGGATTTCCTCTTGTTCTGCAGTAAGGATACTGGTGACAACATTTAAGATTTCCTTGGAAAAGGTACTGAAATGGTTTGTCATTTCCTTTTCCAGCTCATTTTACAGATAAAGAAATTGAGGCAAGTAAGGTTCTGTGACTTGACCAGCTAGTAAGTATTTGAGGCTAGATTTGAGTTCCTGAAAATAAGTCTTCCTATTTCAAAATCCAATGCTCCATACATCGTGCCACCTAGTTACTCACTGTCCTGCAAAAATCATGAGAGCTGTTGGGGTGAGTTCATAATCCAATCTCAGATACTATCTATATAATTGGAGTTGGTGGGGTCTGTGTGGTGGATGGGCAGAATTATTGCTATTGAGGGGTCCTGCTTTGTCTGCTGAGGAGGCCCAGGTCCTCTCAATTAGGGTGAGAAGTTACTGGTGAATTTCTTTTTAAAGTTACATAACTTTATTATACAGTTAATATATATTACATATTTTTTATATAATTAAAAGGTGAAAGTTGTCCATAATAGATTTGCAGTTTCTTGTGCATTTTTTTTTTTCCTATTCTACTGGCCAACTCAACCTCAGGATATTTCAATAGTCCAAGCATGATGTGATAGGGACCCGAGATAAGGTAATACCAGAGAAAGTGGTTTATTCAAGAGGATGGCAAAGGTAAAATTGACTTGGTAACAGATTGGATATGGGAGGGAGGAATGAGAGATTGTGAGGATTGCACCTGAGTTTTGAGCTTGGAGAACTGGAAAGATGGTGGTACCTTCAATAGCAATGAAGAAGTGTAAAATCTGAGCACACTTAAGGGGAAAGATAATGAGATCGATTTTGGACTTGTTGAGTTTAAGATATCTACCATATACCCAGTTCAATATGTCTGAAAGGCAATTGGAGATGTGACTGGATGATGGCAGAGAAGTTAGAGCTAGTTAGGTAATTTTGAGAACCATCAACATAGAGATGATAATTAAAACTTAGAGAACTTGGAGAGAAATATTAGAGGAAAAAGGGGAAGAGGGACCTTCAGTTAGTAGGTGTAACCTGGATGAAGAACCAGCAAAGAAGACACAGGAAAGATTGGATGGGGAGGAGAAGCAGAGGATAATGTTGTCCTGAAAACCTAGAGAGGAGGAGTCTCAGGGTGATGAACAATAATATCAAAAGCTGTGGAGAGGTCAACAAAAATGACCTTCTTTAGGATCACTGGAAACTTTGGAAAGCATAGTTTAGGTGAAATGATGATATTGGAAGTGTGTTATTATACTGATAGGGATACTGAAGATACAAATCCACAAGAAAATGATTTAGGGGCAGTCTGGTGGTGCAGTGGATAGAGCTCTGGCCTTGGAGTCAAGAGGAATTGGTTTCAAATCTTGACTCAGGTACTTAGGAGCTGTGTAACTATGGCTAAATCACTTAATCTCAATCACCTCAAAAAAATATAAAGGGGGGCAAATGGAAGGAAATTATTCTAAAACATCTATAAGTTTTGAGTATTTGAAGAAGCACCAGAAGGCATGTTGAATTTCCTTAGTATGTTGGCAATTGTTGAAAAATGGTAAGCTTAAGTATCTGGTCTCATTGAGGAAAGAGCAATATTAATCCAGCAACAGTCTACTATTACTCAGACCCAAATTTGGGTCTTAAAAAGAAATGCAGATAGTGCAGATTCATCTAAAAATATCAGTTTAGGGGCGGCTAGGTGGCACAGTGGATAGAGCCACCAGCCCTGGAGTCAGGAGTCCCTGAGTTCAAATCTGACTTCAGACACTTAATAATTACCTAAGTGTGTGGCTTTGGGCAAGCCACTTAATCCCATTTGCCTTGCAAAAGCCTAAAAAAAAAAATATCAGTTTAGCGTTTTGAGTTATGTCTGACACTAATACCCCATTTGAGATTTTCTTTGTAAAGATATTGGAGTGGTTTGCCATTTCCAACTCCAGACAAAAAGGATCAAATGACATGCCCAGTTAGTAAGTATCTGAGATCACATTTGAACATAGGAAAGTGAGTCTTCTGGACTTCAGACTCTTTTGATCTATCCTCCTCTTCTTTGATCCTAACAGATAGTTTTCACCTATTATGAGTATGCTGCTTTTTTTTTTCTGGGCCTTTCAATTTCAGAATATTAGAGTTTTGTGGTTCCATTTCTCCAGGCTATAGGCATGCTGTCATGATGAACAGTTTAGGGTCTATAAAGAGTCATGATGGGGTTTTTGAGAGGTTTTCTAATCCTCACCCCTTTGTTCCCAATTGATCCATTTGACCATCAATGTCAACAGAGGAGCATTGCTTTTGTCCAACTGAAGAGTGATTTTCTTTGAGGAGCGAACTAGGAATAGACATTTGCTATGAAACAGAAATCTCTAAGATGCAATGATTCCCACCAAGGACAATGCAGGAATAGGGTGACATTGATTTTTATTGCCAGGCAATGGACTATGAAATTGGAATGGAAACATGGTTTTGGAAGATGAGAATACTAGTCTCTGAATCAATCTCTTGCTTCCACACTAAATCTAGGAATTTGAGAGGGGTTAGCATGTTTGAAAAATGCCCATTATCACACATAGAAAGTATTCCTTTCTTATCTCTTAAACTTGAATTTCAGAACATCAAGAATTCCTCTATAAGAACAGACAAACATTCAATATACATATTTACTTGAAAAAAGAATTTCATGTCAAATAACAAACTTGGTAATTGAGCAGACACATATTTTTCAAGCAATTCCATTGCCATCTCACTTTGAATTTATGGTTACACAGATATCTATTTATTCATATTTGCATACATATATTTAGTTTGTGTATACACCAATTCACACATATGTATATGTAATGGCAGTGCATGCATATATGTACAAATTTTCCTATCAAATGAATTCCAGGGTGAGAATCAGGTGATTGCAAACCCAAGACTCTCATTCCTTCTTAACCACTACTTTTATGGGGCAGCTTAACAGGACCAGTGTCTCACTGTGATGGGACCAGAGAAATGTGATTTTAGAGAAGTAATTGGTAATATTGTCAACTACGAGGATGAGAATGGGGAGCAATATTGGCCTTTTGCAGGTGAAATCACATGTAAGATTTATAATGGATAATTTCCATATCTGAAATGCCACCACAGTTTTTTCAAGATCTCTCCTCCCTTTTCCCATCCAAATCTGTTTGTTCTGTTTTCTGGAGCTTATGAATGGAGCCTAGAAAAGTTGATTATATTCTGCTCAACCTATGAAAGGAACCATAATTTTCCTATAACTTTCTTCCCAATGTCCTCTTCACTAACAAAGAATGTAGAATCTATTTGGATTTTTCAAAGTTAAATACACACTTCCATTGGAGGAACTCATTCTTTCAATTGTTATTCAGTAATGACAGTATCTGCATGTTATTTTTCCATATGGAGACATTAGATGGTAGAAAAAGCACATCTTTTTGGTGTTGATTGAAAACAAATCACATCTCACAAGGATACAAAGAATGAAATCATCTTATGGTTGAGCTAACCTAGAATAAGTTTACCAGAGGGCCCAGAACTTAGTCATATCATTTACAAAGGGGGTACCATAACAAGGTTTCAGTCTTTTGAAAGCTTTCTAATTGCCACTTATTTGTGATCTTTCCACAGAAAATTCCTTCTTCTTTGATGCTTTTCTTTTTTATTTGAAAACAAATTCCATCATTGCTTTCCCTGTTTGTTTTGTTTTGTTTTAGGTTTTTGCAAGGCAATGGGGTTAAGTGGCTTGCCCAAGGTCACCACAGCCAGGTAATTATTAAGTGTCAGAGGTTGGATTTGAACTCAGGTCCTCCTGACTCCAGGACCAGTGCTCTATCCACTGCATCACCTAGTTGCCCCTCTTTTTTTTAGGTTTTTTTTTGCAAGGCAAATGGGGTTAAGTGGCTTGCCCAAGGCTACACAGCTAGGTAATTATTAAGTGTCTGAGACCAGATTTGAACCCAGGTACTCCTGACTCCAAGGCTGGTGCTTTATCTACTACGCCACCTAGCTGCCCTCTTGTTTGTTTTTTAATAGTGTGTTGGCAGAGCCAACATTAGCAACAATTCAGTATACTTCTCTTTTTACATTAGGAAATTTCAGAAGACATCCCCCAATTTCTCTGTTTTTTAGTAAAGAATTTAGCATTTGTAACTAGGTGGTGCAGTGGATAGAGCAGCAGCCATGGAGTCAGGAGGACCTGAGATCTACTCTGGCCTCAGACACTTGACACTTGTAAGCTGTGTGACTTTAGGCAAGTCACTTAGCCCTAACTGCCTCACATCTATGACCATCTCCATTCATCCTAATCCATATCTGGCCATTGGACCCAGATGACTCTGGAGAAGAAAGTGAGGCTGGTCACTTAACACAACACTCCCTCGCTCAAATCCAATTTATGTGAAGTTGTGGTATCACCTCTCTGATGTTGTGGACTTCAAGAACTCAGGACAAACATCATCATCATCATCATCATCATCTTCTTCTTCTTCTTCTTCTTCTTCTTCATTATCATCAGCAGCAGCAGCAGCAACAGCAGCAGTAGCAGCAGCAGCAACCTAATGTAGTGTTCACCCTTTCTCAGTTTTATCTTATTGACATTAGACATTCTTCTTCTCTATATTCCTTTGGTGCTTCAAAGAGAAGACTACAGGTATTGTATCAATCACAAGTTGATGGGACTTTTTTTGAGAAATGACAAAGTTTTGGTGTCTTTTTAAGTCCTTATTTCTTCTTCATCCAACAGTTCTTTCAGAAGTCTATTTTTTTTTTCTTTCCCTGCTCAAATGGAAAACTAATGTTTTTCCTAGAAGAGATAGTACTGGAGATAATGTGCTTAGCAAGAAGAGGCAAAAAATAGTTGGTGAATAGGTGGTGAAAAGTGATTCTGGCCTCATATGTGAAAGCTTGGTTTTCAGTTATTTTGTATTTATGAATTCAGAATAGTGGTTCTGCTGCTAAGTCTAGGTCTCTTTCTACACAGATTACCAGAACAGAAAACTAAAAAGTAGAGAGAGAGAGACTTTAGCCTGTTTTGCTACTGAAATGGCTGAATATTATGCTAGGTTCCAGAATTGTAAGATACTTCCCTTTTGTAGGCCAACTACTTCATCCAAAAGATGGATTTAAGAAAAAAAATAGCATGCAAGAGGATCTGTTCTCTCACATTTCTTTTCCTCTTGATCATTCTAACTCCATAAAAGTGATCCTTCCCTTGGCATGACAGATTTCTAACACCAAAAGAGATAATTTTTTTTAAATGTTAGATCATGAGTGCAGATTCAATTTGATAAATTGGGGCATACTTTCTCTCTCTTCCTTTTTGGTTTAGCATTAAATTAAATTGAGGTAAACATAGTTAACATTTACATAACTGTTGTTCAGTCATTCAGTTGTATCAGACTCTATGGGAGCCCATAGGCAAAGTGCTTGGGTTGACTTGGCAAAGATACTGCAATGTGTCCTCTAGTGTGTGCCCCTTTTTACAGATGAAGAACTGAAACAAATAGGGCTTAAGTGACTTGCCCAGTTAGTAGGTGCCTGAGGCTGGATTGGAACTCATATCTTCTGAACTCCATTATGCTTTGCACCACCTAACTACCAGAGGAATATTTATATACTTAGAACTATTTTTTACAGGAGGAATGGCAGGAAGGAGGACTGTGAAGAGAGAAGTAAGGTTGTTCACATTCTATGCCTTCTCTTTCTGCCTTGACCATTAAGCATGAAGGACAACTGACCAAGGAATAAGGGAAGAGGAGAGTGTGTGAAAGCAGGACAGTGGGGGAAGTGAAGTAAGTGGGGGAAAGGATGAAGGACTGGGTCAGCTGCAGCAACATCTGAAATTTTATGATTATTTTTATGGTGATGGTCTTCCTCAGCTGTTCCAAGATCACAGTCTCTCATGCACGCTTTCCAAAATACAATTCATTCATTTTTTCCATAACCCACAGGATAAGCCTAGAGAAGTCATAATATGTTCTTTTTTTTTTAGGTTTTTTTTTTCAAGGCAGAAATAGGGTTAAGTGGCTTGCCCAAGGCCACACAGATAGGTAATTATTAAGTGTCTGAGACTGGATTTGAACCCCAGGGCCAATGCTTTATCCACTGCACCACCTAGCTGCCCCATAGTATGTTCTAATGAGCATGTGCAAGAATCATTGATTTTAAAGAAGTCTTGGTAAGAAGATTTTTTTTCCAATTTCTACTTCAAGAAGAAGGACAGATTGGAGAGTATGATTTGATCTTCCAAAGTTCAATATACACGTCTCATTTATCTTCATAGACAAGTGGCATGGTGGATTGAGTGTTAAGCCTGGAGTCTGAAAAATTAATTTTTTGCACCAGAGACTTATAGCAAGTCATAGGCAAGTCATTTAGCCTCAGTTCCTTCACCTGTAAAATGAACTGGAGAAGAAAATAGCATTTTGCCAAGAAAACCCTCAATGGAGTCCTAAAGAGTTGGATATCACCAAGATCATATTGTTGCTTGTCTTTAATATACTGAAATGTCTTTGCATCTTGCTTCTCTTTCTCAAGCTTTTCCCACGTTATGAATATTTATCAAGACAACAAATTCATGCTATGTAATTTTTCATAATAGGTGTGGCACAATAGACAGGAATCTCATTCTATTTATTGAACTTTTAAATATTCATTTCCATTTATTCCTCAGCAAACTACATCCTTACTGCAGTCATCTTTTACATCCTTTGAGGGTTAATTTTCAGACCACATTGTGATCAAATCAGTTGACATTTTTGGATAAAATAGAAAGACCCTAAAAACATTTTCAGTTGTTATAGATATGGTGACTATCAAGTTGAACATTTCTTTCTGCATTACATTCTTCCATATACTGTGTTATATATAATACATATATGCATACATTTGTATATAAATATAATTATATTTATGCTATATGTATTTATATATATATATTTCAAAAAAGGAAAAAGATTAAATACATAGATTACCTTCTTTAGATTTCAGAAGAGTGGTTACCCATGCTTTATCTATTCTTAAGCTGCAAAGTAGTGAACAGTCAACTGAAAATGAAAGTTTCATGTCTATCAGTTTTGTGTGAGTGTGTTTTTTAATCTTTCAAATGAGATATGTCCAGAGCAGCTGCAATATAGAAAAATTTTCAAAAGTATAGAGGAATACAGAATTTAATAGACCTCAAAATCAAGAAGAGCCACTAATAATTCTACAGGCTTCTATGTATATCTGTGATCTTAGGTTATATGAGTCTTTAAGAGTATCCATGATGGACTAGGGACAGGCTGCCCTCAGAACTTTTGACAATTCTAAGTGAAGCTTTTATGATCCTTTTATGCTTTAGAACAGATGGGAAAAACTGAATTTTGCCTGGTGTTTCAGAGATAAGGATGGCATCTTGCTCATATTGCTCTGATTAGTTTTCACCAATTAAGCCAAGGAACTTTTAGTGCATCTTTTAAAAAAATAAGGGAGGGACTAGGCCTAGATAGAATTGAGATAGTCATAGAGAAACACTAGACCATAAAAACCAGAGGGATGTATGTGTGTTTTGGACTCTTAATGAGTCAATCTTAAAACTAGAGTTAACCTAATACAATGTGTTATACTCCTTTGAGTTTTACATTTTTCTCCCTCCCTCTCTTCCCTCCCTCCTCCCCAAAAGAAAGCAATCTAATATAGGCTATACATGTATAACCATGCTAAACATAGATCCATATTAATGATAATGTTTGTCCTTCATTTTTGAAGCATACCACAACATCAGGGAGGTCATGCTATGACAAGCACATGAATTGGATTTGAGTGAGGGGATGCTGTGCTAAGTCTCCAGCTTTACTTTTTCCTCCAGGGCCATCTGGGTCCAATGTCCAGATATGGAACAAGATGACTGGAGATGGCCCTGCTTGTGAAGCAATCAGGGTTAAGTGATTTGTCCAAGATAACACAGTTAGTAAGTGGCAAGTGTCTGAGGTTGGATTAGAACTCCTGTCCTCCTGACTCCAAGTCCAGGGCTCTATCTACTTCACCATCTAGCTGTCCAGATCCATATTAATCATGTTGTGAAAGAAGTACTTTTTCTTTCTCTTCCTTCCTTCCTTCCTTCCTTCCTTCCTTCCTTCCTTCCTTCCTTCCTTCCTTCCTTCCTTCCTTCCTTCCTTCCTTCCTTCCTCCCTCCCTCCATTCCTTCCTTCCTTTTTCTTTCTTTCTTCTTCTTTAAAAAAAATTTATTTATTTCCATCCATCTGCACATGCATATTTCCAGGTTACAAAATTTCCCTCTACCCTCCTCTCAGCAGGAAACAGTCAGATTAGCATTTTAGACATATATATATATATATATTTTGTTAAACCTGTTTACAAATTAGTAATTTTCGACATGAGGAATTAGGATTAAGAGAAAGAGATACATAAGAGATAATTTTTATAAAGTGTTCATATCCAGAAGAGTCTTTTTTTTTATTTGTGTATGTTTTGTTTTGTTTTTATTCCTCTGGATGGGAATCATATAGTCCATAATCAGTCCAATACAGTTGTCCCAGCTTTTTGGACTATGGAGAGGAGCTGTTTCCATCAAGGTTATTCATATCATAATGTTGTTGTTGATGTACACATTGATCTCTTGGTTGCCTTTGCTCAGCATCAGATCCCGTGAATCATTCCATGCTTCTCTAGAGTTCGACCATTTATGGTTTCTTATAGAACGAGAGTATGCCATAGTATTCATGTGTCATAACTTGTTTAGCCATTCCTCAATTGATGGACATCCCCCTCAACCTCCAATTCTTTACTACTACAAAAAGAGCTGCTGTGAATATTTTGGAACATGAAGGAATTTTTCCATTTCTTAATAATTTCTTTTGGATGTAGACCTAGAAATAGAATTTCTAAATCAAAGGGTATGAACAGTTTTATTACTTTTGGGGCATAGTTCCATATCGCTCTCCAGAAAGGTTGGATCTATTCACAACTCCACCAGCAATGCATCAATGTCTCAATTTTACCACAATCTCTCCAACAATGATCATCTTCCCTTTTTCTCATCTTGGCTAATCTAATAGGTATGAGATGATACCTCATTATTGTTTTAGTTTGCATTTCTCTAATCAATAGTGATATGGAGCATTTCTTTCATATGAATATACATAGCTTTAACTTCTTCATTTGAAAACTGTCTATTCATATCCTTTGACCATTTATCAATTGGGAATGACTTGTAATCTTATAAATTTGATGCAATTTTCATATATATATATGTATGTATTTTAGAAATGAGACCTTTATCAGAACTCCTAGTTGTGAAGATTGTTTCCCAGCTTTCTGCTTTCTTTCTAATTTTGGCAGTATTGATTTTATTAGTGCAAAAGCTTTTTGATTTAATATAGTCAAAATCATTCATTTTGCAGTTTATAATGTGCTTTAATTCTTGTTTGGTTACAAATTTATCTCTTTTCTGTAGATCAGATATATAGATAGATAACATCTTGGTTTATTAATTTATCTCTTTATGTCTAATTTAGCTCTTTATGTCTAAATCCTGTACTCATTTTGACCTTATTTTGGTATAGGGTGTGAGATATGGATCTATGCCTAGTTTTTTGTCATACTATTTTCTAGTTTTCCCAACAATTTTTGTCAAATAGTGAGTTCTTATCCCAGAAGCTGATGTCTTTGGGCTTGTCAAAGAGTAAATTGCTGTAGTCATTTATTGCAGTTTCTTTTGAACCTATCCTAATTCACTGATCCATTACTCTATTTCTCTTTTTTTTTTTCTAAAAAACTTTATTGTAGGCATTAACTTAAGAAAAGGGAGCAGGAAGGAGGGAGAGAATGCAAGAGGGTTCTGCGGGGCAATGTGGACATACCCTCCTCATCCTCCCTCCCTTCGATTAGCTGCCTGATGCATGCACATCATGAACGAGGCTCTCATAGTCCCTCTCTGATAGCAAGGAGCCCTGTGACATTCCTGATTGGCTGGTGCCATCACTGCTCATTGTCCCCCGGGGCTGACTCTCCAGCCAGGAGATCTTCAGAGGGTTTTTGACGAGGCCCACTTCAGCCAATACCACAGCCTTGACCGAAGCAAATTCCACCACAGCACTTGCTGTCTTCTTACTGGTGATGACCAAGTTGAGCACTTCACCATATTTTTGTAGAATCTTCAAGAGGATGTCCTTGGGGTAACCATCTTTGGTCTGGCCCTCCTTTTTACACTTCCATTTTAGCTTCAGTCAGGTGTTCCTTTGCCTTCAGGATTTTCTTTCTTTCTTCTTAATCTCTGTTCCCAATCTTGGCATATCTGCTTCTGGATCAGCCTCTGTTGTTCTTCCAGTTGCTGGGAGTCCTCTTCTAGTAGGTGTGCGATCTCTTGTTCTAATGTCCTAGTACTTCGACTGTCCTCTTCCACCTTGCTCCCTTGGGCCTGGGCTTGCCTCTCCCTGGCTTTGAGATCAAGCTTCACTTTCTTTCTTCTCTCATCAAGTTTCTGAGTCCTTTCAGCTGCCTGCTTCTTGGCTTTCCTGACCTTGTCCTATGCTGCTGGAGCTGCAACATCCACCAGCACCTCCAAGGCCTAGGAAAGCTGGTGGAAGAGCTCAGCTGCTTGGGGGTTATCTGGATGTTTGTCTGGATGGCAGGTGAGGGCCTTTAGTCGATAAACCTTCTTTACTTCCTTGTCCACTGCCTTTTCCCCTATTCCCATTTGCAACAACTCCTTGGTCACCACCATGGTCCCAACCCCCGAGTTTCCCCAAGAACTCTGCACAGATACTTTTAAAGGTGATTTAAGATAATATACTGGGGGCAAGAAGAATCTTCGTGGTCCTCAGGATGCTCACGTGAAGTGAAGGAGAGAAAATGAAACCTAGCTACTTCCTTGTGAGGTCTAGAAGTGGGCTAAGTCATCCAGGTATTCAGGGCTTTTGTAAATATGGATAGGTCTGTGGCATTAGATTCCTGCTCTCTGAAGATTATGCAGGAGGGAATTGAGGAGGAAAGAGGAAGGGAAGAGAATGAAAATAAAGGTGTGGGGGGAGAAAAGAAAAAGAATAGGAAAGTTCAAAGGAACAAAATAGTCTGAGTTCCCTGGCAGATTCTATCAAGCACTATATGAGCATGAGAGAAGTAAAGCCTGGATTTAGCCTGAGAAGACAGTCAGGATGGAATGAGTGAACAGAGAATGGAAAGAGTGAGAGAAACACTGAGCCTCCCTCAAATAAGGACCAGAAGTCCCCTCATCAGGCCTGACTGCCTGCCTGCCTGACTGCCTACCTACCTACCTACCTACTTCCATCTAAGCACCCCCAAACTCAAAGTCTATGCAATCTGCTTTTTGGAAGCAGGAAAACCAACCTCATCATGTATTGGCAGTTCCTGTTCTAGCCAACTTCTTCTGGCCACACTCCTGGGATGTGGCCTGGTTTCCAGGGGGCAAAGTGCCAAGTTGCCTCAGGTGACTCACCTTTGCAGTTCAGAGAGGGCTTGGTGGGGGTGGGGTGGGCTGGATGACAAAGAGAGAAGAGGAAACCAAGCTTCCTGGGTCCATCCAGAGAATCTCTCACCTTTTGCAAGATCTGGGCAAATTTGGCCTCGACATTGGGGAAAGACCATGCTTATGCTGTAGCAACACTTTACAAAATGAGTCAAACCTGGTGGTCACTGCCCCTAAGCAGAGGTTGCAGTGTTAGAAGTCTGAGAGGGGTGGGGGGGTGGGGTGGGGGAAGTGAACCCAGCCAGGCAGGCAAGCAGCCCCTCTTCTGCTCTGCCTCTTCTCATAATCCCCCCCCCCCACCATTACTTTATTTCTTAACTTTTAGGAAGTTTTGATGACTGCTGCTTTATAGTATAGTTTTAGATTTAGTAGAGGTAGGCCACTTTCCTTTACATTTTGTTTCCCCCATCAGTTCCCTTGCTATTCTTGCCCTTTTGTTGCTCCAGATGAATTTTGTTACTATTTTTTCTAGCTCAATAAAGTAGTTATTTGGTAGCTTGATTGGTATGGCACTGAATAAGTAATTTAATTTGGGTAGAATTGTCATTTTTATTATATTAGTTTGACCTAACCATGAGCATTTGACATTTTTCCAATTATTTAGATCTGACTTTATTTGGGTGAGGAGTGCTTTATAATGGTGCTCATACAGTTTCTGGGTTTGTCTTGGGAGGTAGATTCCCAAGTATTTAATGTTGTCCACAGTTATTTTAAATGAAATTTCTCTTTCTATCTGTTGTTCTTGAGCTTTGTTGTTCATATATACAAATGCTGATGATTTATGTGAATTTATTTTATATCCTGCTACTTTGCTGAATTTGTTAATTGTTTCAAGGAGCCTCCCAGCAGTTACTTCCAGGGTGGTCAGCCCACAGAAAGTAAGGGGTTGGGGGGGAGACTAGTGAGGGCTCTCCTCTGTCCCTGGGACAGGACTTTTTGGTGCTTTGTTCATAGTCAGATCCTGGCCACAGTCTCTATGGCCCTCATTGCCATAGAGAAGGGATCCTCCTCACAGCTCCAGGGCAGAAGGGTGTGCTTATGGTCATCCACAGACCAAAGCACAGCCCAGGAGAGCTGTCAGAGTCTCTCATAAGACCTTTAAATAACTAAGGTCTTTGTTGGGGGTGTCCCAATAGCACTCAAAAGCTTGGGAAGCACTCCAAAGTCTGGGGAAATGAATAAAAAGAAAAAAAAAAGAAAGCTGACCATAGACAATTACTTTGGTCTCATGGAGTATCAAAACAAATGTTCAGAAGATGACAAAGTCCAAGCTTCTGTATCCAAAGCCTTCAAGAAAAATAGGAGTTGGGTTCAGGCTATGGAAGAGTTCAAAAAAGATTTTGAAAATCAAGTAAGGGAGGTAGAGGAAAAACTGGAAAGAGAAATGAGAGAGATACAGGAAAAACTTGATAATCAAGTCAGCAGCTTGGTTAAGGAGATCCAAAATTGTTGAAGAAAACATGTTAAAAACCACTTTAGGTCAAATGGAAAAAGCAGTCCAAAGAGTTAATAAGGAGAAGAATGCCTTAAAAAGCAGAATTGACCAGATGGAAAAGGAGATAAGAAAGGTCTCTGAAGAAAACAACTCCTTCAAATTTAAAATGAAGCTAAAGGAAGCTGATGACTTTGTGAAGAATAAAGAAACAACAATACAATACCAAAGGAATGAAGAACTAGAAGAAAATGTCAAATGTCTTGTTGAAAAACCAACTGATCTGGAAAATGGATCCAGAAAAGACAATTTAAAAATTATTGGGCTACCTGAAAGTCATGATCAGGAAAAGAGCCTTGACTTCAATTCCAAAGAATTTCTACAGGAAAATTTCCCTGATATTCCAGAAGCAGAGGGTAAAATAGAAATTGAGAGAATCTGCTGATCTCCTACTGAAAGAGATCTAAAAGCAATAACCCCCAGGAATATTATAACCAAGTTCCAGAACTTCCAAGTCAAAGAGAAAATACTATAAGCAGCCAGAAGGAAATAAATTCAAATATCATGGTGCTGCAGTTAGGATTACACAGGATTTAGCAGCATCCACATTAAGGGCTCATAGGACTTGGAATATAATATTCTGGCAGGCAAAAGAGCTTGGAATGCAACCAAGAATCAACTACTCAGCAGAACTGAACATCCTCTTCCAGGGGAAAAGATGGACTTTCAGTGAGACAGGGGAATTTCAAACGTTCCTCTTGAAACAGCCAGAGCTGAACAGAAAGTTTGATCTTCAGGTACAAGACTCAGATGAAGCATAGAGAGGGTGTATGAGAAGGATAAATTATGAGTGATTTGATGATGTTGAACTGTGTGTATTCCTGCATCAGAAGTTGATAATGATAACATATGAACCTTCTCATTTATTAGAGTAGTTAGAAGGAATGTGTATATACAGACAAGGCACAGGAGAGAGCTGAATTTGAAGGTATAACATATTGTAAAAATGGAGTCAATGGGAGAAAAGGAAATGTACTGGGAGAAAGGAAAAGGAGAGGTAGAATAAGCTAAGATATTTCATGTAAAAGAGCCAAGAAATAGCTTTTACAATGGTATGGAAGGGGGGAAGGTGAGGGAGAATGGGGGAGTCTTCATTCTCATTGGAAATACCTCAGAGAGAAATAACATGTATACTTAATAGGGTATAGAAATATAGAAGAAAAAGGAGAGAAAAAAGATGGGAGAAAGGGGACAGGGGAAGGGGAGGAGGGATGTAAGTGGTAGAGGAGAGGGTAGATAATGGGAGAGGATAGTCAGGTATAACACATTTTCTTTTTTTACTTTTTGGAACATGGTGGGATTATGGCCTGTCTGGGACCATGGGTGGTTGCTGGGTCTCTGGGTGGGATGTAGTCTTGGGGCCTACTGGCCCCAGGGCTGGTGCTCTACCTGCTGCACCACTCCATGGCCCCACAGCACACTTTTGAAGAGGGACAGAGTGAATGAATATAGAAAATGTAATAATTGCTAGTGGGGAGGAATGAATGGAGGGAATTACAATCAGCAATAGCAACTGTGGAAAAATATGGAAATAACTTCTCTGATGGACTTATGATAAAGAATATGATCCATCTCAGAAACAGAGATGATTATATTTGAACATAGACTGAAGCACATTTTTGTTTTCTCTTTCTTTCACTTTATTTCTTGTGTATTTTTTATTTTTGTGGGGGGAGGGGTATTATGTTTCCTCTTACAACAAGACTTTTAGTAATGAGTAAATACATGAAAATGTAAATTTAAAAAAATGATTTTAATCTACAGAGATACAGGTCTTCTTAGTGTTTTGATGTCCTCATTAGAAAAGGTGCTAAGCACAGTGGGATTAAACTGATTAAAAGAATAATGAGGCATTTAAGTTTAAAGTTAATACTTCTGCTTTTCTTTGGGGCTTTTTGTCTCCAATGTAGTGATGTCATCTTGAACCTCTTCAATTGAGAGATAAGACCCAATTATACCTATATCCTTTATGTTCATTCTTTTCAATTATATTCTTTTTTTTAAGATGTTTTTGTAAGGCAAATGGGGTTAAGTGGCTTGCCCAAGGCCACACAATTAGGTAATTATTAAGTGTCTGAGGCCAAATTTGAACTCAGGTACTCCAGGCTCCAGAGTCAGTGCTCTATCCACTGTGATAACTAGCCACCCTCTTCAATTATATTCTACCATTTAATTATCCTAAGAGAAGAAGGGGTAAAAGACAGGACTTGGGTTGGGAACAAACCACTGTTAGGTCAAAACCTGGACATAAAGGAGGGGGGGAAAAACCTCTGCAAAGGCAAGGCCTGGACTGCATAGGCAACATCTTAGCCAACAACAAATCAGGGATCAGACCACAGCCCCAGCAAAATAAAAGCTTGCATCTATATTCCATATACCCTAGGAGCGGAACTAAAACAATCAAGATGAACAAAAAAAAACTAAAAGAGCACTCACTATAGAAAATTACTTTACAAAGAAGACAGCATTGCAATGTCTGAGGAAGAAAACAGTGAAAAATCACAGGGGAAGTATCAAAACAGTCTAGGAATTGGACTCAAATACAAAAACTCATGGAAGAGCCTAAAAAAGAGTTTAAAAATAAAGAAGGGAGGAAGAAGAAAAATGACAGAAAGAAATGAAAGTCATGCAGGAAAATTATGAAAAACTGACCAAAGAAATCAACTCCATAAAAATGAAAATTAACCAGTTGGAAAAGGAAACGCAGAAGCTAACTGAAGAAAATAAAACCCTAGAATTGAAGAAATAGAAACCAATGAATCTCCAAGACTACAAGATTCCATCAAACAAAATAAAAAGGCTGAAAAAATTGAAGAAAATGTAGAGTACCTTTTAGGGAAAACAAATGACCTGGAAAATAGATTCAGGAGAGATAATCTATGAATTATCTGACTACCAGAAAGCCTGGATCAAAAAAAGAATCATGCAGGAAATTATAAAGGAAAAGTATCCAAATCTGCTAGAACAAGATAACAATGTAACCATTGAAAGAATCCATAGAACCCCTCCAGAAAGAGACCCCAGAATCAAAACTCCAAGCGCTGTAATAGCCAAATTCCAGAACTCTCAAATAAAGGAGAGAATATTGCAAGCAGCAAAAAGGAAACGATTCAAATATAAAGAGATCTATCAGCCTCAACACTGAAGGATTGGAATACCTGGAATAGCATATTTCTGAGTTCAAAGGACCTGGGATTTCAACCCATAATGTACTACCATGCAAAATTCAGCATATACTGTCAGAGAAAAAGATGAATGTTCAACAAAATAGAGGATTTCCATATTTTACTGACACAAAGACTAGGAATGAACAGAGAATTCAATCACAAAATACACAACTCAAGAGTTGCATTAAAAAAAAGGTAAATGAAAAGGGGGAAGGAAAAAACAAACAAAAAAACACAAATGTTGGTCAAGGCCATCAAATTGTATACAGACCTAAAAGGGAAGATAGTCTTAGGACTTTAATCCTCTCAGGATAATTAGAGGGTAGAATTTTCTTGATTAGAATGAACCTAAAGGATGTGGGTATAAATTGGATCTCATCTCTCCATTGTAGAGGTCCAAGATCACATGCCAAGCTTGAGACAAAAAGCTCTGAAGAAAATCAGGGGTGTTAACTTTAAATTTAAGTGTCTCATTATTCTATGACTCACTTCAATCACACAATACTTAGCATCTTGTCTAATAAGGGCTTCATATACTTCAAGGACCTGAGTCAGTGTCCTTTAACTTACAATCATTTGTAAGGTTCTCAGGTGAGAACTCCAGAGCCTCCCAGGACTTAGAGATCTTTAAGATTCTGACAGTTGATTAGATCAGGGCTTGACTTAACCAGTACTTCACTGAACAAGGTGTTAAGTACCTGGGGAGGGCAAAGTGGGAGACAGAATAGGACTTGCTTGACTTAACAAAGTGTTAACTACCCTGGGTGAGGTAAAATGGCCTAGGTGGAAGGGCACAAATAGTTGAAGGAATTATATGGATTTGGATGATACTTTACAAAGATATATAATTTTAGAGGGAAAGAAGGGAGAATGTGAATGCTGAGTAAATTCTATTCAATAGACTTAGCTCAGTGAGGGAATAAGATACATTCCCACTTGGGTTTAAAAATCTAACTTAAGCTACATGGAAGGGGGGACTGGGAAAGGAAAAGATAAGGGAAAAAGGGACTGATAAATGGGAATTGAAAGTATAAGTGAAAATAAACTGAAAGTTATTTTTTAAAAAGAAAACTCAAAGGGAAAAAGGTATTAAAATTTTGGGGAGAAAGAATAAGAGGAAAAGAAAGATATAAATATATGAGATATAAATATAAGAGATATAAATATATATAAATATATAAATGGAGAAAGATAGCTTGGAGGGAAATACAGAATTAGTAATCATAACTGTAAAAGTGAATGAAATGAATTATACCATAAGATGGAAGCAGATAGCAGAATGAATTAAAAACCAGAATCCTACAATATGTTGTTTACAAGAAACACATTTGAAGTAGAGAGATACACACAGGGTAAAGGTACAAGGTTGGAGCAAAATATATTGTGCCTCAACTGAAGTAAAATAATCTAGGGTAGCATCCTAATTTCAGAAAAGTAAAAGCAAAAATCAATCTCATTAAAAGTGATGAGGAAGGAAACTACATCTTCTTAAAAGGCACCATTGGTAATGAAACTATATCATTACCAAACATGTATGCACCTAATGGCATAGCATCCAAATTCCTAGAGAAAAGCTAAGTGTATTATAAGGAGAAATAGACACCAAAACTCTAATAATGGGAGACCTCAGCCTCCCTCTCTCAGAACTAGATAAATCTAACAACAAAATAAACAAGAAGGAAGTTAAGAAGGTGAATGAAATCTTAGAAAACTTAGATATGATAGACCACTAGAGAAAACTTAATGGTGATAGAAAAGAATATACCTTTCTCTCAGCAGTACATGGCATCTTCACCACAACACTATGTACTGGGGCACACAAACCTTATAATCAAATGCAGAAAGGCAGAAGTAATAAATACACACTTCTCAGACTATGATGCAATAAAAATTATATATAATAAAGGGTCAGGGAAAGATAAACCAAGAATTAATTGGAAATTAAATAATTTTATCTTAAATAATGAGTAGATGAAACAGCAAATAATAGAAATAATCAATAATTATATCCAATAAAATGATAATAATGAGACATCATACCAAAATTTATGGGATGGAGCCAGGGCAGTTTTGAGAGGAAACTTTATATCTCTAAATGCCTATATGAATAAAATAAAGAGGAGATCAATGAATTGGGTATACAACTAAAAAAGCTAGAAAAAGAATAAATTAAAGACTCCCAATTAAACATTAAATTAGAAATTCTGACAATCAAGGGAGAGATTAATAAAATTGAAAGCAAGAAAATCATTGATCTCATAAATAAAACCAAGATTTGGTTTTATGAAAAAGCCATTAAAATAGACAAACCTTTGGTTATTCTGATTAAAAAAAAAAAGAAAGAAGATAACCAAATTACCAGTATTAAAAATGAAAAGGGTGAACTAATCACCAATGAGGAGGAAATTAAAGAGATAATTTGGAGCTACTTTGTCAAACCAATAAATTGGATAACTTGAGTGAAATGGATGAATATTTACAAAAATACAAACTGCCCAGATTAACAGAAGAGGAAATAAATTACTTTAATAATCCCATTTTAGAAAAAGAAATTGAAGAAACCATCTTTTAAAAAATCCCTAAGAAAAAGTCTCCAGTTCCAGACGGATTTATAAGCGAATTCTACCAAATATTTAAGAAACAATTACTATTCTACATAAACTATTTTAAAAAATAGGAGTTCTGCCAATCTTTTTTTATAATACCAACTAATACCTAAACCAGGAAGAATTAAAACAAAGAAAATTATAGACCAATCTTCCTAATGAATATTGATGCAAAAAAATCTTAAATAAAATTTTAGCAATGTGACTACAGCAACTTATTACCATGTAAAAGACCATGATCAGATTGATTTTATTTATTTTTAAAATTTTATTTATTTAAGGCAATGGGGTTAAGTGACTTGCCCAAGGTTACACAACTAGGCAATTATTAAGTGTCTGAGGTCAAATTTGAACTCAGGTCCTCCTGACTCCGGGGCTAGTGTTCTATCCACTGTGCTACATAGTTGCCTCATCACGTTGGATTTATACCAGGCAGGCAGGGGATGGTTCAACATTAGGAAAACACTCAACATAATTAAACATGTCAATAGTAAAACCAACAGAAATCATGTGATTATCTCAATAGATGCTGAAAAATCCTTTGATAAATACAATATTCATTCCTATTAAAAACACTAGAAAGTTTAGGAATAAATGGAGTTTTCCTCAAAATAATAAATAGTATCTATCTAAAACTATCAACAAATATTATCTGCAATTTGAATAAACAAGGAGCATTTCCAGTAAAATCGGGGTGAAACAATTACCATTACTATTCAATATAGTGTTAGAAATGTTAGCTGCAGCAATAAGAAGAGAAAAAGAAATTGAAGGAATCAGAATTGGCAATGAGGAAGCAAAACTTTCACTCTTTGCAGATGATGTGATGGTATACCTAGACAACCTGAGAAAATCATCTAAAAAACTCCTTGAAACAATTAACAAATTCAGCAAAGTAGCAGGTTATAAAATGAACCCACATAAATCATCAGCATTTCTGTATATGAACAACAAAGCCTAAGAGCAAGAGTTAGAAGAGAAATTCCATTTAATATAACCAGACAACATTAAATACTTGGGAATCTACCTCCTATAACAAACCCAGAAACTATGAGCACAATTATAAAACACTCCTCATCCAAATAAAATCAGCTCTCAATAATCGGGAAAATGTCAAATGCTAATATAATAAAAATGATGATTGTACCCAAATTAAATTACTTATTCAATATCATACCAATCAGAGTACCAAATAACTACTTTACTGAGCAAGAAAAAATAGTAACAAAATTCATCTGGAGCAAAAAAAAGGGCAAAAAACAGCAAGGGAACTGATGAAAGAAAATGTAAAGGAAGGTGGCCTACCTCTACTAGATCTAAAATTATGCTATAAAGCAGCAGTCATCAAAACTGCCTGGAATTGGTTTAGAAATAGAGTAATGGATCAGTGGAGTAGGATAGGTCCAAAAGAAACTGCAATAAATGACTACAGCAATCTACTATTTGACAAACTGAAAGACATCAGCTTCTGGGATAAGAACTCATTATTTGACAAAAATTGCTGGGAAAACTGAAAAATAGTATGACAAGAACTAGGCATAGATCCACACCTCACACCCTATACCAAAATAAGGTCTAAATGATACAGGATTTAGACATCAAGAGTGATAATAAATTAATAGACCAAAAAAAATTATCTATCTGATCTATGGAAAAGGGATAAATTTGTGACCAAACAAGAATTAGAGCACATTATAAATTGCAAAATAATGATTTTGACTCTATTAAATTAAAATGTTTTTGCACTAATAAAATCAATGCTGCCAAAATTAGAAAGAAAGCAGAAAGCTGGGAAACAATCTTCACAACTAGGAGTTCTGATAAAGCTCTCATTTCTACAATATATATAAAAGTCCTTACTGAGTTTCAGCATTTTCTCCCCCCACCAGAATACACTTAACGTCAACTCCAATTTGTGAATTCAATTTATTTTTAAAAAAATTTTATTTACTTATTTTCATCCATATGCATATGCATGTTTCTAAGTTACAAAATTTCCCTCCACCCTCCCTTCCCACTCAGTAAGGATATCAGAGTTATACAGCATGGTGAGAGAATCAAGTTTCTGGATTTTTTTTTTTTTATTTGTACTCCACAAAGATTTATTTAGGGCTTGCTTCTCTGCACTCTCCTGAGAACTATGGTTTGTATGAGGAGGAGGTAGAAAAGGCATCAAAACAATGTTTCCAATAGGGTGTTTGCTAATAGTATTGTATTAATCCTACAATTAAAAAAATATTGTTACAGAGGCAGTGCAATCCCCTGTACTTAGGAATTCTGAATTAGGGAATAATCTTTTTCAACATTATAAATTTTTTGAATATTTACTGAGAAAATATAGTAAGGATAGAAGTTACAAAAAGCTCCTCAAATGGGGAGCACATTTTCTCTTTCTTCATACAAAAGAATCAACATTGTAATGTTGAAAGTGACATTAGTAATATATGTTCACTCTTGTTTACAAAAGCATTATTGCTTAAATCACTCTTCCCAGCTTCAACAATTTGATACACCAGTAAACAATGAGAAACCCATCTTCTCAATTATTTGGGAGGGTAGTGATTTACAAAGTTGACTATATGATATATTTATAACCTGTTCAGTCTCTAGACTTCTACCCAGCTTTTCACCACTGAGCAGTCCTCTGTAAGGAAAGATACACACACACACACACACACACACAAACTTATAAATACTTCATAAATAAACAGTTCTATAAAAACCTGCTGGCATAGCTGTATCTGACAGAAAACATTTGATTTGTAGACACACCATATTTAATTTGTTGTTTTTTATGCTAAGATTAAAATTTTTCAATAAAATTACTTAGAATGGAAGTCTTTCAGTTTTGTTATCATTTACATTAATTTTAGTTATAGTTTTGTATATCATTTTGTACCAGTTAATCGATGTTTACCTGGGCTGCTCTATTTCTGATAGCACTAAAATAAATTCTCCAAAGTTACTTATGATGATTTCTTGATCTCTCCGCAACTTTGGACAGTGCTGATCATCCTATTCTCTTAGGTAGATTTTTGGGATATGACTCCCAACTAATGTTTCTCCTATTTGTTTTTGTCAGTTCATCGGTGCCAGGACACACCACCCTTATGGGTGTGTTCTTCAAGATATTATTCTCTTTGCTGTTAACTTTTCTCTCTACAATATTTTGCTTCATGATCATATCAACTTCCATGTGTTCAATGAATCATCATTACTCTATGTCAAAAATATTTTGCAAAATCTCATTTCTACTTATACAACATTTCTTACATGTGCAGGCCCTCTTTATGTCATCTCTGGATGATTTGCAATAGGGTCTTTATTCCTTAAATCTTGCTCTACTCCAATTCATTCTACCCACAATTAGAAAAGGAATCTTCTGGAAACACTGGTTTGACCAAATTTCTGCCTATTTAAGAAAATCCATAGACATCTGGATTAACTAAATAAGTTTGTGTTTGAATTTTCAAGTCCTTTACCACCTGAGCCCATTCTAATCTTTCTAGTCTTCTTATTCTTTAATCTCCTTCAAATACTCTTAAGATACAGAAAATAGGAACTTTTTGCTATTTTTCAGCTATCATTTTCCACGCCTTAATATCATGTTCTTTCAATCTCTGTTCAGTCTGACTGGAATGTTCTCTCTCTTCATCTCTACCTCCTGGCCTTCACATCCTAAAAAACTCAAGTGTTATCTTTTGAAAGAGTCTTCTGGTATTGAACCTTCTCCATCTATACCACAGCCATAGCTAGAGCTTTTCTTTGGAAATTATTTTCCATTCTTGTTCTATACATTTACTTGCATATTTTTTTTTTTTTGGCAAGGCTATGGGGTTAAGTAAGTGACTTGCCCAAGGTTACACAGGTAAGTAATTATTAAGTGTCTGAGGTCGAATTTGAATTCGGGTCCTCCTGACTGCAGGCTAAGTGCTCTATCCACTGCTCCACCTAGCTGTCCATACTTGTATAACTTCTGTTAGGTCCTTTTACAGTTGAATTGGAACTCCCTGATGCTAGGCAATTATACTTTTTGCCTTTGTTCCCCAGATTTCAGCATGCTTACTTACACATGATAAACATTTAATAAATTTTTCTGTTCTGCCCGATATATCATTATCATGTCCTAGGATTTGTTTCACCAATCTTTGATCAAAAGATATCCACTTTCTTTCCCTCAGGAAAATATGGCTGCTTGTATTCAACCTATCTTTTGTCTTTGACATCCTCAGAATATAGTGCTCAGTAATGGGATCATTGTTATAAAGAACAAGGTCATTTTTATGATCTTCCTATAAAATTCAAAGTCCTTCCTTCTCCCACCCCTGTACAATTTTAAGATCCTTATTAGATTTTTCAAATAAAATATGAACAGTTGACCTACCTTCCTAATGGTCCCCAGCATCTGTGTTCCCATATGTCATGATGTTTGCTAGTTTGATTTAGTTGAAGTGAAAAGCTAGAAGGTTTGATTGACATTTCCATTCTCATTCATGATGTAGCATATTTTTTAATAAGGTTTATGTTGTCTGGTCATTTGTATATCTTGTAATTGGACAATCTGGCAGCCAGGTATTGCAGTAGATAGAGCACTGGCCTTGGACCCAGGAGGAAAGGAGTTCAAATTCAGCCCCAGACACTTGACTTCCACTAGCTGAATGACTTTAGGCAAGTTACTTAACTCAGATTGCCTCTCATCCAGGGCCATCTCCAGTCATCCTGATTCCTATCTGGCCACTGGACCAGATGGCTCTGTAGGAGAAAGTATGACTGGAGATATAGCACAGCACCCCTCACTCAAATACAATTCATGGGATTGTCATGGCACCACCTTCCTGATGTTGCAGTCTGCTTTGAGAATGAAAGACAATTATCTACTGAAAGGAGAAGAGTGATATTAAAGACCATAATCTTATCAGTTTATATTAATTTTTTAATGTCTTGAGAGAATGTAGGCAAAGGATTTTCCCCTTGAAGAATATTTCCTCTAAGTTTTATTGATTCTGTTCCTACAAGTGTGCTGATGTAATGAAGTTAAAATACTTATTTTTCTTTTATCATGGCTTCAGACCCTTGTTTCATTTTGAATTTCCCTCACAACTACATAACACAAAGGAACTTCTTTTTATTTTATATGATGTTGAATATTCCTTTCTTATATAATGGTTGCCATATTTCCAGAACTTATAATGTTAAATTGTATATGAGATTATTTGGACTGTTGGGCATTGGTTCCTATATGTTTCTTAAAATGTTTACCCTCTGGAGAGTTTGTAGCCTTAATATTTTGAACTCAAAACTCTATTTGATTGGATAATACTCTTTGGAAATTGTTTCAAAGTCCATACTGCAATTTCACTGGTTGTTGAAAAAATATCTATTATCTTTTTGAGATAGCTTTCCTGCCCAGGTGGAGGAGAACTTCATCTTGGTTGCCATATTTGATTGATTTCACAAATATGATTTTGATTCTCATTAGAAATATATTCTACATGACACATTCTAAAAAAATGTTTCTTTTTCACAGGAAAGCAATGAAGATACAGAACAAGAAAATATCACTATCAATGAAAACATTATTTCTGAACATTTACCTCTAGTATCCTGGAGATACAGGTACACTAATGTACTATTAGTGGGGTTTGATTGGAATTACCACAGCAGTTTCCTGGTGAAGTTACAAAAATAACAGTGTAACCCACCTTTGCTTTGAGAATATACCAAATTGAATTTATTATGCAACTGATAATAAGAGATTCTGAAAAGATTAGTAGTATTAATCTTGTTAATCTAAAAATCAGGATATGCCTGAAAAACCTATATAGTTCAGATTGACTAAAGAAATTTTAGCTGATCAACAGCAAGAAATGATATTGGGGTGGGGATTGTTAGGTGGGCACAATGGTTAGAGCACTGACCCTGGAGTCAGGAGGGACCTGAATTCAAATGTGACCTCAGACACTTGATACTTACAAGGAGTGTGACCTGGGGAAAGTCATTTAACCCCATTGTCTCACAAAGTCACCTCCTCCCAAAATAAATAAAAAATAAAAAGAGGGAAAAAAAAGAAATGATACCAGGAATTAAAATCAATGAGTATAAGAAAAAGGAAAATTCTAGAAATATCTCTGTGAATTAATTTGAACACAAAAAAAACAGAACTAAGATTTAAACATTTGCTGTAATTTAAGAAGCCAAAAGGAAACATATATACTTTGAATTAAAAGAACCATATCATATAGATAATGATGAATGGAAAAATATTAAAGGGGACACACAAAAGAATAATTATAAGAATGAAACTTCCATTTGTCCCCTCAATATTATAAAGGTTTCAAAGAATGTAATCCAATATGTTTAATCAATCACTTCTGCCAAATGGCTGAACTGGAATGAAAGCCAAGATTCTTTAAAATGTATACACTGTTGTTCTTGTTTTCCAGAGAAAATGATTTCAGAAAACAGTAACTGATCATAATGGCAGTTTTGGAAAACATAGCACTGAGATTCTTTGATGATATGAATGATATATATATATATATATATTATGGTGAGAGAGTCTAATTCGTGGATGCTTTTCCAATTGATTTTCACAAGGATTTATTCATAGCCTATCAGTGTATACTCTTCTTTAAATTATGTGATGTAGTAAGGAGAATTTAGAAAAGGAATTAGAGCAATGGCCACAATTTAAAGTTAAAAATGTTTCAGTAGAGGCTATGGTACTTCCCTGTTTCTAAGAATTCTGAATTAGGGAAGTTATTTTTTCAACACTTATTTTTAAATGGAAATAGCAATATAAATTCACTATTTTTTCCAAAAGGATTATTCCTTAAACTTTTGTGAATCATTCTTATGAGTTTCAATAATTCAAAACACTAGTAAGCATCATAAAACTTTAGAACCTCAGTTATTTTTGGTGAAAGTTGCTTATAAAATTTATTGATATATAAAGCATTTATAACTGCACATTCCCAAATTTATATGCATACTTTTACCATGCAGCATTTTCCTATATTACAAAGACACATACACATAAATATTTCATGAATAAGAAAACAATTCAGCAAAACTTACTAACATGATGGAATCTGAGAGAATATACAAAGTTCTGTTTCTGTAACCCATGGCTTCTCTCTCAATGGAACAACTATTTCATTTTCAATTTCTCAGGATTTTTTACTGAGAGAATGACAGTCTTTCAGGGTTTTTTTCATTTCAATTCATTTTAGTTACAGCAAATATTCTCAGTTCCAGCTGAGAATTCATCTAATTTACCTAGGCTTCTATGAAATCTTTAACAAAGTCATTGCTGATAGGTTGAAAGTACTTTCCAAAGATACCAACTTCTAGTTCAAATCAAAAAGCTCTGTCAGTTCTTCTTTTTCTTGCTATGACTTTTTTAAAAATTAAATTAATTTTTTTGTTTTGTTTTTGCAAAGCAATGGGGTTAAGTGACTTATCCAAGGTCACACAGCTAGGTAATTGCTAAGTGTCTGAGGATAGATTTGAACTCAGGTCCTCCCAACTCTAAGGTTAGTTAGCTATCCACTGGGCCACCTAGCTACACCTCCTATGACTTTTGATAGCAATAATCATCCTATTCTCTTGGATAGGCT
The DNA here is from genome assembly GCF_037893015.1 of Macrotis lagotis. Lineage (NCBI taxonomy): Eukaryota > Metazoa > Chordata > Mammalia > Peramelemorphia > Peramelidae > Macrotis > Macrotis lagotis. The sequence continues at coordinate 796,211,825 of NC_133658.1, forward strand.
TTCTTCTCTAGGTTTTTGTTATCATTCTCTCAACTAGGATTTTTTTCTATTTGTTTTGTTAGTTCATCTGAGTTTTCTTTTGTAAGATATCACCAGACTGTCCCCTGTTTAACATGGATGAGTGTATCCCCCAAAGCTTTGATCTCTTTTAATTTCTTTATTCCTACTATTTTGCTTGGTATCAGCTCCCTTGAATTCAACTAATCAGCATTATGTCATGTAAACATCTGCCAAACTTCATTTCTACCTATACAAAATTTCTCTAATATATATCCACTTTTCTCTTCCCACTCAGGCTCTCTTTACCCAGATGATCTCCAAATGATTTCAAGAACCTCTGTCTTCCTTATACCACTCCTCTCCAATCTATCCTCACCTACCATAGGGATCTTTTGAACACAAATTAACTAAATTTTTGCACCAGTTCATAAAATCCAGATGTAGTTGATAATAGTATCTGTCATTTTAATAGTTCTTCACCACCTGACCTATTTTTAACCTTTCTCTTCTTCTGATGTTTTCCTCCCTTTCCAAGTCAAGAAATCAGATGCTTCTTGCTCTTCCTCAGACACCACACTCCTTGTCCAAACTGCATGCTTTTTTTTTTTTAGGTTTTTGCAAGGCAAACGGGGTTAAGTGGCTTGCCCAAGGCCACACAGCTAGGTAATTATTAAGTGTTAGAGACCAGATTTGAACCCAGGTACTCCTGACTCCAAGGCCAGTGCTTTATCCACTACGCTACCTAGCCTCCCCCTGCATGCTTTCTTACTCTCTATTCTCTCTCTCTCTCTCTTTATATCCACTGATGACTTTCAGATCCCCAAAGACTCAAAATCCTGCCTCTGAAAGAACCTGTTGGGAGTGAGCCTTCTTCATCCAGATGCCAACTTTGAGATTATTTTCCATTTATGCTGTCTATATATCTCCTATATCTAATTCTTGAAGTGGTATTTTTCAGTTGAATGGGCATTCCTTAAAAGGAAACACAATGGTTTTTGTCTTTCTTTATATTCCCAGACTTCAACACAGGTACTGAAACATGGCTATTGATGGCATTTTTTTTGGAAAACCATTTGTTTATATTGTAATTGGACAATTTACTATAGAAATGGAGAACAATAACATGAGAGAACAAAATCTTCTCAATTTATATTAATTCCGTATATTTCTTGAATATTACAGCTTCCAACTCAGAACACGAATAGACTTTCCTTATCTGATAATTTTTTCTCTTTTAAACTGTATTGATTCAATTCATTCAGAAGTTTGCTAATGTAATGTAGTTAAACTTTTCTCAATATTTTTCATTTGTGATGGTCTCTATTCCTTGTTTGGTCATGAATTTTCCAGCAACCATTTCACAGAAAGGAGCTTCCTTACATTTACATGATGTTTGAATTTATTGAACTTTCCATGTTCGTTTTTGTGGGATATTCTTCCAAAACTTCTTGGTACCTGTTTTGCAATTTTTCTAGGACAAAGTGTCCTTCTCTCACTCATTTTTGTAGTAGATTCCTTGTAGACTCTTGTTTTAAGGTTTTTGGTTATCCAGCCCTTTTCACTCATTGGTCTTTCTTTTTTTCCTTGCTTACCTATGATCAGAGAGTTTTGATAAAAATTTCTTTATGATATAGTGTACCATGGAGTAATGATGAGCCCTTTGGATCTAATTTTTTTTTTAGGTTTTTTTTTTTTACAAGGCAAATGGGGTTAAGTGGCTTGCCCAAGGCCATGCAGCTAGGTAATTATTAAGTGTCTGAGACTGGATTTGAACCCAGGTACTCCTGACTCCAAGGCTGGTGCTTTATCCACTATGCCACCTAGCCACCCCTGGATCTAATTTTTTTTTTTCAAATTTTTCCAATCTACATCCTCCACAATCTTTTAATTTTAAAATGTTATGGCTTTTTCTCCAACTTTATATTTTCTTGATCCTCTACGGTCAGTAGAGTTTTTGACACAGTGGAGTTTCCCTTTCTATATACAGATTTTTTCTACTCCTACCTTTCATGACACTGCTCTCTCCTGGTGTCCCCTCCTACTGAGTTGTACTCTTCTCATTTCTTGAGGTATTATCTCCTCCCACTTGATAAAACTGAGTGTCCTCTAGTCATTTGTTTTTGGTAATCTTCTCTCTATATACCCCCCCCCCTTCTTGTTGATCTCATTAGCTCCCTTTGAGTGAATAAAAATCTTTCTAAAGAAGACTCCCAAATCTCTACATTAAAACCAATGTTTCTTGAGTTCCAAACTTAAGCAAATTACTCAACAAGCATCTCAAGATCAAAACATCCATGTTCTCTCCCTTAAAACTTCTCCCTCAATTCAACTTTGCTCCTTCTATTGAGAACACTGGACTCTGATCTCTTCTTTCTCCCTCACTTTTATATGTCAATATTTCAGTTATCAAATCTTGTCAAGTCTATATCTGTTATTTCTCTGACATTTACTCCTTTTTCTCTACTTATAGAAAGTCTTCTTTCCCTGGTTCACAGACCTGACTCATCTTTCTTGGAGTATGAAAATAATGTTTTTCCCTAAAAAACAAATATTCTTATTGATAGATTTTCTATAAATTGTCCTTTTTTGCAAGGCAATGGGTTTAAATAACTTGCCAATGTCACACAACTAGGTGATTTTAAGTGTCTGAGGTCAAATTTGAACTCAGGTCTTCCTAACTCCAAGGCTGATATTCTATCTATTGCACCAATTAGTTGCCCTTATAAATTGTTAATATTTCTACTAGTGTCGCTCCTCCTCTGCAGAGATCCCTACATACTTTTTAAGAGGTAATATTTTAAAACTTGAAAAAAGAAAAGAAAAATCAAACCATTAGCCAAAATAATCAATGCCTTGGGGAAACGTTTGAAATTATAATCAATATTTTACCCCCCCATATACCTTCCATATCTGCAAAGTGGTAAGGGAAGGGAATTGCTTTTCCCATCATCTCTTAGGTTAGTCCTACTCTTTAAAGCTCCAAAATTTTCTACATTGAGTCGCAGAGATTAAAGAGAAATTCCTGCAGATGTGTCAGGAAGATTTTCCATCTGTCCTTGTAAATTTGAGCAAGTTGACACTGAATCCTGTGTTTCCTATGATGCTTACCTGACACAAAATATGTTGCCTGAATGTTTTTGGAGAAATGATTCTTTCTTGCTTGGACTGCACTCTTTGGAGGTTGATTCACATACTATACTTTCCTAGGTTATGCTTTGGAAGGGGTACTTAGTAAATCATTGTAATCACTTCACAATTTTTTCCTGATTCAGAAAAAATCAACAAAGAACATAAACTGAAAGTATTTTTTAGTTAATTAATTTCATAAATTTGTCTTTCATTTTCCACAGAAATATATTTGACTTCTTTGTTTCAAAACATAATTGTTCTCTACAGGAAGACAATAAAGCAGATTTTGAGGTAAAATTCAGAGAAGAAGAAATTTTCTCAGAAAAAGGTAAGCATCCCTGAGAAAATGCCATTCAAAAGGATAATATAATTCATGTTTATAAATTATTTATTCCTAGAAAGTAGTCTTAGAGACAGCTAGGTGGTGCACCAGCCCTGAAGTAAGGAGGACCTGAATTCAAATTTGACCTCAGACACATATTTGCCTAGTTGTGTGACCTTGGGCACTTAACCCCATTTGCCTTAAATAAATAAAAAAAAATTGGTCTTAGGACAACTTAAGACACCTAAGACTTCTTAAGACTCTTAGGATTAGTGTATTCACTTTGGTCTCCAAGGTATATTGCCAAAAGTCAAGATCCAGTGAATTCATTTGTATTAATAGAAGGTCCCATAATTTCATGGTGCCTGGTGTCCTGTGCTTTCAAGCCATTTAACTTAAGAACAAACAAGACCTTTAGTCTTTCATACCACTACTTTGTCTAGGGCAACTTCCCTAGATCATGAAAAGTAAATTGACCACATGGAACTGAAAACTTCAGAACTGAAAACTTCTAAAAGCTCTGTCGCCTTTGCTATGCAATAAATTGAATCACAATGAGATTTCAGTTTTTTAGACATGGTTTCCCATTGTGATTCAATTTATTGCATAGCAAAGGCGACAGAGCTAGTTTATTTAGTATTCATTTTGGATGATTAATCGGACACAGAAAGAACAGATGATAATCATCAGGTTATTTCACCCTGCAGAAGTTTTTACGAACTGAAAAATACTTTTCTTGTACAGTTCAGATAGAGCTGATGCACTTGTATTGGAAGAGGGGTGAGAAAAAGCATTTCAGTTATGCAAATAGCTATGGATGGAGGGACAGGGGTGGGCAAAACAGAGTATTGAAACAAAGTATAAACTTAGTTAAATGGAAAGGGAGGGTCTAAGGTGCAAAGTCACTAGACCTAATGACATCAAGGGATAGAACAGGAAAAATATGAGAAGAAAAACATTAAAATCAGTGAGTGGTGGCACCATGAAGTTGATGGTTAAATGAAAGTATTAAGAAAGAAGAAAAGAAAGGTAATATGAAGTTAGGAATGATGATCTTGGTTTTTTGAATATGTTATCTTCAGAAGTATCATTTTAGTTTCTGTTCATCATGACTTTCCTTCTTGATGAGTTCAATAGACATCATATCAGGCATTCTGTTAGTATTTACATTGGTTCCATGTTATACATTGATCTCAGTTGAATGTGATGACAGAGAAATCATATCCTTAAGGAAGAAAAATAAAGTATGAGATAGTAAAATTACATAATAATATAATACTTTTTAAAAATGTTTTTTAGTTTGTGTGTTTTTTTAACTTAAAAATCACTTTTCAGATATAACTCCATTTTCATGGAGTTGATGAACTTACTATTTTTTTTTAGATTTTTTTTTTGCAAGGCAAATGGAGTTCAGTGGCTTGCCCAAGGCCACACAGCTAGGTAATTATTAAGTGTCTGAGACCAGATTTGAACCCAGGTACTCCTGACTCCAGGGCCGGTGCTTTATCCACTGAGCCACCTAGCTGCCCCTGATGAACTTACTATTGATGGAGATTGGAAGAAAAAGCATTTTAGGTATGAGAGTGGTTAGGTATGGAGACAGAGGTGGACAAAACAGACTATCTACAGACTATATTTAGTTAAAAGAAATAGAAGTGGCTAAGGTACAAAATCACTAGACCTGATGAAATCAAAGGATGGAGTTGGAAGAAACTGAAAACCAAAACATTATTAACTGAGATTGGGGGTAGTTAGGTGGCATATGGTGCAGCTAGGTGGTACAGTGGATAGAGCCCTGGTGCTGGGATCGGGGGACCTGAGATCAAATCTGACCTCAGACACATTACCTAGCTGTATGACCTTGAACAAGTCACTTGACCCCATTGCCTTGCAAATCCTGCCCTCCCCCTCACAAAAAATTAAATAACTGTGGCTGATGGTATTATATAGTTAAAGATTTTTTTTAGGTTTTTTTTTTTTGCAAGACAATGGGGTTAAGTGGCTTGCCCAAGGCCACACAGCTCGGTAATTATTAAGTGTCTGAGGTCAGATTTGAACTCAGGTCCTCCTGACTCCAAGGCTAGTGCTCTATCCATTATGCCACCTAGCTGTCCCCTCTAATTAAAGCTTTAAGAAAGTATTAAGGAAGAGGACAAGGAAATTACTGTCAGACTAGGAATGATAATCTTGATATTTTAGACATGATATCTTCAGTCATATTGACTTCTGTTCATCCTGGCTTTCCTTCTTGATGAGTTCACTAGCCCTCCATATCATTATCATGCTACTTTTCAGAAATTTATTTTGGTTTGAATTTTGAAAATTAAAAAGAATACGGCCCCTTTGTAAAGTGGTTAACATCTCATAGATTCAGGCTTTCTCATAATACTGCCAGAATTTTTAATGACTATTGGACAGTGAGTGACTCTGTCATACACTGTAAATTTTTATGTAACCAATGTGATAGTAGCTAATCCTTTTTCAAAAATTGTCATTGTACTCCTGTAGGAGCATTTATTACCAACCTTATACCTCACGATGCTACTTATGCAAACTTGGTTCAACAAGCACTCAGCCTGACTTGCCTCTTACCAAATGCCCTCTCCACTGTGCTTGTGAATGATATTCACTATTATCTCTAGAGAAATCTTTAGTGTATAAAAAGGTAATCATTAGAATATAAATTCAAAAGTGCATTAGCTTATTGATTTTATTAATTTGGCTTTCCTTTTCTTATTTTAATTATATTGAAAAACGTTTGTTTTCTACAGACAGAATCTGAACCATAATTAAAGGACAAATTCCTTGAACCAAAAAGATAATCCTAAAAAGGAAATCCATCTTGAACAGGTAAACATTTCTGAGATAGGCAACATCCCTGTAAAGGAAAATATTAGTTTTATTATTATTTTTATTTGTTCTTTTTAAGTGGTTTTAATAACATGTATTGGACTCTAAACTGTGTTGTCATAAAGCAGTGTCCAGAATACTATAGAAAATGTGCATACAAGCTTGTCTAGGTCCCTAATTGCAGGAGACATGCATAGTACTCAGTATATTCAATTCCTTTAAGAACCAAAATATCTCTCCTTTGGTATGCTACTTTATCAATGAGGGAAAGTTTCCAAGATCATGAAAAGAAAATCGACAACACAGAAGTGAAAAATGAAGAGATGAAATTTGCCTTTGAAATCATTTATTCCAATCCCCAGATTCAAGGCATCTCTTTTTTTCTTGACTTGGATTCCCATTGTAACCCAGTTTACTGCCTAGTTTATTTAGCATTAATTGGGAATATTTAATTAGAGACAGAAAAAATAGATGATATTCATCAAGAAAGTTTATCCTACAAAGTTTGTGTTTTTGATTTTGAACTTAGAATCTTTTTCATGCATAGCTGTCATGGAGCTAATGAACTTAGATTGTAAAGAGACAGAAAAAAAGCATTTCAGATTTGAGAAAGGCTATGTGAGGGGACAAAGAGACAGACAAAATAGAGTGTGTGCAACAATGTATAAACGTATTTAAATGAAATGGGAGTGGCTAAGGTACTAAGTCACTAGACCTAATGAAGTCAGGGGAAGGATTAGGAAGAGAATAAAAACCAAAACATGAGCACTCGTGAATGATAGTGCTCTGAAATTGATGGTGCAAATGAAAGTATAAAGGAAGAAAAAAGAAAAGGTAATTAATATAAGACTAGGAATGATGATCTTGTTTTTTTGAATGTGATGCCTTCAGGTGAATCATATTGGTTTCTGATGATGAAGGGTTTCTTTCTTCAGGAGTTCAGAAATCCTCCTCATCATATTTATTATGAAACTATTCACAAAATCATGAGAATTTCTAGAGTGGAGAAAAAAGACCCCTTTTTAAAGTGGTTACACCTCTTCCTATGCAGGCTTTCTGGGTATTCTGCAGGATTTCTCAATGACTACTGATGGCGAATGGTTTTGTTATTACTGGAAAGTGTTCTTTCTATTGCAGCTGGTTACCAGAGGTATACCCTGAAATGGCTAAAAGATCTCTAGTTAGGGGTCTCCAGTACTCTGGATATAGTTATTTTTCAGAGGGACTTAGTTGGGATCTCTGATAACCCAGTCCCTGAACAAAGGATCATTTTTAAGTCAAGATTTTTTACAAATTTGCTCAGGAATAGTAGAAGACAATTAGAACAGGTAACACTAATTGCCTGCCTCGGGGAGAGCAGGGTGAGTTTAAATAGGAGATTCAGATCATTTCCCCCTACCCCCCTGTCCCAGATATCAAGGTATTGGGGTCTTGATCTACTATGTTCTCAGGGAAAAATGGATGAGGGGATGATCTAACTGCAAGTATGATCCCTGGGAGTTTCCACAGGCCAGAGGAAGGAAATTATTCTCTGAAGAAAGATTATTCACGGGGCTCTGGATATAGGAAGGTTATCTTCTCATGCCTGTTTCTAGCCAAGTAAGGTTGAAGGATTCTCTTGTGACTACATTTCTATGCCCAAGCTCTTGTCAGACTTACCTCAAATTCAAAGTTTATTTAACCCCAACACTATGACTATTAGTATCTTACCCAAAATCTTCCTTACAAATGCATCCATATTGGGGCAGCTAGGTAGCACAGTGAAATTTGGAAGAAACTCCTCCTCCTTTTAAAAATAGTTTAGGTGGCACAGTGATTAGAGCAAGGGCCCTGGAGTCAGCAGTACCTGAGTTCAAATCCAACCTCAGACACTTAATAATTACCTAGCTGTGTGCCTTGGGCAAGCCACTTAACCCCATTTGCCTTGCAAAAACCTAAAAAAAAATAAAATAAAAGGGAACAAAAAAAACCCCATCAGAGAGTAAAAAAAGTATAAATAGATTTTTTAAAAATGGAAAATAGTATGTTTTTCTCCATGGTTCTTTCTCTAGAAGTGGATGGTAGTTTCTATACCTTAGGATCATCTTTGATTATTGTATGCTAAGGAGAGTTTAAGTCCATTATATATATTTGATCCTTACAGAATGTTGCTATTAAATAATTCATAATCAAAATTTGCCAAAAGGTTAGAAAAAATTCTCTAAAAACATTGGGTTTCCTTTACTAACTTCCAAAATAGCAACACACAGAATATGACAAATGTAGAAACATTTCCAAGGGCTCCCTCTCATTAATATCTTCCCCTCTCACAACCCTTTTTTGGGAAAGATCAGACTTGATTGAAACACAATTGACAAATACAAAATCTAAAGTGACAACTGATTTTAAAAAACTTGCTAGTTTTCTTAAAGAAGCTAAACTTTTTAATAGAAATTTTAAAAACTTTGAAAAATTGGGGAAAATCAAATTTGAATTTTTCCAATGATGAAAAATTTCAAATATTCCTCAATTTGCTATTGGTTGGTTCTTGTCCTTTATTATTGAAGACCTGAAATGACATCACAACTATGTTTGAGACAAATGACAGTGTGTCCCAACTGTGGCTAATTGATCAGACCAAAATGAGCTCAGAAGGCTCTATATGCTCTACACCCACAGGTCAGGCACAAATAAATCCACATGAACAACCTGGTACTCTATAAACTACATATATCATCATTCTTTTGAGTTGCTTCAACTATTCTGCCTTTCTCACTGCCATGCTGGGCAGTTCTGCACCACCAGTGGTTTTTCTTCCCTATGCCATACAATCAATTCTAAAGTTCTTCAAGTGGGGTCAGTCTTTCAGGGTGTCTCAAGTACTGCTTCTTCTAATCCCTTCCTTGTGAGCACTTGCCCTGTGTGAGTTTCTCCATAAAATACTATTTTGGGCAAGTGTTCGTCTGGTATTCTAACAAACATGTCCAGCACATCATAATTGTACTTTCTGTAAGTAATGTTGGAATGCTATGTTAGTTTATAACTCAAGGAAAGGACCTCCACACTTTCTGGTATCTTCTCCTGCCAGGTGATCTTCAGAATCTTCAGAATTTACATAGAAGCAATGCAGTTTCTTGACATGGTGCTGGTAGACTGCCCACATTTCACAGGTATATATAGCAATGAGTTCATCACAATGGCTCTGTAGTAGACCTTCAGTTGGGTAGTCAGTCTAACCCTCTTCTCTCCCACACTTTCTTTTAGAGCCTCCCACAATATGTGTGTCAACTTCATTGTCAAATGTGTACATCCCTGGAAAGAACATTGCCAAGGTAAGTGAACTTGTCCTTCAGTACTCAAGACTCTTTTCCATTTGTTCTAATTCATGACTCTACATAGGGATGGTGTGGGGCTGACTGTATTTTCTTAGTGTTAATTATTAGACCAAAATTAGTACAAGCAGCAGAGAATTCATTCATATTTTATTGCATCCTCAACTTCGGAGGCTGCATTGAGTGCATAATAATCTGCAAACAGAAGAGATCATACATCAACACTCCCTCCCCACTTAGGTCCTGGCTTTTCAAATTGAAGAATTTGCCATCAAGTTCAGTAGCTGATCTTGAGACCATTGTTCATCCTCAAGCAAAGGCATTTGATAACATGGCTGAAAAACACTCTTCAATTTATAATTAAAGTTCTTTTAAAATCATTGAAGCTTATTACATCTGGGACACTAATGCATTTTTGGTGGAGCTGTGAACTCATCCAACCTTTCTGGAGAGCAATTTGGAATTATGTCCAAAATGCAACAAAAACGTGCATACCCTTTGATCCAGCAATGCCACTACTGGGTCTATACCTTGAAGACATTATGAAAAAGGGTAAAAACATCACCTGTACAAAAATGTTCATAGCAGCTCTGTTTGTGGTGGCGAAGAAATGGAAACTGAGGGAATGTCCATCAATTGGGGAATGGATTAACAAACTGTGGTATATGTATGTGATGGAACACTATTGTTCAATTAGGAACCAGGAGGGATGAGAATTCCGGGAAGCCTGGAAGGATTTGCATAAACTGATGCTGAGTGAGATGAGCTGAACCAGAAGAACATTGTACACCCTAACAGCAACATGGGAGTGATGACCAACCTTAATGGACTAGCTCATATCAACAGGGCAACAATCAGGCACAATTTTGGGGTATCTGAGGTGGAGAATACTATCTCTATCCAGAGAAAGAATTGTGGAATTTGACCAAAGACCAAAGATTATTACCTTTAATTTAAAAAAATTTGTCGTCTTATATAATTCTGCTATATCTCATACTATATGTTTCTTACTTAAGGATATGGTCTCTCATCACATTCAACTTAGATCAATGCATACTATGGAAATGATGTAAAGACTAACAAACTGCCTTCTATGGGGGGTGAGGGGAGGGAAGCAAGATTGGGGGGAAAATTGTAAAACTCAAAATAAATAAAACCTTTCTAAAATTAAAAAAAGAATGGATTTGAAGAATAAAAGATCAGAGATGTGATCTTATATTTTAAATTTTTAAAAAAATTAAATAAAAATTTAGATCATTTAAAAAATAAAAGTTACAATGCCTCTGCAAGGACATAAGAAATCTCAGAAACACATTCAGACTGATGGTTCAGTTCCTGATGAATTCTGTTTCCCTGGTTCATTATTAGACCCCTAGGTTGCCCCACCTGACATTCTATTTATGTCCGCTCATTTACACAACTGTCCTTTCAAAAAGACTATATTGCTGTTTTTCAAGCAGTCTTAATTGTTTGGTCCCTGTCAAAACAAACAGAAAGCTTTTCTGTTTCTTTTAAGAGAGTAATTTTCTCTCCTTCAAGATGATGTAGTTCAAAAATGTATCCCTTTACCAGAAAATCTTCCTTCAATCACTGCAACCCAAAATGGGATTCTTTCTACCTAAGCCTCATGCCAAGGGTATTATAGATTCTCTTATGTGCCTAATTTCATGAAATTTGTCCTATGATTGGCCTTTAAATAAGCAGCATTACTAAAATGGACTGACTTAACTTAGCCTTGAATGTTAGCAAGCTCCAGGACTATCTTACAGAAAGAAGAGTCAGACACTTATCATAAACTCATTTTTGTCTGCTGTTCCATGGAAATCAATTTCCAAAGTTCTCCTAGTTCCTGCCACAAGTGACTTTGGAACTTCCAGAAATTCTTCTGTAGAAGAAGCATCTATAAAGGCACAGGCACATCAATTGAGCCCAAATTTTATATCATAAAACCTGGCAATTGAATAATTGGGTCTTATATTTGTGAAGTGGGCTGTGTGTGCATGTTATGTGTGTGTGTGTGGGGGAGTGTTTGTGTGTGAAGGGTGATGAGGTAAATTAAGATCAAAGGCAGATGTGAAAAAAAAAGGAAACAAGTCAGTTCAATTTTCATTAAGTGAATTCAGGGTTCCCTAAGAGATTCTTTTCTGAATAAGAGAGCTGATAGTCCAGTTATATGCTACTTTACTGTGACCCCTTCTAAAAGTCTATGTCCAGGTTGGTGTGATCTATTTTAAGAAGGTCATTGAACTTCCTGGAATTTTTTTTTCCTGTCATAAGGAAAATGGACTGCCTCAGGATCAGCAATTCTTCAATCACTGAATATCTTCAATTAGATAGTGGATGCCCATGCATTTCATGAATATTTTGCAAGAAGTCTTCCTGTAGGTCATAGTTGAGATGATTTGTGAGACCTCCTGTCACCCTTAGATTCTTTTTGTCAATCCTTATGACCTAAACTCATTGAAGCAGAGAAGTTTATTCTTATTGAGTCTCATCTATCTCTTGAGATTCTCTACTCACCTGTAGGTCTTTACAGTCAATTCGAACCCAGAAAGTGTGAATCTCATGCTGCTCTGATTCAGAACACATCTCAGATATATAAAGTGGAGTCTCTTCCTCCCTATAGAACAGGTTCTAGGATTCCTGATATTCTTTGCAAATGTCTAGTCCTTCAGGGTTCTGTAGGTGGTGGGGTCTGAACTGCTTAGGAAAGACAGCTAGTTTTCCCAAACAGAAAATGGATCTGAAACCCTCTATTCTGAAAGAAATCTTGTCATTCAGGCAAAAAGAAAGGAGTAGATACTTGCTCCCATCTTCTAAGGAGAAAATGTTGGCAAAAACTGTGACAAAATCAGTGGTGAGGAGGTTTTCAAAATCATCCTTACAGATGGAGTGGGGGAACTACTCTTGGACTTCTATAAGTATCCTGAGCTTCTGTTTTCCTGAGGAAAGAGACTGAGAATGGGGATCTTCAAGGTCAGAGGCAAGAAAGCTTATTTTACCACTTTTGTACTTGATCTTCATCACACACATAGGTGAACTGGCAGGGGTCAGGATACAGGATGAAAATTAAATACACACTTAAATTTTGGTCCATAACTGAACTTAAGATATGACACCTTTCATTTCATTGTCCTGATTATTTACCTCTTTCCCATACAACATATCCTAAACCAAGTCCTTTCATTTGTCTAACTCACAATCTCAATGATCCATTATTTTTAAATATTATGGTAGTAATCTGTTTCATTGAGTCTATTCTGTGTGTTTTATTATTTGTATCTACACAGAGGAACAAGGAGTTTCTGACTGGCAGACACTGAATCATCAGGTCTCAGGTCAGTGTGCCTGGAATTTCATGACTGTTATTTTCCCCCCTTTCCATTAATGGGTAAGAGACAGTTGTTCCCGATAACTGAATTCAATTCAGCTAACATTTGCTAAAAGGCTGTCATGAAGAGAAGGATGGGGAATGATGGCAACAAGGCAAAGAAAAGGCAGGAACTTGCCAGCACCCTTCCAAATACTCTTCAACCAATTTTAACTTTTATTTTTTTAGAAAGATTTTATTTATTTTGAGTTTTACGTTTCCCCTAATCTTGCTTCCCTACCCCACCCCCACAGAAGGTAGTATGTTAGTCTTTACATTGTTTCCATGGTATACACTGATCTAAGTTGAATGTGATGAGAAAGAAACCATATCTTTAAGGAAGAAAAATAAAGTATAAGGGATAGCAAAATTACATAATAAGATAACAATTTTTCTTTTTTTTTTTTTTTTTAAGTTAAAGGTAACAGTCCTTGGTTTTTGTTTAAACTCCACAGTTCTTTCTCTGGATACAGATGGTATTCGCCATCACAGATAGCCCAAAATTGTCCCTGATTGTTGCACTGATGGAATGAGCAAGTCCATTAAGACTGGTCATCAAGCTTATGTTGCTGTTAGGCTGTACAAGGTTTTTCTGGTTTTGCTTGTCTCACTCAGCATCAGTTCATGCAAATCTTTCCAGGTTTCTCTGAATTTCCTTCCCTCCTGGTTTCTAATAGAACAATAGTGTTCCATCACATACATATACCACAGTTTAAGTTATTCCCCAATTGAAAGACATTTACTTATTTTCCTATTCTTTGCCACCACAAACAGAGCTGCTATGAATATTTTTGAACTAAAGAAGTTTTTATCCTTTTTCATGATCTCTTTGGGGTATAGAGCCAGTAGTGGTATTGCTGGATGAAAGGGTATGTGCATTTTTGTTGCCCTTTGGGCACAATTTCAAACTGCTCTCCAGAAAGGTTGGATGAGTTCATAGCTCCATCAGCAATGTATTAGTGTCCCAGATTTCCCACATCCCTTCCAACATTGATCATTGTCCTTTCTGGTCATATTGTCCATTTGAATCCAACCAATTTTAAATGATACCTCAAAGTAAATTTTGAGACAGCAAAACAGACAGAAAGATGGGGTCAAACAATTTTCCAACCTGAGATTCCTTAGAAAGTCAGCAGTAAAGTTCTGTTGCACCAACGTGAGGGTGGAGCACAGCTCAGCATAGGAAACACCTGGCAAGTCAACAGCAAGCCTTCAGGTGTCTATAGGGCAGTAAGGGGGGGGGGCAACTAAATCTCCAGCTGTGGTAGTTTTCACAGCCCACAGAAGGTTAAAGGAATCTGACAACTGAATGAGACTACAGGGATTTCCAGGTCTCTATTACTCAAACATAGATCCAGAGTGTAGTCCTGAATCACAGTCATGGGACATGGAGGAGTAAGGGCATATTAGAGCAATTCCAGGATAGGAAAAAAATTGCTTGTGATTATTCCCAGACCAGAGTACAAAACAAGAACAACAGTTCTCTTTAGATCATATCAACTTGGAAGAACTAAAAACTTATAGAAACCCAGAACTAGTTCTGAAAACAGCTGCACAAAAAATGTGAGGCTTGAGACAGTGCCCCTTGCCATCTTGTGATTAGAGCTCAAATTTAACATAAATTTAAAAGGGAAGAAATAAGCTGAAAAATAAGGAAACAACAAAAGTATCTGACCATAGAAGGTTACTATGGTGACAGGGAAGATCACAAAACAAACTTAGAAGAAGATAACAGTCAAAAATTGCTATATTCAAAGCCTCACAGAAAAATGTGAATTGCTCCCAGGACTACAAAGAATTCTTGAAAAATCTCAAAAGATTTTTATAATCAAATAAGAGAGATAGAGGAACAAAACAACTGGGAAAAGAAATGAGTGAAGCATGAAAATCATGAAAAAGAGGCATCACCTAGGTAAAGGATTCACAAAGGGTTTGAAGAACAGAGGAGTGTTAGAAGAAAAAGTAGTCAAAGACAGAAGCAGAGAAAATATATCGTTTTTTAAAAAGTCCCATTGGAGACTGCAAGCTTATTACAGAATTCTTGGTGAAGGTGTGAATTGATAAAAAAAAAATATTCACGGGGTGGCTAGGTGGCACAGTGGATAAAGCACTGGCCCTGGAGTCAGGAGTACCTGAGTTTAAATCTGGTCTCAGACACTTAATAATTACCTAGCTGTGTGGCCTTGGGCAAGCCACTTAACCCCATTGTCTTGCAAAAAAAAAAAACCTAAAAAAAATATTCAGGAAAACCACTTGAAATTATGCTAAAACATGATTAAAACCATGGGATCATATTGCTAGGCAATAATTACAATATTAAGAATAATTAAATGTATATACATATGTAGGTAGGTATATATGCATATGAACATTTATATCCTTCAAATACTATTACAAAAAGTTCTGAAAAGAATATTACATAAGTGAAAGTATATGTACATATTTTATAAATATATATTATATATATTTACATATTGACTGAATACTTTTTGTGTTAGCAAATATTTGGGAACTATTTCAAATAATTGAATAATGATGATAATTAAATAATTAAAATAATAGAATATTACCATTCCATAAGAGGTGTTAGGGGGCAATTAAGTGATGCAGTGGATAAAGCACCAGCCTTGGAATCAGGAGGACCTCAATTCAAATCCAGCATCAGACACTTAATATTTAGCTGTGTGACCTTAGGCAAATCACCTAATCCCTTTGCCTTGCAAAAATACACCTGGCCAAAATAAACAAAAGAGTTTCCCATGACAGATGATAAACATTAAAGATTCCAAATAACATAGGAAAGAATCTAAAACTGAAGAAATAAGTAAAAAGAAGCAATAAAAAAATATACATTAGATATACAAAGGTATAACAGGAAGAACAATGGCATGAAACTGAATACTGAGTAATTATAATTATTGTTGAACTCAGAGAATACCCTGGATGCAACTTCACTGCTAAATTCCAACTCTGGCTGTAAACTATAAAGATATAACCCAAGAAAAGTTACTCAATTATTCCTTACCCATTATCCCAGAGATTCACCACTGATTTTGAACTTAAAGGGGATTTCTGAAAAAAAAATTAAAGTAAATGTTGAGGGGAGGATTTTCCATTCATAAGGCACAATCAATGAAAATTCATGAAATTAAGAGATAGAGCATTGTGCTAGGGACTGCAAAAAATGGAGACCGGTGTCTTTAGATTAGAGAGGAAGGGGTGGGGGTGGGGGGGGGAAGAGAAATAATGTGTAAATAAAATCTATAAAAGTTAAGGTAAGGAAGGCATTTTGGAACCTGAGGATTTTATTGGCAATAAGTTTGCAGTTAGAGATACTATTATGAAGTTATTTGCTTAGGATCATCCAAGTAAGTGTCCTTTGATTTTGTAAGATCTCTTTTTTAATTGAATAGAGATTAGTGTCTTCCACTAAATGATTTATACTTAGGTATAGGTGTAGGGTGTTTTCAAGAAAATTATACTTAGGTATAGGTGTAGGGTGTATTCTTGGTGTGGGGGCTGCTAAGGCCCTTTTTAAGGCTGCTTTCCACCTTTGATGTCCACTTGAGCCACCTAACTCTCACTTGTGGCTCAAAGAAGCTGTATCATGCACAGCAACCACATCCAGTAAACAGTTTTGGAAGGTAGGCTAAACTAGGTTGAGGATAACTAAGGGAGTTTCAAACTCATCAATGAGTTGTGGGGGATGTCTACCCTGAGCATGTGAAGTCTTCCATTGTGGAATGGGTGAATATGAACTCTTTATTCCAGTGGCCTTGAAGGTGACTGAGGCAGGTGCTGTGTAGCACTAAGAGATTGGTTAGACAAGGAAGATGTCAAAGTCATCTACTGCATTTACAACCATCACCAGTAGTCTTGATTCTTTCTTACCATGCTGGATCATGGTGACATTGGAGAAGTATGCTAATCATCACTATTTTTAGATTATTCTTTTAAAACTTAAATTCATAGGGGGAGAGAAGTAAGATTAGGGGAAAAACTGTAAAACTCAAAATAAATAAAATCTTTAATTTAAAAAAAACAAATCCAAACCCCAAAAGAATAAAAGGAGAATTCACATTTTAAAACATTCATTTCACTTAGTATAGGACCTGGATAAATTCAATTATATCTGGGTCTATTTTCCCAAATGTTATCATACCAAGCCTTCATTTGTAATTTGCATTTGTATTTTGCACAAGAGTTATTTTTTTAATTGGTATTTTCTATTCTAGTCAGTTTACTACCAGAAATTACAAAAGTAGCAGTCTGATGTTAGGATTTACATTTACCCCAATGATCACTTTGAGCACAACTTAATTCAGTTCAAATCTGGATTCTACAATCTCAGAAGGAATCCATAACTTATCTTTTGATTTTAACCATTTTTAAAATTAATTAATTTTTTTTTAGTTTTTTTTTCAAGGCAAATGGGATTAAGTGGCTTGCCCAAGGCCACACAGCTAGGTAATTATTAAGTGTCTGAGACCAGATTTGAACCCAGGTACTCCTGACTCCAGGGCTGGTGCTTTATCCACTGCATCACCTAGCCACCCCTTGAAATTAATTAATTTTCAATAAAGTTATAAACCTTTCATGCTCTTTCTATTTAAACAAAATCAAACTTGCTCATACTTTCTTCAAATGCAGAAAATTTTCATTTTAATTTACTTCTTATAGTTCAGAATACTCAACCTTTCATTCTTCCTTTCAAACTTGATTATTCTCTTCCCAAGTCTTCAAAACCATTCCTTAGACTTTATAAATTCCCCATTAGACCATAATTCTTTCTCATCATTTGTCTCAATTCTGATATTTTCCAAAAGATAGAAGCACAAAAAACCCTTTTCAAAAATCTTACAGCTTACAAAAGTTGGTCCATTCAAATATAGTCAAGTTCTGGTTTATCATACACAGAAATAGTAACAAAACATTTTCAAGTTATTAAGGAGTATCAATATAACTTATAGCAAGATTTTCCATCAAATTCCTTTACCTTGATCAATGATTAATTTTAACTTGTGCATACTTTAAAACAACAAATTATAATATTCCAATCAAAACCTAATTACCTCTTAAAAATTTTTTTTTTGACCAGTTTTTCAAGGGAACTCTTGGTTCTCAGATTAACATGCTTCCAGAGCTAGTGGCAGCTAATTCAAGCTGTAACTTGATTTCTCTTTTTTAGAACTTTAGATTCACACAGACTTTTCTGCAATTTTCAAGCCTTCGGGAATTGTAGAATTAACCCCCCCCCCCCCCAAAAAAAGGAAAAAGTGAGAGGGAGGGAGGGAGAGAGAGAGAGAGAGAGAGAGAGAGAGAGAGAGAGAGAGAGAGAGAAGGTAGAGGAATGAAATTTTCCCAGCACCAAAATCCTACAGCAGGACAACCTCTACAATGTGAATATAGAGGAGGCTGCACAGAGACTGCCAGAGAACAAAACTGAGGAATTCCTTACCAGAGAAAATCAATTTACCTATTTTTAGGCAAGATTTTCAATCTCAGAGTAAATCTTAGAGAATATTTCAACCTCAACCAAAAACAGGAGTTTGAAAGAGCAAGTGAGTTGGAAAATGACAGGCTCATCTCTGTTCCTAGGCCATAAAGCTGTTACTAGGCTCAAACTGTCTTGGCTCTGGGGATCCCTTTACAGAGTTGTTAGGAAAAGAGTTTGCCTCTTTCTAAGTCAATAGGCAGAAATGTGTGAAATATTACATAATTTGGCCTAAAATAAAACAACGGAAATTGAGACCAGACGTGATGTCTATTCTCCAAGCCTTACAGAACCTCTAAGTGGGAATCAGTTTAGAATCTGGCTTCCCAGTGAGGAGTTAGGCAAGACCTTTTATAAAAAAACACACAAAGAGTCTCAAACTTCTAGGCAGTAACCAATGAAATTACATATTTGTTCACAATTATGCCATTGATTACATATTGATCTTTTCTGAATTAGGATTATCTGTTTCATGTCAGGACTGACAGGGATTCCAATTAGCAGTGAGGAAAAATGTCTTCTCCTGCCTCAGGATAATTCTCCTTTATCAGATGTATTACATAAAACATAGAGTTGTTTTTCCCCTTTCTAGGATGTATATTAGCCTCTAATTCTTCACAAAAGTGAAGCTATT
Organism: Macrotis lagotis; assembly: GCF_037893015.1. NCBI lineage: Eukaryota > Metazoa > Chordata > Mammalia > Peramelemorphia > Peramelidae > Macrotis > Macrotis lagotis. The sequence goes on from NC_133658.1 coordinate 796,230,935, forward strand.
GATTTGGGACTCTTCGATAATCAGACAAGTAGCCTGCTTTTTTAGGAGGAGGCAAGAATTGGCATTCAGATTTATAACTCTTATTAGATGCTGAGCAAGTAGATTTTGGTCAGAAACATATTTAAAACTTATCCAGTTTTGACTCTGTGTGTATGTGTGTGTGTGTGTGTGTGTGTGTGTGTGTGTATTATGCATATAAAATTATTCTATACCTACCTCTTTGTTCTTTCTTTGGATGCCAAATAGTAAAAGTGTCTCTCTTCACATGTCATTTATAGGAGAGAGCCTCAGGTCAGAAGATGGAGTGTCAGGTGTGCCTAGCAGCCACAAGTGCTTGATCATATAGGTCTAGGCATTTTTCTTTGGATCATGGCTTTTGGGAAACCCAAATAATTTTTAGATTATCTCTTCTTGATCTATTATCTAGGTCAGTTATTTTTCCAATGAAATATTTCACATTTTCTTTTACTGTTTCATTCTTTTGATTTTGTTTTATTGCTTCTTGATGTCTTGTGAAGTCATTAGTTTCCACTTGCCCAATTCAAATTTTTAAAGAATTGGGTTTTTTTGTTTGTTTTTTAGGTTTTGCAAGGCAAATGGGGTTAAGTGGCTTGCCCAAGGCCACACAGCTAGGTAATTATTAAGTGTCTGAGACTGGATTTGAACCCAGGTACTCCTGACTCTAGGGCTGGTGCTTTATCCACTGTGCCACCCTCAGACATCACTCTTAAAAAAATTCAAGTATGGAGATTCTGCATCTTGACTTGTGATCCAAGAGTTGTTTTTTTTCTGTGAGCTTTTGTATCTCCTTTTTCATTTAGTCAATTTTACTTTTTAAGTAGTTCTGCTCAATGAATTTTTATATATCTTTTCCCATTTGACCAATTATGCTTTTCAAGGTCTTCTCATCATTGCATTTTTTGTGCCTCCTTTACTATTTGGCTTATTCTGATTTTAAGGTGTTATTTTCTTCAATATTTAGTGCCTCCTTTACCAAACTGTTGACTCTTTTCTCATTACTTCTCTAATCCTTGAAAACCCTCAGTTTTATTAACTTTAAAAGGGGTACAATTATTATCAGTACAACTTCACATGGTTGTGAGAACAATACTTTCAAGAATCAGTGCAGTGTATTGCTATTCATGTTTTGGGTTTTTTTTTGGTTTAGTTGTTTCAGTCATGTCTGACTCTTTATGATCCATTTGTAGTTTTCTTAGCAAAGAAACTGGAATGATTAGTCATTTTCTTCTCCAAATCATTTTACAGATGAGGAAACTGAGGCACAAAGAGTTTAATGACTTGCTCAATGTCACACAACTAAGGATGTGCTTGTGCCACATTTGAATTGAGGTCTTCTTGACTCTAGGCCTGATGTTGCAGAGAGAATATTAGGAAGAGAGCAAATAGCTAAATTTGTGCCTTTCTATGCACAAATTATCCTTGTTTTATCCTAAGACAGAAAAAACTGTCTTACACCATCCCTGGGACAAGTTCCCCTCCCTATATCAGACCATGGGTTTATTGAAAGTGTCTTGGATACCTAAATCTTGACAAATAGATAGAACACTTGGACCTGCTGCCAGCTGAGAGGTAGAAGTCAGAGCTGACAAATATATAGAGGTAGAGATATAGAATATAGATAACATAATATTACCCCAAATGAGCCATTTTTACCTCAAAATGAGTTAATTAGTCTTGAACATCCTGGCATAATCCATTAAACCACATCAGCACTGACCCTCCATCCCTTCCAGCATATATACCATGCTCTATTTCCTTATATGTCATATCATATTTTTCCCATTAGCTGCCTATTCCTTAAGGATCTAACTTTGCAATTGTATAATAAAACTTATATGCCCTCCTATTTTTGAGTCTTGAGTCTCTAGTGAATTGATTCACTATTCCAGCCCTCACTTCGAACATTTTTGTGCATTGGCCAGAAAGTCATAGACTCTGACCTGGATTTGCGGTAAACCTTTCTTTATGCCCTTTAGTTGAATTGGGACCTTGTGGGACCTAGGAAGACTGGGGTGTTGTGGGGCTTCCAAGTACCTAGAAAGTCTTGGATCATAGGACTCTTGCATGTGTTGGTAAGATAGATATTCTCTCTCTCTCTCTCTCTCTCAGAAAGATTTTTATTTATTTTGAGTTTTACAATTTTCCCCCTAATCTTGCCCCCCCCCACAGAAGGCAGTTTGTTAGTTTTTTATGTTTCCATGGTATGCATTGATCTAAGTTGAATTTGATGAGAGAGAAATCATATCCTTAAGGAAGAAACAAATTATGAGATATAGAAGAATTACATAATAACATTTTTTTTTAAATTAAGGTAATAGTCTTTGGTCTTTGTTCATACTCTACAATTCTTTCTTAGGATACAGATGGCATTCTCTGTCACAGATAGCCCCAAATTGTGCCTGATTGTTGCCCTGCTGGTATGAGCAAATCCATTAAGGTTGATCATCACTCCCATATTGCTGTTAGGGTATACAGTGTCCTTCTGGTTCTGCTTATCTCCCTAAGCATCAGTTCATGCAGGCACTTGGCTGGTAAGATTCTAAAGAGATACCCTATCTCAGTATCTCACTGTGTGAATACTTCCCTACAGCAGAGGGGACAGCTTGTCACAGGAGCATTTGCATGTCATTGGCGGTGCCCAGCATTTCTCCCTCTCCAGTATGCTGGTAGAGGCAAGTCACTAGGCAAACATCCCTTAAGACTTATAACACAATGAGGCTGTCCTCTTCCATGTCATGGGACTCACCACTAGAAATGGGAAGGAACTTGTTCTTTACTACCATAAGAAAAGGAACAACTTAGATTCTTTTTGCCTGGTTCTCTAGGTTGTAAAGGACCATGATTGTTATTGGTCAATGTAGGATTTTTCTGTCTCTACTTTCTGTATCTGTGTTATGTCTCTCCCTCCTCAGTCCTTCCCTGCTGGGAAAGTAGCTTTTCTCCTTTGCCTTTCTTGGCTGATTGTTTTATAGCTAGAGAATGGGAGAACCAGGATTTCCTTGACAAGGTAAGCAACTAGGTACTGAGTTATCTCTTTACCTGGAGTCACTACCTTGAAAGGGGAGAGTCTATTTTCCTGTTCCTTGTTCTAACAATTCAACTTCCCTGTGTACTAAGGCTCATTCCACATGGGAGTCTCTGTAGTGAAACTTTCAAGGCTTCAAAATGATGCTGGTCCTTAACCCTTCCTGACTCATGAGAAATGGAACACATAATTGCATAATAAAACATATATCCATTATATTCTTGAGTCCTGAGTTTATCTTTTGAATTTATTCACTACTAAAACCCTAAAGTTCAACACTGTTACACTCTTCACTGTGCTAGTTGTCCCTTCATATTCTTTGATCATTTATGAATTTGGGAATGACTTATTCTTGTAAATTTGACTCAGTTCCCTATATATTTTAGAAATGAGTCTTTTATCAAAGAGACTGTTGCAGTGTTTTTTTAAAAATTTATTTCTGCTTTTCTTCTATTTTAGTTACATGGGTTTTACCTGTACAAAATCTTTTTAATTTTATGCAGAAATATGCATTTTACTTTTTGTGAGCCCCTTAATCTCATTTGATCATACACTCTTTCCCAACCATAGATATGACAGGTTTTTCTGTGCTCTCCTAATATGCTTAAGATATCACCTTTTGTATCTAAATCTTATGCTCATTTTGAGCCTATCTTGATAGTCATTATGAGATGTTGTCTAATTTCAGCCAGACTCCTTTTCAGTTTTGCCAAAGTGTGTGTCAAATAGTTCTTACCTTAATAAGTGAGACCTTTGGGTTTATCAAACACAAGGTTACTAAACTAATTTGCTTCTGTATATTGTAAACCTAATCTGTTGAACTGATCATTCTTTCAATTTGTCACATAATTGGAGATTTGCTACTGCTAGATCCCTTTCCTTTCTATTTTTTTTTATTGGTTGCCTTGGTATTCTTGCTGTATTCTTTTTCCTGATGAATTTTATTATCATTTTTATTCATTTGGCTTTGCTTAGCCATGAATAATTGATATTCATCCAGTTAATTAGATTCTTCTTTATTTGTGCAAAAGGTTGTCATTGTGTTTGTACAGTTCTTGTGTGCAACTTGGCAGACTGAATACCAAGCATGTTATACTGTCTATAGTTATATTAAATGAAATTTCTCTATCTCTTCCTTTTGAATATTATTGGTAATAGATAAAAATGTTGATATTTGTATGAGTTTATTTTATATCCTGCAACTTAAAAAATATTTTTTTATTTATTTAAGGCAATGGGGTTAAGTGACTTGCCCAAGGTAACTCAAATAGGCAATTATTAAGTTAGGTAATTATTAAGTGTCTGAGGCTGGATTTGAATGCAGATCCTCCTGGCTGCAGGATTGGTGCTCTATCCCCTGAGCCACCTAGCTACCCCTATATCCTTCAACTTTAATGAAGTGAATTGCTTTAGTTAGTTGACTCAATTAATTATTTAGTTCTCTAAGTAAACTGTCATTTGCAAAAGTTATAGTTTTGTTTCTTCATTGCTAATGCCTACTCCTTTGAATCCTTTTTCTTGTTTTGCTATTATGCAAGCATTTCTGGCACAATATAAAATATTAATGGTGATGATAGATATTCTTGCTTCATCTCTGATATTATTAGAAAGGTATATAGCTTATCTTCAATGCAGATATTTATTTTAGATTATTACTACTTATCATTGCAAGAAAAGTTCTATTATTATGTTTCTAATTTTAATAAGAATGGGTATAATGCATTTGTCAAAACTTTTTTGTATCTACTGAAAAAAATCAGATTTTTTTTTTGTTTTTATTTTTAATATGGTCAATCATGCTTATGATTTTCCTAATATTGAACCAGCCCTACATTTCTTTTCTTTTCTTCTTTTCTTTTCTTTTCTTTTCTTTCCTTTCCTTTCCTTTCCTTTCCTTTCCTTTCCTTTCCTTTCCTTTCCTTTCCTTTCCTTTCCTTTCCTTTCCTTTCCTTTCCTTTCCTTTCCTTTCCTTTTCTTTTCTTTTCTTTTCTTTTCTTTTCTTTTCTTTTCTTTTCTTTTCTTTTCTTTTTAGGTTTTTGCAAGGCAAATGGGGTTAAGTGGCTTGCCCAAGGTCACACAGCTAGGTAATTATTAAGTGTCTGAGACCGGATTTGAACCCAGGTACTCCTGACTCCAAGACCGGTGCTTTATCCACTATGTTACCTAGCTGCCCCGAGCCCTACATTTCTTTTTTTTTTCTTTTAAATTTATTTTTTATTCTCATTTTGTACAAATTTTTTTTTACATTAATAAAATATTCTTGTTTACAAGTAAACAAAATACCCCTCCTCCTCCCCCATGAATATAGATAGACTTGTTTGGGTGAAAAAAGTAAAGGGGAGAGGAAACAAATTAAAATAAAAAAATAATAATAGTAATAATCGTAGGTATGGCCAAGTGGCACAATGGACGAAGCAACAGCCCTGTAGCCACGAGCACCCAAGTCCACATCCAGCCTCCTAAACCCAACAATCACCCAGCCCTGTGACATGCAAGTCACCTGATCCCCACTGCCTTGCAAAAACCAAAAAAAAAAAGAAAGGGAAAAAAAAGACCCAAAATAAAATAGTAATAATAGTAGGGGTGGCTGGGTGGAAGACAGAGCATTGGCCCTTGAGCCAGGAGCACCTGGGTCCAAATCTGGCCCCAGACACCCAAAGATCACCCCGCTATGTGGCCCCAGGCAGGCCATCCAGGCCTACTTGCCCTGCACTCTCCCCCAAATAATCATAACAAAAAATGTGCTTGAGTCTTTGTTCTGACACCAACAACTCTGTCATGGGTGGATCTCATTCTTTATGATAAGTCCATCACAAAAGTTATTTCCATATTTTTCCACCGTTGCCATTACTGATCGCAACTCCCTCCTTTCTTATTTCTCCACTACCATGTACTCTATTTTCTCTCTCCTTTCACTATGACTCTGCTGTAGGGTACCTGAGTGGCGCAGCAGACAGATCCCTGGTCCCGGGGCCAAGAAGCCCTGAGCCCCCATACCACCCCTTAGGCCCAGAATCCACCTGGCCTTGTGGTCCTGGGCAGGCCTTCCATTCCCAGCCCCTTGCAAGAAGTAAGAAAGAAAATGTGTTCTATCTGGCCACTCTCCCCCCATGGTTCATCCTCTCCTCCTTTATTCACATCCCCACCCCTTCCCCCTGCTCCCCCCTCCTTCTTACTCCAGATGTCTATACCCCATTGAGTATATTTGCTGTTTCCTCTCCTAGCCATCTCTGATGAGAGCAAAGTTTCCCTCATTCCCCCTTGCCTCCCCCCTTCCATATCATTGCAATAGCTCATTGTAATAAAAAAAAATCTTATGTGAAATATCTTGGACTATTTTCCCTCTCCTTTTTCTTTCTCCCATTCCATTTCCCTTTTTTTTTCTATTGACTCCATTTTTACTCCATATTTTATCTTCGAATTCAGCTTTCTCCTGTGCTTCAACTATAAAAGCTCTCTCTACCTGCTCTATTAACTGAGAAGGTTCATATGAGTATTATCAGCATCATTTTTCTATGCAGGAATACATGCAGTTCATCCTCATTAAGTTACTCATATTTCCCCCCTCTCCAATCTCCATGCTTCACCTGAGTCCTGTATCTGAAGATCAAACCTTCTATTCAGCTCTGGCCATTCCAAAAGGAACCTTTGAAATTCCCCTGGTTCATTGAAAGTCCATCTTTTTCCCTGGAAGAGGACATTCAGCCTTGCTGGGTAGTTCATTCTTGGCTGCATTCTAAGCTCTCTTGCCTTCCGGTATATTGTATTCCAAGCCCTACGAGCTTCCAATGTAGTTGCTGCTAAGTCCTGTGTGATCCTGACTGCAGCTCCACGATATTTGAACTGTGTCCTTCTGGCTGTTTGTAATATTTTCTCTTTGACTTGGGAGTTCTGGAACTTGGCTATAATATTCCTAGGGGTTGTTTTTTTGGGATCTCTTTCTCTGGGGGATCGGTGGATTCTCTCCATTTCTATTTTGCCCTCTGCTTCTAGAATATCAAGGCAATTTTCCTGTAGTAATTCTTTGAAAATGATGTCAAGGCTCTTTTCCTGATCATGACTTTCAGGTATTCCAATAATTTTTAAATTATCTTTCCTAAGTCTGTTTTCCATATCAGTTGTTTTTTCAATGAGATATTTCACATTTTCTTCTAATTTTTCATTTTTTTGGTTTTGAAGTATTGATTCCTGATTTCTGGTAAATTCATCAATCTCCCTGAATTCTATTTTTTGTCTGAAGGATTTGTTCTCCTCAGAGAGTTTTCTTATCTCTTTTTCCATCTGGCCAATTTTGCTTTTTAAAGCATTCTTCTCCTCAGTAAGTTTTTGAACTGTTTTATCCATTTGACCTAAGCTGGTTTTTAGCATGCTATTTTCTTCAGCATTTTTTTGGATTTCCTTGACTAAGCTGCTGACTTCATTTTCATGTTTTTCCTGCATCTCTCTCCTTTCTTTTCCCAGTTTTTCTTCCAACTCCCTCATTTGATTTTCAAAGTCTTTTTTGAGCTCTGTCATAGCCTGAGCCCAATTTCTGTTTTTCTTGGAGTCTTTAGATGCAGGAGCTTGTGCTTCCTCATCTTTAGACTGAGTATTTTGGTCCTTCTTGGGCTCATTTGCAAAATCTTTCTCAATAGTCTTCCTTTTGTTTCTCTGCTTGCTCATTTTCCCAGCCTGAGCCTGGTTTGGGGTGTTTCTTGAGCTTTTGGGATACTCCCACTAGGGTCTCAGTGTGTGAGGTTCTGTCCTCCCTCCTGGTCTGTGAATGACCATAAGGGCCCCCCTCTGCCAAGGGGCTGATGTGTGTGGGGGCTGCTGTTCTATGGGGGGGCCTAGACTGTGGTCAGGATCTGAATGTGGTCAGAGCCCCAGAGTCCTGTTTCAGGGGCAGAGGACAGAGCTAGGCAGTCTCTCTTCACTCCCCTCCCTCAGCTCAATGGACTCATGCCCTGGGGCTCCTGCTTACTGGCTCCGCCTGATTCTGTTTCCTGGATCAGGGCTGGGGAAAGACCATGCTGCTTGCTGTGTGCCCTGAGGGCTGGGCTCCACATTCTTGCTCTGGCAGAGGTCCCCTGCTGTTCCGCCACTTTGTGCCCGGTGCTCCTCGGGGTGCAGCTCAGGAGACTCCCCCGGTGCTGTGAGCTGAGACCCCCAGCGCCCTGGGGCTGCCTCTGGGAGGCTGAGGTTCTTTGGCTCTGGTGGGCTACCCCTCTGGCGAGCCGCCTCTCCGACCCTGGGGAGCAGAGCCTTTCTGCTCTTTTCCAGGTTACCTTGAGTAGGAGAACTGCCTCACTGGGTCCCTTTGTGGGTTCTGTTTCTCGAAAGTTTAGTTAGAGTCCTTAGCTGATGAATTTTATCAGAGAGCTCCTAAGACTGGATCCCTTCTTGTCGCCATCTTGGCTCCGCCCCCCCCCCCCCAAGCCCTACATTTCTGATACAAATGCAGTTGGGAAATAGTATATGATCTTTGTATTATATTGTTGCTATCTTTTAGGTACTATTTTATTAAACTGTTTTGTATCAATATTCATTAACACAATAGCATTTAAGTTTTTTCCTATTTTGAATCTTGCTGATTAAATTTTCAAAATCATATTTGTCATATAAGAAATTTCATAGAATACCTTCTTTATCTCTTTTCCAACAATTATTTAATATTGGAATTTATTATTCACTAAGTGTTTGGTAGAATTCACTTGCAAATCCATCCGTTCTGGGATATTTATCTTTTAATTCATTTATGACTATTCAATTAGTTTTCCTAAGATAAGACTATTTAAGGACCCTATTTCCTGTTCTGTTGATCTGGTCGATTTGTATTTTTATAAATATTCATCTAGATTCAAAACAGGGGAAAATACTTTAGCTCCATTGTGTTAATGAATATTGATACAAAATAATTTAACAAAATACTAGCTAAAAGAGCAACAGTATAATACAAAGATCATATACTATTTCCTAACAACATTTATATCAGAAATGTATGGCTGGTTCAATATTAGGGAAACCTTAAGTATGATTGACCATATAACTGAAGAAAATAACAACTAATAATTGATTTTCTTTCATCTTCATTAGTTGTTGTGAAATATTAATCAATTATTTATTGCTCATTTATTTTTCATCACATTCTTCAATTACATATGTAGTGTAGTTTTTCTAGATCATAGTAAGTTGAGTTGTGAATAAGAACATTGAATCTAGTCAGCCTGCCTGTTAGCCAATGTCCCTTTTTTACAACTGAACTCCTATGGAGATCAGCTAACAGACTAAGTTTTTCATGTCTTTTTTTTTGTTTGCTTTTGCAAGGCATGGGGTTAAGTGACTTGCCCAAGGTCACAGCTCCACTGTGCCACCTAGTTGCCCCTAAGGTTTTTCATTTCTACTAAAATCAAAGTTGTCAGCTAGGGTCAGAAAATTTCCATTCCATACATGTTACTCACCTGTCAAAATTACCCATTCCTGTGGAAGTTCCCTGTTTTTGATGCAGGATAGCTTTCCATGATAAAAATGGAAAGTTAGTCAATCCCTTTCATTTCTGATGTTTCTCATTTATGCTCATAAAAATGATCTGTAAATGTGTTTTGGGTCTCTGACTATCGAGGAGTCATTGGCATCATTTATTAAGCAATTACTAGCCTTGTTAATGAATTGATCATGCTCAGAACTTTTGAATTTACAAGTTTTATTGCATTATTATACTTGTGAATTTATGAAAAATATATTTCCATATTTGACAAATTTTAAAAGAAAATACACACCCCCTCATTAATGCCCCCAAAAGTAATGAAACTCTTTGTTTTTTAGTTTGCTTTGATCTGTATTCAGAATTGTATTCAGTTCTTTCTGGGGGGGAGATAGCATTTTTCATCATGAGTCCTTAGGAATTGTCTTAGATCACTGCTTTGGCTGAGCATAACTAAGTCAATTATAGTTGATCTCTGAACAGTATGACTATTTCTAGGTACAGTGGTCTAGTTCTGCTCACTTTGTATCATTTCATCTAAGCCTTTTTCAAGTTTTTCTGCATTTATCCGAGTCATCATTTTTTTAGGTTTTTGCTAGGCAAATGGGGTTAAGTGGCTTGCCTAAGGCCACACAGCTAGGTAATTATTAAGTGTCTGAGACCGGATTTGAACCCAGGTACTCCTGACTCCAAAGCTGGTGCTTTGTCCACTATGCCACCTAGCTGCCCCCCTTTTTTTTAGGTTTCATCATTTCTTTTTTTTTCTTGATTTATTTTCACATTACTACTATAATCTTGTTGTGAAAGTAAACATTACACCCCCTTCCCCCCAAAAGATAGAGAAATCTCAAGAGAAATGAAGTGAGAGAAAAAAAAAGTATATTTCAGTCTATGTTCAGATACTGTTTTCGCTGTCTCTGAAATGGGTTGCATTCTTTATCATAAGTCCATCAGAGTGATTGCTTCAATATTTTTTTTCCCACAGTTGCTATTGTTAACTGTATTTCCCTCCATTCTATTCCTACCCACTCCAGTTTGTTCTATTCTCTCTCTCTTTTCTCCCTGTCCCTCTTCAAAAATGTGTGGTATCTGATTATCCTCTCTTACGAACTTCCTTCTCAGAATTCTGTCATCTACACCCTCCTTCCCCTCCTTCTGTCCCTTTTCTCCCATCCCTTTCCTCTCCTTTTTCTTCTTGGGTAAGATAGATTTCTATACCCTATTGAGTGTGTATGTTATTTCCTCTCTGAGCCATTTCTGGTGACAATGAAGGCTCACTCATTCCCTTCCCCCGCTTCCACTCCTTTGCAAAAGTGTTTTTCTTGACTTTGACATGAAATATCTTAGCTTATTCTTTCTCTCCTTTCCTTTTTTCCCAGAACATTCCTTTTTCATCCACTGACTTTATACTTTATCATAACTTCATATTCAGCTCCCTCCTATGTCTATATATATGCTTCTTCTACCTAAACTTATAAATGAAAAGGTTCATATGAATTACCAGTATCATTTTCCCATATAGAAATACAAGCAGTTAAACCTTATTAAATCCCTTTTAATTTTCCCTTCCCATCTACCCTCTCTATGCTTTATCTGAGTCCTATACTTGGAGATCAAACTTTCTGTTCAGCTCTGATCATTTCAACAGGAAAGTTTGAAAGTTCCATATTTCATTGAATATCCATCTTTTCCCCTGAAAGAGGATGTTCAGTTTTGCTGGGCAGTCGATTCTTGGTTGTAATCCAAGCTCTTTTTCCTTCCATAATGTCATGTTCCAAGCTCTATGAACCCTTAACGTGGATGCTGCCAAGACTTGTGTAATTCTGATGGTAGCTCCATGATATTTGAATTGTTTCTTTCTGGCTGATTGTAATATTTTTCTCTTTGACTTGGGAGTTCTGGAATTTGACTATAATATTCCTGGGAGATTTTTTTGGGGGGGAGGGGATCTCTTTCAGGAAATGAACAGTAGATTCTCTCATTTTCTATTTTATCCTCTGCTTCTAGATCTCAGGGCAATTTTTCTAGATTATTTATTTAAAAATGAAGTCAAGGCTCTTTTCCTGATCATGACTTTCAGGTAGCCCAATAATTTATAAATTGTCTCTTAAGGATATGTTTTCAGGTCAGTTGTTTTTCCAATGAGAAATTTCACATTTTCATCTAGTTTTAAATTTTTTTGGTTTTGTTTTATTGTTTCTTGATTCCTCTCAAAGACATCAGCTTCCTTTAGTTTCATTCTGCATTTGAAGGAGTTTTTTCTTCAGAGAGCTTTTTTAATCTCCTTTTCCATCTAGCCAATTCTGCTTTCTAAGGCAATCTTCTGCTTTTTCCATTTGACCTAAACTGGTTTTTAACATTATTTTCTGTGGTGTCTTTTTTATCTCCTTCACAAAACTGCTGACCTGGTTTTTTTCATGATTTTCCTGTATTGCTCTCATTTCTTTTCACAATTTTCTTCTACCTCCCTTACTTGTTTTTCAAAGTCTCTTATGAGCTCTTCCATAGCTTGAGAACAATTCCTATTTTTCCTTGAAGGCTTTAGATACAGACTTGCTGCATAGTCTGACCATCAGTGTCTCATCTCTGGTCCAAAACTTGAACTGACAAAGGGCTTTTTTTAGGTTTTTGCAAGGCAAATGGGGTTAAGTGGCTTGCCCAAGGCCACACAGCTAGGTAATTATTAAGTGTCTGAGGCCGGATTTGAACTCAGGTACTCCTGACTCCAAGACCAGTGATCTATCCATTGTGCCACCTAGCTACCCCAAAGAGCTTTTTCTAAAGCAAAAGTCTGCTCAGGCCACCCCTTTCCTCACCAAATTCCAGTGATTCTCTGTCATCTCCAGGATGAAATAGAAAATTCTCTATTTTGGACAAAAGTCCTTCATCACCTGCTTCCCCCTATCCCAACTTTCCAGTCTTACACCTTATATCCCCCACATCTGCTGATCCAGTAATACTGACCTCTTAATGGTTCCTCCCACAAGATCTTTGCTCTCCAGATTCTGGGTATTTGTTCTGGCTGTGCCCCCTGCCTGGAATACCCTCCCTCTTCTCTCTGCCTCCTGGCTTCCCTTCTTCAAGCTGCCATTAAAACCCCACCTTCCACAGGAAGCCTTCCCCAATCTCTCTTCATATTCCTGCTCATCTTACATCATTATTTCCTTTCTGTCCTCTCTGCAGTTTGCTTGTATAGACTTCTTTGCATATTGTCTCCTACAGTAGACTGTGAACATGGGGAAGGTAGGGACTGTCTTGTGTCTTTCTTTGTATCCTCAGCTCCAAGCAGCCTGCCTGGTACAAAGGTGAATAATAAATGCTTATTGAATGACTGACTGATTGACTTTTTATACTAAATAGATATTTCTCTACTTTGTGACCATGGTGCAATGTCAGTAGAAGGTAAAATGACAGGCACCATGGAGGGACCAGAGTGCTCTCCCCAGGAGCTGGTCTGACAAGAAAGCAAGGAATGAGGAACTCCAGATACAGCAGACTGAGGCTTCCACTTTATTTTCCAGTTTACAACAAATGTGAAATAACCAAGCAGATCCCAAGAACATGTCCAGGATGCTGGCAGAGATGAGCAGGGGGACAGTCTGAACACGGTTCCCTCTGCCCCTTCAGCCTAGAAAGAAATCAGTGGTGATAACGAAGAGGGTCCTGGTAAATGTTTAACAACCGACTCAAGGTGGGGGGAGGGAAATGTACTTGCAGGACACTTCTAAGGTAAATGCGCATTATTATTTTCCTAGCAATCTCTTAATTTTAGAACATCAGCACAACAATACATTGAGCCCTAATTTGTAGCATTTGCCTATTTCTGAGATGTCAGTGTCCAAACTGAACATCCTGAGCAGGTACTCTGGGCTGAGCTCACCTGAGCCAGTGTCAGCACAGCCCTGATGCCTCAAAGGAACAGAGATCACACATTGAGGGATAGAGGGACTGGTGCCCCCTTGGTGTTTATTCAATTGCATCTCCCCTCCTTAGACAGTTATCACAGTCCAGGCTGCTAAATCAGATCCTTCAGCGCTGTTGGACCTTCAGGTCACCCCAATGTCACCAGAGACCTGGGAGATGCCAAAGGAATTCTTCCCTCCGCCACTCCACAATTTGGGGAGGAGATTATTTTGTAAGAACTATTCCAACCAAACTGTCATTTAAAAAAAGCTAATATCATTCTACTGATTATTTCATAGCGAGAAGAATATTTGATGGAGTTTGTTGGGTTGCACTGCTATAAAAACCAATCCCTTAGAGTTACCCCTAGAACCCAGGGGGAGCAGGTTAGCTGCCTCCAGAGACTTGGGAAAGGTGGTGTAGAGGATATTGAGTTGGGCATATAGTCAGAAAGTCCTGAGTTTGAAGTTGACAATAGCTGTGTGATCTGGGACAAGTCACTCGTGTCTCTTTGCCTCAGTTTCCTCATCTGTAAAATCAAGGGGGCTTTAAAATCCTTTCTAGCACTATGCCTATGATCCCATGTTTCTCTAAATTGATAAGTCAACCATTCAATTCAAGGAAGATTTGGAAGAGTGAGCTCAGAGGAGCTATTTATATGTATGAGGTTGTTTCTTTGGAAAACACCTGCGTATGGAGTTAGGAGATATGAAATCATCCCTTCTCTCCTTTCCCCACTTAGAAGCTGTGTGACCCAGGACAAGTCCCCTGCCCCTCTCTGAGCCTGTCCCAGCATCTCTCAGGTAGGTCGGGAGGCTCACAAGGGAGGGAGGCTGTGAATGTGCATTGTGAGCTCTCAAGTTTTAGAATCACTGCTGGGGTTGTTTGGCTCCCTGCCCATGCAGGTCGTCCTGGGGACAGCAGGGGGCGCGCTAACAAAGCTTCTAAAGTGAGGATTGAGTTAAACAGTAAAACAACCCAGAACAAACTTTGAAGGCAGAGTAGAGAAAACAGACTGATCAGTGAGGGCTTTGCTCTTTTTTTCCCATTAGGATCCTAGAACTTCAACGGTCCCCTGGAAGGGAGTTCAGGGCTCATCCAGTACAAATCCTCCGCATGCAGCTTCTCCTTGCTCACCAGCAGTGATGGGGAGCTCACTACCTCCAAGTTAGCACATTCCCTCTTGGAGCAGCTCTGTGTGTGAAGTTTTGATCTACATTGAGCCTCCTCTTCCCTGTACCCCACCCAGCCCCTGGCTTCTGGATCTGGGTTCTGGAGTCAGGCAGAACCCCAGGGAATTCCTCCCATGAGTCTCTCTACTCTAGTCCAGCCTCCCCTGGGATTCTCCTAAAGCACAAGTTTGACCAGGTCACTCCCCCTCCTCACAATAAACCTCAGTGACTTCTGTCTCCTCCAGGATCCAGGACAAGATCCTCTGTTTATCTTTCAAAGCCCTTCATTCCCCAGCCCCCTGCTCCCTCTTCAGTCTTCTGCCTCCAAGCCCCCAGGTCTTCCCTCCAGTGACTCCAGCCTCTGAGCTGCTCCTCCAACAAGGTAATGGAACTCTCAGATTGGGGCCTTTTCTGTGGCCTCCAGGCCTGGAATGTTCTGCCTGCTCTGTTCTGTTCCTGGCTTCTCTGACATCTTCAAGTCCAAACTAGATCCCATCTCCTGTAGGAAGTCTTTTCTGATGCCTATGGATTCTAGAGCCTTCCTTCTGATGAGTAGTTCCAACTCACCCCATACATGGCTTGTTTGTGCACAGTCCTTTGTTTCTTGTCTCCCCCATTAGATTGGCAGCTTCCTGAGGACAGGGACTGGATTTTGTTTTTCTTTGTATCCTGAGAACTTAGTGCACTGTTTGGAACATGTTGTTGTTCAGTTGTTTCAGTTGTCTTTCTCTCTCCATGATCCCATTTGGAGTTTTCTTGGCAAAGATACAGAAGTGGTTTTCCATTTCCATCTGCAGTTCATTTTACAGATGAGGAAACTGAGGCAACTAGGGTTAAGTGACTTGACCAGGGTCACACAGTACCTAAGGACAGTTTTGAATTCAGAGGGGTTCCTGACTTCAGGCAGGTCACTCTATCTACTGTGCCACCTGGCTGACCTCTGGTATAATAGAAATTGAATAAATGATCATTGATCAACAGGGTGAGGGAGAATTAGGGAGCATGGTTGAAGGACATTGCAAGTTTACTGATCTCTCTGGATTAATCAAACTGCTCCTGCAGAGTCTCAGGGAATACTTGTGAGAACAGACCACCTGGAGGGAAGCCCCAGCAATTTGCATTCCTCCAACCAAACCTAAATAGTAATCTAAAAACCAGTTCTTGGATTAGGTGAGAATGTGGCTAAAAGGTTTCTCCCCAAGAGTCCATCACCTTTGATACAATCATCCTATCACAGAGATGACCCTGGAGTTTCTTTGTCATCCCAACAAAGCCTATATCCCTCAGCCAAGACCAGACCATATGTTAAGATCCAAAGGAGTCTTAGCCAAGAAATCAGGGGATCCTCAAATCTTTCTCACAGCAATAATTTCAGGGTCTGGTGAGTAGCAGGACTAAAGGCCAGAGGGCAGGGCCCTTCCCTTACCTCTGGTGCTCTGTAGTTTTCTTAGGCAGAAGAAAGAAATCACTGAGATGGAACCAATGAAGATCACAGGGATTACAATATAAATCCTTTCATGAAGTGTCTTCTGTGATGTGGGAGGATTCTCTGTTAAAAAAGGCCCCCAAATTCCATTACTGTGGAAATCAGAGAAGGGAAACCTCTGGTCCCTGATCCCTGTGGCCAAGGGATGAAATATATTGAAATATGTTAAATTCATACTTAACAGGACCTAGGTAGATGCATCAATATTTTAAGGAATTATGACTTTGCCATGGGAACAGCAAATAAAGCTAATGGGATGATAATTAATTCATTATATTTTCTATGAGTCTTTGCTTGTATGTCTTTTGACAGTTATGTTCCGAAACTTGTCTTGATCTTCTCTATCATCATATTAAATTTTTATGATCAGATTCTTTTTTTAATGTATGCTCATTTCAAGACTATTTTTTAACTTTTAATGTTTTTCTTAAAGTTTACTCTGCTCCCAGAGTGAAGAGGGCAATGGTCAAGTTTCAGCTCTTTTGTGTTGCTGTTTGTAGAGCTAGGTATGAGGATCTTCATGTTTTAGTGCCTCCAAGGTGGCATGATCTAAGGAAAGGGGTTATTTCTGGTCTCCTGGCTTTTACTTTGCTCTGTGAGTTACCAGAAGCTCTCATTTCTCTCTTACAACTGTGACCAGGGTTCCTCTTCCCTTGAGGTTGCATGTACCTAATGAGATGGCGCTCATTCTCTCCCTGGGACAGGCACCCAGACCTGAATGTGGTCAATGCATAGAGCCCTGCACCCAGTGCCAGGAAAAGGGTCCCCTGTAATCAACTTCTGACCAGTTTTCTGACTCCATTACTGTCTGTGTGATGAAAGTTCCAGAGCAGCCAATGCTATTGAGTAAAGCCTCCCCACAGCCTGCCCGGGAATGTGTTACTCCAGTAAGACAGAACTTTCTCCCCAACATTAGTAGTTGTCTTGGGCTATAAAATTATTCATCACATCCTTTTGTTGGTTATTTTATATTGATTGGAGGGAAATTGGAAGAGTTCAGGTGAGACTCTGCATTTACTACACCATTGTGCCTGTTCTTTGTTACTTTTAGATATCTATCTATAAGACCTGGACCCATCCATGTCTCTACTGCAGCTAAATTTCCAGATCCATCCTGTTGATTGATATACCAGCTCATGTCCCTCTGAGCTCGAGGGAGGAACGGTGAAGGTTATGGAGGAGATCTGAACCAGGGCCTGGGAACTTGGCTCCTTATTTTACCTTTTTCCCAAGCACCTTTATACATATACCACCAAACCTATCAGAGCATCAATCTGTCAGTCTCTACAATTGATATTATAATATCATTAAATCTATAGTGCATTAGTAGTAATAAGGGAATTAATTAATCATTAATTAATTCTATCTTTAGGGATAATGATGTTTCAAATACTGTGCTATGAGTTTTAACAATATTGTCTCATTTGATCCTAGCAATAATCCTAGGATATAGGTATCATTATTATCTCCTTTTTACAGTTGAGGAAACTGAATTAGAGTGGTGAAATAATGAGCCCAGGATCACATCTAGTAAACATTTAAAGTTGTGGTAGAACTCAGATCATCCCTGATGCTAGGCCCAGGGCTCTTTCCATATTACCACCTCTCCAACTCTTCATCTCTCATATTAATAGTTATCATTATTGAAATTCTCATAAACTTTGTGTTTGGCTTGGTTGGTTGGTTGTTGTCCCTTGTCCTTGAAAAAGATCAAAATGACATCACTAGGTTAGAGTCAGTTGTCAGTCTGTCAGGATGTGGTTGATCAGAGCAATATGAGCTTGGAATACTCTACCACAGTTTGGGCACAAATAGTTCATATGAACTAGAAATAGTTGTTGGATAATAGTAACTGGTATTATTATCCAAATCATTTTGCCTGCATTTAGAGCCTCCCTACTATGTGATACTAATTGTCACATATATCTCTTAGACATTTGAAATCCTACTTATCTTTAAAAAATTCTCTTCCTCTAAACCCACCTTCTTCCAAATTCCTTCTATTGTTGAGGACACCAGTCTTCTCATACATTGTGGATCACAGACTTTGTGTCCTCCTCACCTCCTTCCTGTCTCTCATCCCACACATGCAGGCTTTTGTCAGTTCTGGAAGTTTCTGCCTCCACAACATTTCTTCCTTCCTTCCTCTCCCGTTCTCTCAGGTAGGCCCCATCTTCATCTTGCCCACATCATCTCTGCCCTGGAGTAACTGTCATAGCCTCTCCATGACGTCCTGGTGTCAAGTTTCTCCCTGTCTAATCCATCCTTCTCTGCTGCAAACTGTTTTTCCCGAAGGGTAGGTCTGACTGGATCACTTCCTGGCACTTCTAGGACACAATACAAATGCCTACATCTTTCTAAACCCTCCAAAAATGACCCCAACATCCCATTCTAGGCTTAACACCTCATCTTCCTTCATGTGTTCTATGGTCCAGACACATTAGTCTGACTCTTCTCACATTTGTCATTGCTTTCCATCTCTCCTCCCTCTTGGTCTTTGCACTGGCTATGCCTCCTGCTTGGAATGCTGTCTCTCCTTTCCTCTGACTCTTGGCTGCTGTGGCTTAATTCCAAGCTCAGTTCAATTCTTTATCCTGTAGGAGCCAGGCTTGCTTCTCCCCCTCTTCACACCTGCTACTGTTTTCCCTCAAAATGACTCCATTGGCCTTTTCTCTGACATAAACAGTTGTTGCAGGTGATTTTTCCCATTTCCATGTGAGCTCCTGGAGGGCAGTGCCCAAGTTGTGGCTTCTCTTTTTCTTCCCAATGCTGACCATGATGCCAGTCACATATGATTGAAGAATGGTTCACATTCCTCTAGCACTTACTATCTGCCAGACCCTACCCTAAGAGCTTTATCATTACTGTTTCACTTAATCCTCTCAAAAATCCTAGGAATAACAGCAACATAATGATAATGATGATGTGGACACAGTAATAATAATTATTGCGGTTGGTATTCATCTAGACTTCAAGATTTGTGAAGCACTTTCCAGAGGTTTTCTCACTGGTTCCTCCTAATAGCCCTGAGAGGGACAGAGGTGCTTGGGGATAAACAGAGCCTGGATTTGGGGGCAGGAAGATCTGAGTTCTAATTTAGCCTCAGACACTTACTGGCTATGGTAATTGGGACAAGCTCCTTAACCTCTGCCTACCTCAGTGGGATCTTTGGTAAAACTGGATGAGAGAAAAAGTTCCCAAACCATCCCAGGATGGAGGAGAAAAAGCAGGAATTATATGCACTACAGACATTCTATTTGTATTTATTCTGATATTACTGATGAGGAAACTGAGGTAGAGCGAAGTCAAGTGACTTGCACAATGTCCTTCAGCTAGTAAATGTTTGCAAGATTTGAATTCCTGAGTGTCCAGCTCCAGACTGGAGCATCTGCTCTGCAACTTTGCTGCCCTGAGCCCTTAATGAATGTTTGTTGACTGACTGACAAGTCTCCTAACTCTGTATCCCAACTGCCATCCCCCTTCCCTCCTGGGCTGGGCTCCAAGCTCCTGTTATTTCTATCCAGAAGTGATCATACCACTCCTCTCCTCTACTGTCTTTAGTGGTTTTCTCCTTCCTTCTCACAGACTCCTTCTCCTGGCATCCAAAGCCTCTACAACATGATGCCATCCTACCTTCCATCCATTTCCCTTGACTCCTCTTCTAGTACTCTGGACTCTGGCCACACTGGAAGCTCAAAGGCTCCTGGAGACACCAGTTCTTCTCAGCTCATGCCTTTTCTCATGAGGCCACCAGGTGGCCCAGTGGGGAGAGAGCTCTGGGCCGGGAGGCAGCAAGACCTAAGTTTGAAGCTGATCTCAGACACTTCCTAGCTGGGGAACCCTGAGAAGGACATTTCATGTCTATCTCCTTCAGTTTCCTTACCTGTAAGATGGAGATAAATTAGTCCCTAGCTCACACCCTTGTGGTAGCCAGGACAAACTGATGTGATTTTTAGTCCCTGAGCAAGAGCTGGAAGCTAAGATTCGCTTTTCCTCCCCAGTCTAGACCCTGGGTTCCTCCAGAAATAGACCAGGGCAGGAGCTATTTTTTGATCCCTTTTACTCCTAGGCACCAAATTGGAGATTCCAAATCAGATTCAACGCATGAAGACCTTGGAGGGAAGAATCCAGGTCCAATGTTGCTGCCTGCCCAACAGGGAAACCCTGAGAAGCTGGGGTGCCTGAGTCTGGTGTCCAACGGGGTTTTCGACTTGGAATGTGGTGGGACTAAACTATGGAGGAAGTGTGCTAAGCTCTGAATGTGAACCTACTGTACTCTCAGTTCTGCAGAGACTGAGGTAACTGGTGTGGGGAAGATAATGACTCAGGTGTCTGGGAAAGTATTCTTTGTCCATATGTTCTCATGATACTGAACAAATTAGCTATTACTCTATAAACAGTCATATGACTATTAAAAGATTACATGCAACAAGGATACAGAACAGCCTCTAAAACTGGGAGAACATCATTGGTGGGGCTTAAGCCACTGACAGAGAGGCTAGACACCCCCAACCTCATTAAAGACTACAGAGGGAACCCTGAGAGACTGAGAGATAACAGACCTGGGCTTCAGTCAGTGGGGTCTGGATCCTCACTGGGAAGACAAACCCAGCAGGTAGTTGTGAGGATTCAGTGAGACTCTGTATAGTCTTTAATACTCTAAAGATCTGTGCCAATGTCTGAACATGTAGAGAAATCCCATGACCCAGGTAGGACCTACCTGCTACCTGAAGGTCAAAGCTGGTGTCATTGTCAAAGGTGCCTGAATGGAAATAACATGTATACCGGCCAAAGTCAGAGAGCTGGACCTGGTGGATGATCAGGGTCACCTTCCCCTCTACCATATTCTGTCTCATTATCTTTGTCCTCCCTTGGAATGAAGGGGCCTGGAAATCCTCCACTTCTTTCCCCCTGCAGTACAGGAACACAATCAGGGAACCTCTGGACCACAACACACTCATTCCCCGAGCATCCATCTTAGGGCTAAGGTGACAGGAGAGCAGGACATCATCCCCCACCAGGGCCAGGGTGGGCTGAACCAGAGAACCAAATGCTGTGAATGTTCCTGTGTGGAGAAGCAGAGACAAAACAGCAGAGAATCAGAGGCCACCAAGGTGGTGGAGTTATTATGGCCTCCAGAGCAGGGAGGGGTACCCCAGGACCAGGGGGCTCTGCATGTTTGGTGAAATCACTTTCCACACTGTGACACTTCTGTGGGATGGACAGAAGTCATTCTCCCATGTACTATCCTGTCTAAGGCCCAGGGCCTTCATTACCAGCACATGTGGGGATCTTATTGATGAAGAGGAGAGACTGGAAAGAGCTATGTTGAGCCTCTGAAGGAACTTGCCCAGAGAGAAGTCTTTCAGACCTCACTTAGAGCCTCTTCTTGCCTTTGGATGGGACAGAAGTCAGAGAAGTTCTATAGGCCTCAGAGAAGAAGAAATCTGGGAAGTTCTCAACTGGATTTCAAGAATTCATGTCCTGCTTCTGTCTTGTCAAGCTGAGCAAATCCCAGCTGGCCTTGATCTCAGTTGCCTTGTTTATAAAATGAGGATTGGATTTATTCTACTGCCTAGAATTATTTTAAATGAGGGTATGTCTTCCTATCACTTTTTGCAGGATTTTGTTTGTGATTTATAGGAATGCTAATAATTTCTGGGATTTATTTTATATTTTGCTATTCTTCTAAAATTATTGTTTCAATTAACTTTTTGAGATTTTCCAAGCATAGCATACTATCATCTGCAAAAAGGGATTTTTTTGTTGCCTCATTCCCTAGTCTGAATCCTTCTATTTCTTTTTCTTTTATTGCTATTGAAAAACAAGAGACAGTGTGCATCCTTGTTTCACACTTGAGCTTACTGGGAAATCTTTTAATTTGGAAATAATGCTTGCTCATAGTTTTAGATAAATGCTTTTTATGAATTTAAGGAAAAATTCATTCATACTTTGAAAGTATTTTTTTAAATAGAAATGGGTATTGTACCACATGAGAAGTTTTTTTCTGTATCTATTGATATAATCCTATGTTGTTTTTATATTTATAATTGACAAAATAGATTATGTTAAAGAGTTTTCTTCATTTTATACCATCCCTGAATTTTTGTTATAAATCTTAATTGGTCCTGCTGTATAGTCTTTGTAATATATTGTTGTAATATTTTTGCTAGCATTTTATTTAGAATTTTTGGCATTCATTTACATTAATTTGGTCTAAATTTTTCTTCATTTTTACTCTTCCTGGTTTAGGTATCATTATCATATTTGTTTCATTAAAGGAGTTTGATAGAATTCATTCTTTGCCTACTCTTCCAATAATTTATTTAATATTGGGATTAGTTGATCTTTCAAATTTTAATAGAATTCACCTATAAATCTATCTGTTCTTGGAGTTTTGTCTTAGAAAGTTCATTTATTGCCTGGTTGATTTTTTCCTAAAATGTCTATTTAGATATTCTATTTCCTTTTCTGCTATTCCCAGAAATTTATAATTTTTGTAAGTATTCATTCAATTCACTTATATTTTGAAGCTTATTGGCAAATATTTGGGCAAAGAACTCCCTATAATTTCTTTGTTACTTATATATATATCCAATCTTTTCATTTTAAATACTAGTGAATTAGTTTTCTTCTCACTCTTTTTACAAATGGTTTCATCTATTTTACTTTTTTGAAATAAAAACCAAATCTTAGTTTTATTTATTAATTCAATGAGTTATTACACACAGTTTTGTTCATCTCATCCTTAATTTTTAGGATTTTCCATTCAATACTTAATTGTGGATTTTTTTAGTGTTATCTTTTTCTAGTTTTTTTAAATTGCATATCCAATTTAATAGTATGCTCTTTTCCATTTTGTTGATGTAAGCATATAGGAATAACAATTTTCCTCTGAGCACTGATTTTTCCTTTTTTGTTTTTATGTTATCTCAGTATTTCCATTCTCCTTATTGAAACTATTGATTGCATCTATTATTTGTTCTTTAATCCATTCTTAAAGATTAAGTTATTTAATCTCCAATCAATTTTTAATTTATGTTTCTAGGTCCTTTATTAAATGTAATTTTCATTGCATTGTGACCTGAAAGTGATCTTTTTAATATTTCTGCTTTTCTACTTTTAACTAAAACATTTTTATGTCCTACATCTAGTTATTCTTTATAATGGTAAAATTGCTGAGAAAAAGTGTATTCATTTCTTTTTCCTTTTAATTCTCTCCAATTATCTATCTTATTTAGCCTATATAAAATTCTATTTTCTTCCTTGACCTCTTTCTAATAATTTTTTTTGGCTAGATTTATTTAGTTCTGAGAAAAGAGTATTTAATTCCTCCCCCTCCCTTTTAACAGTATCTCTCTCTCTCTCTCTCTCTCTCTCTCTCTCTCTCTCTCTCTCTCTCTGCAAGACATTGGGGTTAAGTGAATTGGCCATGGTCACACAGCTAACTAATTATTAAGTGTCTGAGGCTGGATTTGAATTCAGGTCCTCCTGACTTCAGGACCAGTGCTCTATATACTGCACCACTTAGCTACCCCATTTAGCTTTTCTTTTAGAAACTTCAATGCTATAGTATTTCGTGCATATAAGTTCAATATTGATATTGCTTCATTGTTTGTGGTACTTTTCATTAAAATGTATTTATTCTATTTATCACTTTTAATTAAATCTTTTTTAGCCATAAATTTGTCTGATATCATAATTGCTACCCTTGTCTTTTTTTGCGTCAGATGAAGCATATTACATTCTACTTTAAACCTCCATTTTCATTCTATTTGTATCTCTCATCCTTAATGTTTCTTGTAAACAACTTACTTATTATTAGATATTTATTTATTTATTTATTAGGGTTTTTTTTGCAAGGCAAATGGGGTTAAGTAGCTTGCCCAAGGCCACACAGCTAGGTAATTATTAAGTGTTTGAGACCGGATATTTATTTTTAATCCATTCTGCTCTCTGTTTTCTTTTTAATCGGTGAGTTTATTCCATTTATATTCAAATTTATAATTATTAGATAAAATATTTCTGAGTACACCTGCCAAAACAAATACAGGAACTATATAAATAGAATTATATAAATAAAATCAGATTTGAGTAATTGGAGAAATATTATTTGTTCATGGGTAGGCATGATCAATATAATAAAATGATAATTTTTACTTAATCTAATTCAATACCATCCCAATTAAATTACCAAAAATAATTTTACTGTATCAAAAATAATAGCAAAACTCATTTGAAAGAACAAAAAGTCATGAATATCAAAGTAACTGTTGAAAAAATGCAAAGGAAGGAGGTTTAGCAGTACCGAATCTTATACTTTATCATAAGACAGTAAATATTAAAACTATATGGTCCTGCCTAAGAAAGAGAAAGGTAGATTGATAGAACAGAGTAGACACAGCAGTAAATAGATTTAGTAATTTTTATATTTGAGAAGTGTAAAGACTGTAGATTTAAGGATAAGAATTCATTATTCAGCAAAAAATTATTGGGAACACTGAAAAGTAGTATAACAGAAATTGAGCATAAACTAATAGCTTACACCACTTATCAAGATGAGGTCAAAATGAATACTTCATCCAGATAATAAGAGTCATATTGCTAGAAACTCTGAATAACTTGAAATATGTTGTTTATAAATAATGCTTAGTTATAATCGATATATATATATATATATATATAACTTATGTAATACTTTAAGACTTATGGATAGGTAAATGATTTATGAATAAACAAGTGACAGAGCAAAAGTATAAAAAGTATACAATTTTAATTTGATTAAATTATAATGGTTTTGAACAAATAAAACAAACATAGCCAAGATTGGAAGAAAATTAGAAACTTGGGGAAAATATTTTATAAACACTTTCTGAGATAAAGATAAAGATAAAATATATGATAGCAATACTATATACTATAGTATATTAATATTAAAAATAATATGAATCATTCCCCAATTGACAAATGATCAATGAATATGAACAGGCAGATTTCCAATGAAGAAATCAAACCAAGTTTTCATCATAAGAAGAAATGCTCTAAATCATTTTTTGACTAAAGAAATACAAATTAAAACAAGCTTCAAATATCATTTTCTACATATCAGATTAGTTAAAATGACTGAAGAGGAAAGAATAAATTGTTAGAGGAGATATGGAAAAATTGGAGTGCTATTTAATTATTGGGATTGTAAAATGAGACAGCCATTTAGCAAAGGAATCTGGAATTATGCTCAAAGAGTTATTGAATTGTCTGTAATTCAGTAATACCACTATCAGGGCCGTTTGCAAAGATTATTAGGGAAAAATGAAAATAATGAAAAATAAAATGAAAATAAAAATAAAATGTTTATCTCAGCCCTCTATGTTCTGACAAAAAGCTGGAAATTGCAAGAATGCCCATCAATTGGGGAATGACTGAACAAATTGGGATATATGATTGTAAAGGAATACCACTGAGCTAAAAGAAATAATGACTTTGATCTTTAAAAAAACCCATGGATAGACACACAAAATAATGGAAAGCAAACAGCAAAAACAAAAGAATTGTATATAGTAACAATATTGTTTTCAGAACTTTGAGTGAATAAATCGTTTTGATAAATATAAATAGCCAAATAAACTAGAAAGAACATATGAAGATGCTATCTGCATTTAGAGAAAGAACTAATAAATAGAAGAAGGCATAAAATGACTTTACATATATATGTGTGTATATATATATATGTGTACATATACACACACACACACACATATTTGGATTTAGTAGTAAAAAAGGAAAAAAGAAATTTACATGATAACTTTATTATATATATTTAAAAGGAATAGCGAGCTATACACAACAGATTTTTAGTTTCATGTGCAATTTTAATTATACAATATTATATTTCAGAAATCAAAAATTAAATGTATAAAAAATAAAAATAATAAAAAAATGTAAAATAAAATGGGGGTGGGAGAATGGATCAGATAACATGCAAAGACTGAGAGATCAGGGAGATCTCTTAGTTCCATAAATGATCAATACTTTTACTAATTGATTTGCCTTACAAGAGCATAAATATAGGCATTTGCTTCTAACAACTCTTCTTCTTGTCCCTAGATTTATTTCAGGGTCAATCAAAAAAGGATCTCAGTAGTAATATTATGTCCTTGTGTCCTAACCTCGAAACAAGTCCTGTAAAGTTACCTGGATTTGTGGGAATAGGAACAGGAGGGAGGGCACAAAAATGGGTCTATCAATATACACTCTTATGCAACTGTTTCACAGAAGTTCTGAGGAACTTTCTATCCCATAGTCAGACAACTAGCTGGAATCAAACATCCCTAGTAAGCAATGGAAAAAGACAATTTAAAAAATAGCCAATCTTAACTCGTTATATTCTAATGGCTTTTATTGATTACCTAAGTATGGTAACTCAGGATACCTGGTCCTAGAGAACAAGGTTACTTGGAATTATAAAATGTTCTGAAATTCTCATTAGTTCCTTGGTTGTGAGTTTATATTCCCAAAACCCATTTTGAGGAATACCCAACAATCTCCTCTAGTTTTCCTCTCCTATTAATAATTTAATATTAATAATATGAGGTATTAGTAGATGAGAGAGAAATTTAAGGTACCTGATTTTTGATGGATTCTCAGATTTGAAAGCCCTTTCATATTGCTCTTTTAGTCTGCTTATAATTTGTACAAAATTACAAATGTTTCCCACCCCCTTCAATGGAACTGAACAATGATCTAGTCTCCCTCTTTACTGACAAGTGTGAATTCCTACCATGAAAGATTCTTCTATTCCAATTTTGCTCTTCCCTTCATGGGTTGATAACATAAGAGACTTAAACTGGGTGAGATCCCCTCCAACTGTACAATCCTTTGATTCTATATTGCCAATATCTGTGAAGATATCTAGGAGGAGGACAATAACCCTGAGATCAGAAACCATGCTTTTTCTAAACTTTTTACTTCTAGTAATGTTCAAACACAAGGTCTCTGTGTGCAATGAGGGCTAAATAAGTGTTTTTTGAGTTGATGGTTTAATTGAATTATAATATCAATGCATGTGGAGGTCACAGTGGCAGAAACCAAAGTCAATTTACCTGAGCTGGTAATACCAGGAAGCCCAAAGATGAGGAATATGAGGTATAAAGGTAGAATGGGGCTATTGTAGGAAACTGGACAATAATTTCCCTTGATGGTCCAAATCATGGCTGATAGGAGTATAATCTGGAGATACTAAGAAAAAGTAAAGAATGTTATCAATGAAGAACAAGATAGCAGAGTCTGAAAATAGTTACCACTGACCCCTTAGCCTTGGTGATATGCTTCCTGTTTGGCTTCTTTTTTTAGGGTTTTTTTTTTGTAAGGCAAACGGGGTTAAGTGGCTTGCCCAAGGCCGCACAGCTAGGTAATTATTAAGTGTCTGAGACCGGATTTGAACCCAGGTACTCCTGACTCCAGGGCCGGTGCTTTATCCACTACGCCACCTAGCCACCCTTCTGTTTGGCTTCTTAAATGCAGAGACAATAAGGGAGCTGGAGAAGAAGTTCAGATACAGGATGTCACTGGAAATCAAGTCAAAATTACTACAGTGGATTGAGATAGAAATCTAAAGAAAGTATAAATATTACTGTTATATTTATTCTCATTTCCCAGAATGGTATTCTCATTTATATGGGACTCAAGATGCTGAGTTTATAACACAGGCCCTAAATAACATCAAAGAAATTGAAGTAAACATTCACAAACTGAATGAACTCCTGCATGCAGTTTTCTGCTTCAAGCTCTGTTCTGGGGCAAGGAGACTTCTTATGAGTATATTCATTTCTTAAGTCTTGAAGCCTTTACTAGGCTCTTTGCAGACAGATTGAACTGTGGATCTTTCTTATGAGGGAATCCAGAGTCCTGTTTTCAGTTTTTTTTTTTTTTTGTTAGGGAACACAGAATTTTGGAAGAAAAGGTCCAACATGAGGCATTGCTAGATTTGACCATTCTTTGTGCCTGTGTGGAAAACTAGAGTGATGAATTTTCTTCCCATCATTTATGTGTTAACTCCACTAAAGGCATCCTAGTTTGAATTAATGCTATTTAAATTGTGTTTGTAAGCAAAAAGATCTCTGTATAGATGACATTATATCTTCATATATGACACAGAAAAGAGAAAACTTGTGCAGAATCTCCATATCCAACTAAGATTAATTGAAGGATATTTTGTACAGGCAACTGAGGTCCTGCAGAGTGGGAAAGGGGACAGGGGACTGGAGAGGGGGCAGTAGGATTGGCTCATACAAGTTTCTAGGTCTGTGTCCTGCAGCATTTTTTTTTTTTTTAGTTTTTGCAAGGCAATGGGGTTAAGTGGCTTGCCCAAGGCCACACGGCTAGGTAATTATTAAGTGTCTGAGGTCAGATTTGAACTCAGGTACTCCTGACTCCAAGGCCAGTGCTCTATCCACTAGGCCACCTAACCGCCCCAGCATTTCCTTTTGAACAGGAGAAAATCTGATCTCTGGGGTGTGTTTTAGATGTTTCTTCTTTTTTTTTAAAGAACTCTCGGGCAGTGATTAGTAGGGGAATAAATGTTATTGTGGCACCAGTTCTCTGATTTGTATCTTTAAGAATGTCCCTGGTTGAGGGGGCAAAGCAAAAAGAAGAGAAAGGAGAATAGATCTCACTCTATGTCTGTTTGTGATAGGAGCCTACCCTTCATATCCTTGACTGGATTCCAAGATACTCTCCCTTACATGGGTGTTCCTGGGTTCATAAAGGGCTCAGACTTGCTGCTTGGTCCGACTGCCACCAGTGCCTCTGCTCTCCAGGCCAAAGTGATTTTCCTAAATCACAAGTCTGCTCAGGTCACCCCTCTCCTCACTAGTGCCTCCCTATCACCTCCAGGATGAAATAGATTCTTTGTTTTGGGTTTAAAACCCCTTATCACCTGTCTTCTCCCCACCCCAACTTTCTAATCTTAAACCACCCTCATCTTTTCCTCTGATGCCTCCCACAAAACCCTGCAACTCGACTCTGGGCCTTTGTCCTGGCTGTGCCCCACGCCTAGAATGTCCAGCCTCTTCCTCTAGGTCTATTTCTTGACTTTGAACTCTCACCTAAAGTGGGTTCTGCTTCCAGGGTGGGCCCAAATCCCAAGCTCCAGAGCTTTTGTCAGCTGTTTTCAAGGACACTTCTGGGGTACTACAAGTTTTCAGTTCTTCCGAGGTGGCCTGACGGAAAGCTTTTCTGCTCTTCTGGTCTGTGGGTGACCTCAGGTTCTCTTTTCTGCTCTGGAACCATGAGGAGGGTCCCGCTCCTGCAGCTGCAGAGACCCCTGGAACCTCCTCCTGACTAGTTGCCTCCTCTGACTCTCTCCGGTCCGAGAGCTCCGGAGGCGGCCGCTGCCGCCGATCCCACTGCGGACGTCGGGCCGCCAGGTGCGGCACCGCTTCACCTGGCCAGGATGCTCCGGGGGCTTCGACTTCCCGGCCCGGCCCGGGCAGGCTCGGGGCAGCCGCGGTTTCCACTTCAGGGTCGGGCTTCGGGGTCCCCCGGGTCTCCCTGCGGCCTTGGGCTTCAGAGCGGCTTCAGGCTTCCCTCCGGCCTGGACTTCAGCCCCGGGTGGGGTGGGTGGGGGGATTTCCCGCAGCTGCGGACTTCGGCTTCGCGGGACTTCGGCTTCGCGGGACTTTGAGGCTGTGTGGAGCCGCTGGTTTCCCGTTACCTAGGGCTTCTGCCCCCGGCCCCACCACATCACCCGAAGCGCTTCGGCGGCTGCCCCTGCCCGCTGGTCCTGCACCTAACTGCTGCTGCCGACTCAGTGGCGCTCGGGGCCAGCTCCTGGTTGGCCAAGGATCTCTACCAGTCTGTCACCGGCACAACAGACCTTTCCTGCTGACTTTGCAAAAATTATTTCACCTCATCCTTTTGTGTATTGTTGCTCCAGAAAATTGGTTTTGCGTCATTATTTAAAGGTATTTAGGGAGAGCTCGGGTCCGTGGCTGCTTTTTCTATGCCATTTTGGTCCTGTCCCACCTCGTCCTCCTCAAGTTCCCACTGAAATCTCACCTTTTAGGAAGCCTCAAAGCACTCTGGTTCTCATTGATTGACCAACAATAGGTCTCTGGCCAAGCCCCACTTGGTCTTTTTTGGGCTACTGATGGCTCAGAGTGAAAATAACTAGCAGTTGTTTCTGTTTTGAGCAGAAATCCTGATGGCCTTGTTTGATTATACAAAAAAGGCCATTCTTTGCTTCACTTTTTTTTTTTACCCATCTTAGTCCAACCTATTGGGAGTTGATAACAGGCATACAGCAATAGCAGGAAGGAAGAATAACAACAGTAAAAAGAGAAGTGGGGATAACAGAGTAGTATTCCATAACTTTGGTTGAATGAAGATATAAATGATGGTTGAATCTAGGTATCTAGCATATATCATGTGGCCGATTATTAAAGATTTAGAGATTACAGACAGAAGATTTAAGACCACTGGAAAAAAACAAAGGAATTTGCATGCTCTCTGGGATATTAAAACTGCTCAGTATTTTATTATTGAATATAACAAAGTAAAGAGGTTAAAAACTCTCAAAGGGTCAGAAGCATTTAAGACAGAATGAATAATATAGACCCAGTAGACAAAGAGTGAGACAGAAATATATAGAGAGAGGTAAAAAGAGAGAGAGAGATCAGAGAAGAGAGGTGATCTGCCTGGATCAGAGGTCCAACTCAGATTTTATGGTCTTGCCCCTTATCCAGAGGGCCAAAGGGGAATTCTCTGCCCTGCCCCCCCCCATGTGACAAGTATTAGGTAGAGGGTTAGAGACTGAGAAGATCAGGATACAAATTTTACATTCAACAATGAAAAAATTACATTTCAAGAGTGGGGAACTGAAAATTACAAAAAATGGGAAGAAATCATAAAAATTGGGGAAAGTCCCACATGTTCCACTCATAGGAGCTCTTTTTGGAGTAGCAAAGAATTGGAAACTAAGGTAATATGTTGATGAAAAAGGGTAAAACCATCACCTGTACAAAAATATTCATAGCAGCCCTGTTTGTGGTGGCAAAGAATTGGAAATCAAGTAAATGTCCTTCAATTGGGGAATGGCTTAGCAAACTGTGGTATATGTATGTCATGTAACACTATTGTTCTATTAGAAACCAAGAGGGATGGGAATTCAGGGAAGCCTGGAGGGATTTGCATGAACTGATGCTGAGTGAGATGAGCAGAACCAGAAAAACACTGTACATCCTAACAGCAACATGGGGGGTGATAATCAACCTTGATGGACTTGCTCATTCCATCAGCGCAACAATCAGGGACAATTTTGGGCTGTCTGCAATGTCTATCATCTTTATCCAGGGAAAGAACTGTGGAGTTTGAACAAAGACCAGGGATTATTACCTTTAATTTAGACCAAAAAAAACCCCTGTGATATCTTATTGTCTGATCTTGCTATCTCTTATACTTTTTGTTTCTTCCTTAAGGATATTATTTCTCTCTCATCACATTCAATTTCGATCAGTGTATACCATGGAAACAATGGAAAGACTGACAAATTGCCTTCTGCAAGGAGTGGGGGGCAGTAAGATTAGGGGGAAAATTGTAAAACTCAAAATAAATAAAATCTTAAAATCTTAAAAAAAACTGAAGGGATGTCCATTAATTTGGCTAAACAAGTTATGATATATGAATGGAATATTATTGTTCTATAAGAAACCATAAATAGTTGTACTATAGAGAAGCATGGAATGAATTACAGGATCTGATGCTGAGAGATGGGGAGCAGAACCAAGAGAATGATGTACACATTAACAACAACATTGTGAGATGATCAATCTTGATGGAAGCAGCTCCACTCAGCAGTTCAGAGAGCTAGGACAACCTGGTTTGGACTGGTAAAGGAACCAATTCAGAGGAAGAAAAACAAAACAAAACAAAAAAAGCCCTTTCCCTTAATCCTAATTCCTCATACCCAAAATAACTAATCAAAAATATTTATGTACAATGCTAACCTGACTGTTCCTGGCTGAGGGGAGCAGGGGTGGGAAGGGAGGGTGGAAGGAAATTTTGTAACTTAAAAATATACATGTATATATGGATGAAAAAAATAAAAATAAATTTAAAGAAGAGTGGGGAACCTCTATCCATTTAACATGATTTAACAATATTAAAACTACATTCATAATTCTCTATATCAATGTGATAGTTACTCAATCCTGGCAGCTTTGATCATCCATATGAAGGCATGGTATGAGAGCACACTATGCATGTATCCATGTCTTTTTTTTTTCATTGACTACTTGCTCTGATTGTGGAAAGCTACTAAAGAGAGAAAAAACTGGGACATAATTAAATCAAAATCAAATTAGTCCTTTGTAAGGAACTGTTTTGTGTGTGTGTGTGTGGGGGGGGGTTACTAAGTAAACCTTTATCACCTGGAGTCCTCTAGCACCAGAGTGTTGTTTTACTGGTTGATTGGAGAGTGCCACAGGAAGAGGAGTGGATCAGGGACTGGGGAGGATATTTAAGCACTTGTATTCTGGTAAATAAATGGAGAACTTTCCATCCTTGTCTCCTGCCGATTCAGCATTTGCCTGGGTAAGGATAAGCTAGCCAGCAGAAACATAACAGTCCTTGATACAGCAGGATGAAACATCCTTAACTCTGTTTGACTTTAGGTCAGTATAACAGTTAATAGTCAGCCTTATAGTCATGGCTCAGGAATAACCAGATGGAAAACACTCCTTTTCAAAGGAACACAATAGGGAAACTGGGCCAGAAGGAACTTGTCTTGAACTGAGACCAAAGATTGTCCTTTCAGCCTGTGACAGTTTTAAGTTCACATTTCCTCTGAGTTTATAACCTTAGCCTAAAGAAATTCTTCCAAATAGTATATTACTGACTAAATGATCCATCAGACAACAATGCCTAATGTGAAATCTTACAATTAAAATTATCATAGTTTCAAAATCTTTTTTATCCTCCCCCCCACAATAGCAAATCCATCAATTATAGCTTAAGGCTAGATATACTTGTTTTCTCTTGTGGATTGCTATAAGCAATAAAAAATGACCAGTTCAAACATATATAAGAAATTTCACTTAAAATTCATCACATGTTTTTATTTTCTTCTCCTGTACTTTAAATTTGTCCTGGAATAGAGTCAAAATCCTTAGATATCATTTTTTGTATTGTAAAGGAACTTGCAGGCATCCTGTTGAGGAATTGTGTAATTAAAGTTGACTCATTTCCTAGGGCTAGTTGACCTTGTCCATACTGAATCAACAGGGACCTCAGAGAAAGAAGTTCTTCTTCCCTGCCTTCACATCCACCTATCCTGTGGTGGGCTATATTCTTTTAACCTTTAGGTCTCATCATTATAATATGAGGTCAAATGATTTGCTTTTCATAAGTGATAACAAACAATTGTAGAAATAACTTCCTCTTAACTTTATGCAAAGGTAGAAAAAATCCAGAGTTACAAAACAAAGACTAATAAATAGCACTGCTGATTTAAAAACATTCTCCACTGGTTTTCCTTTCTTTTATTTTAGTGTCTTTAAACAATAATAATATCTAATGGAGGGGAGAGGAAGGGGGAGGGGAGAGGAGAAGGGAGAGAAAGGGAGGAAAGGGAAACGGGAGATCTTTATCACTGAGAATAATGTAAATTAGGGCTCCAAAATTGAAAATTTTTGAAGAACATTTATGACTAGATGTTTCCAAAAATTCTATTTTTCCTTTCAAGATTTTCTTTGTAGCTCAGTTAACAATCTTATGAATTTCAGCAGTGGAATTCAAATTTTCCTCTGGCTGTCCTGGCAAGGAGGAAGGGGAGAGTGCCAGGGAAGGAGCTTTATCTCTTAAATTAGTCATACTTCTGAAGGGATTGGGGCATAGCAGTCATCCTTAAATACTAGGACCAAGGAAATGCCATTTTTTAAAAAAGCTAATTTCTTTCTACTCATGTTCATGAGGAACATATTTGATGGGATTTGTTGAGCTGCACTGCTAGAAACCCCAACCCTTCAGAGTTACCCCCCCAGAACTCAGAGGGGAGCAGAAGTTAGCTGCCTTCCACAGACTCAGGAAAGGTAAAGGGTTAGAGATATAGTCAGGAAGACCTGAGTTCAAATACTACCTCTGACATTTAATAGCTGTGTAATCTGGGAAAAGTCACTCATTTTGTCTCAGTTTCCTCATCTGTAAAATTAAGGGGGTTTTAAGGTCCTTTCCAGACTTATGTCTATGATCCCAGGAATATCTAAACTTATGACCATATCAGTCAGTTCAAGGAAGAGTTGGCAGAATGAACCCAGAGAAGCTATTTACATGCATAAGATTGTTCCTTTGGAAAGGAGCATGGATTTGGAGTCAGGAGACCTGAAATCAACTCTTCTCTCCTTTCCCACTTAGAAGCTGTATGACTTAGGACAAGTCCCTTCCCCTCTCTGAGGCAGTTCCTTCATCTCAATGAACCAAAGATATAAGGGACTTACTAATAAATTTATTATGCCTCTCCAAGAAGACTGAGTTCCAAAAAGGAACTAAGAGTTTTGGGGAGGGGAAGGGAGTTGAGGGGAATAGGTAGAAACTTTTAAAGGGAAAGCCAAGCCAAGGGGGTGAACTAGGAGAAAATGGGGAGAGTTTAGGAAGGGTCTAGGGAATTGCTAGGGTAACAAGAAAATCAGCACAGAAAGATATAAGTTAACTATTTTCTCTCTGCCTAGTATTTCTATATAATAAAATGACAATTTGACTAAAATTACCAAGAAACTTTTGTTGAATTAGAAAAGATAATACCAAAAAGTCAAGAATATCAAAGAAACTGAAGAAAAGTATGTAAAAGAAAGCAATTTAGAAGTACAAAGTCTTAAAGCATATTATAAGTAACAATGATCAAAACTATCTGGTACTGTCTAAGAAATAAATCAATAAAACAAGGTAGAAATATAATTCACAGCAACAAATAGCTATAACAACTTTGAAATTAACAAGTGTAAAAAATTTAAGATTTTGGGATAAGAATTCATTATTTGTAAGACATCTCCCTTCCTTCTCTTCCTCTGCCCTCAGAGGGGGAGGCCTCCCTGTTCTTTAAGATGGATTCCTCTTGGTGTGTGGCTAGGTGGCGCAGTGGATAGAGCACTGGCCCTGGAATCAAGAGTACCTGAATTCAAATCTAGCCTCAGACACTTAATAATTACCTAGCTGTGTGGCCTCGGACAAGCCACTTAACCCCATTGCCTTCCAAAAACTTAAAAAAAAAAAGACTGATTCCTCTCCCTGGGACACTGGTCCCGTCCCCTTTCTTCCTTCCCTCCCCTAGAACTCTACTCCTTTAATCATCCCTTTTTCCACTTATCTTCAGGGTCACCTTCTCCATGGGCTCCTTCCCATTGGCCTAAAAGTATGGTTATCTTTCCAGGCCTAGGGATTTCCATAATGTTTTTATTCACCTCCAAGAACTATTCTTTCACTGCCAAAACTGGGGAAATCTGCTCCCAGAAGTCACCCCATCCTCATCCCACACACTTCCTCTTCAAGTCTTCAGTCTGACTTTCTCCCTGATTCCATGCCACTGAAATATTCTCTCCAAAGTCAACATTAGTGTCTTAATAAAAGAATGCTGTGGAGATCTTGGAGTCCTCATTGTCCCCAATCTCTCTAGTGTTATTGGCCAAACCCTTCTGGGACAGTTGTTCTCTCCTGCACAGACTGCAGGGACAAGATGCTCTCCCAGTTCTCATGTTTCTCTGATGACTCCTTTTCTGTCTCCTTTGTTGACTCTTTATCCTCCTCTCAATCAGTTAAGGGGGTATTGGCCAAGGCTCTGTCACTTATGCTCTTTTTTCTCAACATTTGTAATCTGGACAACTTTATTCCCTAAATCTCTTTAACACCTGAAACAACATGATGTCCAGACCTAAATATACTGTCCTGAAGGTTCTTCTCTGCTCAAGATCCCCCTCTCCCCCTCCCCTCAGAACCCCCCCATCTAGATAACTTTGAAACCTCCCAAACTCCCCATGTCACACATTGACTTTATATTCACCCTTCTTAAATCAATTCCTCTTTCCAATCCACCCATTTAAAATAAGAGGCACCGTGATACACCTGTTCCATTAGGTTTGAGAAATCTCTGATGCCTGCTGCATACCTCACCTTGAAAATCAGAGACTGTTAATTCCTCTTCATCCTGCCTGTAGAACAGCTTTCCATCCTCTCCATTCTCCTGGCACAAGGCTTCCTTTCCCCCTGCCTGGAATCTTCCACTAGCTTCCATCCATGATCCCTCCTCCACTCCCTCCCTCCTCTCTACAAATAGGCTCATCTCCCTTGCACGTGCCTGCTCACAACATTCCTGGCCTCCAGGCAGAGATCAGAGATTTCACCACACTTCCCTTGGCCTTCACAGAGGGTTAACCTCCTCACTCTGATGCCATCTAGCCACAGGTTCCTTCATCCCATCTTCCTCCATGAGCTCTGTGCTTTGGTCAGACTAGACCACATATGGTTCACTATAGATGACCTGGTCTTCTGGCTTTCACACCTTTGCAGACATAGTTCCCTGTGCTGGGTGTGCTCTTCCTCCTTCTCCTCCTGCTAAGTCCTTCCCAAGTTGTTATGAAGTACAATATAAATGTTTGTGAAATTCCTGCATAGAAAGGGTGCCTGACATTCTTCTGGGCCCTGAGAAATATAACTTTGGCTAGGCGCCTTTGAATCTGAAAATAATCTGAATAGGACCCAAGGGGTCACCAATATACCATAAACTTATCTAAAGATTTACAAAGCACCCTTGTTAGCCTAATTATCTTGCTGTATCTTTTAAATTCCAGGACTGCCACCCCTTCCCCAGATGCAGCTGGAACCATAAGATAGTAAGTTAGTAAATTTCACTCCCTCAAACTTGTGGGAAGCCTGTGAATATGTGACTCCCTCTGTCTCAGGAAATATGTTCAGACATAACACAGAGACCCTGACCCTTTTCCTACTCTGTCTAGCTCCCTATCTATACTGAGCCATATGTTTACATATGTTTGTAGTATTATGACAAGACAATATATCTAACTGCTGTCTTTGCTTCTGTATCCTGTTTGCTCTCAGTACCCCTCCCTCAAAACACTATAAAAACTCTATCCCCTGAACACTCAGAGGCTGTCTGATTTGGGTACTCTGTCCCCAGGCAGTCCCTAGGAATAAAGATCTCCAAACTTATCAAATTCTGGTCTTCATCTTTGGGTTCAACAGTTACAGTCCAATTCAAATGCCCCCACATGCAGGAAGCCTTTATTCATTCCTCTAGCACTGATACCTCCCCATCAGACTTCACACATGATTTCATTTTGTCCCTTCTCCTGCCCTTATCTTGAATTAGTGTGTATTAAACTTGGGTCTTACTCTCTCAGTCCTTTTCTAAACTGAGAAACATGAGGGCAGGGACCTATCTTGTTTAAACTTCATTTTCCCCACCAAAGCAGAAGGGTTTACATATAGCAGATGCTAAATAAATGTTTTTAGAGTTGAACTAAATTATGGCCTGTTTGATCTACCACTGGGTCTTGGTAGTTTGCAAAATGAATCCCTTGAAGTGGTCACTTTATTTGATTCCCACTACATGTTCTCATTGGGTTACAATAAGAGACCATATTCCATATAATTTAAAATCATATGAGTTAGAATAAAGTTCATTCTAACTGAGACCTAGCCATTTATATCAATACCTTAGGACCAAGTAATCTTGTCACTGTGGATACAGCTGGAATGAATTCTTTTGAAACTAATTTGACCAGAGAACTCAAGTCATTGTCATATGGTCACACAACTAATAAGAGTCAGTGGAAAAATATGGACCTGGGTCTTCCTGACTCAATATCCAGGACTCTATCTACTGAGCAACCCTGCTCTTCACTCTCCTCCAGACTAATTATTTGTCTTGTCTCCCTGGCTAGACTAGAAACTCTTCAAGGGGTAAAACCAGGTTTTCTTCCCTTCTTTCCTCCACAGCCTCAGCTACACAGAGCTGGGCAGAGAAGAAATCTAATAAATATCTGTTACTAGGCCAAAGTGGGTGGAAGCCATATATATATATATATACATATATATATATATATATATGTATATATATATATATATATATATATATATATGACAGTCAAGAAGCTCTCAAAGATGTGGTAACTTGGTCAGTCTCCATTTTGGGGTCCAAGATGAGTCCTTGTGCACACTGTAATTAGAGAAAATAACTGAATTCTGGAACTGCAGCACACTGAGAAGACCTCCATGATTATTCAGTGAGACACTCCAAACCTGAAAGAGCAAAGGGAGGGAAGAGACTGGATGCCATAAATCAAGGTTCCTGTCTCCAAATGAGTTGTTTCCTTCCTCAAAGCAAATGATTTCACATCTGCTGTACTCAAGGGATGTGTAGAGGAAAAGAAAAGGAGTAAGAAAAGGGAGTTGAATCTTCAATCTGGCCATTACTATGTTATATATTTTGGTTAAAGCATTTTCCTTTCCTGTGCTCCATTTTCCTCACTAGTAAAATGAGGTGGCTTCTATTCAATGTTCTTTCAAAAAGAAACATAAATTAAATGGGAGTCCAAAACAGGAATCACTGTAATAATCAGGTGAGTGGAAATGGCAAAATTTCTGACCAGTGCAGAGACTTGATGGATTCTCAAGATTACCTTCCCTTTGGCCATGTTTCAGCAACTCAATCTTCCCTTAGAGTTCAGGGTTCTCGATTTCCTCCAGTTTGTCCTTATTTTGGTCTTTGTGCACAAGGGTCTGACCTTGCAACCATTTTACAGTCATCTTCCTAACATCCATCTTAGGGGAGAGGTGACAGAAGATCATGATATTCTCCCCTCCTTGGCCTGAATGAGCTGAGCAGGGTCAACCACTATCATGGGTCCTCTGTCTTGTTCTAAGGACAAAGCAAGAGAAAATCAGGGAACAACGTAGTCCAAGGAAGGAGAGCAGGTATATGTGTGTGTGTGTGTGGGGGGGGGGGGGAATAGGGGGCAAGTGGGGGAGTGGGAGTCAGGAGATCCCAGGACCATAAGGTCTGGCTTCTGTTCCTGGATCAGTTACTGCTTTTCTGTGGACCCACTTCTGCACCCATTTTCAAAACTGTTATTTATTTGTAGAAATGACATTCTTTCTCTTGACTTACTTGTGTAGTCATGGAGGTAGGTTAGCTGTTTGAAGGCTGCAGGGTTGGAAGCAGGGGCAGGAAATCCTTCTGCTCCATCCTGGCTCATAGATGACTTGGAAGTGTGGAGGGACCCCAGGCTTCTAGACTAGTGTTAGCCTGGCCCTTACACTAGATGGTCAACCCAAGCACTCTAGAAGTTGGAAGAACCAAGTGAGAGCTTTTTGTGGCAGAGTAGAACTCAGTGAGGAGTTGGGGGAGTCTGGTCATCTGGATAGATAGGTCTTTCTGGCATCCTCTTCTAAATCTCTGCTTTGGGATGGATCTGATTTTTTTTTTAATGTAGAAAACCAAATTATTCTATCAAAAGTACTTACAGTTAGTCTTAGACAATAATAGGCTGCTATTTGAATAAGTTACCAAAAAACAGAAGTGGTCAACAGCTAATTCCATTTATGTTTGTAGAAAAAAAAATGGTGAAGAAAGAAAAAAGGAAGGAAAAAAAACTACCCAGAATGATTTTAATTTTTTTATAAAGATTTATTTTGAATTTTACAATTCCCCCCCTTATCTAGCTTCCCTCCCCTCACCCCAAAATGATTTTTTAGAGCACATTGACTCCCAATTGATTTCTCCCTCCCCCCAGATTGCTGGGCAAGCTAACAAGGGTGCATCTGTCAGATAAACACATTATTTATGACTTGGTGTTCCCAAGTTTAAAGAAAAAAATTTCATAGGATGGAAATAAATAATTTGGAAACATATCTCAAGGGATTTACTAGGGAGTAAAACTCCATGAGAAGGTAAGGAAAGATCTTTTGCAGGTACAACATGGTTTTAAAGTGCATGGTCTCCCCCCTCCCCCAGATAAGAGGAGGAATGGAATAGTCAGGTTAAAATATAAATGAAACAAAAATAAATTTTATACTTGAAAATCAGCTAAAATAAAACAACAGAAACCAGTTTATGCTGAAATTTCAAGGCTTCCAGGCTATAGTCAGATTATTCATTTTCACTGCAATTCCTTTTAGGGATGGGTTTAAGTTCTCATAGGACTTCCTATTCTAAATCATCTATCCATCATAGGCCAGCTCTAATTGTGATGAACCGATAAAAATATATTGCGTTCTATAAAAATTCTTGTAAAATAATAACTGATGCTGGGAATTCTGGTCTTGAGGTTATTTTTTGAACAGATCCATAGATTAAGTTGAAGGTTAATGAAAGCTTCAGTTTTGTTCATTTCCAAGTTTTATGTGAATCTCATTCTTTCCAAGGTTAGGCTTGCAGCTGCATGTTTTCTTTTACTGATATCATGTATGTTTGATTAAAATCCAACCAAGCATTGTGTGGAATTGCCAAATTACATACTATTCACTGGCTTATGCTTTCAGAGGCATGGCAAAGATAAGATTATTCTTTATTTCTTTATAACTAAGTCATTTCTTTATAATAACGTCCATATTTGGAAAGAAGGGAAGAACTTTGGTGAGTAGTGAATGGGATAAAGTTTGAGATTTCTTCAGTAGAATATTATAGCTTAGAAATAGTTGAGCTGTGTGTTATGTCTCTTCTGTCCCTCTTCCCCTGACAAGCAACTTAATGTTACCCTGACCAGAATGTAAAGAATAAACTGACCCTGTCTTATCTGGATTGAAGTCCAGATGTTTCTACATTCCTTGTCCTGGAGGGGGAGAACCTGTCTCTGTTTGAATTATATGCTTTTTCTTTAGATTAATTTATGAGTCTAGATTGTGAAGACCACATTCCTCACTAATGAGGATGGGTCAGTTTGTGTGTGTGTGTGTGTGTGTGTGTGTGTGTGTGTGTGATCACTTTAGGATAAATAGATTTTTGGATTCCTTACTCTAGTACCTGTCTTAGAGTGATGGGGATCCAGTTCTTGGGAATTGAATAAAACTTTTCTCTTCAAACCTTGAGAAATCTCCAAGTTTTATTTAAGTGGATAGTTTCATCTCACACAGTAGCAACTAATCCACTCAGTTGTCCTTGTGCTTTATGCCTGTTTTATTCTTATTTAACCAGTCCCATTCCTATCCAATATGAAATATCCATTAAAATCTTCAGAAATCTTGCCAATTTAAAACTATTTTGGTGATGGATTCCAGTTCAAAAACTCCTATCTCCATCAGTTTGTATGGGAGAAGGGTGGAAATTCTGCAAAGAAATAGACAATAGACAACGTTCCAGGTTCCCTCTAATCCTTATCTTAAAAATCCAAATTTGCTTCCATATTCCCCCAAGAGTTTTTGAGTTTTCATTTTACCAGTAGTCTTTGATTATTATGTATTTTAAAATTTATCTTTCCCTTAAGAATCTGAACCTTCAGAAATGATGAACTTGAA
Organism: Macrotis lagotis; assembly: GCF_037893015.1. NCBI lineage: Eukaryota > Metazoa > Chordata > Mammalia > Peramelemorphia > Peramelidae > Macrotis > Macrotis lagotis. The sequence goes on from NC_133658.1 coordinate 796,272,520, forward strand.
ACAGCCTCTGTCCCTTATCTTCATGGATTTATCAAAGATTTAGACTTCTTGATGATTATTTCAAAGAAAATGGAGAGGTTTAACACTTAATCAGACTGGCCAATGGGAAGATTTTCAGATACTATTTGAGCAGTCCAGGAACAACAGGAGGGTATTTTTTAGACATTCCATACCCTCCTCACAGCATAGAATTTGAGCATCAGTCCAGATCTGCCTTTGGGGAGGGAGAATAGTTATTATCCACTAATAGTTTTTTCCTCTCAATAGTTAATTTCCCCAACCTGTCAGGGGTAAACTCAAAGTCTGAATGATCTTCTATGGGGAGAGCTCCATATGATTTGGAAAGTTCAATGGGACCTGCACTTCCATCCAGTTTTCTTTGTCTTTGATTTTTCTTTTCCTTAAGAGTGTGGATTGAGAAATTGAAAGGCCATTCCTGGGCTAAACACACAGACATAATTTGTCATTGTTGTAAAATATTGAATCTGCAAAACTTTTTTTGTGGAAATAAAACAAAAAAATGTAATAAAAGAACTTACAACACTTAAGAAAGTGGGGGAGAGAGAGAGAGAGAGAGAGAGAGAGAGAGAGAGAGAGACTGACATTAATCAGAAATTCAACCCAGATTTTGTCTGGTCCCTTAGCCAGAGGGCAAAAGGTAAACTCCCTTCTCATTCATATGGGACCTGAATTAGGTTAGAAGGTAAAGCCTAAGGAGATCTGGATACAAATTTTACATTAAATAATGAAACAATGGTAGTTGATCTACATTTCAAGAGTAGGGAACATCCACTCCATAACAAGATTAACAGCCCTTTAAGATTACAGATTTTGTTCCTGCTACATTCATAATTATCTATATCTTTTCTCTGAATCATTTCCTCCCTCAAAATTATTCGGGACCCAGATTCTTCTGGGCCTTTCAGAATCCATTTGGAGATGAATGCATTGTAGCAAGAACTTCATTGAGTCAGGGTCCAGAGAATGATTGGCTGGAACAGCTGGTTGGCATTCTGCAGAGGCTGGTCTTGGAGATATACAGCCAGAGAAACAAAATTCAAGGGAAATAAATTGAGCAAGCAAAAACTAGAGATATTGTAACAGAGAAGGCTTTTTAACAGAGGTCCAACAATTAGAGAAAAAACTAGAAGGTTTAGAAAGAGCAAGAATTATATTTTATGATCCTAAGCCAATATCAAAATACCTTTTTATAAGAACATGGGTTCCAAAATAACTCAGATTCGTTAATTAGCCACTTTAATTTTTTTTTCAAGGCAAATGGGGTTAAGTGGTTTGCCCAAGGTCACACAGCTAGGTAATTATTATGTGTCTGAGGCTGGATTTAAACTCAGGTACTCCAGGTGACTCCAGGGCCAGTGCTCTATCCACTGTGCCACCTAGCCGCCCCCACATTAGATTTTAACCAAAAGCTCAAAGATAGTATAAACAAATGTACTGAATAAGCATTGTAAAAACTGCATGTGTCCAAAAAGTAATTTGCCACAAATTTTCTATTTTGCTTTGGCCATGTTTAGAATGAACAAAAATTCTAGTTGAAAAGTGGATCTTTCCTTTAAAGCAGTTAAAAAATATACCAATAAGGCATTATTCTGATATAAACAGCCATACTGATATTTCTTTTCTTTAAGGGAATTTGTTGTGGTAAAAAGTCACATACTATTTTAAAAGGCCAAGACAAAAATACTTGCCAATTATTTGAAATTTAGAAGATAGAATTCCAATGGTTCACTCTCATACTTAATTATGATGCACCTGGAATAATCATGGCAATTTGCTATTACAGAGCAGAGATGGGACAGAAGGATGTTCCCTTATGAAGTCAGACAGAGATAATCCTTTTCAATGAGCCAGTTGAGGGATTCCTTTAAAAGAATCCTACCCCAGATGAGACTAGGGCCATTTTTTCAAAGGGCACTTAATCCATCTGTTGTATTTAACATCAAGCCCCATAGGGCTAATGGCTTCATTGGTATATTCTCTTTCTATTTTAACATATCTGATATCAGGCAGAATTAATATGGAGGGACCCATATGGGACATGCCAGGGTTGCCCTCCATGTGGATAAGATCACTCTCTTTCTATTGACTGTATAGCTGAAGGATTGTGTCTACTTTCTTAACTCTGTATTCAGAAGAGGTAAAATCCCCATTCACCACCCCAAAGGTATGGTGAAATGAGCTGATTAAGGCTGGATTCTCTTTCCCTCTCTGAATTTAGGTCCTCTGGTTCTTTAGAAACAGGCTTAGAATGTGAATGGTCCTATTTGTAGGTTATTTGTAGTCATATTTCCTAGATTCATTATCTGCCCCAGACTTAAATCATGGTTGCTTGGAAGAAACAATCAAGTCAAATGAGGTTGTCAGCATAGAAATGAAGTCCTGAGAAGACAGAATGACTGGAACTTCAATTTAAAAGGAACTTTGGAATTGAAACTTGGTGAGACTGTTCAATATGGGAACTGGACTAAGCTCTGAATCTGAACTCCCTTCACCTTCCCAACTCTCCAGAGACTGAGGTGGTCTGTGTGGGGAAAATAATGTTCTCAGGTGTCAGGGAAAGTGTCATTTGTGTTTTTATTCTCATGATTAAATTATTCACATGATTAAATATATAAAAGCAAATTTGATGAAGTGGTTACATGGAATAAGGCTACAGAAGAGCCACAAAGTCCCCATTGACAGCGAGGCTAACCCACTTCAGTCTGTTGGGGTCTGAGTAGTCACTGTGAGAGGAAATACTCACCCACAAGGTAGTTGAGAGACTCTAATAAGGCAATGCATGGAATATGATTTACATACTTTATTTTTTATTTTTTTAATTAATTTTTATTAAAGATATTATTTGAGTTTTACAGTTTCCCCCCCAATCTTACTCTCCCCACCCCATGGAAAGCCGTCTGTCAGTCTTTACTTTGTTTCCATGTTGTACCTTGATCCAAATTGGGTGTGATGAGAGAGAAATCATGTCCTTAGAGAAGAGACAAGAAGTCTAAGAGGTAACAGGATCATACAATAAGATATGTTTTTTTCTAAATTAAAGGGAATAGTCCTTGCACTTTGTTCAAACTCCACAGCTCCTTATCTGGAAACAGATGGCAATCTCCTTTGCAGACAGCCCAAAATTCCCCCGATTGTTGCACTGTTGGAATGAGTGAGTCCTTCAAGGTTGATCATCACTCCTATGTTGCTGTTACGGTATACAGTGTTTTTCTGGTTCTGCTCATCTCACTCAACATCAGTTCATGCATGATTTATATACTTTATAAAGATCTGTGCCTGTTAAAGTCTGAAGGTCCCTTCCAGTTCCAGAGAGAATCTATGACCAAGGAAGAACCTACCAGTCACCTGAAGGTCAAAGCTGACTTCACTGTAAAAAGGGCCTACCTGGAAATAACATGTATATTGTCCAGTGACTGGGAGCTGGACCTGGTGGTTGGTCAGAATTCCTCTAGAGTATCTAAAATGCTATTTATTGCTAGAGTTTATAATGCAATATTGAGTAATGGTAACAGTAAGCATCCTGGTTTCGTACCTAGTCTTATTAAAAATATTTTTTAGCTTATTCCCATTAGAAATAATATTTCCAGGTTTTAAATAATTTTTTCCCATTATTTTAAGGAAAAATCCATTTATACCTTTACTTTCAAGTATTTTAAATAAAAAATAAGTGTTGTGCTTTATGAAAAGTATTTCTGTTTCTATTAATATAATCATGTTTTTACTTTTATTAGTAATATAATTAATCATGTAAATAGTTTTATTTATTATATACCATTCCTGCATTCCTGGCATAAATCTCAATTGGTCTTAATGAATAATCTATGTAATATATTGTTGTAATATTTTAGCTAATATTTTATTTAGAATTTTTGTATTCACATACATTAATGAAATTAGCCTATAATCTTCTGTTTTTACTCTTGCTTGGTTAGGTATCATTATAATTTTTTTTCATTAAAAAAGTTTGCTTATAATTCCAAATGATGAGGATGATATTTTCCTCTACTCTTGAAGAAGACCATGATATCAGGGAGCTGATGCCAAGCAAGTAAATTTGGAATTAAGTGAATGGGAACTGAGCTAAGTCACTAGCTTCACTTTCTCCACTGGAACCATATGGGTCCAGTGGTCAGATATGAATCAGGATGATGGGAGATGGGCCTGGATGCAAGGCAATCAGGGCTAAGTGACTTGCTTAAAATCCTACAACTAATAAGTGCCAAGTATCTGAAGCCAGATTTGATCTCAGGTCCTCGAAACTCCAGGGCTGCTTATCCACTGCAGGGCCTAGTTGCCTTTATTATTAAATAAGAATTAAATACAATTAGTTGTTCTTTCAATATTAGATAAAATTCACTTTTAAATCCTTCTGGTCTCAGTGATTTTTTTCTTAGGCAGCTCATTTATGGCCTGTTCAATTTTTTTTTCTAAAATAAATCTATTTAAATATTCTATTTATATTTCTGTTAACAGAGGTAGTTTATATATATTTTTTGCAGGATTAAGTGGGTTGCCCAAGGTCACACAGCTAGGTAATTATTAAGTGTCTGAGGTCACATTTCATCTCAGGTCCTCCTGACTCCAGGGCCAGTGCTCTATCCACTGCACCACCTAGCTGCCCTGGCAGTTTATATTTTTGCAACTATTATTCCATTATTAAATTTGTAGGCAAATAATTTGGTGAAATAATTCCTAATAGTTGTTTTAACTTTATCTTTGTTATGATATATCCAACCTTTTCAATTTTAATATTAATATTTCTTCTCTCCTTTTAAAAAATCAAATTAACTAAAGTTTATCTATTGTATTTTTTCTTCAAATGAACTCCTAGTTTTATTTATTAATTAATGGATTTTCACACTCAATCCCATTTATTTATTTATTTATTTATTCATTCACTTGCATTTATTTATTTATTTATTTGCTTGGGGTTTTTTTATTTGTTTATTTATTTATTTTTTAGATTTTGCAAGGCAATGGGGTTAAGTGGCTTGCCCAAGGCCACATGGCTAGGTAATTATTAAGTGTCTGAGGCCGAATTTGAACTCAGCTCCTGACTCCAAGGCCAGTGCTCTATCCACTGTGCCACCTAGCTGCCCCTACTGCACCACCTATCCGCCCCATACACTCAATTTTATTAATCTAACCTTTAATTTTTAAGATTTTCAATTTAGTTTTTAGTTGGGGATTTTTAGTTTATTCTTCTTTTGGTCTTTTAAATGGCACATCCAATTTGGTAGTCTGTTCTTTTTCCAATATGTTGTCTTACAATTGTTATTTTCTTTCATGAAATTACTGTTTCTTACTATGCTTTGTTTTAAACACAGTTGTTCTTTAAGATTTTCTTTTTTGCTCAAGGGGTAGTTAGTTGGTGTAGTGGATAGAGCACTGCTCTGGAGTTTGGAGGACCTGAGCTCAAATTCCACCACAGACATTTGAGACTTACTAACTGTAGCCTTGCCAAAAAAAAAAAAAAAAAGGTTAGGTTGTTTAATCTCCAGTTAGTTTTTAATCTATGTTTCTGTAGTCCCTTATTAAATATAATTGTTTTGCATTGTGATCAGAAAGGGATACTTTTAATATTGCTGCTTTTCTACTTTTAATATATTTAATATTTATATATTTAATATATATTATAATATATTTTATGTCCAAATATATGGTCAACATTTGTAAAGTTACCACGAACTGCTGGGGACAAAAAGTACATTCTTTTCTATTTCCATTTATTTCTGTCCAGACCATATCTTATCTAAAATTCTATTTACTTCTTGAATTGTTTTCTTTCTTCCTTTCTTTCTTTTCTCTGTTATATTTATCTAGTTCTGAAAAGGAAATATTTAAGTCTTCACTGTTGAGAGTTCTACTATCTATTTCTACCTATAATTCATTTAACTTTTCTTTTAAAATAGAAGATATAGTATTCAGTGCATTTAGGTTTGATATTGTTATTCCTTCATTGTTTGTAGCACTTTTTGCCCAAATGTAACTATCCTATTCATCCCTTCTAATTAAATCTATTTTAGTCATAAATTTAACTGGCATCATAATTGTTAATCCTGCCCTCTTTTTTTTTGTATCAGTTGAAGCATAATGCATTCTACTCCAAATCTCTATTTTAATTTTGCATGTATCTCTTTTTCTTAAATGTGTTTCTTGTAAACAACTTATTGTTGGATTTTTATTTATAATCCATTCTGCTACCTGTTTCCTTTTTGTGGGTAAGTTCATCTCATTCACATTCAAAGCTATAATTATTGTTACTTAATAAAATACCTGGGAGTACTCCTGCCAAAACAAATCTAGGAACTATAAACAAAACTATAAAAAAGACTTATTTAAATATTTGAAGAAACATTAACATTTCATAGCTAATATAATAAAATGAGAATTTGACCTAAATTAATTTACTACTAAAATTATTTTACTGACTTAGAAAAATCAAGAACCAATTCATTTGGAAAAATAAAAAAATTAAGAATATCAAAGAAACTGATAAAAAAATGTAAAGAGATTTGATAGTACCAGATCTTAAACTATATTATAAACAGTAATTATCAAAACTGCCTGGTACTGTTTAAGAAATAGAATAGTAAAGTAATAGAACAAGATAGATATACAACTCACAGCAACAAATACATGTAGTAACTTTGTATATAACAAGTATAAAGACTTAAGATTTTTGAATAAGAATTCATTATTTTGAAAAAATTGCTGGGAAGACTGAAAAGCAATATATAGCAGAAATTGGGCATAAGCCAAGTAAGCATCATTTACCAAGTTGAAATCAAAATGAATACATTACCTAGATATAAAGCAAGATGTTTCAAGAAAATTTGAAGAACATGGAATATCTTAACTTAACAAGACTTATGAAAAGGTGAACAATTTCTGAATAAACAAGAGAAAGAATGATGTGTAAAATAGATAATCTTGCTTCCATTAAATTAAAAAGGTTTTGTTCAAATAAAACAAATGTAGCCAATATCAGAAGGAAAGCTGAAATTCTGGGGAAAATTTTATAGACATTTTCTCAGATAAAGGTCTCATATCTCAAATATATAAAGAATTCTTCAAAGTGTATAAAAATCTATCTTTCCCCAAATAATATGAACACTAAATATGAACAGTCATTTTTCTAATGAAGAAGTAAAACAATTTATCATCATATGAAAAAAGACTCTAAATCATTACTCAATATAGATATCATTTTATACTTATTAGACTGGCTGAAATGATTGAAGGAGAAAGATACAAATGTTGGAAGGGGTGTGGAAAAATTGGGACACTAATTCATTGATGGTAGAATTGTGAATTAGTACATTCTGGAAGTATGCCCAAACTGCAATTAAACTGCCTCCATCCTTTGACTGAGCTATACTACTACCAGGTCTATTTCCAAAGATGATGAGGGGGGGAAAGTAGAATAACCTGTATGTCCTAAAATGTTTCTAGCAGCTCTCTTTTTAGTGGAAAAGAATTGGAAAATGGGGAATGAGCACACTGTGGTATATGATTGTGATAGAATACCATTAGTCTATTAGAAATGATGAGCCTGATGATCTTAAGAAAAACATCAACAACATTGCACAAAATAATGAAGAGCAAAGTAAAAATTATGTAAAGTTATGGTGATATTGTCATCTTGACTATTATAAATACCCAAATAAACTCAAAAGGGCACATGAAGGAAGACATTATTTGCATAGAGAAAGAACTGATAAATAGATGAATATTTAAAAGGAAAAGCAAGTTGGATATAATAGATTTGTTGTTTCATTTGTAATCATCTTTTTTATTGTACTATATTATATTCCATAAATTCAAAATTGAGTAAAAAGTTAAAATATATATAAAAGAAAATATGAAATGGGGGTGGGATTGTATCAAATGAAGTGTAAAGAACATCTCACCTCCAATGCTCTGAATCTTTATACTGTCCAGTGGGGAGACCAAGGAGATATTTTCTAGTCATAAATGATCAACACTTTGCTGGCAGATTTAGCTTTCTTTTTTTTATTTCGAATTATAAATATTTTATTTATTTTGGGTTTTACAATTTTTCCCCGGATCTTACTTCCCTCCCCCCCCCCCCCCCCACAGAAGGCAATTTGCCAGTCTTTACATTGATCCAAATTGAATGTGATGAGATGAATGTGATGTTTCTTCCTTAAGGAAGAAACATAAAGTATAAGAGATAGCAAGATCATACAATAAGATATCAGTTTTTTTCCCCTAAATTAAAGGTAATAGTCCTTGGTCTTTGTTCAAACTCCACAGTTCTTTCTCTGGATACAGATGATATTCTCCATTGCAGACAGCCCCAAATTGTCCCTGATTGTTGCACTGATGGAAATAGCGAGTCCATCAAGGTTGATCATCACCCCCATGTTGCTGTTAGGGTGTACAATGTTTTTCTGGTTCTGCTCATCTCACTCAGCATCAGTTCATGCAAATCCCTCCAGGCTTCCCTGAATTCCCATCCCTCTTGGTTTCTAATAGAACAATAGTGTTCCATGACATACTATACCACAGTTTGCTACTAATAGAACAGTAGTGTTCCATGACATACTATACCACAGTTCGCTAAGCCATTCCCCAATTGAAGGACATTTACTTGATTTCCAATTCTTTGCCACCACAAAGGGCTTCTATAAATATTTTTGTACAAGTGATGTTTTTATCCTTTTTCATCATCTTTTCAGGGTATAGACCCAGGAGTGGTATTGGTGGATCAAAGGTATGCACATGTTTGTTCCCCTTTGGGTATAGTTCCAAACTGCTCTCCAGAAAGGTTGGATGAGTTCACAGCTCCACCAACAATATAATAGTGTCCCAGATTTCCCCCAATTCTTCCAACAATGATCATTATCCTTTCTGGTCATATTGGCCAGTCTGAGAGGTGTGAGGTGGTACCTCAGAGAAGCTTTAATTTGCATTTCTCTAATAAGTAATGATTTAGAGCAATTTTTCATATGACTATGGATAGCTTTGATTTCCTCATCTGCAAATTGCCTTTGCATATCCTTTGACCATTTGTCAATTGGGAAATGGCTTTTTTGTTTTAATTTGACTCAGTTCTCTGTATATTTTAGAAATGAGTCCTTTGTTAGAAACATTAGTTGTAAAGATTGTTTCCCAGTTTACTACATTTCTTTTGATCTTGGTTACAGTGGTTTTGTCTACGCAAAAGCCTTTTAATTTAATGTAATCAAAATCATCTAGTTTGTTTTCAGTGATGTTCTCCATCTCTTCCTTAGTCATAAACTGCTTACCTTTCCATAGATCTGACAGATAAACTAGTCCTTGTTCTTCTAGTTTCCTTATAATAGTTTTTATGTCTAAATCCTGCATCCATTTTGATCTTATCTTGATATAGGGTATGAGGTGTTGGTCTAATCTAAGTTTCTGCCATACTAAATTCCAATTTTCCCAGCAGTTTTTATGGAAGAGAGAGTTTTTACCTCAATAGCTGGACTCTTTGGGTTTATCAAACAGCAGATTACTATAATCGTTTCCTGCTGTTGCACCTACTCTATTCCACTGGTCCACTACTCTATTTCTTAGCCAGTACCAGACAGTTTTGATGACTGATGTGTTATAATTTTAGGTCAGGTAGGGCTAAACCACCTTTTGCACTTTTTTTCATTGAATCCCTGAAAATTCTTGACTTTTTATTTCTCCATAAGAATTTACTTACAACTTTTTCTAACTCATTAAAGTAATTTTTTGGAATTTTGATTGGTAGGACACTAAACAGGTAGTTTAGTTTTGGTAGAATTTCATTTTTATTCTATTAGCTTGACCTATCCATGAGCAGTTGATGTTTTCCTATCTATTTAAATCTGATTTAATTTGTGTGAGGAGTGTTTTGTAATCATTTTCAAAAAGCTCTGAGTCTGTCTTGGCAAATAGACTCCCAGGTATTTTATATTATTTGAGGTTACTTTGAATGGGATTTCTCTTTCTAGCTCTTCCTGCTGTATCTTGCTCATCATATATAGAAAAGTTGAGGATTTATAGGGGTTTATTTTATATCTGGCAACTTTGCTAAAATTGATAATTGTTCCCAGTAGTTTTTTTGGATGATTTCTTGGTATTCTCTAGGTATACCATTATGTCATCTGCAAAGAGTGAGAGTTTTGTCTCTTCCTTCCACAATTCTAATTCCTTCAATTTCTTTTTCTTCTCTAATTGCTGAAGCTAACATTTCTAATACGATATTGAATAGTAGTGGTTATAATGGGCATCCTTGTTTCACCCCTGATCTTATTGGGGTGCTTCTCCACATTGAATATAATGCTTGTTGATGGTTTCAGATAGATACTGCTAATTATTCTAAGGAACATTCATTTATTCCTACACTCTCTAGTGTTTTTAGTAGGAATGGGTGCTGTATTTTGTCAAAAGCTTTTTCAGCATCTATTGATATAATCATATAATTTCTGATAGGTTTGTTGTTGATATAATTAATTATACTAACAGTTTTCCTAATATTGAACCAACCCTGCATTCCTGGGATGAATCCTACTTGGTCAAAATGTATTATCCTAGTGATAACTTGTTATCATTTTGCTAAGATTTTATTTAAGATTTTTGCATCTATATTCATCAGGGAGATAGGTCTATAATTTTCTTTCTCTGTTTTAACTCTTTCTGGTTTAGGTATCAGCACAATATTGGTGTTATAGAAAGAGTGAGGCAGAGTTCCATCTTCCCCTATTTTTCCAAAGAGTATATATATGTATATGGAGAGAGAGAGAGAGAGAGAGAGAGAGAGAATTGGAACCAGTTGTTCCTTAAATGTCTGGTAGAATTCATTTGTGAATCCATAAGACCCTGGAGACTTTTTTCTTAGGGAGTTCAAAGATGGCTTGTTGAATTTCTTTTTCTAAGAAAGGGTTGTTTAGGTATTTAATCTCCTCTTCATTTAACCTGGGCAACTTATATTTTCTTAAATATTTGTCCATTTCAGTTAGATTGTTAAATTTATTGGCATAGAGTTGGGCAAAATAATTCCAAATTATTACTTTAATTTCCTCCTCATTGGTGGTGATACTAGCAATTTGGATTTCTTCTTTCTTCTTTTTTTAAAAATCAAATTGACCAGAGGTTTATCATTTTAATTGGTCTTTTTCATAAAATCAAGTCTTGGTTTTATTTATTAATGCAATAGATTTTTGCTTTTGATTTTATTAATTTCTCCTTTAATTTTTAGAATTTCTAATTTGGTATTTAATTGGGGATTTTTAAATTTGTTCTTTCTCTAATTTTTTTAGTGTCATATTTAATTCATTGATTTCCTCTTTCTCTAATTTATTCATGTGTGCATTTAAAGATATAATATATAATATAATATTATATATAATATAACATATTAATAGATAACAATATATACAATGTTATTTAATAATACATTATATATAATATAACATAATATATAATACATAGAATATATAATATACTATATATTATATTACATATAATAATATATAATAATATAATACAATAATATTATATAATAATATATTATACACAATAATTATATAATAAGATAATAATTAATATATAATATATAAGATATAATATAATAATATAAGATATAATATATGTATGAATTTAAAGATATAATATATATCCCCTGACAGCTGCTTTGAGTGAATCCCATAGGTTTTGGTATGTTGTTTCATTATTGTCATTATCTAGGATAAAATAATTGATTCTTCCTATAATTTGTTGTTTGATCCACTCATTCTTTAAAATGAGGTTATTTTGTTTTCAATTACTTCTAGGCCTATATCTCCCTCACTCAATTTTACATATGATTTTTATTGCATTGTGATCTGAGAAAAATGTATTCACTATTTCTTCCTTTCTTCAATTAATAGGTTTTTATGCCCTAGTATATGGTCAATTTTTGTATAAGTGCCATTTACTGCAGAGAAAAAGGTATATTCCTTTCAATATCCATTCAATTTCCTCCATAAGTCTATCATATCTAGGTTTTTCTAACAATCTATTTACTTCCTTTTTTCTTGTTTATTTCATGATTCAATTTATCTAAATCTGAGAATGGGAGATTGAGGTCTTCCACTAGTAGAGTTTTGCTGTCTATGTGTTCCTGTAGTTCTTTCACCTTCTCCTCTAAGAATTTGGATGCTATCCCATTGGATGCATACATATTCAGTATTGAAATCACTTTATTGTCTATGGTACCTTTTAGGAGAATATAGTTTCCTTCCTTATCTCTTTTAATGCTACCTATTTTTGCAGCTGCTTTGTATGGATTGCTACCCCTGCTTTTTTCACTTCAGCTGAAGCAAGATATATTTTGCTCCAACCTTTTATCTTTATATGTATCTCTCTGCTTCAAAGGAGTTTCTTGTAAGCAGCAAATTGTAGGATTTTGATTTTTAATCCACTCTGCTATTTGCTTACGTTTTAAGGGAGAGTTCATCCCATTTACATTCAAAGTTATAATTACTAACTCTTTATTGCCCTCCATGCTATCTTCCCTCTGTTTGTATTTTCCCCCTTCCCCTCCTCATCTGTATTCCCCAGTATTTTGTTTCTGAATACCACCCCCTTTAGTGTGTTTGCCCTCCTATATCTACTCCCCTCCCTTTTCTTTCCCCTTTCCCTTCATAGAAAATCGTAAGTATCCATCACTTCTGGTTAAGTATATTCTCTCTAATAGAGTTGCAATTCTTGAGAGTTATTAGAGTCTTTCTCCCAAGTCAGGGTATATCCAGTTTCATCCCATTGGGTAGCAGTCTCATGGATAGGTCATGAGTGTCCATCATTTCTGGCTAAGTATATGCTCTCCAATAGAGTTACAATTCTTCAGAGTTATGAGACTCTTTTTCCCATGCTGAGATATAGCCAGTTTCATCTTATTGGATAGGAGTTTTTTCTTTACCCCCCTTTTTTTTACCTTTTCATCTGTCTCTTGAACCTCCTGTTTGATGTCCAAATTTTCTATTTAGCTCTGTTTTTTTTCATCGGGAATTGTTGGAAGTCTTCCATTTTGTTAAATGTCCATCTTTTCTCCTGAAAGAGAGGGCTCAGCTTTTCGGATAGTGGATTCTTGGTTGCATTCCAACCTCCCTTGCTCTTCAGAATATCCCATCCCAGGCCCTTTGATCCCTTAATGCTGATGCAACCAGGTCCTGTGTAATTCTTACTTGGTATCTAAGTTGTTTCTTTCCAGAATTTTCTCTTTTATCTGGTAGTTCTGGAATTTGGTCTTAGCATTCTTTGGTGTTTTCACTTTAGGATTCTTTCTGGAGGGGAGTAATATATTTTTTCAATAACTATTTTGCCCTCTGGTTCCATGATATCAGGGCAATTTTCCATCACTAAATCCTGTAATATTAAGTCTAGGCTTTTTTTTTCTCTTCAGTGTTTTCAGGAAGACCTATGATTCTCAGGTTGTCTGTCCTTGATCTATTCTTGAGGTCAGTAATTTTGCTGATGAGGTATTTTACATTTTCTTCTATTTTCTTCTATTTTTTTGGTTTTGTTTAACAGGCACTTGCTATTTTATGAAGTCATTAGTTTTCACAGAGTCCATTTTTTTTTAGAGAAGAGTTTTCTTCATTTACTCTTTGCAACTCCTTTTCCAATTGGTCAATTCTGTTTTTGAAAGAGCTTCTAATTTGACCAACTGAGCTTTTGAGAGAATTATTTTCTTTTTATATTTGTCCAATTGAGGATCTGAGAGAATTATTCTCATTTTGTATTTGTCCAATTGTATTTTCCGATGATTGGTTTTCTTATTGCAAGGTGCTAATCTTCTTTTGGGTTTATTTTTCCAAATTTTCCAATTGATTTTTAAACTCCTTCCTTATTTCTTCAAGGAAGTCTTTCTGTGCTGGAGACCATATCATATTCTCCTCAGCAGTTCTAGGTCTCTCTGAGTTAGGGTCTTTTCTTTCCAAGAATTTTTCTATCGAATCTCCTGGCCTTTCTTCATTTTACTAAGACCTTGAGTTGGGGAGGGGCTGGTTCACAGGGGTTTGGTGTTGGGATCCCTAGAGGTTTTACTCCCTGAGTGAAATACCACCAGTTGGCCAGTAGGGGGTGCTGGTTGGTTTCTCTGGAGTGTCTGTGACCTTGATTGAGGCCCTCTCCCTTGGCCTGGAAGGAGGGGTTGAAGCTGTTAAATCCTTTTGTCTTCAATCAATGGTGGGTTCTACCCTGGGGTGAGGTCATCATTCCCTATTGTCTGCTGAGGTGGTTCTTCTTCTCACACACCTGTGCCTGGGGCAGAAATAGTCTGTAATTGTGTTTGTTCTGGGAAGAGGCTTCAGCTGAAATGGAGGTGTGAACTCAGAGTTCCTCCTGACCAGAGGAGCCCAGGATGATGTCCACAGCTCTCCCACATCAGAACTTTCCCTCCAGCCCTGCCAGCAAGCTTCTGAGGATCAGCACCACAACCAATGTCTCTGCCATCCTAGTTGACCCAAGACCCCATGGTCGACCAGGTTCTAGCCCCACCACTGATCCAGCCAGTCCAGTTCTCAGGCTCCTAGACTCCAGCCCTGCTGCTAATCAGGCTAATCCACAGCTGATCCAGGCTCCTAGGCTCTCCTTGGTCCTGTGCTCCCAGCAGAGTCCTCCCTCTGAGCCCAGACTCATCCATGATTGTGGAAGACAAATGCTGAGGTGGATGGTCTTTCTCCTGGCTTTTCTTTCTGGGTTTTGTTGATTGGGCTTCTGTTAAGAGGTTTGTTTCATATCATATATGGGAAAAGATCAGGAGATTTTAGAACTGTGTCTGTCTTCTCTCAGCCATCTTGGCTGGAAGTCCAGATTTTCTTTCTAAGCAAAAATTGGACACTGCTTCTATTAACTCATCTTTTTGTCCCTAGATTTACTCTAGGTCAATCAAAGAAGATCTTGGTAAGATCAAATCTTTCTGTCCTCACCTCTAAACAAGTCCTAGAGAGTTGACCGAATTTGAGATAATAGAAATTGGGGGAGAGGAAATGGGTTTGTGAACATGGATTGTTTCATAGAAGTTCTGAGTTATTTGGAACCAAATATTCCCAGTAAGCACTTGGCCAATTCAATTAAAAAAACTGCCAATCTTAACTTGTAACATTCTGATGGCTTTTGTAGATTGCCTGGCTAAGTATAATGGCTCAAGATCCCTGGTCCAAAGAACAAGGTCATTTGTAATTACAAAATTTTTTGGAATTCTTATCAAATCCTCTGTTGTAAGTTTATATTCCCCAAATCCTCTTTGGGTAGATCCAACAAACTCATCTAGTTTTCCTATATTATGAATGTGAACATGAATATGACCTGTCACTAAGTAAACAGCTCAGAGAGAAATTTAAAGCACCTAACCTTATTTCAAAGTCCTTCCATACTACTCTCATAAACCTCTCATATTTCACAAAAATAACAAACTTCTTTCCCTCTATTCAAGAAATGATCTGAACAATGACTTAGATCTCCCCTTTTACTGACAAATGTAATCCCTATAATGAGAGATGTTTCTATTCCAATGTGTTTCCTCCTTTCATGGGCCTGCAACAAAAGAGATTTGAACTGGGTGAGATCCCCAGTAATTGTACAATCCTCTGATTCTATATTGCAACTATTAATGAAGATGCCTTGGAGGAGGACAATAATCCTGAGATTAGAATCCATTACCTTGTCTAAACTTTTAACCTCAAATAAGGTTAAAAAACACAAGGTCCTGTGTATGATGGGGGCTAAATAAGTGTTTCTTGAATTGATGGTTTAATTGAATTGAATTATCAGTGGATAGTGATATGTGGAGGCCACAATAGTAGAAACCAAAGTCAACTTACTTGAACTATGAAAACCAGGAATTCCAAGGATGAGGAATTTGAGATATAAATATAATTTGAGAATAAAGCTGTTGTAGGAAGCTGATCAGTAATTCCACATTATAGTCTAGATCATAGCTAACAGAAGCAAACCAGGGAGATGCTAAGAACAAACAAGGATGTTGGCAGTGAAGAATAGAATTGCAGAGTGTGGTTCCCACTAACCCCTTAGTCCTAGGAATCAGGACTGTTGTCTCAAAAATCTGAACAATGACACATAAAAGGCATCAGAAACTGGAGTCCAGCTTGTGCCTCTCTCACATCATCTCCCCTCTTTCTACAGATCTCACAGCTCATGATCCTCATATGCTCCACAACATGTCCAAATCTGAACTCAACATCTTTCCCTTAAACTCCCTTAATTCCCTACCTTCTCTACTACTATCAATGACAGCAGCAGGCTCCTACCTGGGCATCATTCTCAAATTCTTGTTCTCTCTTTCCTGTCCATTCTATCTTTCTAACATCTCTCATATACATGACCTTTCCTCTGATACTTCCCCTCTCCTCATGTAGAACTTTCTCAGCTGGTTGGTCTCCCTGTCTCCAGTTTTTCTGCTCTCTTGCATTTCACGATTAAAATGATCTTCCTAAGATTCAGGGTGAACATGCTGATCCCCAATTCAACAAAATTCAGGGGTTCCCTACTGCATTTAGGAGCAAATAAAATCCCCTCTAGTGATGAAAGCCTTCATAACCTGCCCTTTCTTACCTTCTTAGTCTTCTTATACCTTCCTTTCTACAAGTATCCTACCCAGTGACCATGGCTTCCTTGCTGTTCCTCAGATAATATACCCACCTCCCTCCTTGAATTCTGTTTCCTGGCTGTCTCCCAGACCTGCAGTCTCCCTCATCCTCTCTCTATCCTGGTTCCTCTGGCTTCCTTTAGATCCACCTCAAATATCACCTTCTGCAAGAAGTCTTTTCTCATTTCCCATAATGCTGTGTTTTCTCATTTTCTCTCTAATTTATCCTTTGTGTCTCTTGTTTTACATAAAAGTTTGCATGTTGTTTTCCTCATTAGACTGTGAGTTACTGGAAAATAGGGCTGTATTTTACTTTTCATGGTAAATTGGGGAATCATAGAGAGCTAAGAACAGTGCACACTCTTGGTGTTTAATAAATGCTTCTTGGCTTAACTTGATTTCTACCCCTGTTAATAGTATCACTGAGCAGAATTTATGGGCTTTGAGGGTATGGAAGGTGTCTTCCCCCTTCTAATCCTCTACACTGAGTAACTGGGTACAGATCTGAGACTTCACAACCTCAGCACAGAGATGTCACTTGACTGATGAAGCTGTTATACAAGTCCCTTTTCTATGGACCCCATTGCTGGCTGCAGGCTCTTCTAGAAATGCTTAGGGCTTGGGGCTTCCCAGAGTCTTCAACTTGGTAAGAGGGGGGTGGGGGTGCTAATGATTTAGATTTTATTCAATTATTTAAAAATAGTGAATAACCAAAGGGTAGAAGTTAATAGTCTGAATACATCTGTAGAAAATAAGATATATTAGATGTCTTGTGATTATTGTAGATGTATTGTAATAATAGAGGTTAACACATATCACAGCTATTTGTAGCATGTTTATATGAATTAACCATGTACTAAGTCAAAAGATTCCACACATAATTATAGGAAAATAAAGATTTTAAATATATACTTTCCTGATTACAATGGAATAAAAATGACCATTAATGAGTCCTTTGAAAAAATGATTGATACTAGGATTACTGGATCCAATATGAATCCTCCACCCAGTGTACCAGGCTTCTGTCCCAAGTTTTCTCTTACAATTCAGGGCTGCTAGGTGGGCTCAGTGGATAGAGTACTGGTCTTGGAGTCAGGAAGATGGGAGTTCGAATTCAGACTCAGACACTTGACATTTACTAGCTGCATGACTGTCTCACATCCAGTATCATCTCTAGTCACCCTGATTTATATCTGGTCACTGGACCTAGATGGCTCTGGAAGGAGAAAGTGAGACTTGTGACTTAGTATAGTATCTGCCTCACTCAAATCCAATTCATGTGCCTGTCATGTCATCACCTCCCTGATTGTGGTCTCCTTCAATAATGAAGGACAAGCATTATCATCTTAGAAATGAAGGTCAGAAAGTACTGATTAACAGCTCACATCCCTTAGGGGAAGTCAGGAGTCAGGAGGATCTAAGTTCAAATCCTGCCTCAGACACTCAATACTTAGTTGTGCTGTTTCTGATTTTGTTCAGAATTATTAGACAGATCTATCCATCTATGCAGGAGACCAGACTCCTCATCCCCAGAGAGCTGAACTCATCCACATCTTCCCTGACTCTTTGCCTCCTCCCCCCATCTGTAAAATCAAGGGGACTTTAAGTTCCTTTCTAGCCTTATGTCTATGATCCATCTGTGCCCTCCTGGAATTGGCCACTTTGAGATAATTTTGCTGTCAAAGAAGCAAAATCAATTGTTTTATGAAGGTTGGCAATACCATGATAAAGTAAATGTAATACCTTTTTAAATGAAAAATTAAAAAATAAAAACCATTTCAAACATTTTTTTGAGTTATGAAACATTTAAAAAAGTAAATAAAAGAAACATTTTAAAAAGTAAAAGGATTTTTTTTACAGGATATAACAATTGGTGGGAATTTCATTGGTCTAGGGAATTCTGGAGAAGGAACTTCCAAGAGTAATGCTGAGCTATGCCTCCTCTACCCTTTTTCATGATCTCTTCAGCATATAGACCCAGTAGAGGTATTGCTGGATCAAAGGGTATGCACATTTTTATTGACCTTTGGGCAAAACTCCAAATTGCTCTCCAGAAAATTTGGATGAGTTCACTGCTCCACCAACAATGTATTAGTGTCCCAGATTTCCCACATGGGTTATGACTCTTGAGGGAAACCCCATCTCTCAACCTCAAGCCTCAGTTTACCAGGAGCAGGAGCATGGGAAGGAGGCTGCCTCATTCAGGACAGAGGACCTGGAGATAGGGAGGCAGTGACAGGGAGTAAGGCTGCCAGCTGCCAGGAGATTGGAAAGAGAAACTGGCACCTGGGACCAGGCTGCTTCAGTGAACAGACAATTTGGATGGATGAAAAGTTTAAGAGACTTAGTTTCTGGGTAATTAATCATTTTATGAATTGCGGTTAGCAAATAAAAAGTTGCACATTTGGCTTTCTCTGATAAATGAAAGCACCTTACTGGAAATTTCTTGACCCTTTGAAAAGTGTTTCCACTTTTCAATCAATTTTGACTGGTTACAATGAGATAATAAATATTATATGAGAAATGGGTCTATTCTAATGAGGGTCTGGGGGATATGACTTCGATTATATCACTTGTGGAAAAAGAAGGATTCATCTAGAGTCAGAACATTCCTTGGAAATCTAAACAAAAGATCCAACCCCTACCCATACTCTCAACTCCTCTTAGTAGAACATAATGGACTTGAACTTACATAAATTAGATTCTCTTTGGAAGGATTTTCTAGATGGGTGAGATATAAATTCTACCACAATAGTCTGGATGGGAAAAAATTTTGGGGGGGCAGGGGGCAAGGTCAGTAATGTCATCCAAAGACTGGCTATGTAACCTATAGGAAATTCTTTCTGAAAGAGGAAAAAGAAAAAAACATCTGTATCTCAATTTAAAATTGGTTATTAATATAATAGAGAAATAATCATTTCTCTCACAAGTGAGACATAGCTGAGGAAAAGTCCATTCCACATCTAGAAATCATTGATTAAAAGAATTTATTCAACTCAAAATGCCTAAATTCTTTGAGATAGTCTATGGTAGGCAGACCTGGGGAGGGACTGGGTATGGGGTCATGTTGGTTGAGTAAGGGTCAAGAGAAGAACAGACTATGACTTCCAGGACTGACCTGGGGCTGGTACTTGAGACCAGGCACACATTCAAGGCTTGAAGGGAAAATTTCTAGAAATGGGGTGCAAAGCAGAGGACCACCCAACAACCCCATCCCTCCACTGTTCTAGCTCCTGGATGGGGGTATGTGAAAGATTAGACTGAGGTGAGACCATGACTAAAAAGTTTCTTCCCAAGAGTCCATCGTCCTGAATCCCATTTATACACAAGTCACTTAACACAGGGTCTAACTCTGTCATCCTAGTAGAGCCCAGGTCTCTCATCCAGGGCCAGATCTAAGGGAGATACCCAAGTCTAGCAAATCAGGGGATTCTCTGATCCCTCTCACAGCAATGATCAGAGGATCTGGTAGTGGAAGGACTAAAGACCTAAGGTAAAGACCCTCCTCTTACCTCTAGTTCTCTGTAGTTTTCTTCTGTTGAAGACATAAATCATCAAGGAGGAAACCATTGGGAGTAGAATAAAAATCCTTTTACATGATATCTCTTGAGATGTGATGAGATTCTCTGAAAACAGTCCCCCAAACTCCATTACTGTGGAAATCAGACAATTGGAAATCCTGTTTCCTGATCCCCATGGCCCAGGTTAGGGGTGATACAGAGGGCATCAGGATTCAGGGAATCCTGGACAAGCACAGTGGCTTGTGCACAGGTCATGCCATCTTACTCATCCTCTACCACCCTCTAAACATTCCCCCAAACAAACTATCCCAGTACTTCAGAGAAAAGAATATGAGAACTAGAAGAGAGCTTAGAGAGAACCTAACCTAGTTGCTTCAGTTTACAAAGAAGAAAAAAGGAGAGGGAGGGCCTCCATCCTTCAGCTTGTAAGTCAGAACCATGACTGAAGCCTTGCCATCTGACTAATTCAGGCCTCTTCCCATGACCTCATAGCTGAGTCCTTATCAATTCAGAGACTTTCAGAGAATGACACAACTTTAGGTCACAACTCCATCATTAGATAGAGGACCAGAGACCCCAGGGGGAAGACTTGTCCAAGAGGTTTCCTTGAGGTAGCCACAGGGCCAGGACCAGACCCCAGGTCTCCTGACTCCACAGGAAGTACTATCTTCTAAAATCCATTCTGGATCTGGCTCTTAGCTGAATTCCAGCATCCCTGGGGACATCCCTCCATTAATTTGTCTCATTAATTCATTGCCCTCTCTAGACCTTGTTTTGATCACCAATAAAGGGAGGGGAGGTAGGGAAAGCAGGATGATACAGTAGAGCAGAAATAGCTCCAGACTTGGAAAATCAGAACATCTGATTTGATCTGTCTCTTGGTGGCTAACAGAACTTTGACAGGTCACTGTGCTTTGTAAATAGAGGAGGGGGGGTCTACATAACCTCTGAGGTCCCTTCCAGAGATGACATACTTCAATGCCAAAATAGTCTCTAACAGAATCTCTCTCCTCTTTCAGTAACCTTCTCTTTATCCAACTCCTTGGACAATAAATAGAGCAGAGGGAGAATCCACAGCATTAGACAGTTCTGGTGGGGCCAGATTGTGGAGGACTAAGACAATAGGAACTCATAGAAGTTTCAGGAGTAGTTTAAGTGACATGACCACAGATGTGTTATAGGAATATGATTTTGGCAGCCTCCATAAGATAAATTGGAGAAAGGAGAAACTGGAGACTTTCCTTTTAAACAAGAGCAGAAACTGGACTTGGTGTAAGAGAATTAGGGTCAAATCTCATCACTGGCACTTCTCAGACTTTGACAGTAAATGAGTCCCTTCTTTGCTTTGATGATCAGTTTCCCAAATGTGAAACAGCTTTGAATTAAATGATGACTAATGTCCCTGCCAGCTGGGACCTCAGTTTGTACTGAGGTTGTACTTCTATAGAAGTACAGATTTTCAGGAACTAATTATCCTCATGAAAAAGAGGGACATTCTCTTGAGACTGGATGATGACACAGTTCACAGCCAAACCTGCTTCCCAGAAGTCCCCCATCCCTGCTTTGGGAAAGCTTCCTAAAATGTTTCAAAGCAGAATTTATCTATCAAGATGACCCTTCCCAGGCCTGTCCTAGGACCTTGAAATAGAGAAAGAGTAGGGCAGAGAAGTCAGACAATGTAGGCCCTGCCCCTGAGGAGCTCCTGTCTAGATGGGGAAATGAGCATAACCCCTTTATATCTGTTTGTGAACCAGATGATGTTGTGGTGTCTGTTTGTGGGGTACAGGCAGAAAGCTCTTCAGCTGCTCAATGAACCTATCTTTGACTTTCCCCAGATGGACTAGTATCTTGGTGAAGAACCCTGATCTTTTCCTTTTGGCTCTAGAAGCTGAATAGAGAACAACAGTGAGAAGAAGTCAGGAGCCCCACATAGCCTCCCTATTCAGGAGAGCCACCCCAGGTGGGATGGGCTGCCCCACCAGGGGCTGGATGACTATGTGTCCTGGATATTTTAAACCCTTCATGGATTTCCTCTCAGGTACTGGTTGGACTGGGTGGTCTCTGAGCTCTGAGGTTCTAGGAGGAAGCTGAGTCCTGGGGTGAGAGTCCAGTGTGAACCTGAGACCTCTTCCTTTTGCTCCTTCATCCTCTGAACTCCTCTGCATCATCCCTCCCTCTTCTCTTTCTATGGTGAAGGAAAGAGAGACCTCCCTGCTCAGTAAGGCTGATTCTTCTCCCTGGGACACTGATCCTGTCCCCTTTCTTCTGGGAGAAATCTCTGTGTTAGGGATCTATGCTTCCACAGATAGTGCCAGATTGCTGAATTAAGCAAGTTTACAAATAGGGCCAAAAAAAGGGGGAAGTTCTCTTGAAGAAGACAGACATATCTGCATCCTGGGTTGGGCCCCAGTCCCACCAATCTCATCTCAATGAATGCTTAATTAATTTCATTTCTATTAATGGACACCCATGGGACAACAGAGGGTCATTAACATCACATGCCATGTATGGCCGGGGGTGGGGCATACCAAGGAGGGAATGGATGGAGTGGGAAGATGAGGAAGAGCCAGAAGCGGAAGAGTCTGGACCAGTCTGGACTGGGGGAGGAAAAGGGCTGAACCAACAGTAAAAAGCCGGCCCTGGCTTCTGTTTGAGTGTGGCCTCACTCCAGGGACACACCTGCTTCACACCAGAACCCTAATAAAGCTTCTCCTTCCCTCACTCCGGCCTTAGTTTCTTTTCTGGGACAGACCAGGACTCTGTTCCCAGGACTCTGATCAGCTTGCAACTGGGGAAGCAATGGGCATGCTCTGGCTGACTCTCCAATCCTGCTGAGGGGCTTCCGACTCCGTTTCCCACAAGTGGGGGCTTGTTCAGGATCCCCGGGACCCCAGATGATCTCAGAGAGCAGGACCCCGGGAAGCCTCTCTTACTCCGAGTGCTCCCAGACCTCTCTCTGGCCTCTCCCGGGCACCCACGGGTTCCTGAGACTGGTCTTTGCCAGGAGTGAGCGAACAATCCCAGGGAGGACACCGGTGATTCTGGAAGACCACCCAAGGCCGTCTATTGAGCAAGGGGACAAGTAGTGACCAGAGTCCTGCCAGGCTGGTCTGGATGCGCATCTTAGGGGGACCAGTCTTTATAGGGACCCTCGGAGAAAAATCCCAACATGGGGGATAGGAGCTCCAAGGGAAAAGGAACCCGGGGAGGGAGCGCTCCCTCTGGACAGGCCCTAAGCAGTCCCCTGGGGAAGGTGGTAGCTAATCGGGGTGGTCCGTGTACCCCAGGGCGCCTTTTGGGGGTTCGGGGACTGTGAGTGTGTGAGCCCCTCGCAGGGAGTCCTTGGAGCCCCGGGAGGATGGAGTCTGCGGTTCTGCGGTTCGGAACAGCAGGAAAGACGCGAGAGCGCCCCGGGGGGTCTGGTGGACTGGGCAAGAGGGGGGCAGGGGAATCCCGGATGATGGTCCCTGGACCAGGAGTGCGGATGGAAAGAAAAGCCAGAAGGTGGATGGATGTGGGTGTTCGCGCGTGTTTAAGCTGAGTCTTTGTCCCGTCTCTTGTCCTGAGTAGTGCCAGTTCTCTGTGCTCTGGAGGACCGATTTCTGCTTCCCAGTGTTCCAGGTTCCCGGGACTAGAGAATTCCCCATCCCCCTTTTCTTTTCATCACCCCCCCCCCCCAGTTAAATTTGATTAAGTTTAAACTCTGGGAGCTCGGGGACACAATGGAGGGGCGCCTTCCATGCCATGAGAGAAAAAGAGAAGTTAAGTTCCTTTCCTTCAGATCTGCCACTTTCTCTGAATGCTGGAGATGGTGGTGGACATAGAGGGAAGTCTCCCCCTGCCCCCCTCCCTCTCTGCCTCCCTCTCGGTCTAGGGAGGGGAGGGGAGGGGAGGGAGAGACTGAAGGATTGTTGAGTGTTTTTCAAAGTTAAAATACTTTTGAATGGGAAGATATACTATGAATAGTGGAATTCTTGCCAAATATGAATGCCTGTAATTTGAAAATGTTTTTTGCAGGGTTGTGAATAGTTTAAGAGGGTAAAACATTTTTGGGGGTTGATGTTTTACCTTTTAAAGGGAATATTTTAATTGTCACAAATTAAGGGTGAGCATTGTGCTGTGAAAGGAAAATCATGTAAAGGCAATATGGTTTATGTGGCTGTAAAAGTAAGGTTTTTAAATAAGTCAGTTGACCTGGTCAAAAACAATATGTACTAAAATCAGAAAAAGGAAATATTCAATGGACTCTGATAAATGGTTAAGCAGTACATTAAAAATTATTTAAATAGGAAATTTGCAAAATGGATTTTAAAGACTTGAGTAGATAGTGGCCAGGATTAGAAGAAAGAATGGAAAGTATGAAAAGTTTGAAGTTGCCTCTGAACCCTAAGAAAGATATATTTAATATAAAAAAAGATAGACTTAAGCATGTGAAGTAGGTATGAGTAAATCTTAAAAATTATATCAGCAAAGTTAAGTTTTGTAATCTTTCTGGTAATATGGAAACCAGAATTGAACTGAATTAAGATGTGCTCAGAATGTTAAAATCGAGGCTCTGTTTATGAATTCAGCTGTAACTTTGGTTTATTCTGGTCTTAGTCTAACTAAAACAAATGGTCTAAAATGTGAATCCTCTTTTTATTCCTTTGAGCTTTTAAGAGACTAATATGAAATAGATAATTAGTTGCAGAACATCATCTGATCTTAAGATTTTAGGGTCTAGCTCATGCTGGTGTCTTAAAGGAATGTAATGGCCAAATTTATAAAATAAATAATTTTGACTATGATATGATATTAAGAAATACTGGTAGGGCTGCTAGGTGGACTAGTGGATAGAGGACTAGACCTGGAGTCCAGAGGACCTGAGTTCAAATCCAACCTCAGACATTTAATAAATATCTAGCTGTATGACCTTGGCCAAGTCACTTAATCCCATTGCCTTGCCAAAAAACAAAAAGAAACATTGGTAAATATAAAAGTTAGAATAATAAAGAACAGATTCTCAAATAAACTAAATATTTGGGAATTTAAAATCATATTGATGACAAAAAAACTTCACTACCTCAAATTCTCCATAGGAAGCACTTAATTTATATTTTTTCCTTCTTAAACTTGTCCTTGATTTTACCATTTTAAAACCATAGGCACCATGATTCAACCATTCCCCTACAACTGAAGACTCTCTGATGCCCACTGTCTCCCTCATATCAAATAACAAAATCACTGCCAGTTTGTCCTGTCTCCAAAACAGCTTCCTGGGCTTTCCTCTTCCTCCCTATTCTCACCATGCTGGCCAAAGTCTTTGTTGTCCCCTTCTTGGAATCTTCCATTAGCTTTCCTACATGATTCCCCACCTCCACTCCCTCCCTCTACCCTTCTCTCAGCTGCCAGGCTCACCTGACATGCACATGGACCTACCCCACAACATTCCTGCCCTACAACATCTTTGGGGGCTCTTTGCTGTGGAGCTCACCCTACTTAGCTTGGTCTTTATACTGGGATAAACTTCCTTGCTGTCATTCTTCCATTCTAATCTTACCCTTCTTCCTCCATATGCTCTGTGCTTAGGTGAGACTGGACCAGACCTTGTACTTTAATAATGGTCTGCTCATCTTGTGCCATGCCTTTACAGTTCCCTGTGCTAGCAATGCCCTTCCTCCTTCTCTTCCTTCAAAATTCAAAGTAATCACCATCACCTCCAGGAAGCCTTTGCTGATTACTGAGTCACTAACATCATCATCAGTCTTCACATCTCATTTCATTTAGCACTCTTCTCAAGCACTTATCTAGTATTATGGTATATTCTTGTTTTTTTTTTTTTTTAGGTTTTTGCAAGGCAAACAGGGTTAAGTGGCTTGCCCAAGGCCACACAGCTAGGTAATTATTAAGTGTCTGAGACCAGAACTGAACCCAGGTACTCCTGACTCCAGGGCCAGTGCTTTATCCACTGCACCACCTAGCTGCCCCTATTATGATATATTCTAATAATGTATTTTTCTTTTCATACTAAGGTGACAAATGCCTAAACTGAGCAAACTGAGGGCAGGGAGGTGGGGTGGGTGGGTGGGGGGACTTGTCTTATCTAAACTTTCCAGTTCTTCCACTAAAGTATAGGGATCTCTAGACCATCGATTTTTAGATGGAACTAAATCATGGGATTGAACTAAATTTTTAAATAACCATAGACTGAACTAAATTGAAATAAAAGTTGATGGAATTGGACTAAATTATGTCCCAAATGATCTACACCTTCATTGTAGAGGGAAATTCAGATGTTTACTGAGGGGGAATTTCCTAAAGTGATGGCATTATTTGAAATCCCATTGTATATTTCTATTGGGTTGGAAAAATTGAGCATATTCTATATAATTATGAATTCAATTCACATATGTCCCATTTTCCTCATTTTTAAATTGAGGGCTTTTGACTTTTTGACATCACTTTTAACTGTAACAGTCTGAGATTCATAACAAACTCAAAAACACTATAGGACCCACCTGCTACCTGCAATTCAATGTGGACTTCATCATAATTCTCAGGTGACAGGACATAGCAAGTATATGGACCGGTCAGAGACCTGGACCTGCTGGATCCTCAAGGTCACCTTCCCCTCATTCATGCCATTCATCAGCAGCTCCATTCTCCCCTGGGATTCCTCTAGCTTCTCCCCACTGGGGAATCTGTGCACGAGGGTCTGGTGTCTGAACCACTTTACAAGGGGCGAGTTCACAGGAGAGTGTGATGTCTTCCCCCTGCTTGGCCTGAATGGGCTGAGCAGGACCCTGAGAATGCTCCTCTCTGGTGCTCTAGGGACAGAGCAGAAGATCAGGGGACAATGTAGACCAAGGATTTAGAGTATTTGTTTGCATGGTTGGGGCCCAGCAGATGAAGCTCTCACTTCTGGATCAGTTGCTACTTTCTGTGGACCCACTTCTTCCTGTGATCCCATTGTGGACAAGACATTCTTTCTCCTGACTCCTTTGTGTGGTCAGAAAGGGAGGAAAGCTTTGTGGATGCTGGTATGGGGATAAGAAGGCACCAGGTGTCCTCAGTTACTTGAAGGGAGACTCTGCATTAGCCTCTGCCCTGGCAGCGCCCAGAGATGACTTACAGGTGCAGAGGCTCCTAGGCTGGTTTTGCCTGGTGATTATTGGCTATGCAGCTGAGTTAGAAGAAGAAAGAGTCAGAGAGCCATGGGAGGTCTCTATATGGAGGAGAAATCATTTCCCTGGGGAATCAGGGGCTCTGGTCATCTGCTCAGATGGATAGGTCTGTCTGGATCTCCCAGTCTAGAATTGGGAGGGGGCTGATCCTGCAAAGGTATTGTCAGAAGAAGATGGTTTAATATCTTAGAACTATATGGATTATGATAGGACATTCTCAGACTATAAGGAACAGAGTCTCTATGAGACCTGACGGACTTGGCTCCTGGACCTGGCTCTACCATCCTCCTCCTGTGTTGCTGCAGGCAAGTCCTTTCCCCTTTTCTTTTTAACTGTTCTTGGTCATAGATACTGCGGCCCAGTATCTACACCTAGACGCACTCTTTTTACCTTTCTACATCATCTTGGTCTAACCATTGCCTCTAGGAAAAGTGTCAAATGCCCTGACCTCCTGGCCCACTTCTCAAAGTCCCCAAACCACAGCTCCCTTGCCTAACCACAGCTCTCTCCCTATTTTCTTTTTTGTTGGATAGGAAGCTTCTCAAGGTCAGGAACTATCTCACTTTTTCCTTCCTTATTTATTCATTCTTTCTCTAGGCTTTAATGTCTTCCTCTGTAAAATGAAGGAGATTGAAAAATGGTCCTCCAAAGTTCCTTCCAGTTTTACTTCTATGGATGGTTTCATAGTTTCTAAATTATCAGCTGTAGTTTACATCCTTTCTTTTGGTTCAGCATGGGGTTTTGAATGATATAGGACACCTTTGAATGGCAATTTCCTTTAATGAGAATAGATACGTTTGATGATTTTTATTACTTTTAAGGAGTTCTCTTTTTTCAGAGAATTTTTGAAACTTTTTTCATTTGATCAATTCTACTTTTTTAGAGAGATTCTTTTATTCTGAGTTTTACAATTTTCCCCCCATTCTTGCTTCTTCCCTTCCAATCCCCACAGAAGGCAGTTTGTTAGTCTTTACATTGTTTCCATGGTATACATTGATCTCAGTTGAATGTGATGAAAGAGAAATCATATCCTTAAGGAAGAAAAATAAAGCATGAGATAGCAAAATTACATAATAAGATAATATTGTTTTTTTCTAATTTGAAGGTAATAGTCTTTGGTCTTTGTTCAAACTCCACAATTCTTTCTCTGGATACAGATGGTATTCTCTATCACAGATACTCTAAAATTTTCCCTGGTTATTGCACTGATGGAATGAGCAAGTCCATCAAGGTTGATCATCACCCCCATGGTGCTGTTAGGGTGTACAGTGTTTTTCTGGTTCTGCTAATCTTCTCATTCAGCATCATTTCATGCAAATCCTTCCAGGCTTCCCTGAACTTCCATCCCTCTTGGTTTCTAATAGAACAATAGTGTTCCATGACATACATATACCACAGTTTGTTAAGCCATTCCCCAATTGAAGGACATTCACTTAATTTCCAATTCTTTGCCATCACAAACAGGGATGCTATGAATATTTTTGTACAAGTGATGTTTTTGACCCCTTTTCATAATCTCTTCAGGGTATAGATCCAGTAGTGGTATTGCTGGATCAAAAGGTATGCACATTTTTGTTGCCCTTTGGGCATAATTCCAAATTGCTCTCCATAAAGGTTGGATGAGTTCACAGTTCCACCAACAATGTAGACTAATTCTGCTTTTAAGGAGTATTTTTCTTCAGCGGGGTCTTTGTGCCTCTCTTTTCTACCTGATCTATTCTGTTTTTTACGATGTTATTTCTTCAGTATTTCTTTGTCCCTTTTTAACAATTGTTGATTCTTTCTTCATAATTTTCTTCCATCACTCTCATTTGTTTTCCCAATTTTTCCTCCATCTCTCTTGTTTGATTTTTAAACTTTCCTTTGAACTCTTGCAGAAATTGTTGTTGGGTTGATATCCAATTCATTTTTTGTGAGGCTTTGTTTTTAAGTCTTGTTTTGTATTTTTTTCTTCATCTTTCTTATTACCATGGTAACTTGTTCAGGTCAGGTTATTTTTTTTTTTTGTTTGCTCATTTTTCCAGAAATTTTTTTGACTTTTAACTTGATCTTAAATTTGTGCTGTACTCCTGGGATGGAGAAGATACTGTCTCAAGTTTCAGCTTTTTTGTGCCGCTGTTTTTAGAGTTAGTTATGGAGGTCTACATGCTTTTGGTGCTTTCAAGGTGGTATGATCTAAAGAGAGAGGAGGAGCTACTGCTCTCTTGGTCTCTTCTCTGATTTGTGAGTTACCAGATTCATTCTTTCTATTCTTACAACTGTGACCAGAGTTCCCACACCCCTGACGTTGCATGCTCTAAAGAGACATGTTCTTCCTCACCCTTGTATAGGCATCTAGGACTGAGAGAGGGCAATGTGACAGAGTCCTGCTCCCAGTAATCACCTTCTGACCAGTTTTCTGGCTCCATTACTGTTTGGGTGCTGAAAGAGGCCTGGATTCATGGAATTTGACCTTTTTTTGCATAAATTCCATTACAGTACACCACTGACTGATCTGAGCATCAATCTGTATGTCTGTGAAATGGAGATTATAATAATATTATACCTAAATCACATTGGAAGTAGGAAGCAAATAATTATTGTTAGTGATTATGATGTTCCAGATCCTCTGCTATGGGTTTTATCTCATTTGAGACTAACAACAACCCTGGAAGTAGGTGTCATTATTATCCCCTTTTTACAATTGAGGAAACTGAGTCAGACAGCATTGAAATGATGATGATGTGCCCAGGCTCACAAAGTATCAAGTATTTTCTATGTTAGAACTCATAACTCCCCATTCCAGACCTTCTCTCCATAGTGACATCTAGAAACCCCTTACATCTCTGGTAGTAGTAATCTTCATCTCCATCCTCATCCTAAAAGTCTATTAGAAATAAGAGCTGGTATTATTCTCCAAATCTGAGTTCAGAGCATCCCCATCATTTGATATTCATATTCACATAGATCTCTTGGCCTGGAAATCTCACTTATCTCATCAACAACGCCAACCTATTTCCCTCTACCTCCCCTCCCCCTTCTCCCAAACATCCCTCCTACTACTGATGACACCATTCTTCTCATTCATTGGGAGTCTCAGCCTTGGTGTCCTCCTCACCTTCTTCCTCTCTCTCATCCCACCTATTCAGACTCTTGCCAGTTCTGGAAGTTTCTACCTCACAACACTCCTCATTTTCTATTTCTCCCCTCCTCTCAGGAAGCCCCCACCCTTGGTTTGCTCTCATCTTCTTTCTGCTGGAATATCTATCATATCATCTCCCTGGTCTCCTGTTGCCAAGTCTCTCTCCCTACAATCCATCCTTTTCAGCTGCCAAAGGATTTTTTTCCTGATGGGAAGGTCTGACTAGGTTATTCCCTGCTCAAGAATCTTCAGCGGCTCCCTGGTACTTCTAGGATCCAGTAAAAATACCTCCATCTTTGTGCACTTCCAAATGTAGTCTCAACTTCCTGTTCTAGGCTTATTGCCTCATCTTCCTTCATATATTCTATGGTTCATTCACACTGACCTGACTCTTCACACAAATGACTCTACTCTCCATCTCTCCTCCTTCTGGAGTTTTGCATTGGCTGTGCCACCTGTTTAGAATGCCATCCCTCCTCCCCTCCGCCTCTTGGCTGCCTTGGCTTCATTCCTGACTCAGCTCCACTCTTCTTCCTGTAGGAGCCCCCCCCCCCCCCAAGATACTTCTACTGGTCTTTTCTCTGTCTTGACATGAGCAGCTCTGCAGGTTGTTTCTCCCATTCTTGTGTGAACTCCTGGAGAGCAGTGCCCAAGTTGTAGCTTTTCTTTGTCTCCCCCATGATGCTGGTCACATGTGATAGAAGAACTATTCACATTTCTCTAGAACTTATTGTCCACCAGACCTTGGGCTCAGAACTTTATCATTATTGTCTCAACGGATCCTCCCAACAATCCTAGTAATAATAACAACATAATGATGAGGATGAGGATGGATGCCAATAAGAATAATCGTTGCAGTTGGGATTTATTTAGCCTCCAAGATCTGTGAAGTACTTTCCAAAGGTTTTCTCATTTACTCCTCTTAACAACTCTGGGAGGTGAGTAAACAGAGCACTGGATGTAGAGATAGGAAGACCCAAGTTCTAATCTAGCCTCAGACATTTACTGTCTGTGATAACTGGGACCTCTGCCTGCCTTGGTGTATTCATTCTGGATGAGATAAAATCCCACCCCCAGGGTGGAGGAGAAAAAGCAGGAATTTTTATCTAGTGCTTTGTAAACATTCAAGTGCTACAGATATGCTAGTTGTGATTATTCCAATATTTTTGATAAAGAAACTGAGGCAGAGAGTTTGATTAACTTGCAGTGTCCTTCAGCTAGTAAATGTCTGCAGGGTTTGAATTCCTGAGTGCCCAGTTCCAAGTCTGAGTGTCTTCTCTGTCATCTCACTGCCATGAGTCTTTAATGAATGTTTATTGATTTAGTGACTGACCTCCTTGTCTCCTTAACTCTAGATCCCAACTGCCATCCCATTTCCATCCTAGGCTGGGCTCCAGGCTCCTCTTCTTTTCATCCAGAAATGACCACAGCATTCCTTTCTTTCACTGTCTTAAATAATATTCTTCTTTCTGTATGAAGCTAAGATTCCTTTTTTCTGAAATTCCAAGCCTCTATGACATGGTGCTATCTTATATTCCTATCCATAGCCCTTGACTCCTCTCCTAGTGTTCTGGATCCTGGCCACAGTGGAAAACTCAGTGGCTCCTGGAGACACCAGCTCTTCTCAGTTCACCTGTCCTGGTTCATGAGATCACCTGGTGGCCCAGGGGGAGAGAGCCCTGGTTCTGGAGTAGATAAGACCTAAGTTTGAAGCTGATGTCAGACACTTCCTATCTAGGGGACCCTGGGCAGGATATTTCATCTCTGTCTGTTTCCTTATCTGTAAGATAGGGATCAATTAGCACCTAGTTTGTTACATTTCTCTTGCCCTTTGTAACTCATCTCCTCCAAAGACCTCTCTAATAGGTACTTCCCCCTCTTTTTCTCACCCTTTCTTATTTTTATTTTTTTATTAGGTTTTTTGCAAGGCAATGGGGTTAAGTGACTTGCCCAAGGCCGCACAGCTAGGTAATTATTAAGTGTCTAAGACCGGATTTGAGCCCAGGTACTCCTGACTCCACGGCTGGTGCTTTATCCACTACGCCACCTAGCTGCCCCCTTCACCCTTTCTTATTAATCCCTTTCAGTCTGGCTTCTGACCTCATCAGTCCACTGACCCTGTTCTCTCTAAAGTCTCCAAGAATCACTTAGTTATCAAATTCAGTGGCTTTTTCTATACCAGTTTCCTTGTTCTCTCTGGAGCCTCTGACACTATTGATCCCTCTCTCTCCACTTGATACCTCTCCATCCTCTAGTTTTTCAGGATAAACCCGTCCCCCCCAATCCTGGGGCTCCTCCACCCTCTCTGACAGCTCCTGATCTGTCTCATTTGCTGGTCCTCATCCAGATCCTCATCCAGATCCTCTGACTGTAGGTATCTCTGTCCATGGTGCTCTTCTCTTCTCCCTCTTGAGAACTTCACCAGATCATCTCATCATCTCTGTGGGTTTAATCACTGTTGCTATGCTGATGATTCTCAAGTCCACCTCTCCTGCCCCAATCTGTCTGTTGACCTCCACTGTCAGGTCTCTAACTTCCTTTCAGATGCTAGTCTGCATGCCCAGTGGACATCTTAAACTCAATGTGTCCAAACAGAATTCATTATCTTCTCCCTAGACCTTCCCCACATTCTACCTTCAATATGACTGTATAGGGAGCACTGCCGCTCAGCCCCTCAGCCTCAGTCATTCTGGATTCCTTCTTCTCTCTCATCCCCTACATTCAGTGCATGGTCAAGGTCTCTCATTTCACTTTGAAACACCCCTTATAGAAGCCCCTTCTCTCTTCTGACACCCACTCTAATTCAGACCTTCCCCATCCCAAGATTACTACAATGGCTGTTGGGGAGTCTAGTCTCTCCCCTCCAATCCACCCTTTATGAAGCCTCTGATGTGATTTTCTTAAAGTCCAAGCCTGATTGTGTTACTATACTACTCAATAAAGTCTAGTGGCTTCATGTTGTCTCAAAGAGCCAATTTAAATGCTCTGAATGTTCTGAATTCAAAGCCCTTCTTAGCCCAGACCCTTCCAACCCCGTCTTCATTCTTCTTACTCCCCAGCACAGACTCTTCAGTCAGTGACACAGGCCTCCTGACTGCTCTACTAACAAGACTTTCCATCTCTGGACATTCTCTCTAGCTGTCCCTACCTTTCTCCACTCTGATCACTGACCTCCCTGCTTCCTTCAAGTTCCAACAAACATTGCCCCTTCTGTAGAAAGTCTATGAAAACTGCTCTACATTCCAGACTCTCCCCTTATTTATCTCCTATTTATTCTCTATGTTCTGTGATTTTTCTATATTTCTAGTTAGCATGTTGTCTCTCACATTAGACTGAAAGCTTCTTGAGGGCAGTGACTGTCTTATTTTATTCTATTTTATTTCAAGGCAATGGGGTTAAGAGTGACTTGCCCAAGGTCACACAGCTAGACAATTATTAAGTGTCTGAGGTCACATTTGAACTCAGGTCCTCCTGACTCCAGCAGGTGCTCTATCCATTGTACCACCTAGCTACCCCAGCAAATGTCTTTTATGTCCTTTTGTATTCCTCAGGATTAGCAGAGCCTGATATATAGTAGGTGCTTCATAAATGTTACTGATTTTTTTGAATATTTTGAAAGCATTTTACAAATATTTTCTAGAAGTGCTAGCAATGATGATAATGATGATTCTGTTTCCTTTTAGTGAGATATGTTCCTTCTGTTTCCTTTTAGTGAGATATCTTCCTTCTTTCTTTCTATTTAGCTACTCATCCTCCTCTAAAGCCCATCTCAGAAGCCACTGCCCATTGATGTCTTTCCTGTCCCTCATCTGTAACAAAGCTCACTTTCAAATATCACTTAGGAGAAATGTCATATAAAGTAGGTGATTAACTTATTTGAATAGCATTTAATTTTTCAGTCTACTAATTCACTATGCATATTTTTTTTAATTTAAAAAAATCCATTCATGTGTGCAGCAAAATATGAGAGAATTCATAATATAAAGTAAGAAATTTCCATTTCAACAAAGTCTATATAATAAATATCTCACATTGTGTTCAAAATTGTCCATCTTTGTTTCCTTGTAGGTTTTCTTCTGTTCTCTGCTGTGCACTTTTTATTTTTTCCCTCCCCACCTCCAGGTGAGCTACAATTAAGCATGGACCTATACATACATACCTACATAAACACACATACTTAGTACACACATACACAACCATATTCATATATATTTATCATACCCATATACAAATACAAATATACATACATATTCATAAATATCTAAAAATGTAGTTTGTGTGTATCTCTCATTTTTATAACACTTCCCGAAAGCAACAACCCCTTTTCACTCCTCTATTTTATTTCTACTTGCTACCTTATGCTCCTATTCCTTAACTGACTGACCTTCCCCAAATCCCTCCCTTACACACTCTTCTGTACCTCCCCCTGCCTATTGAATTACCCACTCTTTTATATACCTTCTTCTCCTATTCTCTTCCCCAGGGCAGCTAGGTGGCAAAGTGAATAGAGCACCAGCCCTGGAGCCAGGATGGGAGTTCAAATCTGGCCTCAGACACTTGACACTTAATAACTGTGTGACCTTGGACTAGTTACATAACCTTGATTGCCTTGCATGTAGTGTCATCTCCAGTTGTCTTGATCTATATCTGACCATTGCACCCAGATGACTATGGAGGAGAAAGTAAGTCTCAATTGAATACAATTCATAATTTTATCATGGCATCACCTTTCCAATGTCATGGTCTTCTTCAAGAATAAAGGACAAACATGATCATTCCCATACCTTCTAATTCACTATCCTCGCTATACCCTCTTCTTATTTCTTTCTGAATTTAAAACACTTTTTATACATATATGACATATGTTGGAATCTATTATATACATTATATATATATATGTATATAAAATACATACATAAATGCATGTATTGTTCCCTTTTTAACCCATTCCCACTAAGAGTATGTTTCTGGATCTCCCAGCTCTCCTTCCCCATCTATTCCTTTGCATTAGTACTTCCTCTCACACTTTATTTGTATGTTAACTACTGTAGGTCTTGTATGACGAATATGCGTGGTTCCCTCAAATTTAATTTTTTTGTTGTTTTTAATATTTATTTCTTAAACTATTTTAAAAATTTTCCTGTTATTCTCATTAATTTTCCTCCTTAGGTGCCCTTTCAGGAGGTGATTGGGGAAATTTCTCTCCTGCTACTTTCCCCTTTTGTTCTAACACTTTGGGATAAATTTCTTTAATTATTTCTTGTATTATTGTATATTCTTTTTTTGTTCATAGCTTTCAAATAGTCTCATTATTCTCATGTTTTCTTTATTTGTTCTTCAAATCAGTTGTTTTTCTTATGAGGTATTTCACATTTTCTTTATTTTTCATTCTTTATATTTTGATTTATTATTTCTTGTTCTCTTATAACTTGAATAACTTTCTCTTGGCCAATTCTAATTTGCAAAGAGTCATTTTTTCCCTCAAGATTCTGGTTCTCTTTTTTTCCAATTAGTTTACTTTCTTTTCACAACCTTATTTTTTGGATTTTTCTTATTTTCTGTTTATTTTTTTCCTGATTCTTTCTCTTATTAGATTCTTGAAGTATTTTTTGAGTTCTATGAATTTTTTTTGAACAGGTTGCCCTTTGAGGTTACTTTTTGGGTTAGGAAAGCCCTTTTTTTTTGCTTCAGCATCTTTCTTTGAAGAGTACCCTAATCTTCTCTATTTCAATAATAACTACCCATGTTTGGGTTCTTTCTCCTTTTTCTGCTCATTTAAGAAAAATTTAGTAACTTATTATATTCCCCTCTAGTCCTGCATTGTGGGGGATGGTGCCTCTGGCCTCAGGAGCATTGTCCTGGACCTAGCTTATGTACATCTCTCTCCAAGTTGCAGCTGTGGCCCCTCAGCCCACTAAGCTGGAAATGCTCTAACTCACTAAAGACCCTCTGGTGACCATGTCCTTCAATTCTCCCTGTGGTCTGGAATTAAGTCAGAGAACTCAGTTTTCCCCTAAGTGTCCACAGCCATCGGCCATCCTCACCACTTCCTGTCCAGTTCAGCTGGGCCTGAGGGTCCTTATCAGCAGAGGGTCCCCTTTCCTCTGCTCCCTCTGCAGGAGGTTAGGGTTCCTGGGGCTGGAGCAGAGGCTTCCTCTACCCAGGGCTCCTCTTGTTGTCTCAGGGAGCTAGCCTAGAAGCATCTACACTGCAGAACTTTATCAGGTGGCCCAAGAAAATCACTGTTCTGAGCATCCCTTGCTTATTTCCACCAATCCATGTTCATCCCAAGGTGCTTCTTTGACTTGTGCATGGAGAAAATCTGGAGCCCTTGGAATTTTTAGACCAGTGTCCCAGAATCCTTTCCTAGGCATATATTGTTATATGTATTTGTATCTCTTACCTCCTTACTAAAGACAGAGCTTCTTGAGGGCAGGGTTTGGTTCAATGTAAACATTCTCTCTCCCTCAGCATTAAGCACAAGGACATGAAAACAATAAGCTGTTAATAAATGATAAGAGTAACAAAAATAAGAGCTGACATTTTTAGGGCAGTTTGGTGGCTCAGTGGATAGAGTTCTGGGCCTAGAGTTGGGAAGACTTGAGTTCAAATTCTCCTTCAGACATGACCCAACTATGTAACCCTGGCTCAGGCATTTAACCCTGTTTGACTCAGTTTCTTCATCTATCCAAAGTGCTGGAGAATGAAATGGCAACCTGCCCAGTGTCCTTATTATTAAAATCCCAGATGTGGTCAAGGACAGAACAACAGAACAATATCAACAACATGGTGATTTAAGTGGACAATACACTTAAAAATAGTATTTCATTTGATCCTCATTTTACAGATAATGCAGAGGTTAAGTGACTTGTCCTGGCTCACACACCTAGGAAGTATCTGAGTCTGGATGAGAATTCGAGTTTTCCTTGGTGTTTTAATGGAGTTCATTATGGGCTGAATAAGTACTAAGAATCTCATTGTATCATATCTAATATTTTGTTTAGTAAATATATAAATCTATACTACATATAATATATATGTATATTATTGTCTCTTTCTCTCTCTCTCTCTCTATATATATATATATATATATATATATATATATATATATATATATATATATACACATATATATATATAGACTATGGGAGAGTGATGGGCCTCTCCCATCATTCTCCCATAGACAATAAATCCCTTAGGAGCAAAAATCATGATGCTTCTCTTGTCTTCCCAACAACCCTGGGCTGGACTCATGAGAAACACTTAGTGAATATTTGTGGTTGGACTGATGTGCACAGAACATGGGCAGAAGACCAGACAGACATCCTTGGTTGCTCCACACCCTCTTCAGTACAGGCATCTGGGGTCAGTTCAGGCCTTTCATCCCAGGTCTCTGAGGTCCAGATCAGAGAGTGGGTCCCCCAACCTGTCAGTGGGAAACCCCAGACCTGAACGAGCTCCCTGTTGGCAGAGCTCCATGTGGTTTGAAAAGCTCAGGGGTCCTGGCTTGGGTCCCAGAGGGGATCCATTCCTCTTTGTCTTTGCTTTTGCTTTTGCTTGAGAGAAACTTGTAGAGGTTGCTCAAGCAAGTTTGGGGGTCATGAGGCCAGTTCTGACCAAAATAACTTGAGCTCTTTTGACCCTTGAGCTGAAAGCTTCCACAGAACTCTGACTTGGCAACACAACTACTTCATTCTTGGCCTCACTATTCGATAAGCCCTGTTTCTGAACTTGACTTGGGTCACATCCTGCTGGGTTACTTCCTGCCCATAACAAAATTACATCATTGTTTTTATCCTGTATGCTAATTTTGTAATTTTCTTCTATAAGAACTGTTTAATGTTTACAATAAACGGACTCGATCAGATGTCCTGATGACACACCCAGCTGAGTGTAATGTATTTTCATTTCTCCCTGGGCCAAATCCATCCCCTGCTGGACAGGCGATCACTACAGAAACTGACTTGAGAAAGACCCTGAAAGACTGAGGTTAAACAGGCAATAATATTTTATCATCATTGTAAAAATCTCCACCTTTATTGATTCTGGAAAATTTTGTATTTAGGAATGATTGTGCTTAATTTCTGAATCTGTGCTCTGAGATTCCTTACTATAGATATTGGGGAATCAGGTGAAAGGATGTCCCTCCTGGCTGCCCAGAGACCTGAGAGGATGGATCTGATCTGGGGACAGCACCTGGGTTCAAAATGTAGTCTGACTATTAGTAAGGACAGAAATATTTGAAATAGAGACAGAAGGAAAAGAGGGTTGTGCTTTGTGCCTGCCCAGCTGAGCTGATATGAAGAGGACCAGGTGGGAGACTCCAGGGAGGAAGTTTGTGTTTCCACTTGGGTGGGCAAACCACTTTCTGTTGGTTGCTGTGCTGAAACAGGCTGTGACTTGAAAATACTAAGCTACAATTGATTCTTGTCTATCTGTCCATTTCTCTCTCTCTCTCTCTCTCTCCCTCCCTCCCTTCCTCCCTTTCCTTCCATCTGTGTCCTGTGGAGATCAGAGTCCCATCCATCCATAAGCACAAGTACCATGATCTGAGCTAGGTAAGGAAGGACTCTCTTGCCCTCTCCTGTTAGATCCTGTGTTCTTCCAGAAACAGACTCGGGACAAGGGCTAAGTTTTGGTCCTTGTCACTTCCAGGAATCCCAGACTCAAGCCATGGAGACCTTGGAGGGAAGAACCAGGCTCAATGTTGCTGCCAGCCCAGGTGGGGAAGCCCTGAGAAGCCAGGCGGCCTAGACCTGGAGTCCAGGGGGCTTTGAACTTGGAATGTGGTGAGATTAAACTATGCAAGAATTGGGCTAAGATCTGAATATAACCCTGCTCCACCCCCCCCCCCCCCCAAGTCTGCAGAGACTGAAGTGGCTCATGTGGGAAGGATGATGTCCTCAGACATCAGGAAAAGTGTCCTTTGTATGTTTGTTCTCATGACACTGTAAAATTAAATATTAAGTCCAGCTTTTTATCCCAGGTCTCAGACTATTAAAAGATTACATGGACTAAGAATACAGAAAAGCTTCTAAAATTGGGAAAACATCATTGGTGGAGCCTTAAGCCAGTGACAGAGACTGGACACCCCAAACCCCATTAAAAACAGCAGAGAACCCTGAGGAGCTGAGAACAAACCTGGGCTTCAGTCTGTGAGATCTGTCACTGTGACATCCACAAGTAATTGTGAGGATCCAGTGAGACAATGGATGGAAAGTACCTTAAATACTCTAAAAATCTGTGTCTTGTCTGTATGTCTAAAAAAACCCTGTGACCCTGGGAGGACCCACCTGCTACTTGAAGTTCAAATCTGTCTTCATTGTGAAAGGTGCCTGCTTGGAAATAATAGGTCTACTGGCCAGAGTCAGAGAGCTGGACCTGGTGAATCCTCACAGTCACCTTCCCTTCTGCCATGTCCTGTGTCAGCACCTTCGTCCTCCCTTGGAATGCAGGGGCCTGGACATCCTCCATCTCCTGCCCTCTGTGGTACAGGACCACAACCAGGGGGCCACTGACCCACTTTACAGTCATTCCCTGAGCATCCATCTTGGGAGAGAAGTGACAGGTGAGCAAGGCATCTTCCCCCACCAGGGCCAGGATGGGCTGGACCAGAGGACCAGAAACTGTGAATGTTCCTGTGTGGAGAAGCAGGGACAAAACAGCAGAGAATCAGAGACCACTGGTGGGGGTTTGTGGAGTCAATATGTCAATATAGTCACTGGAGCAGGGAGAGGTTCTCCCAGGACCATGAACATCTGAATATTTTATTCCCTCTTTGGTGAAATCACTTTCCACACAGACACATTTGTGGGATGAACAGAAGTCATTCTCCCCATTTACTCTCCTGTCTAAGGCCCAGGACCTTCATCACCAGCACACGTGGGTCCCTTGTTGGGAAAGAGAAGTAGAGTCTGGAAAGTGCTTTGTTGAGACCCTGAAGGGACCTGCCCAGAGAGAAGCCTTGTAGACCTCATTTAATGTCTCTTCTTTCCTCAGGATGGGACAGATGTCAGAGAAGTCCTAGAAGCCACAGAGGGGAAGAATCCTGGGAAATTCCCAACTGTTCTTCAAGGAATTTGAATTCATGTCCTGCTTCTATCTTGACATGTTGAGCAAATCCCAGCTGTCCTCAAAATAATTGCCTTGCTTATAAAATGAGGCTTGGGCATTTTACATTGCTTAGAGTTATTTTAAATGAGGGCATTTCTGACTATCTCTTTTTTTGTGGGATTTTGTTTGTGATTTATAGGAATGTTGATTACTGGGGATTTATTTTATATCTTGCTATTCTACTAAAATTATTGTTTCAATTAATTTTTTGAGTCTTTGAAATTTTCCAAGTATTTCATTATATCATCTGCAAAAAGGGTACCTTTTATTGCTTCATTGCCTAGCCTGAATCCTTCTATATCTTTTTCTTTATTGCTATTGAATAATAGTGACAATGGGCATCCTTGTTTCACACCCAATCTTACAGGGAAATCTTCTAATTTGGAAATAATGCTTGCTAATAGTTTTGAATAACTGCTTTTTCTGAATTTAAGGAAAAATTCATTCATGCTTTTAAAGTGCTTTTTAAATAGAAATGTATTGTACTACATGAAAAACCTTTTCTGTATTTATTAATATAATACTATGATTTATTTATTTATTATTAACATAATCATTTATGTTAATAGTTTCCTCATTGTATAGTATCCCTACATTCTTATGCAGAGTGCAATGGTAAAAATCCTAATTGATTATACTGTATAGTATTTGTAGTATATTGCTGCAATATTTTAGCTAATATTTTATTTAGAATTTTGGCATCCATATCCATTAATCAAATTGGTCTAAAATTTTCTTCCTCTGTTTTAAATCTTCCTGATTTGGGCATCATTATCATATTTGTTTCATTAAAGGAGTTTGTAAGATCCATTCGTTGCCTCCTATTCCAAATTATTTAATATTTGAATTAATTCTTCTTTATAATTTAATAGAATTCATATATAAATCTATCTGTTCTTGGTGACTTTTTCTTAAAAATCTCATTTGCCTATTTGATTTTTTTTGAAAATGTCTTTTTGCCTATTTGATTTTTTTGAAAATGTCTTTTTAGATATTCTATTTCCTCTTTTGCTAATCCAAGAAATTTATAATTTTTGAAAGTATTTTTCCAATTCCCTTATATTTTGAAGATTTTTGGCAAATATTTAGGCACAATAACTCCTTATAATTACTTTCATCTTTGTTAGTAGTATATCCGATCTTTTCATTAGTTTTTCTTTTCTCTCTTTTTAAAATCAATTTTACCAAGGTTTCATCTTTTACTATTTTTTTTACAGACCAACTCCTAATTTTACTTATGAATTCAATGGGTTTTTATACTAATTTTGTTAATCTCATCCTATTTAGAATTTTTAATTCAATCCTTAATTGGGGATTTTGTTGGTGTTTTCTTTTACTAGTTTTTTTAAATTGCATATACAATTCTAATTAGTCTGCTCTTTCTTCATTTTTGTGGTTTAGAGATATAAGGATAAAAATTGTCCTCCGATCACTGCTTTTTCTTTTTTGTTTTGATATATTGTTTCATTATTATCATCATTCTCTTTAATGAAATGATTGCTTCTATGACTTTTTTAATCAATCTACTCTTAAAGATTGTTATTTAATCTCCAATTAATTTTTAATTTGTTTATTAAATATAATTTAGTCAGAATATGTGGGACCACATATACTTTAGGTAGGGGTGGTTAATATTGTAGCATATTTCCTCCTCCTGATGTGAATATGCATTGAGAATTAAGTCACAGATAACCAGTAATTCAGTTTTAGTTCCCTAAGGATCTTAGGCACTGTGATCTTTTGAGTAAAAAGGGAGATGTTCACAATTGCATAGAAGGAACATGGTCAAGCCAAAGTAGAATGACTGGTTTTAGAACATATATAATATTCGGGTTTATCTTTGTAAAATTGGAAGCAAAATAAATGTAGTGATCTCTCATTTTGTCCCAATTCTAACCTGTAATTTAAAAACATGATTGTTAGAAATTAGATTGTCTTTTCTTCGACCAAT
The DNA here is from genome assembly GCF_037893015.1 of Macrotis lagotis. Classification (NCBI taxonomy): domain Eukaryota; kingdom Metazoa; phylum Chordata; class Mammalia; order Peramelemorphia; family Peramelidae; genus Macrotis; species Macrotis lagotis. Next base: position 796,315,019 of record NC_133658.1, read on the forward strand.
GTTTGTACTAGTTTGTAAACGTTGTTGTTTCTAATGAAAATAAAAGTCTTCCCCCGGAAAAAAAAAAAAAAAAACTTTCAATAAAGGAATACATGTATCTGGAAATTTAGTTTTGAAGGGAATTGTAATCGGATTACATAAATTAAGAAATGTATTGGGGGCTGAGCCGACGGGCCACCCAGCCATGGGCTCGCGAGGGGCGCTGCTGTGGAGGCAGCTGCTGCTCGTGCTGCTGCCGGCGCCCGCCCCGGGCCCCTGGTCCGAGCCGCGGCTGCTGGAGGCGCACGACCTGTCCCTGTCTCTGCTGCGGGGCCCGGGGCTCGGTCCGCCGCCGCCGCCGCTGCCCCCGGCCCTGCCCGAGCTGGAGCCCGAGTGCCGGGAGCTGCTGCTGGCCTTGGCCCGGGGCAGCGCGGAGCTGACGGGCTGCCTGGCGCGCGGCCCGTGCGCCTCTGCCAGAGCGCATCCGGCTCTTCGGGCAGGTCACCAGCAAGTGGTGACATCAGTCCACATCAGCCGAGCCGCCGGGAATATGTCAGAGAGCCATAATTGTGCCCAAAATCTCCTGATGTCAGACAGGATACAAATTGTAGTGATTCTATTCGAGTTTTTTAATACCACTTGGAAGGAAGCAAATTGTGCAAATCGTTTCATGAGTAATAATGAACAACTATCAAACAGTACAATTGATTTTCTTGGTCTATTTAATCGTACTTTGGCATATTTTGAGCATAACCTTCAGGGAGATGTGGCCAGTCTTCTCCAGCAAAAAAAAAATGACACAGAAGTGTGCAAAAACTGCCAGGAAATATACAAAAATCTTAGTACTTTGTATAATGATAGGCAAAAAATAAATAAACGCGAGCATAAGGATGAATTTGAATCACATCTACGCACTGATGTGGAAGATGCAGTGTTTTGATTCTGTTGTCATATAAAAAATGACTTTGTTATGGAATCTGCCATCTCATGAGCCCTTTATTTATTTATTTTTGTCTAAACAGTGCTGTCCATATTGCTTAAATTCTTGTTGCTAGAATAATAACTCATTTATGTAATGTTTCATCTCACAGTTTATAAAGTGATTATTATTGTCCACATTTTATAGATGAGAAATTTAAGGTGCCCAGAGAAGTTCAGTGTTTCTCTGATGTTAGTTCTGAAATGACAGAGCTTGTTCTTGAACCCAGTATTCTTTCCTCTCTACCAAAGATGTCAAACTCAAATAGAAATGAGTCTCTGCAGGGCCACATATTGACTTAGAGAACTAGATATTAACATACCTGCTTTATCATATTTTTGTTTATTTTGATAAACATTTCCCCATTATATTTTTATCTGGTTCGGTACAGTTTTATGCCTCTCACTTCTTTTTTAAAATCACATGAAAGTGTCAAGTAGGAATGGGACTTTTTGATTTTTTACTAACATTTTTATGTAGCTTTATTTTAGTCTCTAGTACACTTATATTTGATAGGGACAGTCTCTATTTTTACCACAGTGCCTTCCATGAAACAGTGATTTCTAATTTAGTTTCTGTGAAACTAAAAACACAATTATTTTTTTCTACAATGGTAAAACTTGGATATATTTTGCCACTAGGTGGTGCATGTGCATTAGTAAAAGGTTACTTTATCAATTAATGCAACTATCTGAGTACCTACTATGTACACACCACTGTGCTATGCCCTGCAAAGCTGGTTTCATGTTGCTTATGGTGAATATCAACTGAAATGGAAAAATTAATACCTGAAGTTGATAAACTGGAAGTGAGAAATGTAATATCAAGGAAGGGAAAAGTGAAATATGGATGTTACTTACAAACCTTGGATAATTAGATTGGTGAAATGTAAATTGGTAAAAAAACAAACACTAACCCAGAAATATCTGTATTCTTAGTATCCAGTTTTATCTACTTGAGTTTGAAACCCAAAGTCTTTAAAAGGACATGACTAGTTTGAGGATGTTTTGAAAATTATCTTGAACCTGGGACATTGAAATTTCTTTATGACAACATGAATATAATGACTTAAAGGGAAGCCAAAAAAAAAAGAAATGTATTAAAGCTATATGATCACCACTTTAATTAAATGACCATATATATGGGGGTTGATTTTTCTGTGCATTACTAAATATATATCAAGTTCCTAATACATGTATTCCTCTTTTTTTCCCCCTACAAAAACAAAAGGGAACAAAACCTTTTTTTCCTGTAGTTTTTAGCTGAAAAACAGTTAATATCAGAATAAGTTTTTCAGTTTCCATTCTTTATTCTGAAACCAATACTTGATTATTTCATGAGAACTCACCAAACTAGCATTGTTCAAAGAGACAGTTTTTAATAGAACAGAGATTGTGCACTGGCATCCTATGTAGTGAGATTTTAGGAGTTCTGGCCTAGCCACCACAAACCCCAAGGAAAACCCAGTGACCTCTTCTCAGTGGATACTAGAGAACTGCTGCAACACATATAGAACTCTAATTTAAATTATTATTATTATTAGTTATTTTAAACTGTGCTAATTTGGATTGATCAGAAAATAATTTTAGGATCAATTTTAATTTCTTTACGTACTTCATATATATTAAGATTTCAAATAGCCAATCAGTAATTAAATATTAAACTTATCTTCCACATTAAATTGTCTTTGTTATAACTCAGATATACTTTTTTTTGGACCCTTTAGACTACTCACTATCCAGGAACAAAATATTTTCAAGTTACTTTATCAATTTATGGAGAGGAATAAGACATTTAATTTAAAATTTAAAACACAGATTTAAAAATGTATTTAAGCTTTATATAATTTGAGTATGAATTCTAAATTTCTACAATATGCTTTTGTCAACAGAACATTATACATAAAATAATCTATAATTTGTAACCTTTAAATAGCCAATTAAGGGGTGGCTAGGTGGTGCAGTGGATAGAGCACCGGCCCTGGAGTCAGGAGTACCTGAGTTCAAATAGGTCTCAGATCCTTAATAATTACCTAGCCATGTGGCCTTGGGCAAGCCACTTCACCCCATTGCCTTGAAAAAAATCTAAAAAAAAATAGCCAATTAAACCAAAATCTTTCTCTTTTTTTTTTTAAATAAACTTTTACTTCAGAATATAAGCTAGCCTGTTCTATCCTCTTTAGATTTAGGGCTAGAATTGAGAGATGCAGGAGGGAAAAACCTCTAATGTGAATGAGATAAGGAGGGAGAACTACAGAGGGAGAGACTGCAACAAGATTTAAAAATTGAGTGGTCCAGTTTTAAATAGGAAAGAAGAATGTCTCTTCTTATACTAAAAGACAATAGGTCATAGCTGGCTAAATTCAAGCAATACTCAGGTAGGAAAGTCATTTCTCCTGGTTAGAAAAGGGAAGGAGGTTTCAATCTTTTGCTCACTGCTCACCAGTTGCTTTTGGGAAAGACGAGGAGAGAAGTAGAGAGGGAGAAGGAGAAACAGACAGAGACAGAGACGGAGACAGAGACAGAGACAGAGAGACAGAGAGAGGAAGAGAGGGAGAGAGAGAGAGAGAGAGAGAGAGAGAGAGAGAGAGAGAGAGAGAGAGAGAAATCCCTGCCAGTAACTCAGACCAGAACTTAAGAATGTTAGGAAGAGAACAATAGAACCCTTTTCTCCTCCAAAAACAAACAATTTTCAGAAAAAAAATCTGTCCCGTGTCTCCAAATCATGAGTTTTTGGAAAAAGAAAAAAATCTAATTTGAAAAGGGAAATTGAAGTGGAAAATTTACCAACAGCAAGCACAACCAGGCAGAGATAGCTGACAGCTCCATTCTGCCTGTACTACACAGAACACATAATTTAAAGAAAACACCTATAAAACACATAAACTGAGTCAGAGCATCCCAAACTACAGAGGCCTCTGAACTCCAGGGGAAAATACCTTGCTTTCACAGTATAGGGTCCCCTAACACACACAAAGATAATGGGGTGCCAGACAAGCCTGACATTCATCAGAAATATCATACAAGGGGTGGCTAGGTGGTACAGTGGATAGAGCACTGGCCCTGGAGTCAGGCATACCTGAGTTCAAATCTGGCCTCAGACATTTAACAATTACCTAGCTGTGTGGTCTTGGGCAAGCCACTTAACCCCATTTGCCTTGCAAAAACCTAAAAAAAAAAAAATCACACAAATCTAGTGCTCATTCCTTTCAAAGAAGAAATGCTAAACATAAATCTAGGGACATGCCTTCAGCACCAACCCCTATCAGAAACAGACTAGGTCCTTTTCACCAACCTGTGAAAATGCCTAAAACTAAGCAAAATCCTGGAGAATATTTAATTTCCGATTTTAAACAATTGAGTTGAAAAAGTGATAGCCTCATTTATTTGAAGGTCAGTTTTGGCTAGGCTCAAAACTGTCCTATTTTTTTTTTTTTTTTAGGGATCTTGTATCCATCATTGTTAAAAGGTAGTCTACCCCACTTCCAAATCAAAATTGCTTTAACCCATATCTGTCAACTTAAAATACTGGTTTGGAATAGAGCTGAGATTTGTAAAGTGACAGAGCTCTTTTCTCCTAAGGAGCACATCTGACTACAGCCCAAGGACCTGTTCTAAAGACTTCTTTCTTTCCAAGGAGCATGTCTGAGTCTAAACAGAGGCCCTGTTCCTCCTCAAAATTCCATCTGTCTGGGTCCATAGCATTAATATTGTTAATCATAATTTTCTGAGGCTAAAAATAAAATAGCAAAAGTTGGCTTTGGAAATGAAATTTTATTCTCTAGTATCTTACCAAGAACCCATGAATAGATGGCACCCTTTCAGATGCCAATCCTGATACAAAATTTTGGGGACATTTTATACAGAAAGGACAAACAATCATAAAACTGAGTCAGGTGACCAATGAAATTTCCTATAGATGGAATAGTTCTACATTATAATTCTCTCATAATTTGTAATATTTGCTTCAAATTCCCATATAGACCAGAGAGGGAATGTTTACAAACAGCCATAGGACTTGCTTTCTCCTCATCCAAGATATCTCTTATCTTGTGGTTTGTTGACCCAGCTGAAGGAATTTATTGGTGTTATGACAAAGTTGACCAGGTAATATTGACACAGGCCAAGTCAACATTTAGATGCAGAAGACAGGGCCTTGATATAGCAGACTGACATTTTTACACACTGAGACAACATTCAGATTTATAATTATTAGTTACAGACTGAAAAACCAATTTTTATCATAAATCTAAAATTAAAGGAGCATCAGACTTAGACAATACCTTCTGAGTTTTCTTCAACCAAAGCTATAAGATATAAACAAAGATATAAAGATATATATATATATATATACATATATATATATATATATAACAAAAGATATAAGATAATTTCAAGCAACTCATGATGAAAAATGCTAACTACTTCCAGAGAAAGAAGTAATGGATCTCAATGTAGATTAAAGCATCCTGTTTTTTACTTTCTGAAATATTCTGCTTGTTGGTCTGTGCTTGCTCTCATGTCATGTCTAATACAGTAATATATTTTCCATGAACATAGGCAATCTATATCAAATTATTTACTGAGCAAGAAGGAGAAAGGAAAGGGAGAGAGAGAAAATTTGGAAATCAATTTTTAAAAAATTGGCTTTACATATAAAAATAAAATATTACTGTAAAAAATAAAAGAAATTTAGAACATGATGACAACTCCTGCTTTCATGGATTCACTTGATGCAAAATACATTTATGGTCTTCAGTTTTATTGTGGGTATGTCTTTGTTTATTTCATGCTGTTTCTTGTTGTAAGCAACACATGTAAAGTTTTGTCTTCTTGTTAAATCTGTTAATTTTTTTAGATTGTTTAATCCATCTGCTTTTAAATTCAAAAGAGGTCAGTTTATATTTTCTTCATTTACCTCTTAAATTGGGGTTTTTTCAAGTTATGATTTCCCCCCCCTTCAGCTCTTGGCAGAGCACTGTATTCTTGAAGATACTTTAAACTTTGTTTAAGGTGTCCTTGTTTCTGTTGACTCTCTCCCTCACCTCAGTCCTCTCAATTTTTTTTAATCCCTTTATTTAGAGTTTTATTAGCTCCTCTCTCTTGTTGGTTTTATGTCTCCCACTTTTATTTTTCTCACTTTGGTAGATTGTCCACTTTTCTCTTTCCCTTCAACAAGTTCTGTATATTAGTTTTATTCTTTTTTTCTATGCCCTTTTAATAAAAGGAATTGCTTTCACTCTCTTCATTATACATCTTTTCTTTCTGTCTACTCTAGATCTTCATTTGCTGATTCATAACTCCTATAATTCACCTCTCTAGGTTTCTCTCTTTTTCTCTGTATTTTTCAAACAATCAAAGCTTCCAAGGCATCCATTCTGGGCTCTCCCTTTTGGGCTTTTTCTGCTCCTGCCTTGTAGGTCTCATCCCCTGCATTCCCTTTGCCATTGTGTCTCACTCACATAACAACCCCAATTACAGTTGCTATAGGAGGATGCTGTTCGGCTGTAGGGCATTTTCCCACCACTGATCTATAATATTTTCTTCTGGTGTCTACTTTTTTCTATATTTGCCTGTAGATCTCCCTGAATCCATGAGCCTCTCTCTCTCCTCCATGAACCAGCTGCCCACAAGAGTTCTAACCCCACCCCCCTTCTCAAGACAAGTAGATGTTGCATGCACCAAAATGCTTTGACTTCATCCAGAGTAAGGTCAGGGGCATTCATTAGTGGATTTCCTCCAAAGTAAAATCTCCTTCTTTTCCTTCTTTTATTTCAATTTTCCCCAGTTCCTCCTCAGCCAGTCCTCTGGAGACTCTTTTCTTTTTCTTTATTTTTTTTAAAGGTTTTTGCAAGGCAAATGGGGTTAAGTGGCTTGCCCAATGCCACATAGCTAGGTAATTATTAAGTGTCTGAGACTGGATTTGAACCCAGGTACTCCTGACTCCAGGGTCGGTGCCTTATCCACTGCACCACCTAGCCTCCCCAGAGACTCTTTCCCCCCTCATTGCTAGCCATTAATTTGACCCTGGGGAATCACTCTCTTGTGTTTGTTTATCCCCTTGCTCCTCTCTCCTCATTATCAAGAGCAGCCTAGAGCTCTCTTAATAGCTCTTTACATAGCTTGGATCACAATTTGCAATTAGTCTTGCTTGCTGTTACATTTTTGGTATCAAATTCCTTTCTTTGCAGAAGAAAAAAAAGATGTCAAAAAGAAATGCCTTCTCTCTACTGTTACTTGTCATTAAATTAGTCACCTCTTTTCTTTTTTAGTGACTTTGACCCACCATTTTCTTGTAACACAGCCTTAAAAATATTCCAAAGACTTTTTTTGTCCTTGTCTGTCTTACTAAACTCAAATTATTCTGTGCTCTACCATTCCTCACCTTGGCTTTGTTTCCATCATCTCTTGATTAAAAAAACAAATTCTTGGTTATTGTGTTCCTTATATATACACTTTAGTCCCTTCAGATGAATTACATTTTTCTGCTTCTTTGGAATTGCTTCCTTTTGTGTCTTTGGAATTTTCTTCCTGAGCATCTACCATTGTTGCTGGTCCCTTTGAAATTGGGTTGCTAGCTTGATATCTGTGGTGTGCCTTAATCAGGGTTAGGGTCAGGGTTTTCCTCTTGTCATGATGGCATCAACCCTATCCTGGGAAACCTCTTAACCTACCAGTCCCAGTTATAATGCATTGTAGTAGGTGAGGCTTGGAGTTGATTGTCTTATCCTATGACCCCATCTCCCCCACATCATTGATATGAGTTCTCTTTTTCTATGTCTCCCTTGAAAAAATTTCTCCCGTTTATTTTCTCCATAGAGGCATTCCCCTATAACAAACAACATATCTCCTTTTACCTTTCCCCAAAGAGTCATTACCCTAGTACAAAAAAGGAGGGAAAAAATATATCATCCAACTAATCAACAAAACAAAAATTCTGATATACGTAGTGTGCCACGCTCATAGTCCCCCATCTCTGTAAAAAAGTTGGCAGTGTCTTCTCCTATCTGTATGTATGGAATCAAGTTTGTCAATAAAATTGTAGATAATTCAGTGTCAATTATTTTGCTATTCTTTCCATTTACTTGGTTGTGGCCCTTGTGGCTATTATTTTTTAGCTTTTGCTTGCTTCACTTGTAGTTTTATGCAAGTCTTCCCAAACTTCTTTGTAATCTTCTTAGTACACATGAATATTTTTTCATATTTTCCAATGTGTTTCATGATTTCCCCAATAAATGGGGAATCTCCTTTGTTTCCAGATTTTTGCTATTCCTAAAAATATTATTACAATATTTCAGTATAGATGAAGTCTTTCTTTGGTATCATCAACCTGCTTGGAGTACAAGAATAGTGTAGGATTTCTGGATCAAAGAATTTCAATATTATAGTCACTTTCCCTTTTGTAAAAATTTTATTTACTTATATATTACCAAAATAGTCTTGTTGTGAGAGTAAACATAATCCCCCTCCCCCCCACAAAATTTGAAAAACCTCACGAAAAATAAAGTGAAAGAAAGAGAAAAAAATTGTATTTCAGTCTATATTCAGATATCATCAGCTTGGTCACTGTGGTGGATTGCATTCTTTATCATAAGTCCAACAGAGAAGTTGCTTCCATATGTTTTTCCCCATGGTTGCTATTGCTGATTGTATTTTCCTCTATCCATTCCTCCCCATTCCCATTTATTCTAATCTCTTTCTCCTTTCACTTTATCTCTCCTTAAAAGTGTGTTAAGGGGTGATTGAGTGGTGCATAGCACTGGCCCTGGGGCCAGGAGGACCTAAGTCTAAATTCTGTCTTAGGCACCCAACAACCATCCAGTTGTGTGGTCCTAGGCAGGCTATCCAACTTTACTACCTTACAAAAACAAAAATAGTTTGTTCTATCCTAGTACCCTCTCCCAAGATCTTCTCTCTCCTCCATCACCTCCATCCTCCCTCCCCTCCTCCTGTCACTTTCTCCCATCCCCTTCCTCTCCTTTCTCCCTCTAGGGTAAGATAGATTTATTTACCCTATTAAGTATGCATTTGTTTCCTTTTGGAACCATTTCTGATGAGAATGATGGTTCACTCATTCCCCTCACCTTCCCTTTCAATTCTATTGCAAAACCTTTTTCTTGATCCTTTTATGTGAAATATCTTAGCCCATTCTACCTGAACTTTCCCTTTCTCCCAGTACATTCTTTTTTCACCCTTTGACTCCATCTTTATAATAAATTATATATTTATAATCAGCTCTCTTCTGTGCCTTGTCTAACTTGTCTTCCTTCTAACTGCTCTATTAATTGAGATGGTTCATTTGATTTATCAGTATTATCTTCTCATGAAGAAATACAAGCACTTCAACATCATTAAATTCCTCATGATTTACTCATCTAGTCCACACTCTCTAAGCTTCACCTGAGTCCTGTACTTGGAGATCAAACTTTTTGTTCAGCGCTGTCATTTCAACAGGAAAGTTTGAAGTTTCCCAATTTCATTGAATGTTCATTTTCTCCCCTGGAAGAAGATATTCAGTTTTTTCTGGGTAGTTGATTTTCAGTTGCATTCCAAGCTCTTTTGCCTTTCAGAATATCATATTCCAAGTCCCACAAACCCTCAGTGTTGATGCTATTAAGTCCTATGAAATCATGACTACAATGCCACAATATTTAAATTATTTCATTCTGAGTGCTCGTAATATTTTCTCTTTGACTTGGTAGTTCTAAAATTTGACTACAATATTCCTGGGAGTTATATTTTGGGGGATCTCTTTCAGGAGAAGATTGATGGGATTCTCTCAGTTTTTAGAATATCAAGGCAATTTTCCTGTAGAAATTCATTTAAAATGAAGTCAAAGCTCTTTTCCTGATTATGAATTTCAGGTAGCCAAATAATTTTTAAATTGTCTCTTCTGGATTTGTTTTCCAGGACAGTTTTTTACAATGATATATTTCATGTTTTCCTCTAGTTTTTCATTCTTTTGGTTTTGTTTTATTGTTTTTTGATTCCTCACAAAGTCATCAGTTTCCCTTAGCTCAGTTTTCTGAACTCCTTTTCCATCTGGCCAATTCTGCTTTTTAAGACATTCTTCTTCTCTTCAAACTTTGGGACTGATTTTTCCATTTGATCTAGACTAGTTTTTTTTTTAGGTTTTTTTTTTTGCAAGGCAAATGGGGTTAAGTGGCTTGCCCAAGGCCACACAGCTAGGTAATTATTAAGTGTCTGAGACTGGATTTGAACCCAGGTACTCCTGACTCCAGGGCTGGTGCTTTATCCACTACGCCACCTAGCCACCCCTAGACTAGTTTTTAATGTGCTGTTTTCTTCAGTATTTTTTGTGTGTTCCTGACCAGACTTCTAACTTGGTTTTCATGTTTTTCCTTCATTGTTCTTATTTTTCTTCCCAATTTTTCCTCTATCTCCCTTACTTGATTTTCAAAATCTTTTTTAAAAAGTTACTTCATGTTTAGGAAAACATTTTTGTTTATTTATTTTATATTATTACAATATTCTTGTTGTGAGAGTAATCATAAACCCCTCTATCCACCCCCCCAAGATGAGAAACCTCAAGAATAGTGAGAGAAAAAAAAAGTATACTTCAGTTTTTGTCCAGATTCCAATGACTCTGTCTCTGGGATGAGTTGCCTTCCCCATCATAGCCACCAGAGAGGTTGCTTCAATATTTTCCCCACAATTATTATCAATAGCTGTAATTACTTCACTCTATTCCTCCTGACCCTCATCTATTCCATTCTCTCTCTCCTTTCACCCTGTCCCTGTTCAGAAGTGTGTTGTATCTGAGTAACCTCTACCACAATCTTCCCTCTCTTCTACCTACTCACCCCTTCCCTCCCCTGTTCTCCCTTATCCCATCCCTTATAGATAAATTTCTATATTCTATTGAGTTTACTATTTCCTCCCTGAGCCATTTCTGATGAGAATGAAGGCTCACTCATTCCCCCTTGCCTTCCCCCATTCCACTCCATTGCAAAAGCTTTTTCTTACTCTTATGTGAACTATCTCAGCCCCTTCTTCCCAGTACTTTCATTTATTATGAATTCACTCCATCTTTTTATTATACCATTATATTCAGTTCCTTCCTGTGCCTTGTCTATTTATGCTCCTTCTAACTTCTCTTATAAATGAGAAGGTTCATATGAGTTATCAGCATCTTCTTCCCATGTAGGAAAACAAGCAGTTTAACATCATTAAGTTCCTCATAGTTAGTCCTTCTCATCCACCCCCTTCTATGGTTCCCCTGAGTCCTGTACTTGGAGATCAAATTTTCTGTTCAGCTCTGGTGGTTTCTTTTTTTTCTTTTTTCTTTATTTATTTTTGTTTTGTTTTATTTTATTTTTTTAATTCTCATTTTGTACAAATGTTTTTTTTTACATTAACAAAATATTCTTCTTTAAGAGTAAACAAAATACGCCCCCCCATGAATATAGACTTGCTTGGGTGATAAAGTAAAGGGGAGAGAAAAAAATTAAAATTAAAAAAATAATAGTAATAATTGTAGGTATGGCCAGGTGGCGCAATGGACGAAGCACCAGCCCTGGAGCCACGAGCACCCGAGCCCACATCCAGCCCCGTAGACCCAACAATCACCCAGTCATGTGACATGCAAGCCACCTGATCCCCACTGCCCTGCAAAAACCAAAAAGAAGAAAAAAAAAGACCCAAAATAAAATAAAGTAGTAATCATAGTAGGGGTGGCTGGGTGGCAGACAGAGTATTGGCCCTTGAGCCAGGAGCACCCGGGTCCAAATCTGGCCTCAGACACCCAAATATCACCCTGCTATGTGGCCCCAGGTAGGCCACCCAGCCCCATTTGCCCTGCACCCTCCCCCAAATAATAATAAAAAATGTGCTTCAGTCTTTGTTCCAACACCAAAAACTCTGTCATGGGTGGATCACATTCTTTATGGTAAGTCCATTGCAAAAGTTGCTTCCATATTTTTCCAATGTTGCCATTGCTGATCGCAACTCCCTTCTTTCCTATTTCTCCACAGCCATGTACTATATTTTCTCTCTCCTTTCACTCTGACTCTGCTGTAGGGTACCTGAGTGGCTCAGAAGACAGATCCCTGGTCCTGGGGCCGAGAAGCCCTGAGCCCCCATACCACCCCTTAGGCCCAGAATCCACCTGGCCCTATGGTCCTGGACAGGCCTTCCAATACTAGCCCCTTGCAAGAAGTAAGAAAGAAAATGTGTTCTATCTGGCCACTCTCCCCCCATGGTTCATCCTCTCCTCCTTTATTCACATCCCCACCCCTTCCCCCTGCTCCCCCCTCCTTCTTACTCCAGATGTCTATACCCCATTGAGTATATTTGCTGTTTCCTCTCCTAGCCATCTCTGATGAGAGCAAAGTTTCCCTCATTCCCCCTTGCCTCCCCCCTTCCATATCATTGCAATAGCTCATTGTAATAAAAAATCTTCTGTGAAATATCTTGGACTATTTTCCCTCTCCTTTTTCTTTCTCCCATTCCATTTCCCTTTTTTTTCTATTGACTCCATTTTTACACCACATTTTATCTTCGAATTCAGCTTTCTCCTGTGCTTCAACTATAAAAGCTCCCTCTACCTGCTCTATTAACTGAGAAGGTTCATACGAGTATTATCAGTGTCATTTTTCTATGCAGGAATACATGCAGTTCATCATTATTAAGTCCCTCATATTTTTTCCCCTCTCCTCCAATCTCCATGCTTCACCTGAGTCCTGTATCTGAAGATCAAACCTTCTGTTCAGCTCTGGCCATTCCAAAAAGGAACATTTGAAATTCCCCTGGTTCATTGAAAGTCCATCTTTTTCCCTGGAAGAGGATATTCAGCCTTGTTGGGTAGTTCATTCTTGGCTTCATTCTAAGGTCTTTTGCCTTCCGGTATATTATATTACAAGCCCTACGAGCTTCCAATGTAGTTGCTGCTAAGTCCTGTGTGATCCTGACTGCAGCTCCACGATATTTGAACTGTGTCCTTCTGGCTCTTTGTAATATTTTCTCTTTGACTTGGGAGTTCTGGAACTTGGCTCTAATATTCCTAGGGGTTATTTTTTGGGGGATCCCTTTCTCAGGGGGATCGGTGGATAATCTCTATTTCTACTTTGCCCTCTGCTTCTAGAACATCAGGGCAATTTTCCTGTAGTAATTCTTTGAAAATGATGTCAAGGCTCTTTTCCTGATCATGACTTTCAGGTATTCCAATAATTTTTAAATTATCTTTCCTAAGTCTGTTTTCCATATCAGTTGTTTTTTCAATGAGATATTTCACATTTTCTTCTAATTTTTCATTTTTTTGGTTTTGAAGTATTGATTACTGATTTCTGGTAAATTCATCAATCTCCCTGAATTCTATTGTCTGAAGGATTTGTTCTCCTCAGAGAGTTTTCTTATCTCTTTTTCCATCTGGCCAATTTTGCTTTTTAAAGCATTCTCCTCCATAACTTTTTGAACTGTTTTATCCATTTGACCTAAGCTGGTTTTTAGCATGCTATTTTCTTCAGCACTTTTTTGGATTTCCTTGACTAGGCTGCTGACTTCATTTTTCATGTTTTTCCTGCATCTCTCTCCTTTCTTTTCCCAGTTTTTCTTCCAACTCCCTCATTTGATTTTCAAAGTCTTTTTTTGAGCTCTGTCATAGCCCGAGCCCAATTTCTGTTTTTTCTTGGAGTCTTTAGATGCAGGAGCTTGTGCTTCCTTATCTTCAGACTGAGTATTTTGGTCCTTCTTGGGCTCATATGCAAAATATTTCTCAATGGTCTTCCTCTTGTTTCCCTGCTTGCTCATTTTCCCAGCCTGGGCCTGGTTTTGGGGTGCTTCCTGAGCTTTTGGGACACTCCCACAGGGGTCTCAGTGTGTGAGGCTCTGTCCTCCCTCCCGGTCTGTGAATGACCATAAGTACACCCCTCTGCCACAGGGCTGAGTTAGGGGGGGCCCTGCTGTTCTATGGGGGGCCTAGACTGTGATCAGGATCTGAATGTGGTCAGAGCCCCAGAGTCCTGTTCCAGGGGCAGAGGACAGCTCTACAGTCTCCCTTCACTGCCCTCCCTCAGCTCAATGGGCTCATGCCCTGGAGGCTTCTGCTTACAGGCTCTGCCTACTTCTGTTTCTGGATCTGGGCTGCAGAAAGACCAAGCTGCTAGCTGTGTGCCCTGAGGGCTAGGCTCCACGTGCTCACTCTGGCAGAGGTCTCCCGCTGTTCCCCCACTTTGTGCTCGGTGCTCCCTGGGGTGTAGCTCAGGAGACTCCTCCACTCCTGTGAGCTGGCTTCCAGTATCCTGGGGCTGCCTTCCGGAGACTGAAGTTTTTTCGCTCTGACAGGCCACCCCTCTGGTGGGCAGCCCCTCTGACCCTGGGGACCAGAGCCTTTCTGCTCTTTTCCAGGTTACCTTGAGTAGGAGAACTGCCTCACTGGGTCCCTTTGTGGGTTCTGTCTCTCGAAAGTTTAGTTAGAGTCCTTAGTTTCAAGCTTTATCAGAGAGCGCCTAAGACACCAATCCCTTCCTGTCGCCATCTTGGCTCTGCCCCCCAGCTCTGCTGGTTTCAATAGGAAAGTTTGAAAGTCTCCT